>NC_065876.1:17912890-18535468 GCF_933775445.1 Argentina anserina
TATGACATAACGAAACACGACAATTTGAAGAAAAAAATGAAATAAATTCACATTCCATATCATGATTTCCCCCATCCAACTCCGAAAGTAAAATTGCTCCCCACCCTTAATTTCTCACTTTCATCCGCACCCACCTATAACAATGTCATGTGTCTTTCTAACTCAATAATTCTAGCCATGGTTAACTCTATAATTAATTAATTATATTATTTTCCATTTCAACACTAGATATTTTCTCTTTATTTTTTTTTTGAAAAAATAAATTATATTATTTATCGTAGATGTAAGATTGTAAAAGAAACCCATATGTTGAGGAGTCCTTTCGAATATTGAGGAACAGTTCCAATCAACAAAAAAAAAATATACAGGGGACATGAGTTTTATTATATATAAGCTTATATTGAAAATTCATAATAGGAGCTTGATTGTATGTCATGAGAGTATAAATGTACATGTTTTTGGTGTATTATTCCCTATATTTTGTTTTGCTAATTTCTTAATAATATTGATTATAACTCATTTACTATTAATGGTCAAAATATGCAAGAAGAATAAAAAGTAGCTTAAAATGCATAAATGGAACCACATAAGGAAAAAAGGAATGCAAATGCTGAAAAGACTAGCTAGGATTCATGTTGTGACCAGGAAAACCATGAAGGTTTCAAATCATCAAAGGAGAAGAAGAGTCCTATTTGGACTAGGAAACCTCATCAAAGGCCGAATCCTAGAAGGGGAAGGAAAAGAGGAAGAAGATATGCAAGGAAAGTCAAATCCTAGAAGAAAAAAGAAATATGTCTGTGCACGTCATCCAACTTCGACAGACTCCTCAGGACAACTCACATCGATTTAGACCCTTAGACAAGGCCACAACTATTCTGTCTCCACCTCAATTTCTTGTAGTATGATTATAGCCTTTGCGCAATCTTGAAGTTCACAATCAGGATACTCACCCTTCGTCACCTCCATCGAAAGTTCATCATTCCTTATTGAAGACTTGACAACCCTTCAATACTGTAATTGTTTCACCCTCCATCTATGTATTTCGGTTTTCTTGATTGTATGACACTTAGATTGTTTGATTCTGCGATCCGTCATATAATGATTATCTTCTTTGTGTTGCAATGGTTATTTATCTAATTCCTGTTGTACAATCATTTACGTTTATGTTTTGATAGTAGTTTATGATTATGAAGCATAATGAAGAGTAGTTTGATAATTCAATCTTAGTATGTGATTAGATTTCGAGTTGATAACTTTGCATTCACCATAGCTCATTCACGGATGAGTTAGCATCTTTCATGTATGCATTTTAGGTGGTTTGAAACATTTAGGATTTATATATGACTGCATCTAGATTGAATTACTTGCTTGGTATTTATAATTTGAAGGTAGAAAACTTATGTATTGGTAGACTCATTCCTAGTGCATGAGTAGATTATCAATGAGTTGCATGTTGTAGCTTAGAATGACAGATTGTCATTGATCTTACTGCATTAGTTTATGATTGCTAGGAGATTAAGCACCTCGTAGTATTGCATGTTCTAATAGGATTGTCAATCAAGTTGAGGAAGGTAGAAATAAGGCTAAAAATCATGAAAGGTTCTTTCTTAGTTCTTATGTCGTTCTCTTCTAATTTAATGTGCTAGGGAGTTGGTTATTTTGCTCTGCCCTCTTGTGTTCATGATTGATCATAACTCTATTGTCTCTACATTCCCATCCATCCACCCTTGTTCTAATGTCTTTGATCCGATCAGTTGTAAATATGTATATGTTTGTTAGTTAAGAGTAGTTTTGTTAGTTCACAACTCTAAATCCCCTTGAGTTTTGTAAATTGTAATTGTGTGGATAATTGTACATTGATAGGGTTTTTAAATTGAAGTATGCCAACGTATGAGTTTCTTGTTAAACCCTGTGTCGATAGTGGTCATTCATTAAAAACATTCTCTAACAGGTTTACTAACTCTGAAACACAATAGTATAGTAACTCAACCAGAAATCATTAAAATCTATGAAAGTTTGTTTGTTGATTAAAGTCTAGGTAGCGTGAAATGCACTCTCGCTCTACCCAAATCAATAAGCATACATTGATTTACCTCCGTGAGTGAGGTAGTCACTACATGGTGAGAGAAAGAATCATAACTATTATGTGAAACAATCTTTAAACTCTAAATGTGATCACATACATATAATCTAAGTTGCGTACCAAAGAAAACAAACAAGCAAAAGTTATTAATAGCACAAATCAAGGCATACCAATCACATAACAATAAGATATCAAACTAAGCAAACATAATCAAGAGTTTTACATAAATGGGGCTACAAGGGCAGCCCCTAACTAGAAGAATTTAGTTACACAAAAACATAGAGGTTATTGTCCCATAGGGCAAAGAGGAGAAGAAAAGAAGAAGAAGAAGAAGAAGAAGAAGAAGAAGAAGAAGAAGAAGAAGAAGAAGAAGAAGAAGAAGAGAGAGAGAGAGAGAGAGAGAGAGAGAGAGAGAGAGAGAGAGAGAGAGAGAGAGAGAGAGAGAGAGAGAGAGAGAGAGAGTGCCACAAGAAGAAGTCTCATTTTTATAAAGTTACAAACTTCATTCTCAAATTAGGATTGCCTTCTTTATTTCCTTATAGGATTTCTCTTACTTGTCTCATAAATTGACTCCATAACCTCCAATAAATAAGAATGATACTGCAAAACTCGTCCATGGGCTGCTTGGAGTGGTCCGGGCCTTGAAATATAACTTTCAAACCACAACGTAATTCTCGAACAGAAAAACATTTGCTCACTAAATTAAGTATAACTTCCTGTAGAAAAATGGTATTGATGTGATCCCAACGGTTTTATAAATACTCAAAAGAGCTTTTCATTGATATATGATTCATAATTTTCCACCGTGTAGCTTTCCCCCTATGGTCCGTCGAAGTTGACTGTTCGGCAAAGACAGAATCCTGATTTGGCTTTAAATGCATCTTTTCTTCATGATCATCTCATTTGCTTCCAAAAACACCTAAAATAATAAAAGTAAGTTATAATGATGATACTTAAGAGAATAACACATAAAATATAAGAATTAGACAATATAAATATAGCATAAAATGCTTCTATCAGCACTCAAAAACGTCGGCTGGTTTTGGTGCCCAAAGTAGATAACCACATGTTCTTTGACTTCTTTTGTTGGAGTAAAGGAGCGAGCGGCAGTAAGAAATTCTAGGGTTTCTTTGTTCTTTAGCTTATGAGCTCAGATCTAAAGTAAAAGTGTTGATAACGTGTTGTAGGAAAAATATAATTGATCTCCTCATTTCATTGATAACCTCCTTTATATAAGGGTCATGATTACAATAAAAGTAAATGGTAATTACAATGATAATTAAGGCTACATAATTGCTGATTGACCCGTTACGCTTGTTGACCGTAAATGTCATTAACTTGTTCCGTCATTTACTTTAACGAAGACACACTAATGGTGTTTTTCCTTCAACATGAATTGGTATACTCATTTTATTAATAATCCACTTTATACAGGGGTCATGATTACAATAAAAGTAAATGGTAATTACACTGATAATTAAGGCTACATAATTGTTGATTGACCCGTTACACCCGTTGACCGAAAACGTCATTAACTCGTTTCATCATTTACTTTAACGAGGACACACTAATGTTGTTTTTCCTTCAACACTCCCCTTTGTACCGAGTTAAAGATAAAATGATGCATAGCGTGTTGGCTCATTAAAGTTTACCAAGTAACAAGAACACAGTGGGAGAAAATAAAACTCTGGTCGAAGGGGAAAACCACAACACACCTTTTATATTTGAGAATAATATATATGTGCTAGATTCCCCCTGATGTATGCACATCCTCTTGATCTTTATAGTAATAATGAGAGTTTTGATAATTTTTGCATATTTAATTATGTGTTTCATTTGGTACGCATGTCGTTATGCCAAATATGCAACGTCGGGAATAATATTCATACTCGAATAAGAATTGGAATGATACTCACGATAGAAAATACTCCGTTTGAAATAAGACACCCCCACACTCGAAACACTCTCAGAATTCAAAACAAACTCGCATCAGAGAGCATCACGGAAAGATACTCAAACGGGATTGAAAAAAAACTCAAATAGGAATTGGAATGATACTCACGATAGAAAGATATTCCGTTTGAAATAACACCCCCCCCCACATAGGAAACACTCTCATAATTCAAAAGAAACTCGCATCAGAGAGCATCACAGAAAGATACTCAAACGGGATTGAAAAGATACTCAAATAGGAATTGAAATGATACTCACGATAGAAACATACTCACTTTGAAATAACACACCCCCACACTAGAAACACTATCAGAATTCGAAAGAAACTCGCATCAGAAAGCATCACATAAAGATACTCAAACGGAATTGAAAAAAAAAACTCAAATAGGAATTGGAATGATACTCACGATAGAAAATACTCCGTTTGAAATAACACACCCCTACCTTGGAAACACTCTGAGAGTTCGAAAGAAACTCGCATCAGAGAGCATCACAGAAAGATACTCAAACGGGATTGAAAAGATACTCAAATAGGAACTGGAATGATACTCACGATAGAAAGATACTCTGTTTGAAATAACACACCCCCACACAGGAAACACTCTCAGAATTAAAAAAAAACTCGCATCAGAGAGTATCATGGAAAGATACTCAAACGAAATTAAAAAGATACTCAAATAGAAATTGGAATGATACTCTCGATAGAAACATACTCACATTGGAATAACACACCCCACACTGGAAACACTCTCAGAATTCGAAAGAATCTCACATCAGAGAGCATCACGGAAAGATACTCAAACGGGATTAAAAAGATACTCAAATATGAATTGGAATGATACTCACGATAGAAAATACCCCGTTTGAAATAACACACCCCCACACTGCAAACACTTTCAGAATTCAAAACAAACTCGCATCAGAGAGCATCACAGAAAGATACTCAAACGGGATTGAAAAGATACTCAAATAGGAATTGGAATGATACTCACGATAGAAAGATATTCCGTTTGAAATAACACCCCCCCACATAGGAAACACTCTCATAATTCAAAAGAAACTCGCATCAGAGAGCATCACAGAAAGATACTCAAACGGGATTGAAAAGATACTCAAATAGGAATTGGAATGATACTCACGATAGAAACATACTCATTTTGAAATAACACACCCCCACACTTGAAACACTATCAGAGTTCGAAAGAAACTCACATCAGAGAGCATCACAAAAAGATACTCAAACGGGATTGAAAAGATACTCAAATAGGAAATGGAATGATACTCACGATAGAAAATACTCCATTTGAAATAACACACCCCCACACTAGAAACACTCTCAGAATTCAAAACAAACTCGCATCAGAGAAAGATACTAAAACGGGATTGAAAAGATACTCAAATAGGAATTGGAAAGATACTCAGGATAGAAACATACTCACATTGAAATAATACACCCCTACACTGGAAACACTCTCAGAATTAAAAAGAAACTCGCATAAGAGAGCATCACAGAAAGATACTCAAACGGGATTGAAAAGATACTTAAATAGGAATTGCGAGAATCACATAGACAAAGAATTATAAATTAACACAAATAAATGAAGCCATGGAGATGAGTTGCGAGAATCACACGTTGTAGGAACTTTAGAGGTACGACTGCAATATGTGAAACTCGGTGGAGATGATGATGGTTTTGGGGTGAACGGCTTGCCTGATTTTTTAGAGAAATTTTATGGTGGTGTTTTGGTAGAGTTTTAACTCTTGAATGCTAAGGAGAAGTGATGATAAAGAATTGTGAATGATGTGCTATTTATAGAAGAGTTTTGGTTCCTTAATTATTATAACTTGGACTTTTTCTCTTCAATTTATGGGTTGTCTCATTCGTGCTCTCTTGCATTATCACTTTTTATTTACTTAATCTCTCATTTATCTCTTCATTTTTCTTTTTTTTTATCATTTTTTTTCACTTATTTTTGTCATTGGTGGGTGTAATCTCCTTTGATCAATTACTTCATTTTCTCCTTTAATTTGGTTGTCTCATTCTTTCTCTCTTACATTATCTCTTTTTGTTTACTTAATCCCTCATTTATCTCTTCTTATTTTTTCTCTTTTTTTCTTTCATTTATTTTTGTCATTGGTGGGTGCAATCTCCTTTGATCAATTCATTCTTTTTCTCCTTTAATTTGGTTGCCTCCTTATGTGACTTTTCCTATATTTTTCCATTCATTCTAACTATACAATTTCATCTTTAAAATATGAAAATAATAAAAGACAAGAATAAAGTCATGATAATTCATATAAACTTGTCCTAATCTAGACAAATATTGTCTTAAAAAAACATATGCGATAGATAATCTCAATTAGATTAGGAAAGTTTCCATTTCACAACAGGGAACTTTCTCGATCAAGTAAGTTACTAGAATAAGAAAGTATGTTTCCTAAATGGTACGTTTTCTAGTCTAAAAAGGATTCCTAATGCAAGTAGGATTCTCAATATATCACCAATGCAACAGAAACGTCGAAAGATGAAGACGCCTAATCCAACTAGGATTCTAGACCATTTCTGCGCTTTCAACTCGTTTAAGCACAAAAATGCCATCAATGCCACCGAAGACTCCTACTACGACTCAATGACTCGAAATTACAACAATAAGGGCTAAGCAAAATACAAATGGAGGTAAAAACATGTCAAGAACGTCGCACAAAGTGCTCATATCAGATCCTCGACCACTCATTAGATCCATGGATGTTCTAGAGATTAGTTAACCCACGTGCCTAGCCCCGAGATCCTAGGTCACTTGCCATACCCATGGGCGAGTAGGTACACTCCCCGTCTCGGCTCCGCTTCTCTCCTACGGGCGATTACGTGTGCTCCCATACCTGATCCGAGCGCGCATTTAGACAGTCCTCGGCCCGGCTTCTACATCTCCGGAAACCGGGGGATTTGTGCATCCGACATCCGCCCTGCCATGACCCAAATACCGGGGAACTTAACCATCTTATCCATCACACCAACCGAGGCGAGTCCCTAGCACTCCCCTGCACAGCATGGCCCGACTTGGCTCCAAAGGAACTACGTTTGGTTTGATCCTATGCATGGGTACGTTGGCACTCTAGCACTCACCTAGAAGTAACCATCTCTCACACGCATTGTCATATGATCCCTCAGGTCACACATATGTCCCACATATTGCCATATGATCCCCCGGAACACGACCATATGTCGAACACATTGCCATGTGATCCCCCGGATCACAACCGCATGTCACAGGTATCACTATATGATCCCCCGGATCTTGTCGCACATATAGCCATGTGATCCCCCGTATCATGACCGCATGTCACATGTATCACCATATGATCACTCGGATCTCGTCTCACATTATCGGCATATGATCCCCCGGATCATGTCGGTGCATCGTATACACCACCACATGCTCTTCTAGATTGTAACATTCGCCCGTCTTGATTTCAGTTCTCCCGACACCATACTTATCTCCTCACCCGGTCTCTCTGAGACCTGACATCTTTTACACCCGGTTCGTCCTTATCAGATGGAGACCAAGTGACTTATACATCATACCCGCCGCA
This sequence comes from Argentina anserina, assembly GCF_933775445.1. NCBI lineage: Eukaryota > Viridiplantae > Streptophyta > Magnoliopsida > Rosales > Rosaceae > Argentina > Argentina anserina. The sequence continues at coordinate 17,920,518 of NC_065876.1, forward strand.
TATAATCACCCGGCATCACATCCTTGCTCATCATACATCACGTGCATATTTATCGTGCACTACATGCATACTCATGTTGTACCACGTGCATACATGTCATGCATTGCATGCTCATCGTGCATCGCAATCACATATCCCACAGACATGGCTCACATCATACGATCTCTCCCGGGACCTCACATCATTGTGCACATTTCTTTATGTATGGTCCGTCCCTCTCTTGCATGTGGACTGGTAGTGTTGCCACTGGTGCTCCAACACTCGTTCAAACTCTCATTTTTGATGTTTTATCTGATAAAATCCCCACCCAAGAGTCTATTGATCGGGAATTTGGGGACTTGTTAACACCACGCTCTATAAAGGGATAAACATCATGATTGCTCACCACTTTAGGGTCCAATTGGCCCAAAAACCTATTATTAGCCCATACAGATAGTTTGATAATCTTACTGGTTACACACTATTTGACTCTATAAATATGTTTCTCTTCTCCACAACATGGTAAGCCCTATACACATCCCTCACACCCTTTCTCCTACTAACTTTACACGTCTATTTTTGTAGCTGACTTAGGCATCAGAGGGCTGAAGGCCGGCCAGCCCGATCGTCACCTCATAACGCAGTGTGCTTGTGGTTTACAGGTGATCATATAACTTCATCAGTTCGCTGGAGTTCCCCTGCCGAAATCCTGACGTAACACGTGCATAAAATATGTTTGCATAATTCGATCATGGTTGAGCCTTGACTGACTTGCAGAGGAGGTTGGTACTCAATATATGTTGCCCTAGTTTAATCAAATGTAGTTTAGGTAAGAGACTTATTAGTGTCGCAGTCTAAAACTCTAAATAGACCTACACAAAAATTAAACATACCAAGATACATTATGACAACTTTGGAGCTTTATGAAGTTGCATTATCATAGTAAAGACATACAAGTTCATTATTTTCAAGAAATAAAAATTGGATTGCAAGGCCAAGAATTGTAATTGTCATATCTTTCAATGCTTCATGAAAATATTTTATCAAAGTAATAGGTTTGTCTTCCTTTTTTTTTAATTATAAAATTCTCATGAAATTTTGTTATCATGACAATGTTCATATAATATGTTAAATAATATAATTATAAAAATTATATAGACAAAGCATATGCAATAAATAGAGCATAACACTTAACATGGTTAAATAATTTACAAAACCTAGGCAATTATCGTATTCATGATACATGCCAAATATCATGTATAAATATAATATTTGAAACGAAAAACATAACACTACGATTTAATTACATGCTAAGTAATTAAATTTTAAAAAAATGCAAATCTTCATATCATATAACATGTCACAATATTAGATGCTTACTTTACTCACATAACATATATAAATAATTTATCAAGCTTGTGTAGTAATCGTAAATGACTTTGAGTAATATCATTATGAGTTAAATATAAGTATTTATTTTCTTTAAAACTCAATACCAAATTGAATGTTAGGAACGAGGGAAGTGATAGACAACAACTCCACAGCGATGACCGAGACTTGAATTACTAAGAGTTGGCACTATACTTTTTCAAGATATAAATGAGGATCGCATCATCCAATATTGTCAGAGAAAGAGATATTTATTGTGAATTAACTGGTCAATAAATAAATAAATAAAAGAGGGGGTGGAGAAAATTGAAAGCGACGGGGAAGGAGACAGAAGCTGTAGGGTTTGCAGGGTACGAATGGCATCGCTGTTCTCTAACTTTTATTATTTATTCGCTACGCCCACGCGCGAGATAGCGCGTGCGTACTACGCGCCCCAACCACCTACCCATACCAACCAACCACACACCAAAACGACTGTTCGTGTCTGTTTAAAGCCAACGTAATTTATTTAAAAATTATAATTACAGTAAAAAAAAGAGAGAGAGAGAGAAGAAAACAAAGAGGACTAAGAGAGAGGGGCTGGTGTCGGCTTCAACCAAACACGACCTTATCATCCTAAAACTCTCTCGCTCTCTCTCTCTCTCTTCCTCCTCCGATCTCGCTCGGTCTTCTTCTTCTCACAAACCCTAATTTAGCTCTTTTTCCAGCACGGGCTCTTCTCCGCCGTCAGGTAGCTACACTCTTGTTACTGCTCTCAGTAAAAACCTTTTGTTCTTTTATTTTACATTTCAACTCTTGACCCGGTTGAATCGGGGTTTCTGGGGTTTGACGATTTTGGTCGGGTTCTTGATAGGAAGCATACTTGTGAAAAGAGATCTGCTAGACTTTGTAGTTGCTTTGTCCCAAAATGGCATGCTTTTATTTTTTTATTTTTTTTATGAATAAGTAGAATAGGATATGAATTTGGTGTTGTTGGAGTTTGGAAGTAGTGAGAATTGGAGTTAGATCGCATAGGGTGGAGGATTCGTTTGCATTTATTGCTTTACTGTTATTGCATTTCTGTTATATTTAATTTCAATGTCGAATTTAGTTTAATGAGTGAGATTTGCCCATGTTGCGAAATCCAAGTTAACACCGAAAAGTGTTTTTAAGTTTGGGGGTTTATGTTTACATAATTTGAGGTTTAAAGCTCCAGCTTTGTTTCGCTGTATTTAACCGGCTCTGAGCTGATGTGTAGTTTGCATTTTTAGTTTTAGGCTTTTGGGGTGGCTTTGCATTCATTATGGTTGGTTTCTGATAGGTTTCGTTTAGTTCAGTTTGGTGGGCATTATATATATTGCCACTGTTCCTTGCCTTTGGTTATATATAAATAGCTTGGTGACAGTAGGTGTTTCACAGAGTAAAGCTTCAGTTGTTGGAGGATATTTGGTTTGTTCTTGCTATGGCTCTCTCGTCATCAAGTCATCCCTCAGGAACTTCCCGTCCAGGTTTGAGTTCCCATTTTACGATTATCAATACTGTAATTATGTTATGCTTGCTATTAATAAAGTATATAAAGAAGTGAAATGTTGATTAAGATTACTGAACAGAAAAAGAAACTATCGAATACTATAAAAGGATATCTATGTAACCATGCCTGAGGGTTCAGCACTTTGACTTTCATTCCGTTCATGATGCATCAATGTGGAAACAAATTTTCTTGAGTCATTGCTTTGGTTGGGATTTTGAAGTAATAATCTTATTGATACTATCAAGGACAATAAGGTTTTACGATGGATCTGTTTTAAATTTGCCAAAGAGGGATAGTTCATCCTTTGTCTTTAGATTTTTATGATCACACTGAAGGAGTAGGAGTATGTTGAGTTTTCTTTTACAAGGCCAAATCTCATATAATTGCTCAAATTGAGTTTGTATAGACCCTATACGTTTTTAAACCAAAAACAAAAGACCCTATACGTTAAGAATTCCGTCACTTTTCTTTCTTAAAAAAAAAATAGTTCCCTCGTTTTCTTCTTCTTCTTCAAGCCATATGAATTTTATAAGAGTAAAAAGAAGTTTATGGGATTCTTTCTGCTGTGCCATACTTGATAAAAATGTGTTCGTCTTACTATTGGGGTGTCAAGGCTTATCTTTGTCAACCATTTTTTAGGGACAAGTGATGCTTTGTTTAAGGAGCTATGGCATGCTTGTGCCGGACCCCTTGTCACCCTGCCACGTGAAGGGGAGCGAGTTTATTACTTCCCACAGGGGCACATGGAACAGGTAAGTTGGAATTCTAAGTTTATATCGTTGCACATGTGATTCCATCTTAGTACTTCAATTGTAGGTTTGGTTTGTGGAACATGCTCTGAAATGCTTTTTTCTCAATACTTCCAGTGATGAATTATGAGTAGCATGGGTTCCTGAATAATGTAGATATATCTGTTAAAATGAAAAAAAAAAAGGATCATGGCATTCCTTATGGCATGGAGATAAATTAGTGAGTTAATGGCCAGTCCTCATGTAAAAAGAAAAAAAAAGGCACGATGCATATCCATATTTCTTTTTATATAATTTTACTTGTTTATGTATCCAAATCTCTTTCTGTTTTTAGTAATTTTACAGTATGTTTAACTGGTAAAATGAATCAGAGTTATTTGTGAGTGACTTGTTGGTTACCTGGATTCACGTTTTCCTAAACCTTGTGACCTGAAGTTGAGTTTTATCAGGCTTAGGTTTTTGTCTGATTTTCTTCTTAGAGTATGTTTAACCAATTTGTGTTCTTAAGTTATAATAATAGGGTTTAGGGGTTTGAAATCCGTTGGTGTCTTCCTACAAGTGTCTGTAATTATTCATTTGTAAGTTTCCCTGTATCTGACAATTCTCTATCATCATGAAGTCTAATTCTCCATTTTCTCAGTTATTTTACTTTTCTACCTCACTTTATTTATGTGGGGGTGTCTTATTTCAGCTAGAGGCGTCAATGCATCAGATGTCGGAGCAGCAAATGCCTTCATTTAATCTGCCATCCAAAATTTTATGTAAAGTTGTTAATGTTCAGCTTCGGGTGGGTGCATCATGCTTATTTTTATCTGCTATGGTGGATCTTTTTGCTTGGTGTGGGCCAGAACTTGGCCCAGTTGCAATATTTTAGTTATATGATTGGCTCTTAACCTGTGTAGGCTGAACCAGAAACTGACGAAGTTTATGCGCAAGTTACTCTGCTACCAGAAACTGATGTGAGTTATCTCTTCTTCCAAATAAGTGTAACCCGTAACTGTATTAGTCATTTGTGGTGAAAGACTGAAAGTATGTCCTTCGTAGTTACATCTTGTATTAAACGTAATTGATTCCAACCGATTCTATGTTGCCCTCTTTGGTTTAATTTTATAACCTTAATGAATCAGCAAAGCGAGGTAACAAGCCCAGATCCTCCTCTCCATGAAACTGCACGATGTACAGTCCATTCATTTTGCAAGACACTTACTGCTTCTGACACTAGCACACATGGAGGATTCTCTGTCCTTCGGAGGCATGCTGATGATTGTCTGCCACCACTGGTGAGCTTCATATATCTTTTCAATTATTAATATTTAATCAAGTTAACATTCTACCTCAGTTAGGTACTTTATATATACATGTTTGTGTGTATACATCTCTCTCTTCTGTGGTTTGGTTGCTCATCTCTCTTTGGCTAGCCTAAATTAAAGTTTTTTGTATGTTTGTTAGGATATGTCTCAGCAGCCCCCTTGGCAAGAACTAGTTGCAACTGATCTGCATGGAAATGAATGGCATTTTCGGCATATATTTCGAGGTTGATTGCTTTTTAATTTATGTTTTAAATGGTTATGAACATTCTGTTTATCTTGGAATATTTCTATGCTTGTGTTAGTATTTCTGTCAAAAACACTATTAAGTGATTGTTTTTAATCCAAAAAATAAACACCACATGGATTTATCCCGTGATCAGTGCAGAGTAGACATTTAAGTGATTTGTATTTCTTGTCCTACATCACGTCGTATGTAGTATCTTCCATTATAGCCTCTTCCCCTGGTGTGAGGAATCTGGGAAACGCTTCTCTTCCTTGTGTTTATTCTTTTCCAATGTTTACCACATTGTATGTATCTCTTCATTATCATGTCAAGTTAGTCCTCAATAAGTACCATGGGAAATAAATACCTACTGGTGTCCTATCATCCTAGTGACTTTTATATGCCAGACTTTCTGCTTTCTGGTTGGGATGTTGCATATTTGAAATGATTTGTCATTATTTCTTGGTTTAGCCTTATTTATGTATCTAATGTACTTATTTATTTCTGAAGACCGTCCTGTTTCATTCTAGCATGCATATCACATCCACATGTCATTTTGCCCAGGGTTTTGAGATATTATGCCTGCCTAACCTTAGATTTATGTCTATTTTTTCAGTTTGTTAGTGTTACTAAAATTATTTATTCCATCTCTTAAAAAACAATCCAGGGCAACCTAGGCGTCACTTGCTTACAACTGGGTGGAGCGTTTTTGTCAGTTCCAAAAAATTAGTAGCTGGTGACGCGTTTATATTCCTAAGGCAAGTCTGTAAATGAGGAAGAGTATTTGTTTTACTTTTATTACTTGAAAAGATTCACATTGTTTGTTTATGCATATCATGTATGTTCCAGAGGTGAGACTGGAGAGCTGCGTGTTGGTGTCAGGAGACTCATGAGACAGGCAAGCAATATGCCGTCTTCTGTTATTTCTAGCCACAGTATGCATCTTGGGGTCCTAGCTACTGCATCTCATGCCATTGCAACTGGGACACTATTTTCGGTCTTCTACAAGCCAAGGTCTTGCCTCTTTTACATATGAAGGCTGTTCATTTTTTATATGTTTTAGTTGTACTTATAATATAACTATAGTTTCTTCCCAGACTGTTGTATTTATTTGATAAATTTTCTTTATATGATATGTATTTTTATATTTTTATATATCATATCACAAAATTTGTGTATATATGTATTAGTGGTTTCTTTGGTTGGTATGTCTAGTTAGAATTGGTCTGTTACTGCCGACATGAAATGTTCCTTTATAGTCTATTAGTCTTGTTGAGAAGTTAGACATCTCTAGATAGGGTTGTTGCATTACCAAATAATCAAATCCCATTGCTTGCACACTGCTTTTTATTTCCATTTTTTTTTCTTTTTGTATTTCTCATATGTACATGCTTAAAGTAAAATATTTATTTTGTCTTCATTTGTGCAGAACAAGTCGATCTGAGTTCCTTGTAAGCATCAACAAGTACCTTGAAGCTCGCAGTCATAAACTTTCTGTCGGTATGAGGTTTAAAATGAGATTTGAGGGTGAGGAAGTTCCTGAAAGAAGGTATGTTTAAATGCATAGTTATTCTGTAAAATTTTGCACTAGCTTTTACTGACCTAAATTACTGAACTGCAGGTTCAGTGGCACAATTGTTGGTGTCGGAGATAATACATCACCTGGATGGTCAAATTCTGAGTGGCGATCACTAAAGGTTCTATCTTTTTTTTTTCTTTGTCTTTTTTATGATGATCCTATTTGGTGTTGACCAGTTTCAACAACATATTTTCAATGGTGATACTTGGAAGTACAAGTAATGCCAGATTAAAGTATACTTTCAATAGAAATTAGAATTATATTCCTTTTTAAATGAAGAGGGATAACATAAGACAATTTAAAGAAAACTTTAATTTCTGGTGTGTACGCGTGTTGTGTGTATGTGCTTGTGAGGGTCCTGGGCATGTTAAAGTAGTTTCTTTAATTTTTAGCTTCCAGTACATGTGGAGCATGCATCAATTGAAGGCACGTAACTTCCAAAACTAGGTTATCTAAGTTAAAGTATATTCCCTCTCAAGTCAATGTGGCTTTATGTTTCCTAATTATCAGTTGAAGTTTTGGGAATGTTGAAGTTGAAGACGAATTACTTGTTGGAGTCTAAATTATGGAAAGTGCTATAAACAAACACTTAGAAGTACAACTCATTGCAGTCGAATCGCTGGGTTATATGAATTTTAGGTTTGCACTAGCGTCATTCCCACACGTTATCAGTAGAAAAATGTGGATTTCTGTCACCACCATCTTTCATTGTGTTATATGAATTTTGTTATAGGATAATTTTTCAAATAATCTATAATATAAAGGATAATTTAGGCCATCCACAATTGGGTAAGCTTTTTTGGCTTGGGTTTATAGTAGTTGAGATGGGTTGCTTATTGTTTTATGTATGAAGAGTGACTTATGTGGACTTTTCATTAACACCTGTGTAAACATCCATTATCAAATGGGGAACAAGTGCCTTTAATTGTATATTTTATTATTTTTAATTATTTCCTTACTCTGATGAGCATTTTATACGTAGTTTCCACTTGCGTTTACTTTCTGTTTTAGTTGTGTTTCATTTGAAATTACACTTCCATCAAGCTTTATGGCTTAGTTTGGATTTGAAGTGGAAAAGCTCAAATTTAGAAAAACTGAGTTTTAAATAAGTAATGTCCACTTGCTTTTTAAAATCGTGATTATTTAAACTAAATTTCGCTACTAAGCATCTTATAAAAACTTACCAAACAGAGAATCAACTTATAATGGTAATTATAAGTGCTCATTTTGCTCAAATCTCAATACCAAACTAAGCCTGTATTGCTTTTTTCCAGGTCCAGTGGGATGAACCCTCATCTATACTGCGGCCTGATAGAGTCTCACCTTGGGAATTGGAGCCACTCGTAGCGACTACTCCACAAAACCCCCAACCTGCCCTGAGAAACAAGCGGGCCCGAGCTCCTGTTTTACCTTCTTCATTGCCAGATCTCTCTGCAATGGGTATGATTCTTTTTCTCAATTATATGTCATTGGCATTCTGTCTCCATGTAAACCTTTGATTCAAAATTAGTTCTTTATGATCTTTGGGTATCAGGTGAGTGGAAATCCCAAATAGAACCTCCTTCCACTTTCTCTTATAATGACCCACAGCGTGGTCGAGACCTCTATCCATCACCCAAGTATAGTACCGCTTCGAAAGCCACCAATTCTCTATGTTTTACGGGCAATAATTCTCTAGCCACTGTTTCTGGGAATCCAATGTTTTGGTCCAATCGAGTTGAAGGTGTAACAGAGTCTTTTTCACCCGTTATGAAAGATTCAGTGGAAAGGAGACAAAACACTGGGAATGGCTATAGGCTATTTGGAATTCAGTTGCTTGACAACTCTAATGCAGAAGAGACTTCACCCATGGTAGTGCCTGGAAAGCTCGGGGATGTTCAACTAATTTCTTCATTTGATGCTGAATCTGACCAACACTCAGAACCATCAAATATCAACCGATCTGACCTTCCTTCAGGAAGTTGTGACGCTGAGAAATCATCCCTCAGATCACCTCAGGAATTGCAAAGTAGGCAAATTCGGAGTTGCACAAAGGTAGTCTATCTCCCTTTGGCCCCCAATTATATAATTTGTCTTTAACCTTTGGGGGAAATTTATGGTTTATTATGCTATGTGCGATTTTTGTCTGTATTTGAGAAGGTTATTGGACCAAATGAAATCCTATTAAAAGTAATTGATCATGTTCCGTGACTTTTATCCTTTTGAGAAGAAATTTGGGTTTTATTGGTCAAGATGTGATGTCTTTGTCTCTCTGGTTTCCTCTTAGGTTCATATGCAAGGGATTGCAGTTGGAAGAGCCGTAGATTTGACTCGGTTTGAGGGATATGAAGACCTGCTTAAGAAACTGGAAGAGATGTTTGATATTGAAGGTGAGCTGAGTGGATCTACCAAGAAATGGCAAGTTGTCTACACTGATGATGAGGATGACATGATGATGGTTGGGGATGATCCATGGAAGTAAGTGATCCAGCCAACCCTAAAATTTTTAATTTCAATCTCACACCAAGAAATGAATTCTCAAGTAATTATTGCCATTGGTGATTTTAAAGCGCTACCTAATGAGTAGATGGTTTATTTCTCCTCGCTGCAAGTACTTAGGTTACTGAATCTATTTTTTGAAGAAAAATTACCAACTTTGTCTGTCCCATGGCTGTTAAAATGAATCTAATAGTTGCAGTGTGCTAATTTTGTAAAATCTGTGTTCTTGTAGTGAGTTCTGCCGAATGGTAAGGAAGATTTTTATCTATACAGCTGAGGAAGTGAAGAGGTTGTCCCCCAAGATAAAACTTCCAGTAGGTGGAGAGGCTAAACAAGGCAAGCCCGATTGTGAAGCAGCTATTAACACGGAAGACCACTCATCTATCGTGGAGCCGGCATATTAATATATGCCAGCACAGAGCTAGCTATATGAAGAGCATGGAAAGGAAGAATTACCAGAAGAAACTGAAATCAAAAGAATAGAACATGGCTCACCTGAGAATGTCTGCTCGGATGATGCTTTTATAAACAAGGTAGTCAACCAGGATAACTGGTACAGTTTTCCAACATGTTGAAATGGAGGGAGTGCAATTTGCAGTGGCAAGCAGCGTACTGTTGTTTTTCTTGTGAAATAGTCTAGTTTAGTGTATCCACGAGGATCTCATGGTGGTTGGTTCAAAGGGCGCGTGTAGCTACCAAAGTTTTTCCTGGCATTCCTGCTGTGTATGAAATGTGCGATAATGTTCTTCATCCTTTGATGTTGTACTTTTGTTCGAAATCAAAGACAAGGTGTATTGAGCCGTCGTACATAAATATATAGCCTTCTTTCTCTTGCTTACAAATGCATTCGGTAGTCTGTAACCTTATACGGTGCCTGATGGCTGAGGTCAGATACATGAGAAAATCTCACAACTCTGCTATTTTTTGGCCTACACACTATCGAGCCTGACCCCAGCCTTGTGAGAGATTCTCTTTGTTTTGTTGCAAACTCTGATTTTGAAGACTAAAATCCTGCATCAACTGGCTGCAGTGATAATGTGATGGTGTTGAAGTGTGGACTTGTGTTAAATCTACCCGCCGAAGTTTCATTTCATTATATTTTTAAGAGAGAATGTCTCATAAGAATATTTCTCATTCAAGATCACATCACTGAGATGCTCCACAAGCACATTGCATGACGTAGGGCTCGTCAACGGGCCGGGCCCGGCACATGAGTGGTGATCGAAATAGATGCTTACAAATTCTAGTTTCGAAATATTGTCGATCGACACCACTAGATGTAATCAATATATATATATATTTAGGGATCCTGTAAAAATTTCATCCGTTTTGAACATGGTTTGACCGTCCGTATCAACGGTCAATAAAAAAAGAAGTGTTTTGACATGATAAAACCTCATTGACCGGGGCTTTACTAAATGAGTTTCCTTGTTGCGACCACGCACGATCGATGGCAAAATTAGGTTATTCAAATATGTAAACAGCTTTCTGCATTTGCTTCTTGGTAATAAGTCCCCTTATGACATATTAGTGTTGTTTTTGGTTTACCGGAAATTTCGACAGTCAAACGGGGCCCGAATTGGATGAAATTTAAAATGGTCACTAAATATATATACCGATCACATTGGATGGTGTAGATCGATTCAGAGAAGTTTCATTCATATAGTCGCTTCATAATGAGATAGTTTTATTATAAACCTAATATAAAGGTTATGATACATTAGTGGACACTTCGGTAATCGATAACTGCAGTTTGAAATATGGTCGATCGACACCAGTAGATATGATCAGTATATATATTTAGGGAACCCATAAATATTTCGTCAGTTTTGGATATGGTATAACCGTTCATACAAACGATCAACTAAAAAAAATTATGTGATTTCAGATATGTAAACGGCTTTCGGCGTTCGTATATTTGTAATAGGTCATCCCTTAGGGCATATTAGTGGTGTTTTTGATTTACAGAAAATTCCGACGGTCAAACGAGGTCCGAATTGGATAAAATTCTTACATGGTCACTAAATATATATACCGATCACATCGGCTGTGTCGATTAATCCCGAGAACTTTCCTTCATATAGTTGCTTTTATAATGCGATAATTTTATTCTAAACCTAATATAAAGGTTATGATACATTAGTGGCCACTAAGTCGATCGCCAACTCTAGTTTGAAATATTGTCGATCGACACTAGCAGATGTGATCGGTATATATATTTAGGGACCCTGTAAAAATTTCGTCTGTTTTGGACATGGTTTGACCGTTCGTACCTAAAGTCAACCAAAAAAGAGGCGTTTTGACATATTGAAACACCATTGGCTGAGGATTTGCTAAATGGGTTTCCTCAATGCGACCGCGCACGATAGGTAACAAAAATTAGGTGATTTCATATTTGCAAACGGTTTTCGGCGTTCACATCTTTTGTAATGGATCCTCCCTTAGAGCATATTAATGGTGTTTTCGGTTTATCAGAAATTCTGACGGTCAAACGAGGTCCGAATTGGATGAAATTTTTACAGGATCACGAAATATATATTTCGATCACATTGGCTATTGTCAATCGATTCCGAGAAGTTTTTTTCTTATAGTTGTTTCATAATGCGATAGTTTTATTATAAACCAAATATAAAGGTTATGATATATTAGTGGACACTTCGGTGATTGATAACTCCAATTCCAAATATGGTCGATCGATACCAGCAGATGTGATCAGTATATATATTTAGGGAACCTTTAAAAAATTCGTCAGTTTTGGAAATTGTTTGATGTTCTGTATCTACAGTGAACTAAAAAGGAAGCATTTTGACATATTAAAATCACCATTGACCGAGATTTTGCCAAATGGGTTCCTTGGTGTGACCGCACATAATCAGTAACAAAAATTAGGTGATTTCAGATATGCAAACGGTTTTCGGTGTTCGCATTTTGGTAATGGGTTTTCCTTTATGTATGTATAATATTTTATTATTTGGCGGGGTTTTACGGGACGGGCCTTGCAGACTTTTGGAGAGCCGGGCCGGGCCGGGTTTCAATCCTCTAATCTAAGCCCGACCATCTACCCACGGAAGCGGGCTTTGGCGGGTTTTCTCGCGGGCCGGGTCGGGTAAAAGCCCACCGGGCTTACCGGCCTCCGCCCGCTTTTCGGATTTGCAGGCTAAATGATGAGGCCTAGCATGACATACTACTTTTCAAATTTTTTTTTATTTTTAATAAAGGCTTATAAGACTACCTTCAATCCTGCATTAATGAAACTGTCGAATACAAGGGGGGACGTGAAGCATAAACTCCTGATTACAAAAGACCTGAAATAATATCAAAAGTCTCTACAAACAAGTACCTAACAAAGCACCAACTAGCAAAGAACACAACTCCAATGACGACTTTATTTGCTTGTAAACAGTGGTGACATAAGTGAGAGCACAGTAGATATGTACCGTTTAAAACGATGAAACATCATTTACATATCCTAATGTCAAATAAAATATCTCCACAACCATGTTGCCGCCAGAATAACCCGACAACACTTAGTCTCATCTTACTGCTAGGAGGAAGCACCCATTAACAAATAAGCGACATCTACCTAGAGCAAAAAAGGCACACAAGGTGCATATATCGACCCATTTTGCCCTACCATAAAGCGATAGGGTATTATTAGCGACATAAAGTCGCATCATAGAAAAACTAAATAAGTTTTAACTGAAATAAAATAAAAAAATTGATGACCAAAGCCCAAACCCAGGCACAAACCCAGGCCCAAGCCTTATTTCCAACAGGCCCAACCCAACCTAGCAGAGAGGATGATTCACCCTTCAAAAATAGAAGATAATATGAATTAAGGAGCTGAATCACGCTTGATATAAGATCAAAATGGTGGCATGTTGCTTCCACCTACAATGCACGACTGCATAAGTTGGATGCATATACGAGTCTAAAGATCTAAATGCGGAGCATTGGAAGCCATGACTCAAACAAAAATAATACACACAAACAAGTTAACTAAAGACCAAGACATGAAAAAAAAAGAAAAGAAGAAAAAAAGATGAGATGGAAACAATATATTAGAGAAATTCAGTAAATCCGATTCCAGCAACGGAGTCAAAAATGATTTTTGACTAAAACTAGCTATACCTGGGCTAAAGTTGGCCTAGCGTCAACTTATAATTTTTCGCCTTTACCAAGACCGTAATATATAATTAATTACTAGGACAAATAATAATACTACAAAAAATGAAATAGAAACCAATACACACAAGAGACATGAATGATGTCAATTTGAAATGCTAAGCAGTTGAATCTAAAAACCGTAGTCAAGAAATGTGGGCAGCTTCACTTCATTCATATATACAACAAGCGCATTACATGATACAACAAACAGTAGTTCATGAGAAGCAACAATGTCTTTGGAATTTCCCCATGTAACACAAGACTCATCAGTGACTCTGTTGCTTTGCAAAATTCCAAAAACGGTTTTCAGAATTATTTTCAACCTCATAGCTAACTTTTTCACTCACACTAGTCTAGATTTCTCCTATTCTTTTTCATCCAAGTAGCTTAGCTAGCTATTTTTACCACTAGATTTCTTCTTCTCCTTTTGCCTTCCAATGGAAACTAACTGTACATCAAGACTGTGGACATGATCACCCCCCACTTTTTCCGCATCACACAAGAACCATGGTGGTGTCCTTTCTAAGTTGAGCACTTCCTTGCACATTTTTGCCAAATTTCTTTGTTTTAAGTAGAGCCTACTCCAAGGAAATCAATGAATGGCATCGCACTCGTCTTGTCATTATGATCTTCTCCAGACATGGAAGAAACATTATTGTTGCTGGTCTTATAGGTGGTAAGAATTGATTCATCTCCGGAAATTTCAGAGTTTGAATCTGATGACTGACCATTCTTACTGCCCTTAATCCTGCCAGAGTCTTCAACTATAATATACAACAATAAGTAGCAAAGTTTTGTTAAGATCAAGAACAAACGAAACTATCAAAGAGCAAGAACATAAATAGTATGCATTTGATTATGTCATATATGTGACTCGGAGTGGTTTAAGAAACATACCCAGCTGTGATCCAAAGGTTTTGTATTGCTGAAATGGATTGTTGTTCTTGAAAAAGCTGGGCATCAGTGGACTATTTGAGGGAGTGAGGGAGAGATGAGTAGTACATGTTGAGGCAGAGGCTGCAGAGCCAGATTCATCGTTACTGGTGTTGATTGAGATTGTTGAACGATCACTAGAGGCATTATTCTTAGTCCCATTTTCTTGATCTTCATCATCATGAGGAATCATGATAGGCTGAGAAGCAGAAGAGGGCCTTCTCCTCTTGTAAACGTTGGATTCCTCTCTGTGCTTTCTAGCCATGATGACATGCCAATGGTTCTTGACAGCATTATCAGTCCTTCCAGGGAAGAGCCTTGCAATCATGGCCCATTTGTTGCCGTAGAGTCTATGAGCAGATAGAAGCCTCTCTTCTTCTTCCTCACTGAAAGCCCTTCTGTTGATCCTTGGATCTAGCTGGTTAAACCATCTCAGTCTGCAACTTTTCCCTACACCCAAGAGCACAATTAGTCTCACATCAGCATACATATCCAAAAATCAAAACAAAACTGCAACTTGAACATGAAACTAGATTCATTGTCTCTATTTACCTGATCTACCATCAAGGTGCTCAGCAATCAAGTTCCAGTTTTGAGGACCAAACTGGGCCACAAGTTGTTTGAGTTTGGAGTCTTCAGCTGGCCTCCAATGGCCTCTAACACAAAGCTTAGTTTTCCCATGCCCAGCAGCAAGGCCCTGTACAACATCTTCCCGATCAGATTCGTCTCCAGCAAGACTAGGAGCCATGGTGCTCTTTCTCTTTCTGTCATGAACACCAATACCATAACCCATTTCAGAATCAGCCACGACTCTAACAATGGTGCTTGAGAGACACAGCTGAGACGGCATATAGTTCAAATCTTGACGATAACTAGAGTCAGTCATCATCTGGGGTTGTTGTTGATGAGGACCCTTTAGTTCACACACACGCACTCACACCAGAAAAACCAAACCCCCGAAACCCAACATGAACAAGCAAAATGGATCAGAAGCTAACTCTAAACTGGGTATACATACTTGCAGACACAACTAGAGCAATGGCAACAATAAACAAGCTAGGGGTGTTGGTTTTCTGCTAGCTAGCTACAGTAGTAAACTACGCAGAAGAACAGAAGGAGCTTATATAATGGGTTTAGTTCAGGACTTCAGGCAGTGAAACAATGGAAGAACTGAAGATATGAGGAGGAGCAAGAAATCTGAAATGAGAAAGAGGGAGAAGGGAAAGAGGAGGTCATCAAAATGTGAGCTTGGGAGAGGGTTCTTATAGGAAATGAGGGAAGAAGAAAGAGCAGAAAACTCAGTCATGCACAAGAATTGAGAGGCGCTCGTGTGGGTGGTGGTGGGGACTTGGGGTTTGGTCTTTGTTATTGTTATGTTGCTTTGTTCTGAGTGAAGACCTTGTCCTCATTCTCCCCTCGGGCTTTGGGAGAACAGAACCTGAATCTGTTTGTCCATTTCCCAAACGTTTTTCTCAGTTTTTTTACGGAAATTTTCAAGGAGAGGGGCAGGGTGTTACGGGACTCCAATAAACACTCAAACAAATTCATGGCACAAATAAATTTATTTATATTATAAATAATAAATTATCTTATAGTTTATAATACTTGAAACATAAGTAGAATAAATCTAATATAGAAATCAATTATAAGTAAATCATACGTAATTGTAATATATTTTCAAATATTAATAATTGTAAATCTATAATTAAATAGATGAGTAATAACTTGAAATTGCCCATAAATGCTCTGCATCAGGGAGAGAGCATGAGTCTTTACAAATTCGCATCACTCTCCCAGCACCTCCCAATCATCTCTTGCTCCTCAATGTCATCATAACTGAATATATCACTTGTTTATTAATATTTTGGTCCATTACACGGTTTTTTATTGAAATTGATTAACCCGCCGTGTGTTTACAACGTCGGTTAGATTTAAACGCTGACCTGAATGATATCAGTTAGGTTAGCCATCGTTATCCGATTTAATTGTGAAACCGCTTCGGTTTTTGAATGTCATTTTCTACCTGGTATTGCATCATTTTCTTAGTCCTCCTTCATGGGCTTACATTTCTAATATATTGACCAATTTTAAATTAGAGGGTATAGTTTATCGCGTAGAAAAGAAAACAATCTCGCGTGTTGTGGCCACCGTAGTTGTAACTTGCAATGGTAGTGGTGTGTTCTTCTGTATATTTATGATGAATTTAGTGTTTTCATGATTCTAATTAAGTGGCTTATGAAAAAGACATAGTTCGTTCTATTTGTTTGCAACCTAATTAAGAGGTGGTGTTTGTTGGACTCGATTGCCAATTTGAGGACTACATTACTATATTAACAACTCAAGCGGTTCATAAAATTTACAAATTAAAAAAACTCAGTAACAACATGCATGAATGACAATTACTACTTTGATGACTCAATTTTTACAACTTGAAGATATAATTGATGCATTAACTCATACCAGAGTTTGCTCAATTGTTTTTGAGTTTGCCAAAATTGCTACTGCTAGAGATGCTCTTGCTAAACTGCCAAAACATGCACTCGCTCAACTCCCGGCTTTCTGCTAGTTATAGAAGATTAAAAGAGATTATTTAGAGGAGGTCCGGGATACCTGAGTCGACTCAAGTTAGCTTTAGAATAAAAGCATTCAACTGCGAGTATAAAATGGAAAACGTGAGGAATACAGGACAGAAGTTCTGTTCATACGTGATCGAGGTGCGTTGGGCAACCACACCGGTTCACATGAATTTGTGGTAAGAATAAATTTGAGGTACACTTTTTATTAGTCATATTTCAGCCCCTCTACGAGCATCATGCATCTGGACCAAACTTCTTTTACATTTTTCGGCTGTAGATTTTGGTTTTATATCACATTTAACCAAATTTATCTAAGATTAATGGTCCTTTACGAGTCTAGATCAGTCTTTTTTGAGAGCTCTAAGTCCTCTAAGTCCTTTTCTTGGTCCTATATTTTTACTCACGAATGTGGCCGTTTCGTAACACATCTAGTATGAATGTCTGATTCTTAAAAAGATAATTCATTACGGCAGACGAAATTATATTTTGAATAACGTCCTGTACATATAATGTCGTTCTTTAAAAATAAATTAAAGAGAATA
Source organism: Argentina anserina (assembly GCF_933775445.1). Taxonomy (NCBI): domain Eukaryota; kingdom Viridiplantae; phylum Streptophyta; class Magnoliopsida; order Rosales; family Rosaceae; genus Argentina; species Argentina anserina. Next base: position 17,937,953 of record NC_065876.1, read on the forward strand.
AAATATACATTAGATTTATTTTTAAATCAAGTTAAGACCAAAACATCGATCACTTTGGTCTTATTAGAGAGTTTAACGCAGATATACGTCGAGGGTCACAAGGGTATTCTAACCACGCAAGACTAATTCCCTGCAAGCTTCAATCACACGAACTCAAAGATCAGAGGCGGACCTAAGAGAGAGCAGTCACAGCTTTTACTGGGCAGAATTTGAATGGGTCAGTTGTGTTTTTAAATTTCTGCTGGGTAGACTTTGAGAAAGATAAGAAGGAGAGAGTGAGAAGTTAATAATTAATGGGGGGAAATAGAGAGAAAAACATATATGGTGAGTGTTTGTGATTGATTGCAATTCTATTATTTTCCAATCTGAACTGATTAAATATGTTATTAATTATAAGAAAATAGTTGTTGCCGAGCCATAATACGTACTCCATCCAAACAGTGAGAAAAAGCCACACATTCTAACTTGAATTACTGCCAAAAATGAACTATTAGTACCTACATCCCCTGAATTGTAATTTCCAACTACTTTTAATCCTATTTTCTGAATTTTGTTTACCAAATTCATGAAATATATAAGACTTATTATGTAGATTTAGTGAGTGTTGAGGAGATTGTATTGCATTTTCTTTTTTCAGTCCAACTTAAATTTCTATACACAATTCCTTAATTTTTGATTTTTTGATGTATACTAGATAAAAATCGTGTTTTGACTTATTATAATTCTTATTCATTCTTAATTATTTGTAAAAAAAAATTCCGCTCACCTATCTTTCAGACCGTAGATCCGCCACTGTCAAAGATCCTTCAAATCTGTTCTATCTACCGATTGGTAAAATCTGGGAATCAAACAAATTACTGTATAAAATATGAGCAAATAAAAAACAAAACTAAGAGAGAGAAAATTTGCAAATCCAAAATTAGGAAATGTTGATTGCAGGTGCTCTTTTCCACCGCCTGAGAGGTTCTCAAACCAAGAGAAAGTTTGCACTGCCTTAAATTTACAGCAGTACCAGCCATGATTACATTATTCTCCCCCCACTGTAAAAACTTAAAATCAATGATCACAAAGAAAAGTGAAAGAAAGAAGAGATACCAGATCTACTAACAGAAGAAAGACGTTGAAAAAAGCAGCAAATTTCGCGATGCAATCAACAAAACCCGCAAATGATAAACAGAAAATTTATATTCTTTTCTAATCTTTGGAATAGTTACGTTATAAATTTAGGGAAAAAAATTCAATTTACTACTTTGAGGTTTGAGTGTTTTATCACTTGTGTCCCTATTGTTTGTTTTTATTCACATATGTCCTTATTCTTTCAAAATCTTATCAAGCGTGGAAAAAATTTCAAATTCCCCTTATGAGTGACGTAATCATAGACGTGGAGGGGACAACGAGGGCCCACTTTACAGTCTGAAATCCTAATTTTATCAAAAAGACAAAATTATCCCCATACGCCTCCATTTTGTTCAAAAAACCCAGATCTGCTCTATTGAGAGCATCATCGCAACACTCAAATTCTAAACCCAGATTTCCTTCTTTACTCTCAAATCCTAAACCAACTCTCAAATTATAATAAGGTGGTCTGACTCTTGATATATCCCACCTAGATTGATGACTGAATTTTAATGAGCTAGCCCAGATGAAAAATTAGAGATTTAAAGAGATGATGCTCCCCGAAGAGTGGATACCGCGACTAACTAATGGAGAACAACTCGAAGAAGTACCCAAATATGGTGAGTGTTTGATTGAGGATGTTAGTTTTGAATTGGAAGAATGAGTTTTTTGATTTTGAAAACGGGAGTACTGTAGCATCGACGAGGTTTCGATAGTAATTTTTAGGGGTTTCAAATTTTAGGGGGTTTAGATGATTCTATATGGTTTAGTTCAAAGTTAGGGTTTGAAGATATAGGTTTTTAAGATTGAGATGCTTTTGATACAAAGACTTAAACTTCTTATTTGAATATTCCAAGACAAAGATATGTGTTTGTTATCGGGTTGTATTCAAAAGGATTTTACAAATGGTTAATGGTTGTGCAAGGGTGTGTGGTCCTATACCTGAATTCATTTTTTTCTGGTTTAGGTGGTAAGTTGGTTGAGCTATGATGTTGAGTATTTAATCATGTTCTTAATGAGTTGTATGATACTTGCAGATAACCCTGACTTTTTTACCATGAAAGTTTACCATGGAGGCTACTGCAATCATTTAGAGGGAACATACATTGGAGGATCAGTTTCATATTATGATAATGTCGACAGTGACAAAATGAGTTTGGTGAAGTAGACCGCATGGTGAAGGGCATTAATCCAAAATATGTTGGCAGAAGGATAGATTACTCGTATTCTTGTGGCAGCGAGGCTGATGCAAAGACAAAGCTCTCCGAAGACAATGATATAACTGAGATGTGCAAAATGGTGTCTACTTTTAGGCTAATAATATTGTGGCTTGATATGTTGGAGCTGGATACAAACTATTATGGAGATGATCTTGATGAGCTATTCTTGTATGAAGATCAAATTGCCGATTGGAGTCGAGGTAAACAAAGAACTGTGATCATAGAAGAGCTTCCAAATTCTCCAAAAAGGCCGAAGAGTAGTGTGAAGATTGTGGAACTCCGTGAATCACCAAAGAAAAAGGCTTTTACAAGTATTAAAATTTCGGAGCCATCACGTGAAGTGCCTACTCAAGGTATCTCAGCTCCTACATTAAAGGATATTGGTAAGGGTAAGAGAAAAATAGACGTAGATGAGTATGACCTTGATGATGATGAGCCTATGATAGTTTATGATAGTTTGTTTATTGAAGATGATAAAGATTCTGAAGACAATGATCCTTATGATAGTGAATCTGATGTGGACTATGACCCAACAAAAGGTGATGATGAGGTAACAAAATATGGCGTAGATGATGACTTCCTATGCGATAGGATAACTGAACCAGAGGGCGATGAGAATGCCACACCTGAAACAATGAGAGCTGCCACTAATCTCATAACTGAGGGAGATGGTTTGGTTGAGGATGATGCGAATATGTTTGGGCTGTGGATTCTGATGAGGAAGCAATATGATTTCAATGTCATTCTGATGGCGAGGGTGGTATTGTGTACCCAGAATTTAATCCTAAAGTGGACATGGAGAAGCCAAGGTTTTGTGTGGAAATGTTGTTTGCTACCATGCAAATACTAAGAGATGTTGTGGTTGAGCAAGCAATTCAGCAAGGTTGGGAGCCAATTTTTTTATAAAAGTGATCAAGGCAGGATCAGGGTAATTTGTGCTGCAGAAAACTGTGATTTTGATCTGTATGCATCACAGATGCAGCACTGTAACACATTTCAGAACAAGACTTATAAGCCAAAACACAATTGTACAAGGGTTCTAGAGAACAGTGCAGTAAGAGTGTCATACCTTGTGAAGAAGTTTACAAACAAGATTCAGATGAATCCATCTATTAATACAGGTAACTTAACATGTTTTAATATTGATGCAATGATTATCTAGATTTATGTTCTCTAATGTTGAGTTGTGTTATTTAATGTTGCAGAAGCATTAAGGAAAGAAATGTCATCAGACATTAAGTCAAAGGTCTCGTTTCAGCAGGCATATAGGATCAAAAGAAGAGTGATAGAGGTGTTTGAAAAGAGTATGAAAGAGCAGTATGCCAAGCTACAAGATTATGCTCAAGAACTTAAAAGAGTGGACCCTAGCACAACGGTTGATATAAAATGTGAGCATAGGTTTTGTGTAAGACACTTATGGACCAACTTCAATAAGGAATTCCGTGAAAAGGCGTTGAAGGATCAATTATGGTCCATCGCAAAATCTACTACACTACCTTATTACTGGAAAGAAATGACTGCATTAAATAAGCTGGAAGTGAAAGCTCATAAATGGTTAACATGTATCTGCAATGGTTTCACTTATATTAGTTTACTGATTTTCTTCTTCTTTTGCATTATGTGTTTGGTTTTTGGTCTGAGTTGAATTAGTTTTTATACTTTGCAGACCCTAAGGAGCCAACAAGGAACCCCAAGCATTGGTGTAGATCACATTTCAATGGTTGGCTGAAATGTGATATATTGGTGAATAACTTGTGTGAGAGCTTTAATGCCTTCATCCTTTCAGCTAGGTCAAAGCCTGTTATTTCATGCTTTGAAGATATCAAAATAAAGTTGATGAAGAGGATTGCAATTAGAAAACAAGCGATGAGCAAGATTAATGATACCATTTGCCCCAAGACTAGGGAGATTCTAAAAAGAAGAAGAACAAGGTTAAAGCTAGTAGTGATTGCTTTCCCGAAGCAACTGGTGGCACAAAAATAGAGGTGGTATCAAGAGGAGCAGCTAGGTATATAGTTGATCTGGAAAGAAGAACTTGTGCATGTAGGAGATGAAACCTCACAAGAATACCTTACAAGCATGCAGTTTCAGCTATTATTTTCTCGAGGATGAAGCCTGAGGACTTTGTGGATGCATGTTACCTCACACAAAATTATATGGCAACTTATTCCCACACAGTTCAACCTGATGGGATGGATCTTTGGATGCCTTCTAGTCAGCCTGCAATCCTCCCACCTTAGTACACTAGACAGCCAGGGAGACCAAAAATTAAGAGAATGAAAGATGCATCTGAAAGGGAGAATGATGGATCTAAGCGTGGGATGGTTAAGCAGTCTGTGACGTGTTCGGTTTGTCAAACAATTGGCCACAATAACCGATCTTGTCATAAACACCTTCCCCCAAAGAATGTTGTGGTCAATGCTCAAAAGAAACAGAAGTCTGCCCCTGCATCTGCCTCATTTACTCAGCAAAAGGGTATTAAACCTCCAAAGTCCAAAAATGAGCTTAGAGAGAAGGCAACCCTTAAAGCTAAGAGAATGAATGTGAAGTTTTATTTCTAATTGTACAGTTTGTTTTTTGTTCTTTCAATAATTTTTTAAATCTAATTGTGAGTTTGATATGTTCATGTTGTAGGAGAAGAGAGATGCACTAAAGGTAGCTATAAAGGGACCATCAAAGAGAGGAAGGCCACCAAAAGCTGGTTCAAGTACAACACAAGGTTCATCAAGTTCTTCAATGAAACTTAGGGGCAAGAATGTTGGAAACTAGAGGATGTGATGTCAGCTTAGGATCTAAATGAAGATGAAGTTTGCAATTTTTTGCACAACTATGTACTATTGTATGTAGGTTGTTAGATCTCTTTGGTTTCATATGATTAGGGCTACAAGTAGTGCAATTTTAGTTTGGTCATGCATAGTTTTAGCATGTACACAGACACAATGCATCTATTTGGTTGTTATTTATCTATTAGGCTATATATATATATGTTTCTAGATATTATTTCATTTTGGTCTTTTTTTTGTGCAAGTTTCAGCTTTTTTTTTTGGAAATTTTCATCTTTTAGAGCATGAATAGGATTATGTTCATACGTTTTCATTTTTATTTTTACCATTAAATGCCTAATTGACGAATTTGACCTTATAATGGTTTTCAGACTGTAAAGTGGGCCCTCGTTGTTTCCTCCACGTCTGATGATTACGTCACTCCTGGAGGGGATTTGAAATTTTTTCCGCGCTTGATGAGATTATGAAAGAATAAGGGCATAGGTGATTAAAAACAAACAATAGGGACACAAGTGAAAAAAGACCCAAACCTCAAGGTAGTAAACTGAATTTTTTCCTAAATTTAGTGTGAATATCCATATATCACTTAAAGTCTAGAGGAATAATCTCATGTCCGATGTTTCGTAGTGAATTAATTAGCGACTAGTAAATTCCACATATCAAGTTTCACTTGCATTGCATTAATAGTGTGCAAGTCACGTATAGTGTTAGTTCTCGAACTCCACAAATAACACTTGAGTAATTTGACTCTTCAGTGACTCACTCGGTCTTGTAGACACTGCTTTTCTTGATCGTACTCTTGAGATTTTTATTGTTGCCAATTATCTTTGAGACTGTTCAATTTCAATATGCTATCTTTCTTTTAAACTCTATTATTTTATAACATTTGAACTCATCCCGCTAAAATTAATAGCACTAGCCTTGACTCATGTAAATTTTCATAGATTACACAATCACTTCAAATAAAATACAGTAGTTAATTTTTAATTTATGTACTTATCACTACCCATAATCTCTCCTGGTTTTTTAAATTTTTATTTAACTTTTCTTTTTGTAGTTATCACAGGCTCACAGTCCCAAATTTCGAATAATAAAATTTCAAAATTCAAGGTGTGATAAACTCTAGAATAATTCTGAAATACATAAGAGTTATTACAAATAACCAAGTATCAAGAACTGAGTTTGAAAGTATAACTCAGACGACTCAAATTACATTGCCAATGTTTACAATTTGAAACAAAATGAAATGTAAAGTTCCCTCTTATCTCACTACAACTCGTCAGAAAAGCCACGAGTGAAAGGTCTTCGCCCTCTAGCTATCATGATGTCGTCACTGTCTCATACTTGTTGTCCCTCACCTGCAAGATCAACCACTACACCATAGATTGGTGCAACGGGTTGTATAAAAAAAACCCGGTAAACTCTAAAAGCTCATATGAGTAAACCAGAAACTAATGCATCACTATAACATACATTGCAAGTTATGATGTTACTACTAAAATAAACTTAAACAATAAGTAATGTAAGCCAAACAATGAAGAAATTGAGGAGAGTGAACGCTCTCATTTTCATCCTCGTATTCATAGGTTCACTAACTACTAAGTCCTCCCCATGCAATACCACACACCTATTACACCTGTATGGATTCGCCAAAACCAATTCATCCCCCACACAAATTCACACCCTAACACACTTATATGGGTTCGTTAACACCAAATCATCCCCCATACAAATTCACACCTAACGCGCTTGTATGGATTTGCCAACACCAAGCCATCCCCCATACAACTCCCAACATAATAGGGCTTCACTAAGCCTTACCAATAATCATGTCAAGTCCTATGACCGATTCAACACCACCACTAAGGCACAAGTTGTAGACCTAACTTGCATTCAACCTAAAATCATCTACTTCCTTTACGAATAACATGATCATTTGACAGTCACTTTTCTAACAATAATCAAACAATTCCAACTACCAACCCTAAAATTCTCACACCAATGGTACATAAACATAATATGATATTATATAGAAACTTATATATGAATATTATTATTACCATTTAATACACATATATATATATATTTACCAAGTTATATCAACAACTCTAACAATTAACCACAAATTTCCACAACAAGAACATGACCATATCACGATATAATATAGCATTGTATACATGTATATTCTTATTACCCTTAAACATACACATGCTTATGTCTATATTATATCAATAACATGCATAATCCAATATCACAAAAACTTCACGACGTCAACATGAAAGTTGTAGATCATAAGGAGATAGATAAGTTTCATACATGCACTCAAACTTAGATCGGCCGGGAAGTCGCCAGAAATGCGGTAGCAACCGCACTCCTCAATGCCGCAACTGCGGCCTTAAGTTATCTTCAAGGTCGACGTAGAGAAACCCAAAGTGATGAGAGAAGTCCACTTGAGGCGGTCTTGAGCTACGGTTGCACCGGGAAGGCGGCATCGACGATGTAGCAACCTTGCGGCTGCAGTGGCATTGAGCATGACGGTCGGCGAGTCATGAGCCTTTGCCCAATCGAAGGAGAAAGGAGAGGAGCATCGAATGAGACCGGTGTGGCGCGTTTTGGTGGCTGGAAGAAGGAGTTAGACTAGCGAGGCCGCACGGCGTTGCAGTGGCGGCTAAGCGGTGAGGGGCGGTGCGCCACCACCCTAGGGTTGGAGAGGGTGGTCGTGTGGTTCTAACGGAACCAGTGGTGGCCGGATTAGTGGTCGGACGAGGGAGGGAGAAGTCGGTGAAGATTCGGCAAGTAGAAAGAGAGGGAGTAAGAGAGAGAAAGTCAGGGTTTTTTTTTTTGAAATTTCTGTTTTTTTTTCATATTAGGGTTTTTCCTTTCCTACCCTTTTTTAAACCATTTTAAAAATACCTCACATCATTTTTGATTCGTAACTTTTTCATTCGACGTTCGATTTACGCGTGCCACATATCCAAAGACAATGATGTATCGACGAGCTCTACGACTTTCGTGAAAAAAGTTTTTAGAGATGGGCGGAAATTCAAAAGTCAACCCTTAAGCCCTTAAAGACTTAATCGTTTTTCAAGCTTTTAATCCTCGAAATCGATTTAACTTCAACAATGACTAAATCGAAAGTGTAGAATGGGATTACTTAAATCACCATTTAATAATTTTGGGGAAATTACTAGGAATGCAAATTGAAATTCGGGTTATTATAGTAGTTTACAATATTATTTCTCCCACATATTATTTTATCTGTTTCTTTTTTTGTCTCAAGCATGATTATTTAGAAACTTCAAAAATTTAGTAAAGCTGTTGACACGAACTAAAGCCACGCTTCTCATTATAGAAGTGGAGATATAAATAGTTGGTGATTAAATGAATGATGCGTAGATTAACTTCCGGTAAACACTACGACCAAATGGTTTCGTTTTTCTTTGGTTTTTACTTTTTAAATGGAAACCAGCAGCTTGATAATTGGGCGTTTTGGCTTGTTCCCCAAAACCGTTTTTGGGGTGATATGCCCTCGTGGGTTGGCTAATTGCACGTGTGGGTTGCAGCCGGGCACACGTGAAGGGTAGCGAGATCTATGAAGATAGTGGGTCCCAGACTGCACAGAGTTGTTGGTTTAAGAGTGGAAAAGTTGCATTGGAAAAGAGAAAGACGATAATGCCCTTCTTCTGAGGGAAAAAAAAATGCCTCAGTTTCATTCCTCCTGCACGCTGCAACCGTGCGCCTTCGACGACCGGACCTTAGAGATAGATTAATTAATGGAACTCCATCATCATTGTAAAACCCCATCATGCATCGTGTGTGCCATTCTCATTTTCATCTTATATTGTTTGAGTTTCCTTCTTTCAAAACAAAAATCACTTAAATTGTTTTCTTTCTTTTAAACAAAAATCACTTAAAAGAGCATCTCTAACATTATTGTTAATTTGATTTTTTTAACAATTTATCAAATTTTTAGGTAAAAGAGCTCTAGTAGAATTGCTAAATTTGATATTTGCTAAATCGAATTAATAAATTTGTCAATTGCTCATCCATTGCTAAAGAAATAGCTAAATATACACATCTCACGTGTTAAATTACGATTTGGTAAAACATAACATGTAACAACTATTACTGTAGTAATATTATTAAATCGATTACTAAAACCCAAAATTTTAGTTAAATTTAGCAATTTGATATATGTTATTGTTGGAGATGCTCTTATGAGACAAATCAAATTATATATTTTTACTAATTTAAAACAAACGAAAAATTAATTTGCATTACAATAAAATAAACATTTTCATTAACCGTGAAAAATATAGCTTAGGAGTTGGGAGCTCCGGTGGAACTTCATTGGGGCTGGAGGTGGCACTGGCCCTGCAAAATTTTGAAAATCCTGCTACATGTGCATTTGGCAATGATTTAATGAGCTTTGGTAAAATCTATGTTCTGGCCTCCCCCAAACTTAGATTGTAAGCAGCCCTAAAATTAAAAGATCTGAGATTTTATGTTTTCATTACGAAACGAGAAAATAGTGAATGATCCTAGTCATAAGTCGAGAAATTACATTTGAAACTTAACAAAGAATAATAATACTTCATGTCTTACGAATTATGGTTATGGTTAATTATCTGCCACATAAAACTAGTGAAAGATCACTAGCATATATATATATATATATATATGCTAGTGAACATCTCTTCTTGGCTACAAAGGTCCGCACTAATGTTTTAGTGCGGATTTCTATTTTCACTATTTTTCAATCAAATTTATTCATCTCCACCATCTAGTATCTTAATGTTGTGTAGATCATTTCTGTAAAATTTCAGCCAATTTGGTAATCATTAAAGCCATCAAAATTGTGTTTTTCTATTAAAAATATGAACGGTTCACGTTTGAAAAAATTCACTCAGTCTATTTGTTTTTCGATTTTGAGGATCTTAACGATCACCAAATTGGCTGAAATGTTGCAGAAATGATCTAAACAATATTATCCAGATACTAGACGGTGGAGATGAGGAAATTCGATCAAAAAATGATAAAATAAAAAATAAAAATTCACACCAAAACCATTGGTACATACCTCCTTACCTAAGAAAAATCCTGCTAGTGAACTATCATCACATGCTTATTCTCTGCCGACACATTTTTACATTTTTGTTAAAAGGAAACACGCTTAACGTCAGAGGTTCAAGAGAATGAGCTCTAAGAATGCTTAATGTCAGACCTAACTCCTTATACTAATTCGACTAAGCTTGATCATTAGATGTGATTTCAAATATGATATGTTGTAGCTCATTTTATTCCTTGTTTTTGCTTTGAACTGCAAATGGCATGGGTAAATGACTAGTCTATTATTTACCCACTTTGGACATAAAGAGCAGCCTTTGTTGAGAACGATCCACTACCAACTCATGACTTATCACAAATCTTTTCCTAATACAACAAAGAAACTTTTCCTGATACAACAAACAAAAACATCATTTACTAAGAGCCCACGTACAATAACAAGAAGAATTTAGCACAAACAGTAGTATTATCTATGCTTGGTTAGTTATACCATGAATTTTATATCTATAATTTGTTAAAAGTAGTTATGGTATCCAAATACTAGGATCGAACACATCGAATTCGAATCATCAACAACAATATCCCTCTCGTTTCTGCTTAACAAGATACATAACAACTAGCTAGGATTGTCACCAACATTTGGTTAGTTAATTTAACAGAAAATTCGTTGGTACCGAACTAACTAAGCAATTTATTTATTGCCTCCATCTGCATTTAGTTATCAACAAGAACAATATATACCTTGTTTGCCTGTAATTTAGATTATTCCGTTAGGCAAGTTTGTTCAGTTTGGTCGATCACCATCCATCTTAGTGCGACAATAATATTAGTTTAAATGTCCCTCTCCTACACCATGATCATTTTTGCCTATAATATTTCATGTCCCTTTTTTCTCTATATTCTGTGGGGGCGATAGGTGACCTTTAATTTGTTGCATGCATTGCATGGACATATATAATGTTAAAACTTTTGACCCCTAGGAGAGACCACGAGTCACAATTATACAGTTAACCAACTAAGTGGCCAACACAATTTTTCCTTTTCAATTGGCCAAGATAGCGACCCCCATTTGAAAACAAAACCAAGTTCGTTAATTATATTCCATCGTCAAGCTCTATGTTAATGTATGGAAAGACTTTTAGGGAGTCTCTATCACAAACACACACGTGCATCAAAGTCGATCGTTGTTACTTCCGATCTCTAGTATAATCACTATAATGACATGCACCTAAACAAACTCGAATGCAGCCATGGTCATCAAAATTAGTCGGTAAAAGAAGCACACGTCAAATTTAATTGAAGGACAGGCCTCAAACCCTGAGATTTTCATACTTTAGAGTCGAATTTTAATGGTTGGGCTCTTAAACCATAGTGTATACTGTACTTGGTTTTGGTTTATTACAACAAAAAAAGAAAGAAGAAGTTTGCACAACAAACAATAGCGCGTGCACTTTTATTTTAAAACATCTGAGATTGTTTTTTTATTGCTGAGTTTACATACAGGATACATGAATTCTCGAATCAACCTATCACAGCCAAACATAGTTACAAACTAGGATGCATTGAATCGGGTGCGGGTACGTGAAAGCGGTTTTTTTTTTCTTCAAAAATTAAGAAAGCGGGTGCGTTTTGGAAGCGTCAGAATAATAAATATATATTATATATATTTTTATTTTTTAATTATTTTATCCGATATTAAAATAACTGAATAACTATTAATAACTTCTTTTCTAAACCATAATTATCCTTGGTTATAACAATATTAAAAGCTTCCTTTCAAAATTCAAACAAAAGAAGGTCTAGTATAGTGTGAAAGTGTTGGGCACGTGCAAGTCAAAGAGACATCACTGGATGAATTGAATAAAAAAAAGGTTCGTATTCTCTCTGTCTCATCTAGATTTTCTTCATATCTCTCTCCAGCTCTTCCTCTTTTCTCTGACACATATTAGATCGATTGATGCTATTTATCTTTAACCGCTTGAAGAAATTGAAAGAAAATGAGAAGACAAAAAGAGGCTCAAGACATTGATTGATGAAATAGAGGAAGGGAAGGAATCGAGCTTCCAATTTGGAAGCCAACGCTTCCGCCACGTTTCCAGTTCGGAAGCCAACGCTTCCACCGCGCTCCCAAACTCTACTTTTTTGGAATCGTGCTTCCATCGCGCTTCCGCTTCCGAAGCGAGAATCGGTCATAAAGGCAAGCTTCCGTGCTATGTAGGTTACAAAGACATGCCCTTAGGCTCTGAGTCAGCAGCCTCCTGAGACTCTTATCAGATCCAGTAAGGGCTCTCAAACAAGAGAAAATACCCAATGGAAGACTTAAACTCTGATAAAATCAAAAGATCGATTATTCGAAAAACAAAAACGAGATGCTAAAACTCAAGTTCAAAAGGATGGATAGTAAAAAAATTAAAAAGCAAGAAAAAATGCGGGAAAACTAACATTACACAGAACCCTAATTATCCACATCCGCTTGTTTGTTATACTCCTCTACACGTCAAAGTAGTGAATAGTTTTGAATTGACGTCAACTTGTATGCACCATAAAACAAAATTATGTTGGAATTAACAAATGAATTTTAAATTCGCAAGTCTGTTTTCTCAATTCTACAAGAAGTTTTGAAAATTACTAGAAAAAATTGAGAAAAGACAGTTTATTAATCTGAACGATAATTGTCAAGCAGCTGTTCGAGCTAGGAAAACGGATCCCCATCAGAGAACAATCAGCAAGCCCCGGTGTCGAACCCTAGATGGTTTGACCCTTCGTTCTCTGTTGTTGCTCGCGTGCCAGTACCTTTGAGTTAGGTACAACTCTTGCTTTGTTTGATGATGATTGTGCTCCACGTACTGTCTTCTTCTCAAACGATTGCTCCGCAGTTGCTGATAAACCACTGAAGTTCGAATGACCTATACACAACCGGAGTTGCTAGGTACCTTTCACTCCACCTCAAGTAGATGGCCGATCTTACTTTTGACCGCTTGGGGAAAAGCAGAGCTTATACTGTGTCGTTAATAGCAGGACTCTCTCGCGAATGAGATTTGCTGACTAGTGCAGACTTTGTTTTTTGCTAGAAGCTAGGCTAGCGACTCGATGGACTTGACTCGAATTGCCGAAGTTAACCGGACTTGTTGCTACATGCAGCGCGCGGCGTGCATCTGGGTAGCTCCGCTCTGATGGGAGACTTGGTTGCCGAAGCGAATCAGACTTTTACTCCGTGGGGAGATTTTGACTATGTGGTTGCGCGATAGTTTGTTTGACGTTGCGTGTGTTATTCTGTGCATTCAACCTCCTTATATAGAGAACACAACTTGTTCTTTCTTGCGAATCAAGTCTTGAGAACCTCCTAGTTGATTTAGATTTACCTTCTTTAATCAACTCAGATTCTATACGGCGATAGTCCCCTAAATCTATGCCAATACGGCAGGTAATCTTGCTCTGTGATATATTTTCCCCAAATAACCGGTCCACGAGCCTAAATAGTATAGATAATACCGAAGTATTATTTTAGGTCCAAACATCAGCCACAAGAGGTTACTATCAAGAGTGGAGTTAGGATTTCATAATAGATTGAGCTAGAAAAAAACATTTATGATTATTTATGGGCTATATATAGAAAATTGAGGTATGATAATATTTAGTTAGAAAAATAATTTTTTAGTAATTTGAGATGAGTTACAACCCACTGTAGCTTGTGTGTAGCTACGCCCTTAACTACTATTATTTAGTTGAATCTAAAATTGCTCAAGTTTGTCTTCCATCGCTTGTAAACCAAGATATCTTGGTGAGTTATGCTTGTAATATAACCTTCTTTCGTTACTGAATTTGACGCCCCATGTTATTTAAAAATGTTATGGCAACAGATGAAATTTCTTGTAATGTAAATATCAAGCTTTTATAATATTCTCATATTAGATCCATTTCGTCATTTATGGATTTATCATAAGTATACGTGTGATTGCGTTTAGTTTTTTTTGCTAATTGGTGCGGTTGTCAGCTCGGAGGACTTCACTCTTTGGTACATGTACTATCCAAATTATTTTGCTAATTTGGAAACGCAGAAAACCTTAGAGCATTTCTAACAGTTTCTCCATATTTTCTCTAAAATAGAGAAGAAAATTTTAAAATCTCCAAAAAATTTATGCTCTAACTCCAACAACTTCTTTATTTTGCATATTTTTACATTTATTACTTTAATTAAATATTATATTTTCTTATTTATCATAATCATAATATTATTAATATATTTCATAATTTCATATTGTTGACTTAAAATATTTATTATAGATTTTTTATTGGTTGTAATTTAAGTTTGAGTTGTTGAAGAAAGTGCAATCGTTTAATATTTGGTTATGCAAATTTTTAACAAATGCTGTAAATTTGGAGAATCAACTATTTTATTTCATCAATTTCTCTATTTTAAAGAATGTGATAAAGAAGTTGTTGGAGTGAAAAGAAGCTGTTAGAGTGAAAATAAGCTGTTAGAGTGAAAATGAGCATTTTTCTCCAAATTTTCATTTTTCTCTAAATTATATAATTTATTGGAGATGCTCTCATGCTCACTATAGATAGTATGCAGCATTTCTTTGTTGAGAGAAAAGATAGTTTGTAGCATAGTATTCCATGGAGTGAAACCGACATACATAGTTCAAAATGGCAGCACAATATAATTGAATAACAAGTAGGAATTGAAATTGAAATTAAAACTGAACTGTACAAAATCAAATCAGAGGATTATAATATTACGGTGGAGAGTAAACAAATAAACAAGTGAAATTCAGTTATGAAAAACTAAGAATGGATTGACAGATGGTGGGGGGTTTGATGCGCATCAAAGTAAGACTCTCTGTTCCTCAGAAAAATTTCCGTTATTTGAAATGGACAAACAGATTCCGGTTTTCCTCATAAACCGAGGGAGAATGAGGACAAGCTCTTCACTAAGAACAAAGACCAACCCCAAAGCAAAGCAAATGTTTTGTTTTCAAGTCCCCACACCACCTTCATCACCCACACGAGTGCGCCTCTATTCTTGAGTCCCCTCTTTTCACATTTTTCTATAAGATACCCTTCCTCCTAGCTCACATTTTGATGACCTCTTTCTTCTCCATCTTTGCTCATTTTAGATTTCTTGCTCATTTTATCTTCCATCTCTCACTTCCTTCCTCTGCCTGAACAAAACCCTTTAAGCTCTTTCTGGGGTTCTGTGTAGT
The DNA here is from genome assembly GCF_933775445.1 of Argentina anserina. Classification (NCBI taxonomy): domain Eukaryota; kingdom Viridiplantae; phylum Streptophyta; class Magnoliopsida; order Rosales; family Rosaceae; genus Argentina; species Argentina anserina. The sequence goes on from NC_065876.1 coordinate 17,953,346, forward strand.
TTGCTAGTTAGCTAGCAGAAAAACCAACACCCCCTAGCTTGTTTATTGTTGCCATTGTGATCTGGTTGTGTCTGCAAGTATACCCAGTTTATAGTTGTTTTTTCTGACCCATCTTACTTGTTCATGTTGGTTTTTGGGGGGTTTGGTTTTTCTGGTGTGAGTGCGTGTGTGAACTAATGGATCCTCAAGAACAACCCCAGATGAGGACGGACTCTAGTTATTGTCAAGATTTGAACTTTACTCCATTTCATCTGTGTCTCTCAAACACCACCTTTGGAGTTGTGACTAACTCTGAAATGGGTTATGGTGTTCATGACAGAAAGAGAAAGAGCACCATGCCTCTTAGTCTTGCTGGAAACGGATTTGATCATGATGACAAAGCTAAGGTTTTTGTTAGAGGCCATTGGAGGCCAGCTGAAGACTCGAAGCTAGTGGAACTTGTGGCCCAGTTTGGTCCTCAAAGCTGGAACTTGATTGCTGAGCAGTTTGATGGCAGATCAGGTATTAGCAATAATCAAACTAGTTTCAAGTTAAAGCTACAGTTTTTGTTTTAATTTTTGGAAAATGGAACTGTATGCTGATTTGAGAATAATTGTGTTCTGTAGGGAAAAGCTGCAGACTGAGATGGTTTAACCAGCTTGATCCAAGGATCAACAGAAGGGCTTTCAGTGAGGAAGAAGAAGAGAAGCTTTTATCTGCTCATAAGGTTTATGGCAACAAATGGGCCATGATTGCGAGGCTCTTCCCTGGAAGGACTGATAATGCTGTCAAGAACCATTGGCATGTCGTCATGGCTAGAAAGCACAGAGATCAATTTTCCAGTGATCATAAGAGAAGAAGACCCTACAATAATTCCCCTCAAGCTACTAGTAATCCTCATCGTGATTATGATCGAGAAGATGGAACTAAGAATAATGCCTCAAGTGATCGTTCAACGATCTCAATCAACACCAGTAGTGAAGAATCTGGCTCTGCAGCCTCTGCCTCAATATGTACTACTAATCTTTCTCTCACTCCCTCAAACAGACCACTGCTTCCCATCTCTTTCAGTATCATGAATCCAAATCAGCAACGCAAAACCTTTAGATCCCAACTGGGTACGTTTCTTTTACAACTCCCTTTCGATTGTTCTTTGTTTTAATAAGAAATTCGCTACTTATTGTATATTTGTAGTTGCAGACTACGGCAGGATCAAGGGCAATGGGACTGGTCAGTCATCAGATTCAAACTCAGAAATCTCTGGAGATGAATCTCTTCTCACCACCTATAGGAGCAACAACAATAATGTTTCTTCCATCAACTCCATGTCTGGAGAAGATCAAGATGACAAGATGAGTGTGATGCCATTCATCGATTTTCTTGGAGTAGGCCCTACCTAAAACAAAGGAATCTGGAAAAATGTGCAGGAAAGAGCTCAAATGAATTAAAACACCACCAGTCCACCATGGTTTTTGTGTGATGCAGAAAAACTGGGGTGCCATCTCTACAGTCTTGGAAGCACAGTGAGTTCCATTGTAAGGCAAGAGAGAAGAAATCTAGTAGTATATTAGAGCTAGCTATGCTACTTGGTTGAAAATGAATAGGAGAAATCTAGAAAGAACTGTATGAGTGAGAAGTAGTCATGAGGTAGAAAATAATTCTGGAAACGGTTTTTGGAATTTTGCAATTCAACAGTCAGTGATGAGGTGCTTCTCATAAAGACATAAACCAGAACAATTTGCCAAGCAAACGGTTTCTTGACCTGTCAAATTGTCAATGTCATTGGCTTGTCATCTGTGTTGGTTCCTACTTTGGTTTTGGTAGTATTAATATCCTTACTTGTTTGACCATGTTTTGCATGACATGGATCCTCTCCCGATCCTTCTAACCACCTGACCTACCTGATCTTTTAATAAGATCATGACATGTGGCATTTAATGAATCCAACGGATTGAAACAAGTTTTAAAATTTTTACTTCTTACTTCTATTCATTTGTTCCTTCACGACTCCCATCTCTCCCACTCTGTTCGTTTCTTTTTCTTGAACTTCAATGCTTCAGTATAATATTGATGGAGATCTTTTTATAAGATCTTGATTAATTCTAGGACCCAACACATGAATTTATCATAAGGAAGTATGAACTATGAACCATCACAAATCGGAACAAAAGCAAAACCATTTTCTCGGCAATCTTAACAAAGAGCTTGCCCAGATGAACCAAAACCTTCGGTGGAAATTGAACCCCGCTATCCAAATCTCCACCACAAGCAGATGATGTAATTTCGATTCTTTCCCCGTACGACCAGCCATTCTAAAACATCTTGATCCAAATGAAAACTCCCCAACATTTGGGAAAGTCATCTTGTATTGAAAGTTTGAAACAAAACACCGAATTATCATACGATATGATTACCTAACACCCAAGCAATCCTGGGTATAATTGAGGCGATGAAATGATACACGAATCAAATCCATCAATGGAAAACCCAGCCCTAAAAATGGAACCCAATTAATTTCGTCCGATCAATTGAATCACAACCAAGTCCCAGAAAGAATGAACAGTCTGGAAATTTAAGAGAGGTATATCATGCGTAGAAGATGAGGAAATTTGTGAAGTTTTAGCACGGGGAGTTACTTTATACTACTAACTATGCTTACAGGGTTAATATTGATGTTGAGTAATCGAACCAATCATCATACTACCAGATACAATGGCAGTTACAATGTCGTTATTCTAATAACCAGTGTGACTGGTTGTGTGATTGCAAGTGTTACCTGTAGTGTGACTGGTAGTGCAATTAGATACACGGGTAGTCATACTACCAGATACAATGACAGTCACAATGTCAATATTGTAGCTACCAGTGTGACACCTAATGTGACTGGTGGTGTGACTGCAAGTGTGACATGCCGAGAGAAATTTGTAAATCTGCGAAATAATGTTAAAATTCAAAGGAAATCGGTATGATTGTTTTCAGAATAAAACAAATAGCTAGAATTATGGAGCCTTGAGCTCCATAATTCGCCGGAAAAGCTTGGAACAACGCCATGGATGGCTGTAGCCCCTTTTTTCGAGGGTTTCTGCGCCTTATGCGGTAGTCAATTCGGAGTGGGTATGATATCAAATGAAATATGGATAAAAAGAAGAAGTTATGGCCGAAATAAGAAGAATAATGAAGAAGAAGAAGAAGAAGAAAAATAAAAAATGGCAAAATAGTGAGCAGATATTAAAAAGTGATTTTTTAATTTTTTTTAAACTTGTTGATATTTTTGTAATTTCCAATTAAACGTGAAGACTATTTTTGAATTAAATTTTCATCTTTAACTGTTTTATAATTTAAGATTTGATTTAGTACTAAAAAATAATTTGCCTTGAAAGTTAATTTTAAGTTTACTAGGAAAGAATATATCTTAACATTTATGTCTTGATTCAATGACGGTTGCCATATCTTCTTGTTTAATTAGAGTGAGTTTGTGTTTAAGATCGATGCAAACATCGTACTAGAGATCTTTTCTTCATAATATATTTCTAGAAGTTCAATTTTGCGTAGTCTTTGTTTGCCTGTTTAACAATGTGTCTAAGAGCATCTCCAGCGGTTGAGTCTTTTCTGCCACATGTGCATAACGGTTATAATTTGACAGTCAGAGCTCTTCTCTAACCAAAGAGTCATATACACATGGCGCCGTGTGGATTTGACATAGAGGCCTTCACTGTCAAATTTGACATGCCGAGCCGCTCATGTCTTTTTATATTTTATCATTTCTTTCTCTCCTCCTCTCTTCCTCCTCGTCCCTTTCCTTCTCTTGAAACGCATATGCAGAAATCAAAGACTTCATCTTCTTTGAATTCTCCCTTTCTTCTACCTTTTGAACAAGTTCGATCATAATTTCCACCCACCTCTTGTTAAAAGGGATGATGAATTTGGCTTCTCTTCTCTCGCTGCAAATACATCATCTTCTTACAAACCAAAGCCAAATTCGAACCCAGATTCTTCATACCCAGACCAACCAAAGCAAAATCGAATCGAAATTCATCATACCCAGACCAAACTACTAGCCTGAGAGGGGAAACAAAAGAAGATCTATCCATGGCCTGTGTTCTCCAAGCACGAGTGGAATCAGAACTGGCCTTTCCTCGTCGGCTTTGCCATCACCGACACTCTCATCACCAAGTTCTCTCTCGGTCTCACTGGTATGTACTCACACACACCATCGTCTCTCTCTCTCTCTCTCTCTCTCTCTCTCTCTCTCTCTCTCTCTCTCTCTCTCTCTCTCTCTCTCTCTCTCTCTCTCTCTCTCTCTCTCTCTCTCAGTGAGTTGTTTTAATTCGATTGGTTTCACTTTGATTCACTTCAATTTGTTTGCTTCTAAATTTGATGATTCGATACTTCAAACCAATTTATGTTCATTGTATATATATATAAGTGTTATAGTTGTTGTTTTTTAATTAGTAGCGGTTCCTTGGCATTAATATATCACTGAAATGATTTGTTCTTGTTCATAATTTTGTGTTCAGGGCTATTGCATGAAATGCTTCGGTCTTGAAAATGGGGGGCTCAAAATCAACTTGGAAGGTACATATTGCAAGTGACTGTTATTCCTTTTTCTGGGTTCTTCTTGTTTTGCAGAGGAGGACACAAAGAACTCTCCTTTCGTGCATAGGCACAAGAAGCAAGGTCTCTCTCTCTCGAACACACTCAGTTTATTCGAAATTGCTCCACTTTTGTGTGTTTAAATGTGCAATTTTTATTAGATTCATACATTTAGTACTGATTATGATTCATTTGTGGTAGCTGATGATGCTTTCATTGAATCTGAGTTGTTTTTGTTTTTGTCAAGTAATGTGATTAGTTGGAAGTTTTGATTAGTCTTATGTCAAATGCAGTTGTAGACATCATACTGATCTTTGTTTCTTTTGCATTATCTGAATCCTATTCAATCTGGGTTATATCGACAATGCGGCAATAAGTATGAAACATAGTGCTTGCTTTGTTTGTTTACAATTGCATAAATGATAACACCAGTAGTATTGATATCAACAGCAGAAATAAAAACAAGATAAAAGATCCATAAACATTATAATAATGTTCAAAATTGACATTTCCATTGGAGTTAAGATTTACCAAAATTTGCATATGTTAACTTTGCCATGTAAGATGTCAAATTTTGAATTTGACAAAACCAAAAGACATCTCCATTGGAGATGCTCTAAGGTAGCAAGGTGCCTAAATGAGGAACAAGACAACGGGAGTATATATAGGATCACACCATCTTCATATGAGCTTTTTACAGATGCATTTTACATTTGACTTGGTATTAGGTAAGCAAGTAATCGATAAAGTACGTAGAGACATTATAGAACGTACGTACATAATTCTGGTATAACATGAACTTCAGGACAAATGGACAATCAAACAGTATACGGAGGACGAGCAGTGCACTATTGTAATGGAAGCTGCATACAAATGCAAGCTATTTTCTATAATTTATACACTACTGTTCCAGGAGAATTAATATTATACTATTGTGTATGTCTTAGCCTTATTAGGATTCCTGTTAGATATAGATTCATATCTCTGTAATAGATTACGACTCCGAATCCTACGGTATTGTGGTTATGTAATGCCTATATATAGGCCATATTATGAATTAATAAATGGTTACGTCATGTTCCATTACTTTGTTATTATTCTCGTTTCGTTCCTCCTCCATCACGTTATTTAAACCCTATCCCTGAAATCTTATACTCCGACAGCTTTTCTTCCTTTTGCTATAGTCGGAAAAGTTGAGAATTTCCGAAAAATTGTCGTCGGAAAGACATAGTAGAAAAAAAATCAAAAATCGAAGTTATTGTGGGTTCCTAGGAATTTGCTCTGGGCACCCCATCCTCCGTCGACCTCTATTGGTCAACTGGCACCGGCTACAACTACTTCTCCCAACCGAGTACTCGACGACGTGAAGCTTCTCTGTCAAGCAACCCATGGACGCCTCCTTCCCCGCGACTCAGTGTTCTGATTCTTCACGAGTCCGACATGCCGTCCAGCTCAGACCCGGCGACGCACCAACCCAGATTCATCGCGCCGCCACGAAGTCGTCGACCTCGTCAAGCCTCCCCGACGCTCCGACGACCCTGCTAGCGCATCTCGTCAGACCACAATGGCGCATACCCTCCCCGATAGCCCTCCTCTGTGCAGCCCCGACGAGACTCAGCGTTGGACCCGGTTCTGCAGATTCAGGACCCGACCCGATTTTTGCTCGACCTAACGCTGCCAAGTTTTGACGCTGACGTTCTGCGGCCAAGATCGACCAGCGCGCCCGTCCCGGCATCGCCTGCATTCTTTGGGCGCCATTCTACCCTAGTATGGCTTCTCCGAACTCCGATGAGGTCGCCCCAGATTTTTGGATTTCGACCCGTTTCTTTGGTTTCGACCAGCCTTGACCTGTCTTCAGCAAATCTCGGCCCAGTTCGATTTTTGGACCCGACTCGTGTCGGCCTTTGGGCATTGTGCTAGCCCTAGCAGCCCCCTTTGGGCCTCAGTCATTCCGAGCCAAACAACCCTATTGGCCACATATTTTCTTTTCTTTTTCCTATTTAATTATTTAATTGTTTCATTGCACGTTTAGTTCCTAACTACGTTTTTACCTGCTCGTAATAGGAAAAATGATCAACCGTCGTACCATTGTAATGACATGCATGCCCAAGATGGATATTATTCAGGAGCTTTTTATGTAATCAGTACGAAGATCAACAACGAAAAGGAATTCATCAAGCAATTTTCCTACACGAAGATCGATTTGTTGAGCAATTTAATTATATGCGGTCTATTTGGCAGACCAACAAGTATGTTTTTTTTAAAGTTGCTGCTTTTGAACATATATATATATATATATATATATATATATATAAATTATCGGGCGCTATTAGCCTTCTTCATGTCTCTTTTCCGGAATTTCCTATAACGCCGATGAAACCAAAGAGGGACATGATTCCCCTCTTGGTCGACGTTTTTCGTGTGAGGGTTCTGGGGGAGTGACGTTATTATTTAAAGGGAAGAAATCGATTTCGTGTGGTTGTCTGAGTACACCGCTGTTTTTGGGTGCGATCATGAGAATCGCCGATATGCATCGATTATTTTGTGACCATATCCATCACAACCCTTCTAATTATGGTTACATACTTGAATAGTTTCGATTACTCGAAACCTATACAACTCTCGTTTCTTATGGATGCATCACCATCGCGACTGTTATTTAAATGTTTATGAGTTTTTTTTTAAAACTCATGTCTATAAACGATAATCCCAAGGACTTTTTACGTACTCATTTTTGAGTTGAAATTCACTATTTTGAAGCAGCGCTATTTTCTGATAGAAGATCCTCAAATTCTATGGGACACACTTAAAGTGATTCAATAACCGTCTATGACGATGTATTACTGGAGTTGACTTTAATGCATGCTCCACATCCAAGAAACACATGCCATTTTTGGCACTGTATCTTTTTATTAAGGGAACTTTGGAGATGGAAACGTAAAATTCTTTCATTCTCAAGTAAGCAAATTTTTGAGCCTTCGGCTAAGGCTCCGCCCGATCCGATATGCAAGATTTTTGTTGGTACGGACTTTTGATTAGTCAATCTATTTTGACTATGTTTTCTGCTTATTATTACTTTAATTATGACGTTGACATTGCCATGTTTCTTGTTCGACTTTAGCTTAAATCGTCTATTGCAATTGGAAGCTTTGTTATGTTGTATTTAAGATTGGCATATTCAATAAAATTTCTCGTATTCCTTGTTTACAAGATGATCTCGTGAGAATTTTATTTGCCTTGACTTAGCATGAATGGTCAACGTTTGCAACTCACGTGGTTTTTAAATTGGCCGATTTTGGGTTACAAGGGACCCTAATAGTACTACATTGTGAATTTGGACTTTAAAATTTGGAAACGGACCTCGTAACGTAAAACATTGACGTGGTTTTAGCCTCGGCCGTACCTGGTTACTGTTCCGGCATTTCTGGAACGTTTTCCGGCATTTTGGCCGCTTTCCGGCCACTTGGCGGTGTTTGCTGTCGAACATGCAGCTCCAGCCTCCTTAACGTCCATTTTCGGCCGCCGCCAGCCGGTTTTCTAGCAATCGGCGCCGGCAGTTTCCGGTGAGTTTTTCGACAGTTTTTTTGTCATTTCTCATCATTTTTGCGGCATATTTCCCGCAGTTGTTGCTACCATGTTTTCCCAGTACAAATTTCACCCGGTTTTGAGTTATTTTGACATGGTTTTCCAGTTAAGTTTCCGTTTTTTTTTCAAGTCGTTTCATAGCTCAAACGATTTTATTATTATCGGTGACCACCCGCATCAATTGGATGGTTTTTACCACCCTAATTGTTTGGTATTCAACTGCTACAATACCATGTTTTTCCAACTCTTAAGTTGAAGAATGTAGTTCTATTGGCATGTGATACATTCGATCGGATTGCACTTTGTTTCAATCCCCTCCTCTTACAATATTCTATGTGTGATGTCTAGAGAAGTTCACTGCGTCGTTGGCTCTCTTCATTTTGAGAATGTCCCGCCATGAAGTCGAGTGCCTTGCTAATTGCGTAACCACCCACACTGTCATACGACGCATGTAGTTGTTTTACAAATCTTGTGTGGAGATTGTGTTTTATATCTTCGTGCCTTGCTATGTTTGAAAGGCCATACTTGCCAATGATACATTTTCATCTTGATACTTGTGTTACCTCTAAGACAGCAGCCCAGCGCCGCATCTTAGGGAAGATAAAGAGTCCCGAGAATGGTTTGTATCTAACTTCCATTCGAATCTTTGAATCATATGCGGTTGAACGCAACTTTTGTGATTCGGACTTTTATATGCTTTCGCATACCCGTCTTGGGCACCTTGTACGTGATATGATGATTAAAATTCTTAAGAATTCACATGGTCATCCATTTTTCATGTCCCGGAAGCGATTAGAGGATCACCTCACGCGTGCTCCACACGGTGAGGCCATGCCTACTCGTGCACTGCACGGTGTGGCCGAGCCTGTGCCTCTCGGCAGCTCCACGGCATTCAGGCCGTCGGTCGTGGCATCCCCTCCTTCACAGGAACTTGTGATGCCTCATGTGTTGTCTAATGTCTCCATGACAATCTCTGGTGTCCATCGCTCGTTTTGCAAAGCTTGTCCTCTTGCTAAATTTAAAGAAGTCCTTCATTTGCTGAGCCTTCGACCGAGAATATTCCATTCTTACAAAGTATTTAAGGTGACTTTAGTGGACCCTATCCAACCGAATGTGGACATTTTTTTGGTATTTTTATGGTATAGGTTAAGAGCATCGACACGTTGGTCACACATCACTTTGCTTTCCATAAGGAACGCTGCATTTGCTAAGTTTTTAGCTATGATCATTTACTGATCTAATCACCGAGATTGTAAAATAATCACCATACGATCTCAACTTAGCTCGTCAATAATTTTGGGGCTTACAGTAGATCATGTTATGTTGGTAAACTTTTTGAATTGTATGGTTCTAGACTTTTGCTACTTTACTTAATATATGTATGCATGCCAATTTTTGTGTTTTATAAGCTATTCTTCAAGTAATATGTATAAGAATAATAGTTACACTAAAATAAGTTTATTTATTATGTTTATGTCGCAAGGCTTACGCCTTTTACGCTTTACGCCTTAAGGCTCTATACTCTCGGAAAAACGCCTTGAGGTACGCCTTAGCGTTTTAAAACACTGCATCATACTAAGGGCTCACCACCCTTCCCATCCTCTCAAATCTATTCGATTGGATATTGGGGGGGGGGGCGTTCACCTCCAAGAATTTTGATGATTTCAATTTGCATATCTACTAGGATCGACGTTGAACATATTATTCCTCATATTTATTCACTGCACGATCCAGTAGAGCTCGGACTTGGTTATGGGTACTAACCTACTGATTTTTGCATGGGGATATGTAATGATGTTGCGTGCAGCGACACTTATTCGTTTCAGACCCACAACTCACCAAGCGTTTAGTGCGTACCAGATGGTCACTAGATACGGTCCCAACGTTCTTTTCACTAACGCCTATTTGGTTAAGTTGTTTATGTGCCTCTCTTGTAGTAATCTCAATGGGTCTACATGAAACGATTAAGTATTTTGGTTGGTTATGATTTATGAATCACCAACACTTGTCTGCTATTCCCAATCTACAACCGTGGATCTCTATCCTGCGATATTAGCAGACGGTCACTTTGATGAGACATACTTCCCGTCTTTAGGGGGAGATATGGAATGCACCCATTCCGGTTTTAACGCCAGGAATTGACGTGGTGTGGCACTATGTCTCATTAAGATCCCACACTACTCTGAGTAAGCAATAAGTGTAATGCATTATCAACCTCCAGAAAGTCAAAGATTCGACAAAGCACTGTGAACTGCTCCGATGGAATTAGGTTGTGAACGCTATGTCATCGGAAAGCCATGAGTGTCTATGTTCCAGAAAATTTTATGGTTCGCTAATACCTATTGTGACGAAGAAGTTATGGTTTAAGTGAGTAAATGTCATTCTACCCGAGAATCTGATTTTCATTGCAAACTCTTGTTTTGAGGATTTATGCAATCTTGTTACTCTAGATCTAAGTTTGGCTAAGTATAGCATGTATGATCTAAGGATGTGTGGCTAGATTAATGATTAATCATTAGCCCAATACTACTTTTGAGACGCATGTAATGAACGTTGCATACGTTGTTCTTTGTAATCCATGATTATGACACTAAGCAGGTGGAGTTGTTTCGTAGACTTCAGGAGGAGTTTACCTCACATGATGCTATCAAATGTTGACGGTGCGTTGTGCTCTTTTTCCCTTCGATCAAGCTTTGTTTTTACCTAAGAGGTTTTTATTTTACTTGACAAGGTTTTTACTGAGGCAACGATGTGCGCACCATGCAACCTAGGCATGCGACACAAGGGGAAATGTTCCGGGAGAATTACTATTCTACCCTTGTTTGTGTGTTAGTCTTATTAGGTTTCCTGTTAGAGATAGATTCACATCTCTGTAATAGATTAGGACTCTGAATTCTATGAAATTGTGTTTATATTAGCCTATATATAGACCCAATTATCAATGAATAAACAGTTATGTTATGTTCCATTATGTTGTTATTATTCTCGTTTCGTTCCTCCTCCAACAACTACATAATTTTCATTTATAAAAACTTGTGCGATAAAAGTCAAATGCAACTTAAAATGTAATTTTGTCAAAAAACTTAAAATGTAATTTAAGGCATAACCTACGGTCAAAGATGCATGATTGAGACTTGAGAAATGTGTGCATGTTAGCTTTCTAAATAATTAGATGATTAATCCTTTTGGAAATTGAAAGCTGCGATTTATTATATGTAACACTTCTTTAAGTGCACAGTAAGCTATGGACATCTCCGGGATCGTTCATCTCTTCAGTGAACACCAAATCATTTTTTCTCTTTTATAATCGCCAAAAGAATCTCCAAAACGTACTCCATATGTGGTTGTATTTCTCACATTAAGAAATGTATTCATTTAAGAAATGTATACATTAATATATCAAATTCTGTGAAGTGCTGAGAACTATATATGAATGACTTTTTTTCAGTTTCAATTGCACACTGATATTATATGCAGTTTACCTTTATAGCTTCTCATGCATGCCTTGGTTGATGGAGCAGCAATCTGTTACCCTCATTATACTCCATTTGTTCACTTTAGTTCCATCTTTGAACAATTTATAAGTTTCTTACAACTAATTTTTCGGCTGCAACTTTTGTTCGTTAATTCATCTTCTATTTAAACTCTACTTTGGTGCATTAGACTGCTGATGCATTCGATCAGATTATTTGATTGAATTGATTTAAACTCTACTGTGGTATCATCGATCAAGAGGCTATAGCTAGCTAGCTGCAGAGAGCAGACTGGAATGGGGAGATCTCAATGGAATGCTGGAAAGTGCCCCAATCAACTCTGGTTTGTTCTCATTGCTTCCTTTATTTTTCTCTTTATATTGATTTCAACGGAGTATTCCACTCTTACTGCCGGAACAAGTCTCATTCGGGTGACATTTTTCATCACAAATTTTGCAAATGTGATAGTAACCCGTCAAGACCATTCCACTCGTCCTTCTGACGATCATAACCAGACTACTGCTGATTCTCGAATATCCAAAGCAATCAGCGATAGGGAGCTGAATAGTAACTTTATCACAAACTATAATACTACCAATACTAGTAGCACTCTTGCATATCCATTTTCCCAAGCGATACAGCCACAATATAGTTCCACCCCCGGGGAGAACAATGATTCTAAAAATACTACTCTCATTGATGATACACGGCAGCCTATACCTAAGCATGTTAATAAATCCAGTCACCAAACCCCTGATTCTGATTCTTGCTTGGGTCAATACATTTATGTTTTATGATCTTCCAAAGAGGTTCAACCAGAATTTGCTCAAGAATTGCCATTACCTTCAAAAATGGATTGATATGTGCCCCTACATGTCAAACATGGGTCTTGGTCCTGAACTAGTAGGCAAATATTCCGAAACACATGGTCATGCGCACGATGAATTGTCCGGCAATGGTTGGTTTGCTACAAATCAGTTCTCATTAGAAGTCATCTTCCATAACAGGATGAAGCAGTACAAGTGTTTAACTAACGATTCATCACTTGCCTCAGCATTCTTTGTACCCTTGCCGGCCTTGATATTGGTCAGTACCATTGGGGGTTTGGGGCTACAACACATCAGTTAAAGATGCTGCTCCCTCTGAATTGGTGAAGTTGCTTTCTGATAGAGCTGAATGGAGAACAATGTGGGGTAAGTACCATTTCTTAATTGGAGGCAGAATTGCTTGGGATTTTAGGAGACAATCAGATGATGAATCCGGTTGGGGAACTAAGTTCATGTTTTGACCAGAATCCAAGAACATGACATTGTTGTCAATTGAGTCGAGCTCTTGGAAAAACGAGCAGGCGATACCATATCCTACCTACTTCCATCCCTCAAAGAAGAGCCAAGTGCTTGAGTGGCAAGCAAGAATGAGAAAGCAAGAAAGGAATTACCTCTTCAGCTTTGCTGGTTCTCCAAGACCAGATTACAAACCAAATTTCGTAATATGCTTATAAGCCAATGCAAGTCTTCAACCAAATATTGAAAACTTGTACAGTGTCATCATGGTGCAAACAAGTGTGAAGATCCCTTATATGTCATGAAGGTGTTTGAATCATCAGTTTTCTGCTTGCAGCCTACTGGGGACTCATTCACGCGTCGTTCAATATTTGACTCCGTTTTCGGAGGCTGCATTCCAGTTTTCTTTCATCCTGGTTCAGCTTATGTGCAATATACTTGGCATTTTCCCAGAGACATATCCAAGTACTCTGTTTTCATATCAGAAAATGATGTCAAGAAGCAAAAAGTGATGATCAATGATACATTGCTAGGACTTCCCAATCATCAAGTGAAAGCTATGAGAGAGGAGGTCATACAGTTGATTCCGAGAATAATTTATGCAGATCCAAGGGCATCTAGATTGGAGAAGCTTGAAGATGCATTTGACATAGCAGTTAAGGACTTAAGGGGGTACTTCAAAAAATAGAGAAAACTAGGAGGGACATGAAAGAGGGTAAAGATCCTGGTAGTGCTTTCTCTGAAATAAATGCTACCAAATTTGATATTCATGAGATAGGAGAGAGCTACTAGCCAGACACAAGCAAATATGGAATGTAATATTTTTCAGAAGAATAGCAATTTTCCATATTTTTATAAACAGAAAATTTCAAAGCATCTAATGTTTTTTTGGTTGTTAACAGATTGGATTGGGATTGTGCGTGGTGGTTGTGCGAGAGAGGAGGATCTTGTTGGTCGGGTTCTGGTTTATGCTTCACTGGTCTTAGTGTCAGGAGGGATGTGCGTGGCCGGTGCGAGAGTCGTCTGATGGTGTAGATGTAGAGGCGGTGCAGTGTGGGTTAGATCGTTTCGATCCGATCCGATCCGGGCTGCTCTCTCTAGATCTGATTTGAGGAGTAGTATGAACTGTTTGATTGCTTGGGGTGGCGCTGGTTGCCGGAGCGGCATGGTTGGCGCGGTGTTACTAGTGGTGATCAGACGAGGTTGGAGCGGCAGTAGGTTAGGTGGTCCTCTGGTGGTGGTTGACGTGAAGCTGGATCGGGGTCGGCTGGTGGTTCTCCTTCTCTCTCCAAATATGGTTTGGGATTGGGTCAACCTTTTAGGCCTAAACCTAATTAAGTTTTCTGTTCTAGTTTTTATTTATTTTTATTTACTATGTTGTGCATTTGGCGTTTAATAAACCTTTTTTAATGCTGTATCGAGCTGTGTGCACTCTTTGTGCTTTGTCTGCTCTAGGTAGGCGGTGAGTTCATTGTTTTATCAAATAATCGTTGCCGCCTAGTTGTAGGGTGAGACCAAGTGTCGTCGGATTAATTTTCTAGCGGCAATGTAGGATGAGAGCTGCTTTATTTGACATTAGAATATGTAGGCGATGGTTCATCATTTTCAACGGTACATATCTACTGTGCTCTCAATTATGTCATCGTTGTTTCAAAGCAAATAGAGTCACCATTAGATTAGTGTTCTTTGCTAATTGGTGCTTTGTTGGGTACTTAGTTGTAGAGACTTCTGATATTATTTTAGGTTTTTGTAATCAAGAGTTCAGGCTTCACGTCGTATTCGACAGTTTCATTAATGCAGGCTAGAGGGTAGCCACACAAAGCCCTTTATTCAAAAAAAAGAAAAGAAAAAGAGAGAGACTAGAGAGGTGCAAATGGGTGAAATTATAAAATTTCGAATTTAGTAGCTTCTACAAAATGTTTTCTGCGTGAGGAAGTAGAGCCTGATACCTCACTATACTTATCACTGTGATTCTAAAATGCATCTTTCTGCCTTCCCTCATCCCTTTTTTGGATACACAGTATGGTTATATATAAAGCCTTGCCCGTATAACCCGAAAATTTGTTTACATGGAATGAGGGAGATAGATCTTCATCACAGTGACACATTCTGTACACTCTTAATTCACTTTGAGCAAGGATTTTCATCGGCTTCGTCTGAATGAGATATCATGTTGCATTTTCAATCCATTACAGTCATTGTCGCCTGTCGGGAAAGGGAGATGTACAGAGAGCATTCCGTCTTATTTATTGAGATTTTCTTAGCAGAAGATGATCATATGGCTTGAAAGAAAGGCATTCCAGTCCAACTGGTCATGTAAGCTAGTATTTTTGCAATATTGTTCTAAATTTGAAACGGTAAATTTGATTTTTAAAGATAAAGAGGTTCAGATTTTAGTGAAGAGCATGGTACTATTGAAATTACTCAGACAAATGAGAGCACTTAAAAATAACAAATTAACACATGCCATTTGTGCAAATTAAACTAAAGCGTCACAAGCATGCAAGATTAATGATAGATCAAGATGTTTTGATATCGATTACAGACTCTCTCATTCTCTACAAGCTACAAAGTTCCACACACAATGCCTTCTTTTCAAGGCGTTTGATTTTGCAAGTGATAATGTCACCCACCTTCAGTACTTGGGAGAAGTCTGAAACTTCCCTCCCATTAACTTTAAAATCATCTCTCTGAAGCGCAGTAACCAATCCAGCTCCCACAGTACAAATTGACATTTTGGGAAGAGCCCTGCGAACTATCGCCTGCACAATGCTTCCTTCAGAGAGTGTTTCACAAGTTTCACAAGTTTCACCTGTCATAGTATAGAACTTGTCGTCCGCATTTAGATCTTCATACATTTTACGCCCACCCAAAACCCCTGTTTTAATTCACCATTATCATTAGTAACATAGGGTACGGGTGGAGGGGACAATACGGTAAAGTAAGATTTATCATAAGTCATATAATCAGATGCACCAGAATCAATAATCCAAGTATCAAAACTAACAGAGTGAGAAATATTAAAGGCCATAACAATTTGACCACGGCCAACGATGGATGTTGTAGGTGCTCCGCCAGCAGTATGATGATCATGCCCAACGACACCATAGATATCGGGTTCCGAAACTAAGTGAAGAGTTGCTTTTGCCTGGGGACGATAATTAGGCCTCTTGGGCCTAAGATGTAGATATAATTTCCAACAGGTCGCACGAGCATGGTTAGTATCATGGCAATAAGAGCAAGGAGGGCGAGACTGATTCCCAAAACCTGGTGGTGGTCCTTGTCGATGAAGGGGAGCGGAAGTTGCTTGCGGAAGGGGTGGTGCCGGAGATCGAGCATGAATAGTAAGGCTGGAAATAACAGCCGGTGCCGGAAGAATACTCTCCTGCTGAGACTCATCCTTTCGGATATAGGTGAAAGCGGCAAGTAGGCTAGGGGGTTCGGTCATTCGGAGCAATTCGCCTTTCGCACTGGCATGCTTGGCATCAAAACATTTCAGGAAATGGTGAACTCGTTCAAGCTCCTTCTCCTTGTGGTACCAAACAATATCCTCTTGATTTTTTATCATGCAAGGACGTTTCACATCAATATCAGCCCAAATATTCTTTAACTTGGTGAAATAATGCGCCACCGGTTGCCCATCCTGGTGTATGGCCAAAGTTGTGCACATTAACTCATGAACCTGTATGAAATCAGAGTCATTAGTATATAAGCCAGTCAGTGTCTCCCATATTGCCTGTGCAGTAGCACATGCTTCCACCAGATCAACTATCTCATCATTCATAGCTTTCCATAAGATGGACATGACAAGACCATCGTCGTCGTCCCATTTGTTGTAGGCAACAATATCCCCAGGATTAGGAGCCTTAGTGACGCCGGTGACATGTCCCATCTTGTGCATGCCTCGAAGATGAGAAGCCATGAGTCGTATCCATTTACGAAAATTGGTTCCGTTGAGTTTGGTGCCCCCAAATGAACCACTGTCAGAACTTTTGACAGATACTTCGAAGGTCAGAATTTCAGGGAGCTGAGAACCCTTAGTTTCGTGTCCAGAACCCATCGAAAAAGAAACAATGTAGTTAGACTGCAAAAAACACAAAAAATGAAAACAATCTGTCACCGGTACACTTGCACTGACGGTGAGTATGCACTGATAGAATCTGGCCGAACCGGATCGGGTCGGGTCGAGAGCAGGCCGGCTCGGATCCGGGTAAATAACTGTTTAGGGTTGTTTCGCCGAAACTTCGTGAAAAAAAGAGGAGAAAAAACACTCGGGCCTCGGAGGAGAGCGTCTCGGAAGGACAGCGGCGGATCGTCTCGTCGATGGAGCGGACCAACGTCACGGTGGTGGAGCAGAGAGAGCACCGAAGAGAGTTAGATCCAGGCAGAGAGAGACCACTGGAGGAGAGCATGTTGGAGAGACATCGGTGGAGGGGCGACTGCGGGTCAATGAGGAGCAGCGGCGGAGCCGGAAGAACGGAGTAACTTCAGAGGACAACGGGTCGATGAGCTCCGGGGAAGATCGACGGCGACGTCGAGACGCGAGTCTGAGTGCAGGGTGGGCAAGCAGAAGCAGCGGAGAGGCGCCGGAGGTCGACCTGCCGGAAAAAAACAGAAAAAAAGGAAAAGAACAGAGCAAGAAGGAGGCTCTGATACCAAGTGGTAAGCTATTGATTATTGCTTGTAAATTGATTGATTTCATATACAAATTACAATTGTATATATAGCCTAATTTACACTAATCACTCCGTGATTTACGGAGAGAATCACGGGCCGTGATTCCCGGCTGGATTCACGCCGACATGGACAAGCAACCATTGTGTATTATCAAAGCTATTCAGTGACTTTCTTTGACAATCCATATTCAAACCAGGTTTTATGCTCGAGACTGATACCTCAACAAAATCGAAGTAGTTGAAAATGCAAGTTAAACTTGGTGTTGACATCTTCGAGCTCTTTCTCGGAATCAGCAGCCAAGAGTGACTTCATAATCGCTCCAAAAAGCCATCGAGTCTCATCAGGTATGAATCCTCGTTGAGACTCTTCTTCAAAGCACTTACTGTAGTGAATTTGCATACTCTTTTATGTTTATGAAAGAGCAGCCACTTTTTGTGAACTCCTGAATGCTCCATAGTACCTTGTGCCACACTAGATTTTCTTGTTTAGGTTGTTTAGGATCTTTCAGTAAGCTAGGGCACTCCTCTTTACGATACATAGCAATAAAGGGAATCCGAAAGAACAAAAAATGGAATAAGAAACAGGCTTAACATGGTTCATATCTAGGGGAAGAATAATCAGAACATAAATAATACTCATATCCAATTTTTGCGAATGGTGCATCTGCAAAAACTTGAAGATGTCATCCGTGTTTATGGGACCAAGCACAGACTCAAGTTGATTATGTATCCACGTACTCTCTTCATGTATGCTGAGTCCTTCCAGCATGCTCTCTTGACCGTTGTAAATCTGTAGACAAAAAAGAATTGTGCCAAGGCTAGATTTTAAAACCTATACAATATAAGAGACTATACACACACACTAAGAGCATCCACACCCATAAATTGCATTTGCTCAAGCAAATGGTAGGGCCAGAAGCAAATTTTGCTTCAAGCAAATCGATTTCATATTTTGCTCAAGCAAATCGATTTTTTCACACACCCATTTACAATTTGCTTGAGCAATTCAATTTTGTCTTGTTGTGAAATAATTAATTTTTTTTACCAGATATATTTACAACCAATAATAATGTGCCACGTGTCATTATCGACTCGATATTATCCAAAATTTCCGATAAGATTTTCGACTAATAGATAATTGACAGGTGTCACTGCCACGTGTCATTGTCGGTAAAATAATTGAAGCAGATTTCCGATAAGATTTTCGACTAGTAGAGAATTGACACGTGTCACTGTCGGTAAAATAATTGGACCAAATTTCTGATAAGATTTTCGACCAATTTGCTATAAAAACGTCTAATATCACTCATTATAACTCATCCTTCAATCTAAACACTTAGCAACATTTCCTTGTTCATCACTCTGATGAATCCTTTCAGCTTCCACAATTTTTTCAGGCGGAGACAACGTCAACAAGAAGAGGATGACGATATGGAGCAATCATTCGTGAATCAGGTGGTCATGGCGGAAGCACAACACGATGATGAATCAACACGACCAAGCGGTTCACGTCGTGGTAAAAAACCGAATAAGCCACGTCAGAGGCTATCTAGGGGACGCAATCTCATGGAAGATTACTTCATCGAACGTCCAATTTTTGACGCTCAAGACTTTCGTCGGAGGTACAGGATGAGCAGAGACCGATTCAACATTATCATGACGGACCTCTGCAACCACGACATGTCTTGGCATCAAAGAGAAGACGCCACTGGTTTGCTAGGGCTACTTCCCCAACAAAAGATGACCGGGGCTCTACGAATGCTAGCGTACGGGTCAGCCGCAGATCAGTGTACTGAAATTACAAGGATGGGGGAATCGACTACCCTTGAATGTATGAAGGAGTTTTGCAGCCAAGTGGTTCATCTCTATGGTCCAAGATACCTCCGCAGTCCAACATCGGCAGACCTCACGCGACTACTAGCTAAAGCCGAACGCCGAGGTTTTCCAGGTATGATTGGAAGCATCGACTGCATGCATTGGGAGTGGAAGAACTGCCCAACCGCCTATCGAGGGGCATACTTGGGCCGAAAGGGTCGCCCAACGGTTATCCTAGAGGCAGTGGCCTCGTATGATACGTGGATATGGCACCGTTTTTTTGGCTGTCCTGGAGCTAAAAATGACATTAATGTGCTCCACCTATCGAATGTGTTCTCAGAGATCCTTGCCGGAAGAGGCCCAACTGTCGTCTACGAAGTCCACGGACAGAGGTACACCACAGCTTATCATCTGGCTGATGGAATATATCCAAGGTACTCTACATTTGTCAAAACAATTTCCAATCCCCAGACGCCGCAAGATAAGCTCTTCGCAAAGAAACAAGAGGCATACCGGAAAGATGTGGAGAGGGCATTTGGCATCTTGCAATCTCGATGGGCAATTATACGTCATAGTTGTACATTGCACCACAAATCGGTAATGACTACCATCATGTTAGCTTGCATTATATTGCATAACATGATTGTTGAGGAAGAGTATGTGGATGATGAGGATGATGATGAGGAAGAAGAAGAAGACTTGCAAAACCCATCGAGGGCTTTCCGGGTTTATGATGGGCCGGTGAATGCACAAGGGAATCGAGTTCTTTTTTAGCCAATCAGTAGAGATGGAGCTAATATACAACGGTTTCACGACCGTGTTGCCGATCTCGAATCCGCCTACATCCATCGAGAACTCCAGAAAGACTTGGTGAAACACATTTGGAGAGTGGAAACCGGTGAAATACTTTAAATATGTTTTATTGTGTGTTTTCATGATGTTTGTGTTTAATTATTAAGCTTGTGTTTAAATTCAGTATGTGTTTTAATTTAATGTGTATTTCAATTTCAACTTAATAAATAAATTGCATTTTATTTCTCGAAAAATTTAAATTACATAAAATGACGAGCCAAGCCCAGATTTATGCTTAGTACAATACTATAACTACTATGGAAAAAGCACGCGATTTGGGTGATAAAAATCCGAATATGTTTCATCGGTAGGTTGATCTTGACTAGCTTCTCCTTCATTAAGGATTGCTAGTTTCCTCTTGGTAAAATACATTTTCGAGATTGGGGTCATAGCCTCCAAATCCATTGTCATGATCCTTGTGTCATTCTCTTGTTTCTTCAATCGTAACTCTTCTTCCGCCCTTGCTTCTTTCCACTTTTGAATGTCTATGTACTCCGCATAATAATTAAGCTCACTTTCATTATGGGCTAGCCTCTTGGTATGCCATGATGCTTGGTCACTTGCAATGGTATGCAAAACCTCCACCCGTTGCTCAATAGGAGTCTTACCCTGTTTCTTTTGGCGCCTAGCTTCCTTTTCCGCCTTGGTTCCCATTGGTCTAGGTGGACTCGATGGAGCTGCCGTGTTGCTTTGAGGTGTCTCATTCAATTGGTCGTCATCCAAATTGATGGTTGGAGATGATTCAGTTGCGGAAGGAGTACCGTGGTAACTACTTGCATATGGAGATGGAGTAGTATGTAGCACCGCAACGAAAGATGGATGATCTTTAACCACTTCCCAACATTCGAAGTGTATAAACTTTTTCTTCTTGGCATTATAGTAACATGATTGAGCTTGTCGTTCCTGATGTAAAAAACTTATATTAGGTACTTATTTAATTACATAATTTAAATAAATTAGATAAAACAAATAATGTAACAAATTAGATATATTAAAACAAATAATGTAAACAATGCTACATATTTAAACAAATTAAATAAAATAAATAATGTAAACAAAATTAGATATATTAAAATAATTAAATATGTAAACAATGCTACATATTTAAACAAATTAGATATAAATTACATAATTTAATTCATATAATCAAATACAAATTATAATATATGATAAAACAATGTACTTACTTCGTCCATTAGCGAAGTGCCGCTAACTATACGTTGTCGTAATGCCGCCAAACATTCGCCCTATTTTTGCAAGAGTAGCTTGAACTTGTTGTAGTGAGAAGCGAGCGCGATTCGGGTCCTCGGCTCCTTCGGAGGTTTCTCACCCGGTGCTAGCACCCAATTTTGCATATAATCGCCATGAATTGTCTCCCACAATTTGTCCCTCTTTTGTTTGTTACCGTCATATTCATCAATGCTATGACGGACAAAAGAAATGCACATTTGTAAATCTTCGGAAGGAAGCCAATGGGTGCCCATTGTTTTGGAAAAAAATGCTAAACGAAATGAGAGAGGAGATGGAGGAAGACGTGAAATTTGTTGTGCACAAATTGGTGTGAGTTCATAACAAATTGAAGTATTATTTATAGGCAATTGTTTGGGAGAATTTTGAAATTTTGGGGATTTTTTTACAATTTTTTGGGCTTATTTCCATTATGATCAAATAGTAGCCGTTGCCAATTAATTCTGGCCATTGGATTGAAATTTCTGATTCAAAATGGAAGGCCCAGATCAATTGGACCGTTGGCCAATCAGTGAGACACGTGTTAGCCATTCATTGGCTCGCTTTTTTTTTAGGCGCGTGCAACGCACGCGCCTCACATAAAAAAAATTCGCCCGTGCCTGACGTCACCCACGGGCGGTGGGCTCCGCCAGGCGAACGAGCAAACGCCGGAGCAAAATTTGCTCGAGCGATCGGACGAGCACCACGGCTCGGTTGACTGGGCGAGCAGCTCGCCTCCTCCTGCTCGCCGGTGCGAGCCTCCCCTTCTCCTGCTCGAGCTCCTCCGGCTGGTCCCTCCTCCTACTCGAGCACGCCGACACATTTGCTCGCCGGTGCGGATGCTCTAAGGTGAGCCATATGAAAGTTGATAATGAGCCATTGATACTTTCAAATCCATAGCAACAACCGTAGGTCGACTGTATAGCATTTGATACTTTCCATACACACACACACACACGGATGGTTGAATTAAATTAACAAGATTACGAGAATATGTAACACAGTAGGTCGACTGTATAGCATTTGATTTTCTAAGGGTGCGATTATATTCTTAAATTAACTAGTTTCCTGACTGCAAAGAACGAACCTGCATTCTTTCGGGAAACTCATCAAGTTTCGACAGATCCTGATCGACTGTGGATGGTTCCTTGTGCGCTTCTTCCATGTCGATGTCTTCGAACTCCATGGTTTGGTGAAACAGAGAATTCGGGTTTTCTGTTTTCTTTTCGTACGTTTTTTGCACATAAAACAAACGTCTATGATGGAAGTGTATATTGTCCAGATTTCAAAAGAGGACCCTCTTATGTTTGTACTCAACTAGTGAAAATCCTAGTATCATTAGAGAAAAAAAAACTCTTGGCCCCCTAGGTTTAGAAGTCCGGCCTTCTGGAAAGATCACTTTTGTATTTTATATTATAACTTGTTCGGAGATTCCTAGTTCCTAATACAATAATACAATTGTGTTACATTGAGGAAAGATCTCCACTTCAAGGATGTCTGGTAGTCGTATCAAAATGTTATGGAATTCGAAGCCTAGCTTAGGAGTCTGCGTTCATAAGTCACAGCTTGAATCAAAGGTATTTTGATTATAGACGAACGATGGCACCCTTACAAGGATTGCATTGTCCTCATCTGCAGGTGGTGCTAAGAATACTGGTGGATCAATGACATCCCCAGTGAAACACGAAGGTGAAAAGAGATCAGCTCTGGAAGAAAATATAGTCCAAGGTGTTGCCTTGGAGGGATCAAAGAGAACCCTTCCTATTGAGGAAGAGATGGCTTCCCCTTCATCTCACACGGATACAAATGATTTGGCTTCTTTCTGGAAAGCAAATGCTTCTGATAAGGGTAACAAAAATGATCTAGACCAGGCACAAGTTCTGATGAGTGATTTAGGAAGGATTAGGGGAGGCTATGGCTGTTGACAAGTAACTCTCTTTCTAAAAGACACTCCATTCAACCATGTCTCTTCAAGGCTGCGTTTCACTCTGTAAATTCACACTGTATTCTTTATTGGTATTGTTATTGTTAAATGGTGCAGAATTTGTTAGCCTTTTTCATCCAGCCATCAACATACTAAAAAGAAATGCAAGCTTATGTTATCTGAAAATTATCTAAGACCAAGTAAAAAAAGAGTAGAACACAACAATAGAAATACAAACTTTAATTATAAGAACATAGATCGGCATAATCTCAAAAACATATTAAATACAATCTGAAAATTCTAAAACAAATACAAAACCGATACTTCCACATAAACAACAACTTATAATATTCATAGACAAAGAATTATAGATTAACACAAACAAACGAAGCCATGGAGATGAGTTGCGAGAATCACACGTTGTAGGAAATTTAGAGGTACGGCTGCAATAGGTGAAACTCGGTGGAGATGATGATGGTTTTGGGGTGGACGGTTTGACTGATTTGTGAGGGAAGTTTATGGTGGTGTTTTGGTAGAGTTTTGGCTCAGAAGTGATGATTTTTCTTTGTGAATAATGTGCTATTTATAGAAGTGTTTTGGCGCCTTGAACATTATAGCTTGTGTTGTAGGGAAAATAGATGATCTCCACATCTCATTGATAATCCCCTTTATATAAGGGTCAAGATTACAATAGAAGTAAATGGTAATTATAATGGTAATTAAGGCTACATAATGGTGATTGATCCGTTACATCCGTTGACCATAAACGTCATCAATTCATTCCTTTATTTGCTTTAACGAAGGCACACTAATGGTGTTTTTCCTTCAACACTCCCCCTTGTGCCGAGTTTAAAGATATAATGGTGCATAAAATGTTGCCCCATTAAAAACCTTGCCAAGTAACAAAACTCAATGGGAGAAAATAAAACATTGGTCAAAGGGGAAAAAAGCACAACGCACCTATGACATTTGAGATTGAAATATATGTGTTAGACTCCCCCTGATGTCTGCACCTCCCCCTGATCTTTGCATTAATTATGAGAGCTTTGATAACTTTTTCATATTTAATTATGTATTTTATTTGGTACGTATTTCTTTACGCCAAAAATGCAACGACGTGGATCATATTCATTCTCATCATGTCGTTTTCTCTTTTCTTTATAGGGACTATAAACCTAAACCTTTAGGTATTGTTGTTGCATGGACGCTAAGCTATACAACGAATGAGAGGTCGAGTCAAGTATATTGTGTTAAGTGCAATAATGCGTCTTTGTACTTGTATAGGGAAACAAATTTCCCAACACTTATTCGTCATCTTTCAATTAGATGAAAACATATCTATCTTTAAAGACTTCGACTAATCATGGGAGCTATGGAAGCCTCACTTTTAATCTTTAAAGTGCTTAAAAGCCAATTGATCATCAATATTACTGTCCTTAAGATCCATTTTGAGATTGTGTCTTCCCAATGGTCTTTTTCATTCTCGACTTAGGATTTGTAATGGCGACATATTTTTAGTTCATCAAAAGACTCTGCAAATCCATATTGAATACGCAATGACATAAAACATCTGATCCCTATTCATAATCAAATATTTTACTTCGTGAACGTTTCAATTCTTTTTGTAACACTACGTGATCTAAAAACATTTCTTGGGTGGATAAAGTCTGTTCTATGACTTTCATGTATATCTATTAATTTCGATCCCCATAGAGATATCTTATTTTACCATAAGCTGCATTTGTCAGTTTTTCGGAAACTACCAAACTGATAAGGTAGTGGTGTGCAATGACATCCATTACGAGAATATCTCTTTATGGTCCATTACAAAAGAATATTTCCTCGTAATCGATTCTAGTACGTTTGTGAGAGACCTTGCGTCATAAGGTGAGTTTATACTCTTAATTCTCATACGCATCCTAACAAAGATATATGATAGGGTTTACACTTGAGGTGTCGGCTTCACCTGCCCAAATACCTATCTCTTTGTTAGTGAACTTTAGTTCATGCTGGATCGCTTCTTTGTTCTTATCTCCCCCTAACGACGTTGGGCCAAAAATTACTACGTTGCTATTTCTCAACGAAGTATGGTTCCATATGAAGACTCAATATCCTACATCCTCATGTGGTTTGTACTTGGTAGAGATCTCTATATATTCAAGGATTTGTTTTAACATTTGAGGTGTCCCCCAGTGATGACCAAAATCCAGGAATTCTCATGAGGCGGATTTGAGATTATGAATCAATGGATCCTATTGTGCCAAACTCGCTTTCTTCCTTTAATCGAGTATATATCAAACATAAGGTGGTCTCCCATTCTTCCTTGGAGAACCACGACCTATGACACCATTTATGCCACTTTATGGTGTCAACATGCCACCATATATGGTGGCAACGCAATGCCCAACTCCTTTTGGGTGGCGTCATATCCTCTTCTTAGGACATTGAACCTTGCAAACCTATTTGCAGCTAATATCTGTGATCTCATCACTTTGTGCAATAGTGGGATCAAGATGAGACACAGTGGGGACAAACCACGATAGTTCATGTCATTCTACTTGAACATTCTTTGTTCTTATCTCCCCCTAACGACGAGAAGACTGTCTTATCAAAGTGATATTCCACATATCTAGTGGAAAAAGAGATTGCTTGTCAAAGTTGCAATATAGCGGACTATCTGGATGTTATGGATTGTAATAACTTTTACAATGATTAAGGTGATAGCCAAAAACTAGTGAGTAATAAGTTGTGTATGCAAAAATTACATTATCCTAAACGGAAAGATTGGTGCGCATTACCATTCACCAATATCAAGACTAGTATTTTAGTCATTTTCCGTGTGACCAAGTGGGTTTGTAACTAGCATAAGTAACATTAGTTTTAGTAGTGAATGGTGTGATGACACGTGACCAGCGTGTCAACACATCAACCAACACCATAAATTATTTAAAGTGTCCGCAAGTTGGTTGAACTAATTCACATAATTTTCGTTTGATTCAATCCTTGAACACAGTGACAATACATGTCATTTGCATAAGATGATCTCAATCCAAATTTCTTTAAGAAATCGATAAGCTTTGAATAATTAGTTTTACATACGTAATCACAATGAATATAAGAAGCATGAAATGATGTTACTGCATATACGTGTGCATCAAACATTTCACGATTCAGCCTCAGGGGG
This sequence comes from Argentina anserina, assembly GCF_933775445.1. Lineage (NCBI taxonomy): Eukaryota > Viridiplantae > Streptophyta > Magnoliopsida > Rosales > Rosaceae > Argentina > Argentina anserina. The sequence goes on from NC_065876.1 coordinate 17,979,937, forward strand.
CTATGAAATATGGGGATGAAATAATTTCTTCAATTTCTCCATAAAATTATATTTCTAGGATTTTTACAGTTCTTTGTTTCATTTATTTTTACTTCTATTTATCCAAAATATGAGTGTCTGTATATAATTCTTTAAATATACAGATACACATGTACGTTAAAGCCTAAATATGTCAAGATCTCGAAATTCATTTTCTTTTGATGTTGTGGGATTCAATTTAGCAATTTCATATATACTTTCTAAATGGACATATAAACTTTTGTAATATGCGGTTACATCCGCAATCATTAGAGATAATGCAAATGATATCAATCGTAATCTCACTTATTCTTTTCATATGGAAAGTCGTTGACATAAATATTTAAAACGTATGAGGATTTGATTGTCTCTTGTTGACCCTTGTTACATAAAGTGTCAATGAAGTATATAGGTAAGACATGAAAATGGAATATAAACCCAAATTCTTTAGAGTAATTTGATAGAATCGTAAAACGATATCTCCATCTCATAATGCATGTATATTTTGAATCCCGAGCGATCATTATTAATATTATTATTCATATCCACGGATATAGTACGATTATTCTTCAGTACTACTACTGTGGGGATCGCATGATGCATTTCTTTGCATTCAGTTATTCATGTCATACTAATATTTTGTGAAGTTGTTTTACTTGATGCGGTACTTCGCAAAGTCAAATATTAAAAATCAAACCGCGTATATCTCGATTAATATTCGAATATTCTCCATTCATTGAGAAAAATTCATAACTATGGTTGTATGTCAACGATTGCATCAAGGTCTTGTCCAATACAAAGATACTTCAATACCAATTTTAGGCATATATAATAGCCATTACAATTATATCTTGGAAAATTAGTGACAGACTGTAATCGAAGTCTGAAACATTTTGAATTGACATAGATTTGTGTCGCTCTTAAAATTGATGAGCTTTCTCCTCGTAGTTTGATATTGAATATACTTTTCAAATTGTCGTACTCTCATTATTCTATACTCTTTTTTATAAGAGGGCATTACATTGCTCATATCATATCCCCTATGCATTTTTCAAACGGTACATTGTTATCAATTGCCATGGATCAGTTTGTATGAACCTACATGTTTATAATATTTCCCCTTTGTTTTAGGGTTATTTCTTTATTATTATCCATAGTTCATTCTGAGAATTTTTTTCTCTTTTTTTTTCTGAAAGAAATTTCTTTGTCTTGAGAGACATTTCTTTGTCATTCAAGATTTTAAATATGCTTCCAAGTCACGTGCAGGGAAACATGTTTGCATAATTCGATCATGGTTGAGCTTGTGTTAGGTTAATATTAACCTAGTAATGTTTATCTTATTCTTATTCTTTTTCTTTATCTTTTTGTATATTTATTTATTTCTTATTACGTTTCCTACTCATGCTAGGAAAATGTGCAAATGATCGGAAACACGTCAAAAAGAGTGGATTTAGCACACATTCTGGATTCGGGTGAAATTTAAAGCCAAGAAGAGCAAATGTGGAGATTCCAAAAGAAAACAAAAGTCAACGCCAAAAAATATCGGTTAATCTCCGGCGATGAGATGGTGGTTGCCGGAAATGGTGGTGGTTAAAGTCAATAAGTCAATAAAGCATATTGGTGAATTATGAATTGTGAATTTTAATTTATAATTTAAATTCAAAATAGAAGAAGACAAATGAAGAAGACAATTTCAAGAACAATATCCACAATTTGTGCTCCATGAATTGGTGATATAAATTTAAAATAGAAGAAGACAAATGAAGGGTATTATTTCAAGAACAAGATCCACAATTTGTGCTTCCACATTTGTCCACCATATCTAGCCATTCATCCCCATACATCTCCACCATTCATTTGTGACCTTAAGGCCTTTAAATACCATCATTCTTCCCAAATTCGTGCAATCTCCTTCACCACACAAAAACTCCATCAAAACTTCATCATTTCCATAGTTTTAACATAGTTTTCTTAGGCCTAAGTCATAGATATCAAGTTGTGCAAAGAGAAGTGTAAAGTGTCTTGAGTTTTCACCAAAAACTAAAGATCATTTACACATTTGATCAATCACAAACTTGTTTCATAGATTTGGGTTGGAATAAAGAGTTGCGATAGTGTGGGGTTTTACCAAAGTCATACTCACTTCATTCTCTTCATCTTCTACTCATCCTCATCCTCATCCTCAACCCTTGCTCTTTGTTCCTAGATTGTATGGATAAAATATGGTGTTCATGGAGTTCTTCATTTGTTAGAACCCATTAATACCATACTTAGAAGCACTTTCTTTCTTATTACATCTTTGTGGGTTGTGAACCTTTAGAAGTACGGTTTGGTATTATTTGTACCAAACCCTTGGTAATCGCTTCTCTCTTTACTCTACTTCTCTTTTGATGTATTTCATTTTCAAGGGTTTGTTATATTTAATGGGTTATGAGTAGTTGGATTTGAGGCTAGGCTAGCCCTAGCTAAACTCATGTGCTAATAAATTCATTTTACTTTTAATTGATGTTGATGCATGTTGAATCTATGGACTTCTACACTTAAAATACTTACTAAATGTGTTGCTAGTTTTGTCACCTAGAAACATGTTTAAGTAGTTAATGACTCGGAACTTGAACTTGACAACTTCTTGAATCCGTGAGCATGGGTAGCCCTTAGGTGGTGGCTTAGTATTTTTTATGGGAAATATTAAGTTGCTTGAATTTCTTACCTTGAATTTAATGCTTGTGTCATGAGTGTAATTACTCTAAGGGGGTGTTATGCTTGTGGTATATAGCCAACTTGTATTATAAGGTAATATAATTGGGACTAAGGTTATGTGATTTAATTTGGCTCCAAAAGACTTTGTTAAATTACATGATTAGTTGGTTTCTTGGTAGATTCACCAAAGCACTAGGGAGAAGTTTGTCAACCATGTTTATGCATTAATCTTGAGTTACATTTGTGCATGAGTAAGGCTAGGTGCAATGCTTAAGTCTCTACTCCTCTTTTGATTATATCTCTATATTTACCTTTCTTTGTTGTTTTGGTGCAAGAATTAGTTTGCTTAGTTTAATTATAAAATCAACCAAGTCGACTCACTACCACTTGTTAATACGATCTCCATGACTCTTAGCTTCCAAAGGGCTAAGGTTGTAAACTTGTAAAAAGTTAGAATACATGTTTTTCTAGTTTTTTTCTTGCGGAAATCTAGTTAGAGTTGAGTTTCTCACAATCCCTTGGGTACGATACTCTACACTTTCCCTTACTAAAACTTGACCTCATATACTTGGGAGTAGGTAGTTTCACACATAAATACACATAATCATACTTTAAGTGATTCAAATTCTTTAGAGTCCAATATATGTTGTGTTGGTTTAACCAAGTGTAAATAGAGTACGAGACTTATTAGTTTCGCAGTCTAAAAGTCTAAATAAACTTACACGAAAATTAAACATACCAAAATACATTATGCCCGATTTGGCGCTTTATGAAGTTGCTTTATCATAATAAAAATATACAATTTAATGAATTTCCCGGAAATACAAATCGGATTGTAAGACCAAGAATTAAAATGGTCGTATTTTTCGATGTTTCATGAAAATGCTTTATCACAAGAATATGGTTGTCATCTCTTTGTTTTTGAATTATAAAATTATCATGAAATTTCGTTATCATGACAATGCTCATATCATATGATAAATAACATAATTATAAAAATTATATAAACATAGCATATGCAACAAATAGAGCATATCATTTAACATGGTTAAGTAATTTACAAAACTTAGGAAATTATCGTATTCATGATACATGCTAATGACCATGTATAAATATATAATGCTTAAAAATTTAAATCATAGCATCACGATTTAATGACATGCTAAGTAATAGAATTTTGATAAAAAGCATAGCATATAACATGAAAAATATTTAGAGAGTACTTTGCTCACATAACATATATAATTTCATTTATATGAATCAAATGCAATAAAATCAACAATGTTCCGGGAGAATTACTATTCTACCCTTGTGTGTGTCTTAGCCTAATAGGTTTCCATTAGGAGATAGATTAGCATCTCCGTAATAGATTAGGACTCCGAATTCTACGGGATTGTGGTTTTGTAAATGCCTATATATAGGCCACCATATCATTCAATAATACACAATTATTTCATCCTGCATCACGTTATTAGTACGTTGCCCTAAAACCCTGAATTTTTAGAGCCCTAGAAATTTTTTTTTCTATTATCTTCCTCCGCCGGCCGCCGCCGATTCCGGCCTCCGGCATCTCCTCGCTGGCGCGCCTCCTGCTCGCCGCCGCATCGCAGTTCCTGCACCCAGCCACGCACACAGCCCCGCTCGCGACCCCTGCAGCCCCGCTCGCGACCTCTGTAGCCCCGCTCGTGACCCCTGCAGCCCCGCTCGCGACACCTGCAACCCCGCAGCCCCGCTCGCGACCCCTGCAGCCCCGCATGGTCTCCTCCGCATTTGCTCCGTAAAAACATCTTTTTGCCCCGCAAGTCCCCGCATCAAAACATTCAAAATTGCTCCTCCCGTATATTCATGCAAGAAACGCGAAATTCACAAGTAAGGACTTCGCTCAAGAGAAGCTACTCCCGTATACTACAAACCTTCAAAGGTAAAATTTTCATAAACGTTCCCGCTTTTGAACGTATAGATATATTATATCGGGCGCTATTAGCCTTCTTCTTGTCTTAATTCTGGCCTTTCTTATAACGCCGATGAGACTATAGAGGGATGGGTTTCCCCTCTTGGTCGATGTTTTCTGTGTGACGGTCCTGGGGGAGTCACGATTGTTTAAAAGGGAAGTTAATCGATTTTCGTGTGGTCGCCTGAGTGCACCGCTGTTTTGGGTGCGATCATGAGTATCGTCACTTGCATCGATTTTTCTTGTGACCAAATACGTCACCCCTTCTAATTCCTATTATACTTGAATCTAATCGATTATGTATTCGTTTTGTAGATGTCATCGCCATCTCGACCGAAATTTGGCCTTCTTGATCTAGAAGGAAAGGAATACCACCGCTGGGTTTCCGACATGGAGCTCGCTTTCGAGAGCCGAGGGATCGAAGGCATGTTTGCCGACCCTCCTGCTGATTTCCCACCCATGGCTAAGACTCAGACTCTCATCTTTATGAGACGTCACATCCATGCAACTCTCAAGAGGCAATACTTGAACGTAAAAGATCCTAAAGAATTATGTGACAAACTACGCTTGCGGTACAACAACGTTCATGATAAGCTTCTTCCTGAATTGACCGTTAGATGGGATAACATAAGTCTATTGGACTATAAGAGAGTGGATGATTTTAATCAGGATATGCTATGCTTGCAATCCGATCTCGGCACCGTTGGTGTCATCAAGACTGACCTAGATCTTCTCAATAAGACATTGGACATGTTTCCAATCAACTATGAGGTTCAAGCTCATACGTACCGCACTCATGTAGAGGAAGGGAAGATCCGGTCTTTTGCCGACTTAATGGCGCTCTTGGCTAAGAAGGAAAGACATTCTGAGATCCTCCTCAACAACATCAATAGACCTGTTGGCACTCAAAGAATTTCTACGCCATAGTCTAACTATGGGAAAGCTCCTAAGCAAAAGAATCAATCAAGGAACGCTCCATACCAGCACCAAAACAACAACTCTCATGGTGGGAGGCAACAAGGCCGGTCTCAGCCTCGGTCCAATACTTGGACCCGTGATGGTGGCGGCGCCGCACCCTCCGGGGGAGGCCATCCCCGTCCCAACATTCAAGGAGGCCGTGCGCCTCCTCATGCCTCCACTTCCGGTAATGGCAAGTCTTCATGCTTCATATGTGGCTCCTTTAAGCATTTTAATCGCGATTGTCGCGCTAGCAAAGAGATGATCAAGGCTTACTCCGCCTACAAGAAGTTTTTACAACCCGAATCGAATCATGTGGATGAGGACCATGAGATCGAGACTCACCATATCTACATGAAGCCCGAGCCCCTTGCCTCTAAGGCTAGGCCTCCGGCCTCTACCATGGATACTCCCGACTTTGATTAGTCGTTTTAGCTTCTTTAGCTTTATGATTCAAGTATTGTTATGGCCAACTGCCATTGTTATTTTCATTGACTTTGTAATAGTCTTTTGATTTTGGAATTAGAAGTTCATGCGTGATGTATTAAACATTGGCATTCAATAAAATTTCTCATTCTCTTGCTTACAAGATGATCTCTTTGAGAATTTTATTTACCCTATACTTAGCATGATGATCAACGTGTGCAACTCACGTGGTTTTTAAATTGGACGCTTTTGGGTTACATGGGACCCCAATAGCACTACATTGTGATTTTGGACCTTGTTTCAGCAGTCCCTGCTGCCACGTTTTCCTCGTCCAAAATTCACCCGGTTTTGAGTCATTTTGACATGGTTTTCTGGTTCGTTTTTCCGGTTTTCTCCAAGTCCGTTATATGCGCTCACCGGCACTTTTTGTGTGTGTTTTCACACCATTTTTGGATGGTTTCTACCACCCTAGTTTACTGTTTGGTAGTTCACTGCTTCAATACCATGATTTCCAACTCTTTAGTTGAAGAATGTAGTACTATTGCCATGTGATACATTCGATGAGATCGACCTTTGTTCCGATTCCCATTCTTACAATATCCTACGGCGTATTGTATAGAATTATTCCCGTGTCACTGACTCTCTTAATTGTCATTTTATAGATATCCCACGGTGAAATCGAATGTCTAGCTGATTGCAGAACCACCCACATTGTCCTACGGCACATGCAGTTGTTCACGGATCTAGTGTTTTCGACTTCTTCGATGACTACAATGATTGGCTCGAAATCCATCATTCAAGGAAGAGGCACTGCTTCTTTCATGTTGCCTAATGGTACGACTCTTAACGTCGTAGACGCTCTTTATGCGCCGAAGTCTCCCCGCACCTTGCTAAGTTTTAAGGACATACGTGCCAATGGTTTTCACCTCGATACTTATGTTGAGAATGGAGATGAATATCTTTGTGTTACCTCTGAGAAAGCAGGCCATCTCCGCATCTTAGAGAAGATGAAGAGTCTTGGGAATGGTTTGTATTTTATTTCCATTCGGATCATTGAATCATATGCGGTTGAACGCAACTTTTGTGATTCAGACTCTTATATGCTTTGGCATGCCCGTCTCGGGCACCCTGAACGTGATATGATGATTAGAATTCTTAAGAATTCACATTGTCATCCATTTTACAAGTCCCGGAAGCGATTGGAGGATCACCTCACCCGTGCTCCGCACGGTGAGGCCGTGCCTACCCATGCACCGCATGGTGTGGCCGAACATGCCTGACGCGGCAGCTCCACGGCTTTCATGCCGTCGGTGGCGGCATCCCCTCCTTCACAAGAGCTTGTGATGCCTCCCGTGCTTTCAAATGCCTCCATGGCAATTTCTGATGCCCATCACTCGTTTTGCAAAGCTTGTTCTCTTGCTAAATTTCAAGGAAGTCCTTTTGCTAAGGCTTCGACCGAGAACATTCCATTCTTACAATGTATCCAAGGTGACATTTGTGGACTCTGGTCAACCAGAATGCGGACCTTTTCGATATATTATGGTATTGGTTGATGCATCGACGCGTTGGTCACACGTCACTTTGCTATCCACAAGGAATGCTGCATTTGCTAAGTTATTAGCTGAGATCATCAAACTTCGGGCTCACCACCCCGATTATCCTATCAAATCCATTCGTTTGGATAATGCTAGAGAATTCACCTCCAAAACTTTTGATGATTACTGCATGTCTATTGGGATCGAAGTTGAACATCCCGTTCCTCATGTTCATTCACAGAACGGTCTAGCAGAGGCTACCATCAAGCGTATTCAGCTTGTTGCTCGGGCAATGGTTATGGGTACTAACCTGCCGGTCTCTGCGTGGGGATATGCAGTGTTGCATGCAGCGACACTTATTCGTTTCCGACCCGCGGCTAACCAAGCGTTTAGTGCGTACCAGATGGTAACTAGTTACGAACCCAATATTTCACACTTACGCATCTTTGGTTGCGCCGTTTATGTGCCTATTACGCCTCCGCTGCGTACTAAGATGGGTCCTCAGAGACGATTAGGTATCTATGTTGGCTATAATTCCCCAACGATTGTCCGCTACTTAGAACCAACCACCGGAGATCTCTTTACTGCAAGATTTGCAGATTGTCACTTTGATGAGACATGCTTCCCATCGTTAGGGGGAGATGGGAATGTAATCATTCCAAATGAACGTCAGGAATTGACGTGGTGTGTCCCCATTATGTCTCATTATGATCCCCGCACTGCTCAAAGCGAGTTAGAAGTGCAACGCATTATCGACCTCCAGAAAGTCGTGGATTCGATGCCCGACGGCTTTGTAGATATTGCTAAAGTGATGATATCGAACATACCCGCTGCGAACGTACCGGCACGGTTGGATGTCCCAAAATACGGGCGTGGAAGACAAGCTCCTGGACCTAGCAACGTTGGCACCGCCCCTGACAGTGGGACGGAGGCCGGAGGCGGCACCACCGTACGTCGTGGTGTTGCCGGCGCCCCTTGTGGAGACGATGCCGAGATGGCCCGGCATGGAGCAGCTTTGGCCTCGGCTCCTCAAAGGAAAATGGGGAGACCGATAAACTCTAGGGATTCAAAACCTAGAAAGAAGCGAACGACTAAGGCACATCGCGTCATCAACGATGAATCACCATCGTATGAAGTTGTCTCTGATTACAGCTATGTCCATGAATCAAATCAAGTGTTACCGTGGGACGCTATGGAACCTTGTTTGATGCCAGAGAACAACGAAATCTCAGTGAACTACACAAGTGAGCAGTCGGTCCGAAACCGAGCCACTACATGCATTGATGACGTTTTCGCTTATTCCGTCGCACATGAGATCATATCTGAAGACGACGTTGAACCTCGCTTTGTAGCTGAATGCGAACGCAGAGTAGACTGGCCGAAGTGGAAGGAAGCAATCCAGGTAGAACTTGACTCATTAGCGAAGAGAGAAGTCTTCGGAAAGGTTGAATTGACTCCAAGAGATGTCAAACCTGTTGGACATAAATGGGTATTCGTTCGTAAGCGTAATGAGATGAACGAGATTGTACGCTATAAGGCAAGACTCCTGGCGCAAGGGTTCTCACAATGACCTGGTATTGACTATGAAGAGACTTATTCTCCTGTTATGGACATTATTACCTTCCGCTACCTTATTAGTCTGGTAGTGTCCGAAAGACTAAACATGTAGCTTATGGATATGGTCACAACTTATCTCTATGGGGATCTTGACGCAGAGATATACATGAAAGCTCCAGAGGGACTACCTTTACCTCCATCAAGTGCCTCCAGACCACGGAGTGCTCATGCAGTCAGATTACGTCGTTCATTATACGGGTTAAAGCAATCCGGAAGAATGTGGTACAATCGGTTGCATCAATACTTGGTGAGAAGGGGTTATAAGAATGATGAACTATGCCCATGCATGTTCATACGAAAGACAAATTCCGGATTCGTCATCATTGCGGTCTACGTTGATGACATGAACATAATCGGTACTCTTGATGAGATTGAAGAGACCGTGTCTTATTTGAAGTCGGAATTTGAGATGAAAGACCTAGGGAGGATGAAATTTTGTCTCGGCCTTGAGCTTGTGCATAGGGCCGACGGCATCTTAGTGCATCAGTCAAATTACACGCAGAAGATGCTTCGACGTTTCAATATGGATCTATGCAGTCCATTGTCTACTCCCATGGTCGTCCGAAGTCTAGATATCAAGTGATAGGAGCACAATGTGTGACGTTCTTAATGTGATTATGCCCTATTCTTACTCTTTGTTACCTCTTATTTAGTATGTTTTAGTTTCTTTTGTAAGAATAATTGTTTAGGTAGAGCTTATATCAATTATAAGTGAATTGATGATGAAATCGTGCTAAGTGTTAAGAATCCTTGTTGATATATGTTTCCTTGTTCGAGTAGGATTCATCTTTGCGTATTTCTTTGTTTCTAATATACTTATTCTTATTAGGAAATACAAATCCATGTTGGAAAAGGAAAGCAATCCTAGTTCCACAAGGAAAGAGAAGAAGATACACTTAAAAGCCCAATCCATGCAAGAATGAAAATGCTGTCAAGATTTGTAGTCCAACTTCGACGGGCTCCCCTGGATAGCTCCGATTGCGTTAGAAGACGTACCTTATATGGATAAAAATTATTTTGAGTCTAGTTTCTGTAGGATTTGGAATCAAATAAATATCTTATTCCTACGGGGAGATATGACCGAATCATTACTCGGAGGTCCAGTGAGCTCGACGGAATTATCTCAGCCATTGATTTGCTTTGATCCAAGGGCTATGAGAGAAACTTGGGGCTTTGTTCCTCCTGCATATAGAGAACAAATATGTATCAGAATATCCATAATTCCCTGCACCAAAGAATGTCAAAGAAGGCATGCAGCAAATTAAATGAGAAGAGGCAAGAAAGTCAAAGAAGGCATGCAGCAAATTTAATGAGGAGAGGTAAGAAAAATCAAACATGGCTGCAACAATTAAGACTTTTGCTGCCTCCCTAATTCAAAGGAAGAAATTTGTGCAAAAGAAATCAGCATTAAAGGAGGAAGAAGATATGCAATTAATGCAAAAGATATGCAATCCTTATAGAAATCAGAATTCTGGTACTGCAGATCATCTAACTTTGACGAGCTCCCCTGGACAGCTCAAAATGACTGATAACATGCATGATATATGGATAAAAAGCCACGGAAGTCTAGTTGAAATTGTCAGTTGGAATCATCTCAATATCTATTTTCTAGAAAAGGTTATGGCCACAACAAGGGACAAAGGTCAGATCTGCCGAATCTAGGAAACCTCAACCAATTTGGTTTCAACTTTGTGGACTTTGTGGCCATCCTCCCTTGGGTTTCTTCCTCTATATATAGCACCTCAATTACACAAAAGAACATCATCAACCTTGCTCACAAGACTAGCCAAAGCTCTGCCTTAAACACTACTCATCATCCTCAAAGCCATTCAAGGCGAAAACACCATCTTTCCTTCATTCCATTCGATCCAAAGTGCTACGCCTAGGATTGCCATTCAAGTTGAAGCCATGCTGCCTTGTTTTGATACCTCTAAGGAGATTTACAAAGTGTAACTCGTTACTTCTTAACTTATGTTTTCGGTTTGGATTCTTTGTGTGATGTTGTGTTTATGTTTTTGGCTAGTTCCGAATTTGTGGAATACTCTCATGTAGTTTACGATTTTGCAAGATGTTATAAAGTAGTTCTGATTTTGTTTTCTATGATTTCTATGTAGATGTCGTGAGTTTATAATTCAATGATTTAATGATTCTCTTTCTTGTGCGTTAACTATATGTGATTCAAGGCGCTAAGTTAGTTTTGCATATAGGATTCCTAAGTGTTTTTGTTAACTTGTTAAAGTAAGTGACATGCTTGACTTGTTAGTAATCACTAGGAATTAACCATGATTCGTTTGTTATCTAAGATGGCTAAGTAATTAGATAAGAGATGAATCAATGAAGTGGTAAGATTGAGAATGACATGTTACCTTGTAATTTCTAAGCGCTAAGATAGGATTATCAGGCCATGTTTCGAGTTAGGGATGCACTAAGTAACCTAGTTCGGCATTTGGTTGTTGTTTGTTCACTCAATACTTGTCCGCTAAGGCTCGGTGTTTGCATAGGATGAGATTATGATTTTGAAGCTACTTGTGACGATTTGTTTGGTGATGTTTATGTGTTGGTTGGTTGATCACATGTATATATTAGTTTAGGATTTATTTTTATGTTCTTGATCCGATCCTATATCAAATCTTAAACTCTTATGAATTCGTGGTTAAATGTTTGTGATTCTTTACCCTGGATGGATCCCCGGTTTGTGAATGATACCCTCTTGTTTTATACTACTAACGATGCTTACAGGGTTAATATTGATCTCGAGTAATCGAATCGATCATCAAGAAGGATCCCTTCCGTCCTAAAGAGGATGATGAAGAAGTTCTTGGTCTTGAAGTTCCATACCTTAGTGCGATTGGGGCACTATTGTATCTTGCTCAATGCAGTAGACCAGACATATCTTTCGCAGTGAACTTATTAGCTAGATTTATCTCCGCGCCTAGCTACGTCATTGGAATGGAATCAAGCATTTGTTTCGGTACTTGAAATGTTCCCTTGACATGGAATTGTTCTACCCCTATTGCAGAGAGAACACCGCTACGGTATCTCCCCACACCACCGCCATCGCCGACACCGGCCTTGCCACCGTACGCCACAGGGACGCCGCCGGTCGCCATGGCGTGGAGACCGTGTACGGTGCCGAGAGCAGCAGCCGGTCCTGTGCAGCTCTTTCCCCCGATGCAAAGAGTCCAAACAACTTGTTAGTTGGTTATGCTGACACAGGGTACCTCTCTGACCCTCATAAGGCTCGTTCTCAAACCGGTTATGTGTTTACCATTGGGAATACGGCGATATCTTGGAGATCCACTAAGCAAACTCTTGTTGCTACTTCTTCGAATCACGCGGAGATCATCGCTCTCCATGAAGCAGTTAAAGAATGTGTTTGGCTACGATCACTTGTTCGCCATATTCGTAATTCTTGTGGATTAGTCTCTACAACTGATCAACCTACGTGCATTTATGAAGATAATGCTGCTTGCATAGAGCAGACAAAGTTAGGTTTCATCTAGGGAGACAACACCAAGCATATTTCGCCTAAGTTCTTCTACAACGTTCAACAACAGAAGTTCTTGAATGTTCAGATCAATCAAGTGAGTTCAGAATCCAATGTTGCGGATTTGTTCACCAAGTCTTTGCCTAAATATACTTTTGTGAAACATGTGAAGAGCATTGGCATGCGTCGTTTATCGGAACACTAGAGTTTGGTAGACTTCAGGGGGAGTCTACATCACATGTTAAGATCCTTAAGTAGTTGGTGCGTTGTGCTCTTTTTTCCTTCGATCACACTTTTGTTTTACCCAAGAGGTTTATGTTTTGCTTGACCAGGTTTTTACCGAGGCAACGTTGTGCGCCATGCAACCTAGGCATGCGACACAAGGGGGAGTGTTCCGAGAGAATTACTATTCTACCCTACCCTTGTGTGTGTCTTAGCCTAATAGGTTTCCCATTAGGAGATAGATTAGCATCTCCGTAATAGATTAGGACTCCGAATCCTACGGGATTGTGGTTTTGTAAATGGCTATATATAGGCCACCATATCATTCAATAATACATAATTATTTCATCCTGCATCAAACAATACTAATTTAGATCTTACTTGTCAGTTTGCCAAATAAACTGCATTAAAGTGATTCTTGATCTCATGATTTCATGTTGCTCGTCACATGGTTATAAATAAATCACATGCAAAAAAAATAATAACAATATTTACATGATTACTCACTTTAATCATATTTATTTACCTTATTCAATGAAGGTAATAAATAATATATAAAAGATAAAGTAGATTACACATTTACCATTTACGTAGTAGTTATTAAATTGAAATCAGTAACACTGAATAGTAAATATGATTCACTGAGTCGTAAAAGTAACAAAATAATTACCTTTTAACTTTTTATTACAGAGGTAAGTTCTGAATTTACCAGAGGTAAAAACCTCTTTTCTCCATGGGTTGGGTCTAGGCTGGATCGGGGCCCGAACAGATTCGAGTCGAGGGATCGTCGGGTCGCAGTCGATCTCGCCGATCTAGGCGTGATGTCGCCGATCGGGGGTTTATTGCAACATATGTCTGGATCTGGGCTGATCGGTCTAGACGCTGCAGACATGGAGGCTCGCCGGCGTGGGTCCGACATGGGTGCAGGAGCGGCCGTCGGTGGTGCAGCGTCGATGTTGCATCGTCGTCGCTAGTTGGTGGAACCCAAGAAAACAGTGGAGGCTCCGGCCTTGGGGCGACGTCGATGCTAGGCGCCGGGTGGAGGAATCCCGACAAGTCAGATCGGAGGAGAAGGGAGGAGTGCCCAGAGCAAATTTATGGGTGTCCTTAAGACAAACAAATTTCTTTTTGTCTTCTTCTGCAATTTTTCGACAGAATTTTTCTATGGTTTACATCTCTCTATTTTTCTTCTCTTTGGCTGAAAACTCAAAGGTCAAAGCAATGTGTTGATAACGTGTTGTAGGGAAAATGGAATGATCGCCTCATCTCATTGATAATCCCCTTTATATAAGGGTCAAGATTACAATAGAAGTAAATGGTAATTACATTGGTCATTAAGGCTAAATAATGGTCATTGATCCGTTTCATCCGTTGACCATAAACGTCATTAATTCATTCCTTTATTTGCTTTAACGAAGACACACTAATGATGTTTTTCCTTCAATAGCTTGGACTTTTTCTCAATTTGTTTCACTCATTTTTGTCATTAGTGGGTGCAATCTTGTTTGATCAATTCATTTTTCTCCTTTAATTTGGTTGTCTCATTCTTTCTCTCTTGCATTATCTCTTTTTATTTACTTAATCCCTCTTTTATCTCTTCTTTCTTTTTCTTTCACTTATTTTTGTCATTGGTGGGTGCAATCTCCTTTGATAAATTCCTTGTTTTTCTCCTTTTTAGGTGTCTCATTCTTTCTCTCTTGCATTATCTCTTTTTATTTACTTAATCCCTCTTTTATCTCTTCTTTTTCTTTCACTAATTTTTTGTCATTAGTGGGTGCAATCTCCTTTGATAAATTCATTCTTTTTCTCTTTTATAGATGTCTCATTCTTTCTTTATTTTCCTCTACTTTTTTTCTTCATTCTAGCTACACAATCTCATCTTTAAAATCTGAAAATAATAAAAGACAAGAATAAAGACAAGTAAGTTACGGAGTAGGAAAGTAAGATTTAGGAAAGTTACGGAATAAGCGTTTCGGTTCAAGTAGGACTTTCCTAAATAGTACGTTTCCTAGTCCAAAAAGGAATCCTAATGAAAATAGGATTCTCATCTTATCACAAATGTTATAGAAATGTCAATTAATAAATACTCCTAATTTAACTAGGTTTCCTAGTTACACAAGGAATCCTACTCTAAATAAAACTCTCGACAATTTCTGTGTTTTCAACATGTTTTAGCACCAAAATGCAACCAATGCCACCATAGACTCTTAACTCGACTAAATGACTCAATACTACAACAATACGAGCTAAGCAAAGTACAACTGGAGGTAAAAACATGTTAAGAACGTCGCACAAAGTGCTCCTATCAACATAACTTTGTAATGGTTCTCATAGGTGTACTAACAGATTTTTTCCCAGTCATATCAAATTTCTTAATAAGATTTTCAGCATATTTAGATTGAGATAGAAAAATACCATTTTGATTTAGTTTAATTTGCAAGCCTAGAAAGTAAATGAGTTCACCACACATGCTCATTTCAAACTCATTAGTCATAACTTTAGTGAATTCTTTACTACATCATCAGAAGTAGACCCAAAAACAATATCATCAACATACATTTGTGCAACCATGAGATGACTTCCAACATATTTAACAAACAGGGTATTGTCTACAGTACCACGAAAATATCCTTGTGAAATAAGATAAGTATAGAGTTTATCATACCAAGCACGAGGAGCTTGTTTTAGACCATAAACAGCTTTTTTAAGTTTCCAAACGTAATTAGGATGGTAACTATCTTTGAATCCTGGAGGTTGTTCAACAAACACTTCCTCATGTACTTCACCATTTAAAAAATCAGTTTTTACAACCATTTGAATTTAATTAAACTTACGTTGACACACAATGGCTAGTAAAAGTCTGATGGATTCAAGTCGGGCTACATGAGCAAATGTTTCATCAAAATTCAAACCTTCAACCTGAGAATATCCTTGAGTAACCAGTCTAGCTTTATTCCTTGTAATTGTGCCATGTTCATCTATTTTATTCCTGAAAATCCACTTAGTACCAACCACATTAGTATTTTCAAGTCGAGGAACAAGAGTCCATACCTCATTCTTTTCAAATTGATTGAGCTCTTCTTGCATCTCATTGATCCAATCATCATCCAGAAGAGTCTCCTTGATATTTTTAGGTTCAATCAAAGAAACAGAACCAAAACATTTTAGTTTGTTAGTTTCTTTAACTTTTTCTTTGATAAAACTTACTAGAGCTTTGTTATTTTTCACAATCTCTGTGTTTGAGCTTTCAGAGTTATCCTCTTTAGATGATGTAATCTCAACAGTTCTCCTTCTTGTGCGCTTGCCTTCTCTAATATCACCAATAATATCAGTGGATGAATGATCTTGTCTAACATGCTTGAATTCAGTTTGATATTTTGGTGTAGGTTGTAGATTTTTGTCCACTTTCGTGGCTTCTTCTTATGACGGCACATTCTTATCTTTTGAGATAGTTAAATTTGCATTACATAAATTAGACTCATCAAAATCATTATCAACAGAAACATTTATGGAATCCATGATAATTCTCATTTCTTCATTATAAACTATATAGGCACGACTGTCAAGAGAATAACCAAGAAAAATACTTGCATCTAATCTTAGAGCAAATTTAGCAAGATATTCTGAGACGACCCGTCCCAAAAATTAACCTAATTATGCGTTAAAACCAAAATTTAAACCAGTAAACCGAAATCTAATGTAATTTAATTTAATTGTGGCTGCACCCAAACCTTGTTTGGGCTGCCTACGTACCCTGGTAACTAGGGTCCCTAGTCCGACATAAAAGTCATTAATGACTTGACCACAGTCATATACAATTACGACGAATAATATATCATCTAATCCGATAATTGATCATCATTGACCATATCAAAGTGGAAACACGCTTTCAACGAATACAAATCGATAAAGCAATATCAATCAATACAAATACTGATTCTTATCTTCAAAAGTTATCACATAGTAATTATAGAAAATTACTATGCACACCCTTGTTATTATTTACCATTTCTATTTGTACCCATAATTTAATATGGGCACCCATGACATATATTGACTTCATCTTACTACCCAAATGGGCATAAAAATTAAGCACATAGGACCATATCAGATTACTAATTATGGCCTCATAATCCAATTTAATTCAAACTTCTACAGCCATAAGCAATTCACAGTTCTCAGTTCAATAAAGAACAGGAATTTAATCCTATTACAGAAGCTTGACAGTGAAATCCATTTCAACTCCACTCAAATCAAATTATATTTGAAACCTAAAACAATGTCCAAAAGCTTCAACTCACAGAAAAATCAAGAACTATATCCAATTCACAATATAACTAATCCATTCATCCGTAACCAATTCCACAGGTCACCAAAGTATAGTTTCAAAACTCAATTCTCATCTTAATAGGCTGCTTTCTTCTTCTCTACCCAAATTCAATCAACTGGAACAACCAAAGAACTCGTAGTATACAGTTCAAATAAGAATTGAACTAACTCACAGTACACAAGAAAACTGTTACCAGTTTCCATAATTCAACCTGCATGGAAATAACCAATCTTACAAACTCTCTGACAACTACATAATTCCATTCCAAACAGAAAACACAACAGCCCTACAATTCAATTCAAACTGAATTTGAACCTCAAAGCCGTAAGCTACCTTAAAATCCCCAAATTGCAGGAACTTCATCACGAATTCAGTGAAGCAGAATGCAACAACTTGAAGTTGGGTGATCAACTCGATCAAGGAGGCTTCCACTTGACTCAAAGCTTCACCACAGACGTCAAGAAGGTCGGAATCGAGCCAAGGAACACCAAACAGTCCTGAGGTCGAAGAACATGAAGAACAAGAAACCCATAAATTAAAAGGATTGTCTTAGAACTCATTCCAACATAAACATAGGCTTTAAAACGAGAGAGAAGCAAGAGTTACCTATCAGAAATCGTTTCTGAAAACCCTAGCCACCGTGGGTGGCGGAGCTACAGGCGGAGCTGCTACGGAGCTGGACCAATCGAAGGTCAAGGATAGGGGTTTGAATAATTAGGGGCTTCTGACTCCGATTTTGGTAGTGGCTAGGCCGGATCGTCGCCGGAAGTCGGAGATTGCAGAGCCACCGATTGGACTGCGTCGGGACTGCACTCGCCAGGGTTCAATTGACACCCAATCTTCCGGATTTCCCCTTCTTTAGCTTCAGAGTCGAGCTATAATGGTGATGCGACGAGGTTGTGGCCGGAGAGTGAAGAACTCTCGGTAGTAGGTCGACTGGTGAAGGCGGAGACGAATGGTGATGGGTTTCTTCTGATTTCTGGGTTGGTTTTGGTCGGAATGAAGTGGTGAATCGAACGGTGGTGATGATCCATGGAGATGATGGCCGGAGGTGACCTTATCGGCATCGGCAGAGGAAGAAGAGAAAGAGCTCGGGTAAGAAGAAGGGAAGAAGAAAGAAAAAAGGAAAAGAAACAGGGTGCGGCTGAGGGGGGTGGGAAAAATAGAATAGATTTGTGGAATTACCAATATGCCCTTGTGAACACTTAAAAACAAATTTTGATTCATAAATTTCGGTTGTTAACAACTTTCAGGTACCATAACCAATTTAAACGTGCCGCGTGTCTACGAATTCGTATCGACGAGCTCTACGACTTTCGTGAAAGAAGTTTTCCCGAAAAACTTACGCGTTGAAAAGTCAACTTTTATAGTCGTCACACTTGGTACGACTCTCGTTCCGAGTAAAAGATTAAGCTATTATCGCCACGAATCGTAAAAGATTCAAGTCGTAACATATTCACTATCTTTTAATGTATAGTAAGGATTTCCGAAAACATGAAAATAACTTACATCGAGTTTCTTACATTTCCATAGTTCATATGGAGTATTCTTTGTACCTAAACGAAGAAGAACTCTATTCCCAACATAGCATTCAATATTTACTACTTCAGCCCAGAAATTCTCACTTAAACCATATGAATGTAACATTACCCTTGCCATGTCCAATAAGAATATGTTTTTACGTTCATCTATTCTATTATGCTAAGGGATTATGGGTGCTGAAAACTCATGAAACATGCCGTAATCTCGAAAATATTTAGAAAATTTAGAATTTGTAAATCCAGTTCCATTGTCAGATATAATTCTAGCAATTTGTAAATTATCTTGTTGTTTTTCCACTACAAGTTGTTTACTCATTTTTTCGAAAGAATCGAAAGTATCACTCTTATCCTTTAGAAAATCAACCCAAGTAAAACGAGACTAATCATCAACTACAACAAAGATATACTTCTTACATGCCATACATACAGTAGCAAACTAAGTAGCACGGACACAGACACGATTCGATACGTAGACACGACATATAGAATTTTTTTGGACACGGACACGTAGTGGACATGTTAATTAAATATTATTTTAAATATATATATATATATATATTTATTAAAAATAATAATTTATAAATTTGAAAGTATTTAGAATTTTAGATGTATATATGTGTCAAAGTGTGCATTAAAATGATGAAAACATAACTTGTTAGAATGGCTAAGGACTTGATAAGTACCTTGGATAACCAAGGTTTGAAACTCAGCACAAACATTCTTATTTTTATCATGAGTTTCTCTCCTTATATATATATATATATATTAAAGTGTGTATAAATATAACAAAAACTGAATCTGTTGGAATGGTTGAGGAGTTATTGAGTGCCTTGGATGACCAAGGTTCGAATCTCACCATAAGCACTTTCACTTTTATTATGAGTTGGTGCGTGTCCGCGTGTCTGCGTGTCTAAGCGTGTCTGTGTCGGACACGCAATACGGTGCCCATAGCACGTGTCCGTGCTTCATAGGTAGCAAATGATCCCATTAAATCCATATGTAACAATTCCAATGGTTAAGATGAGGAGGAAGCATTCACAACTTTATGATTTGTATGAGTTTGTTTACTTGTTTTACATCCTCCACACATAATATCAGTACGACCACTTAATGTAGGTAAGTCTCTTACCACTTTTTGACTAGGTAATCTAAGTAAATTCTAAGAGTTTAAATGACCAAGACGCTAATGCCAAAGTTTCATGGTTTCCTCAACTGAACTAGTCCTGAAACACGATTCAAAGTTGTCAGATTTCAAGTCAGAAGCAACATGATAATAGTTATCTCCTGATCTATTTCCTCCCATCATAACTTTCCCATCTTTGTTAAAGACAACATAACGACGTATATCAAACAAGACATCCTCGTATTCATCACCTAGTTGGCTAACACTAGATAAACCCTCAACATATAGAACATTATTTAAGCAAGCAAGATCCTGAGATTTGATTGAGCATTTCCCTTTGATTTTTGCTTTCCTTCCATCTCTAAAAGTGACTGCACCTGACACACCTGATGCTTTGAAGTCCGAAAGCATGTCTGTTACCACACGTGTCTAGAGCAACCATTGTCAATATACCTAGTGTCTTCATGTCTAGCATATAAAGCAGTAATAGCAACATTACAAGTACCCTCAATTTCATTAGACTCATAATCTATATCAATACACCATAGATTACAAAAAACTTCTATGGAATCATGATTATTCTTTTTCCTCCAAACTTTCTTACATGGATATCTCTGAGCAACGTCCTGTTTAGTTTCTTTATAAGATTAGGATAAACCAACAAAATGAAAGATATCAAGTAAAAACTGACGTTCTTCCAACTTACTTCGAATATCTTTAATATCTTACTCATACCTATCATCTGAGTTGACAACATTTGAATCGAAGGAGGTCTGAATATTTTCATTTTTTTTTGTTCTCCAACGTATTTTTCATCTGCATTTGAACTAGATTGTTCACGAACAAAATTAGTGGAAAAATTAGAATTTCTAGTTGATCTAGACTTACCAATATATCCAAGTCTGGTTCTATCATTGTAGCTCTTTCCTGAACTCAGAATGTTAGATAACGATTTTCAAACTATTTTGGAATTTTTCAACCTTGTTATCTGTTCCATCAACCAAAACCTGTAGCTTGCAAAGTTTAGAGTTTAATAAGTCAATTAAATTATCCTTTTCTATTACCTCATCCTGGAACATTTGAATTTATGCTAGAAGACGTTTTCGTTCAACCACATGATCATTGTTGTCATTTTTCTTTCTCATGTTTAGTTTCTCCTCTTGTCATTTCACTTTTTCACCTTCCAGCTTCTCCACTTATTGCTTTAACAAAATGCTCTTTTTTGAAATTTTCTCCGCAACTTTTATAACTCTTGTTTGATATTCAAACATCTCATTATCCTCATAGATGTTATCTTCATCTTCTTCTTGATCCTCAGTTTCTGAACTTGCATAATCTAGAGAGAGAGAAGATACAAGAGCAAACGTTTTGTCCCTTTTTGAGGAACTATCATCATCATCACTCCAAGAGGTCTTATAAGCCTTGTTACATGAATTAGACTTTTTATTTC
This sequence comes from Argentina anserina, assembly GCF_933775445.1. Taxonomy (NCBI): domain Eukaryota; kingdom Viridiplantae; phylum Streptophyta; class Magnoliopsida; order Rosales; family Rosaceae; genus Argentina; species Argentina anserina. The sequence goes on from NC_065876.1 coordinate 18,001,294, forward strand.
CGCAGTTAGTAGCAATGCGGCCAATGCCACCACAAGTTCACAAGTATAACACTTCTTATTACTATTACTACCATACTCATACTTCCGTTCTGAGGAATTATCATTACGTTTTTCAAAATTCTTATTATTTCCATTAAAATTCCTCTTAGAATTCGGATAATTTTGTTTATTCCTATTATTTTTCTGATTCAAATTTTTTTAAAACTCTTTAGTTAAAAGCAGTATTTCATTATTTTCAGACTCCTCTGACTTTGATTTAGAGTGTTCTATAGACGCACTATTTTTTGAATTCTTACATTTTGGTCTTTCATCCTCATCAAGCTCCGTCTCCCAAGCCTTCATATTTCCAATCAACAAGTCCACCGAATAAGTGTTGAGATTATATTGCTCTTGAATCGTTGTCTTTTTCTTCATATATGACTTTGGAAGAGACTATAATATTTTTCTTACAATGTTAGATTCTTGTAAAGGTCTTCCTAGACTTTCACACAAACTAGAGATATCAGTAAAACGATTGTAAAATTCATCAATAGATTCATCTTCTCTCATTTTTAAAGCATCAATTTGAGAGCAATATTGATGTAATCTTTGTTATTTTATAATATCATTACCTTCATTTAAAACATATAATTTATCCCAAACTTCTTTGCCCGTGACGCAGTTCTGAACTATTTTTTTCTCATCTCTGCTCATTGACGCGTAAAGAGTATTCAGAGCCTTGTGATTTCCTTCACTAGCCTTAATCTCCCTTTCAGTCCACTCATCTTCATCTTTTAATTCACCAGTGGATTTATCTTCAGTAGCTTTTAGATCAACTTCTTTTCATTGGAGGTTTCCATCCACGTTCAACAATCATCCATGCATGAAAATCAATACCATATATAAATGATCTCATTTGAAGCTTCCATTGAGCGAAATCCATACTTGACGTTCCATCTTGAGCTAGATCTACCGGACACCTCCAGCACCTGCTCTTGTACCAAATGAAAATACAAGATAGAACAATAACAAGTAATAGCAGCGAAATATGTAGAAGAATTTTACTTTTCTATTGAATAAACGATATTACAATGATTACATCTTAATCAATAATAATATTATTCTCAAAAGTAAAATACTTCTTACTTGATATAGTCAATATCAAGTATTGAAACAACCTCACAAAGATCATTGCTTCAAGTGTCAATACAACCTCACTAAGATCGTTATAAACGCACGGATGTCGATTTCACTCAGATTGTCGTTGTTTCCACTAAGGTCTTCGTTGTCGTCACTCATATCCACTATGCACTAAGCTCTTCTTTCTTGTAAAAATTCTTCTATTGGATATATTTTTTTTTCTCCTCTGTCTGTGTCTATCAAGCAGCCAACCTCCTGCTTATATACCCTTTTTGTGTCTCACGGAAACACCCTTCTTAACCCTAGAACCAATAGAAAATCAACCCAAATCCCTTCTTAATACAACTTGAATAGAAAATGAAAAGAATACACCTTTTATTATAAAATCCCTTTTCTATAACAATTTCTACTCACCCTTTAACATACATATATATTTGAAAACATTCTTCCAAATATAATCTATTCTACCCATATATAATCCAACAGAAATAGTACCTCTACGGATGTAATATCAAATCGTAAATAGCTTGCCGTAAATGTTTCTAGTCCAACTAGGAAACGTGTTCAATGCTCCTCCTTAGTTGTCACAACTTGTTCTTCACTCTATTAGGTCTTAATCACTTTATGGAGGCCAATATGTGTACCTTCAAATACGCAAAAACACTCGAAAGGGATTGTTGCCTTCCATGGCGGTGTCCAAGCCTTTCCAGTGAGACCGGAGCCCAAGGCTCTATAAATCTAGCTATTCTCTTGATTTTGAACACATTCATACCGATCTCCTTTGAATTTTAAAATAATTTCGCAGATTTACGAATTTCTCTTGGCATGTCACACTTGCCGTCACACCACCAGTCACACTAGGTGTCACACTCGTAGCTACAATATCGACATTGTGACTGTCATTGTATCTGGTAGTGTGACTACTTGTGTATCTAGTAGTGTGACTACGTTGTGATAAGAAGAAGAATGACTAGAAATAACGAACCTTTGTATGCTATTAATTATGTGATCTTGAATTTATCAAATGAACTAATACGATATATATATATATATATATATATATATCGACACTGACGTTGTCACATCAATAGCCACACTAGGAGTCACACCATGTGTCCCATTAGTAGTCATACCAATAATCACACTAAGAGTTACACCATATGTTACATTGGTAGTCACACCAATAACTACATCGGTAATCGAGCAATTAGATGTCACATTAGGAATTCAGAAAACTGAAGTTGCACGAAAGAATAGACTTTTTGATTGGGCACTCATAAAATTGCTTTGGGCACCCATTCACCATTTCTCCGACTTCATTAGGTTTTTTGCGGCGAGCCATGCAAGTTTCACTGTAATAAACACAAGTGATCACACCAGTAATCACACTGCTAGCCACACCAGTAGTCACATTGGCAGTTACAGTGTGACTACTAATGTGTCTATGTCACACTACATGTCACATTGTTCTTTGTGACTATGTTGTGATAAGAATAAATGAGAAGATGAAAAAAAACAAATGACTAGAAATAACGAACTTTTGTTTCTCTCGACATGTCACACTAGTTGTCACATCACCTATTACACTATCGGTCACACCATTAGTGTCACAAAACATTCATCAGCTACATTATCAGTCACACTACCTTTCACACCACCAAACATACAAAGATTGTTATGTGACGGGTAGTGTGACAAGTGGTGTGACTACTTGTGTTAGAATTTAGATTTTCGATGGGCACCCAGAAAATTTCCTTGGGCACCCATGTCAACTTTTCATGGCAACACCCAACTCTTCACTCCTCCTTGTCATTGTTCCCCGATATCCAGCTAACCGTAGTGCCCACTGCTCGCCACCTTCTCTAATGGCCTCATGTGACGACAACTGAAGGCATGTTCCAAACATTAAGAACAATTAAATTAATTTTTTACGCATACGGTTTCATTGAAAAAAAAAAAGAGAGAGGCAAAGTTTATAAAAACAAACAAGGCAAGCAAATCCAAAGTGGAAGTATAAAACGCAAAAAAAAATATTTGGTTTCTTCAAAAAAGAACTGACTTACAAGGTGGAAAATGGCGCAACGCCAACAAAAAAGAGAGACAACTAATGTACAAGCCCTTTAGCACATCCCTTCTCTCCTTCACCATCAACAAACCAACTAGAGGCATCATGGTTCAGGGCCAACACGTCCTTCCTCACAATCCGCGCGCCGGATTCGTCTCCTTTGCTAGCGGCGTCTGCTCTACTTCTTGCTATGCGTAGTAGGAGTGGGAGTCTCAGAATTAGAATAAGATCTATCGTTATCACACTCTTCACCAGGTTAGAATTAAACGTATCTCTAGTGTTATCATAAGGATGAGCCTCAGGCACAACGTTGGTTTGCGCAAAGGGCTTGATGATATAGTGCAAAATTTCTAGATTAGCAAAGCCCTTCTCGCTCTTCCACGCCAAATATTGAAAAGACCAAGCTTCTCAAGGTGGTCGAGCATGGCACAAGCGTAATCTCCAGCTTCACCGTTTCGTCGAGGATTGTCTACTGTCCACGACCATGCTTCGCTTCCATCTCCAGAAGCTGTCGTTTCGCATTCAATCTCGCGTTGCAACATGCAGCTTCATCCATGCCAACCGAGGAAATTGTTTATCGACATGTGTTCATTCGTCAAGAAATCAAGAGTTTTTCGTAATTTATGATATTCATATACCTCAACAAAGACCTGAGGAGAAACTCCTAGAGCAACTAAGCTTGGAAGCGTGTTTTTGAACAATCAATACTTGGGTTAAGAAAAGTTTCCATATTGGAAATGGGAGATACTAAACCATAATATATATACTAGGATCATAAATGGGAAAATGGATTTTTTCTACTGAGAAACCACGGGCACTGTAGTTATGCTAGGTCCGAAATTTAACTTGTTCAAGATCCAACTACATCAAGATACATCACAGGTACCCTACCTCTATATAAACTATAAAGGAGGCCTCGAAGACTGAATAAGACAACTTCTCCATTTTTCCCTCATCTTTATTGTACGTTCCTTACTCTCTACAAAGTAAGTAACCATTCTATAAAATGAATGACTTTTTCCTGATTTTGAGATTTTACCGTACTTCTTTTATATAAATGACTAGTGCAGCTGTTCTTATACCTTCGAGATCTTATGATACTTTTATAACAACCAGGTTTTGTTCATTTTTTGAAAAACAAATAAAAAAAAGGTTTCAGGTAGATAATTGGAAGCGAGGAGCCAAAACTCATCCATTTTTTATTTACTAGGGTTTAAGCACCACACCCGCACCCACTTCTACAGAGCTCCCACTTCTCTCAGAGAGAACGACATGTCGCTTTACCGCCTGCTCCTCCGCTCTCTCCGCCGCCCAGCCACCGCCCCACAATCCCTAACCTCACTCACCCTATCCACAACCTCAAAACCCCACCATCTCACCACCACCCGCTCCTTCGCCTATTCCACTGCCGAAGAAGCCGCCGCCGAACGCCGCCAACGCAAGCGCCGCCTCCGCATCGAGCCCCCGCTCATCAACCTCCGCCGCGACTCCCGCCCGCCACCCCCGCGCGACCCCAACGCGCCGCGCCTCCCCGACACCACCTCCGCCCTCGTCGGTCCACGCCTCAACCTCCACAACCGCGTCCAGTCCCTCATACGCGCCGGCGACCTCGACGCCGCCTCCGTCGTGGCGCGCCAGTCCGTCTACTCCAACAATCGCCCCACCGTGTTCACCTGCAACGCCATCATCGCCGCCATGTACCGCGGCAAGAGGTACAATGACGCTATTGCCCTTTTCCACTTCTTCTTCACCCAATCCAACATTGTCCCCAACATTGTCTCTTACAACAATCTGATCAACACTCACTGCGACGAGGGCCGTGTCGATGTGGGTCTCGAGATTTACCGGCACATCATCGCCACCGCGCCCTTTAGTCCCTCGCCGGTGACCTACCGGCATTTGACTAAAGGGCTAATCGACGCCGGCAGGATCGGCGACGGCGTGGACTTGTTGAGGGAGATGTTGAACAAGGGGCACGGCGCCGATTCTATGGTCTTTAATAACTTGATCAAGGGGTTTTTGGACTTGGAGAATTTGGACAAGGCCAATGAGCTTTTCGACGAGCTTAAGGAGAGGTGTTTGGTGTATGATGGGGTTGTCAATGCCACATTTATGGATTGGTTCTTCAGTAAGGGGAAGGAGAAGGAGGCAATGGACTCGTATAGGTCGCTGCTCGATAAGCAGTTTAGAATGATTCCGGCCACGTGCAATGTTCTGTTGGAAGTGCTGCTTAAGCATGGCAAGAAGAAGGAGGTGTGGGCTCTATTTGAACAAATGCTGGATAACCACACCCCGCCCAACTTCCAGGCAGTGAATGCCGAGACTTTCAATATAATGGTCAATGAGTGTTTTAAGCTTGGCAAGTTTGGTGAGGCATTTGACACCTTCAAGAAGGTGGGAACAAATGTCAAGTCCAAGCCGTTCTCCATGGACGTTGCCGGGTATAATAATATCATTGCTAGGTACTGTGAGAATGGGATGTTATTGCAGGCTGACGAGCTTTTTACAGAATTGGCCTCAAAGTCGCTGACCCCCGACGTGACAACTCACAGGACTCTGATTGATGCATATTTGAACGCTGAGAGGATAGATGATGCTCTTAGGGTATTTAATAGAATGGTGGATGTTGGGTTGCGAGTGGTTGCTAGTTTCGGCAACAGGGTCTTTACTGAGCTGATTAAGAATGGGAAAGTAGTGGACTGTGCAAATATTTTGAAGAAAATGGGAGATAAAGATCCTAAACCTGATGCCAGTTGCTATGATGTTGTGATCAGGGGGCTTTGTACTGAAAGGGAACTTGACTCAAGCCTTGATTTACTGGCCGAAATGGTGAGATATCGCGTTGGTGTTCCTCCTGCACTGAAGCAATTTGTATGCGAGGTCTTTGAAAATGCTGGCCGTGGTGGACAGGTGGAGAGAACATTAAGTGAGACTAGGTACACGCCATCTCCTAGAACGGTACAGCCACCACAATTCCCACCCGTAAGATCACCTCAACTGGCAGGACGGCCAGAACCACCATTAGGAACCTTTCAGATGGCAGGAGTGGGTCACCCTTCATCAGCTCCCTCTCACATGGCTGGACCATATCAGCCATCATCTGGACCAGCTCAAGGGTCTGTATCACACCAATCCCCATCAGAATCCGGGAGCCCTCAAATGAGGGAATATGTAGCAACTGCGTGATTCTTAGGTACTATGTTATTGATCAGATTCCTATACGTTTGTATTTTGAGTTCACCAGTGCTCATCATTGTTAATCTAAGTCTCTGTCTCACACACTTGTGGTGTGTGTTATATTGACTCGAGTATAATAATGGTGATTTTGGCTACTGCAACTATTAATTATTATCATAAGTTATGCAGCAATTAATATGATGACTACATTATTCCTGTTCTCAGTCACCGCGTAGATTTTTTTATATACTTTGATTTACTCATATGTATGAGCTGAATTTGTGTAGGCCACATGATATCTGTAGGGTGTATCCAGGACTTGATAATTATATTTCAGAGAATTGTTTACTCTCAAGTCTTTTGTTATAATACATAAAAATTGATGCACAAGAGGTGATCATCTACATATTTGGGGCTGCTTAGCTATTTGGTTTAGGGTTAAAATCTGAAATTCAGCTGGACTCTTGCTTTTACTTTCCTGCATTTACTAAAGAACCGGCTTAACTTACACAAACCTTTCCTATTCTTGAACCACTTGCACAAGTTTGCAGTTTACATCATGTCCCTTTCTGTCTTCTGCACCTAACACATCTTTCTCTCTTGGCTCTTATATTCTCTCTGTGCTTTGATTCTCTCTCTTGTTTCACTGTGTTCGCCTCAAATGCTCTTGGATTTTTCAATGCAATCACTGTGTTTTATGTATATATATGGTTTGTTCTTTGGTGTTTCATTTGTCTATTTTCTACAATGTAGAGGATTGTGCCTCTCAACCTCTTAAGTTCTGCTACTCAGTTCAGTACTTACAAACTTATTTATGGTGCCACCTTTTCTAGCAGGCAGTTCATTGTTTTCTGAGTTCTGATTTCTATGTCTTCTCTCGGAAAATTGATGCTCACTACAATTATTTTTCTGGTCACTTGCCTATATGCAACTTTCAAATAATAAGGATATGAATGCTTAATTGGAATTTTAATGGAGATTATATTCATCTCAACTTATCATGAAGTTGTGTAACAGATGCTTGTGTGATAAAATTCTGAGTTTCTGTGTCAACTGTTCAAAGTTTTAAAATCTGTGTGAGAAAATTTCTTTTCTTTTTTTCTTTATTTTTTTTTTGGTAATGAGAAAATTTCTATGGTACAACCGAAGCTACGTGTTATGCTGAGCTAGGTCTATGATTAGGATGTAATCATGAAGCTGGAAACTATGTAATATGACTGATGCTAATGGAACACAAGCATCAATTTGACTTGCGTTAAAATTTTAAAACTTTGTAACTTCTGTTCCTTGCAGTATATATGTGAAGTCTGGTTTTTGATGCGTCTGATTATTAATTTAAGCATTACAAGTTACTGGACAAAGCAATGTTTAATGAGTAAAGAGAAGCAATGCTTGTACTGATGTAGCGTTCATTCCCAACTGGAATTTTGTTGGCTAGACATAAATAGTTTTCTTTCTGGTGGCTTCTTTTTCGTTTTTTTTTTCTCCGATGTGTATTTTCTAGTGCATGATAAACGATGCTTGTGATCAAGGTTTAAAAAGGTGCAAGTCAATTTCACCTCAAGGCTCCATCTATAAGGCTTTTGAAAGGCGTCGCCTTTGGCTCGCCTCGATACACCTTAGCGCGCCTTTCACGCTATATCACGTTTTGAGATGAATTTAATATTGTTGTGGACGTGTATCTAACAGCTCTAGTGATAAATGGAGAAGAAATAAGAATGAGACAATTGCAATTTATACGTTTTTTATTTAATATGTATGAATTTAAAGTATTTTAATTATTTATTTGAATTAAAAACTATTTTCATCCACATTTATTTACTTATTTTATTACAATTTGAATATTTATAAAGCACAAAAGGCAGTGCCTTGGCGCCTTAAGGCTTCTAGGGCTTGAGGCTTCGACAAAACGCCTCATCTCACGCCTTTGCACTTTTTTAAACTTTGCTTGTGATCTGGTGACATAGGGGTGTTGTGCTAATTTATAGAACAACCAACTCAAATTTCAATCAATCCCAACTCAAATTTCAAGATAGGTTTTTTGTATTTGTTTTTGTCGTTTGAGCTTTATGTGCCTGATCTAGCTTTAAAAGACTTCTAGTGGAGGCTTGTCTCCATCAAGACCACTGCATAGGTTGAATTGGCTTCTTGCTAGCCGGAATACAATCCATTCCCCTCTAAAAAATAGGGTTGGACATATACGGGCCGGTTCGGTTTTCGGCCCAAATCAAAGCCGAACCGGTTCAATCGGTTTTCTAGAAATGCAAACCACCACTAAATTACATTGGGTCGGGCCGAAAAAACCAGTTTAACCGAATTTTAATTCGGGTTCGATTTCAGTTCATACCCACATGCAAAATAATATAAATATTTGCAAGAGGTAGGATTCGAACTCCCATCTTGTTAATATACATGTAAAGTTTATATTTATTTAGTGTTTCATAAAGTTTATAATTATTTAGTGTTTCGTAGATATATTGAATAAAACATCAAAATGCTCACGCTAGGTTTCGAACTCTTAACCGAAAATGTAACAACCATAAGTTCTACCAATTGAGCTAAAAAAACAACTTTGATTATATTTGGTGTTTCTTTTACTAACACTAATGTGTATTATTTCTTTAACAATAAAAATTAAATTCGGTCAGTTTGGTTTTAGATCGGTTGGTCATATCCAATCCATTTAAGCCGATTTCGTTTCAGTTTTCCCCATCCTTAAAACCATATTATTTCGGTTCGGTGACCCAAACCATATCTTATGTTTAGTTCGGTTCAATCAGTTTTCCTTATTAAATTCGGTTTATGCTCACCCCTATTAAAAAATAATGAGGGGTCCAACTAGGGATGACAATGAGCATGGTAGGGTCAGGGGATTGAAATACCATACCCATACCCAATTTCAATTACGTCCTCATACATGCCTCAATCCCCGTTAGAAAGTAATGAGTATTCTTTGTCCCCATATCCGTTGAGGATCTGTTTTCCATACCCGCCCCAATCCCCGTTAATAATATTTTGTTATATTATATAAAAATTCATATGAAATATAGAAAAAACGTAAAAATCTAAAATAAAAATTAAATATCATAATGAAATTAGTTTTTTTTACATTAATCCAACTTAAATCAATACAAGTCTAGTTCAAAATAAAATAAAAATTTTAAAAAAGTTTATAATTACATAAATATTAATTAATTAATTAATACATATATAAGATATATTTTAATTTATTGGGTGAGGATGGGGATGAGGATCAAAATAATCATCCCCGCCCGTGACCTGATTTCATATTTCGAATATAGAGGATGCTCATACCGTTCCTCGTTTTACCCATTACACAGTCCTATTAGGTCGAATACCCGTAAATACCCTACTTAATGGGTAATATTGCCATCCTTGAGTCGAACAAGTTGGTTTCAATTAGAAATTAACAAAGAACAAAAACATAAAAGAGTTTCGTGTGGCAAGTGCCTAAGTACGTGGTAACACTTTTGGAGTTCTAGTTAGCTTTTGGAACTAAGAGATCGAGTTATGTTTCAAACTCGAGTTTAAGAGTCAGCTTCCAACAAAAAAAATCCCCGTCTTCTTTTTTTGACTACGATTTACACTCGACTTCTCCCCCCTTCTTTCTTCTCTCACTTCCTTCACTCCCATTTCTCACTCACATCAAAAACCCTAATCTCCAGTTCCGCCATGGCCGATCTTCCTCTGGACGACGACGCCGGAGGATCATCATCCAGGCTCAAGGATGACGAGCTCTGCATGGAGATCGACCCGCTGTTCCGAGAAAGCACCGCCACCACGGACGACTGGCGCAAGGCTCTCGCCAAGGTCGTTCCCGCCGTCGTCGTTTTGAGGACTACCGCTTGCCGCGCCTTCGATACTGAGGCCGCCGGTGCTAGCTATGCCACCGGCTTTGTCATCGATAAGCGCCGCGGGATCATCCTCACCAATCGCCATGTCGTCAAGCCTGGTATGATTCTCTCGTTTCTTTGTTTGTTGTTGTTCTCGTTGCTATTTTCGCTATTGAATTTGCTTTCGAGTTTGTATATGTCTGTTTGAATAGGTGATAATTGCTTCAGAAAATCGATTTGGATACGGTTGTTGACTGGTTGGTGGTTTAGGGAAATGAGAGTTTACGAAATGCGAATACAGTTGAATTTGTCTGTTATTGTTTCAACTGTGATTATTAAACTAGGGTGTGGAGAGGATCTTGAACCTACATTGCTATCGTTTGATTCCTTTTATTTGATTCGAATGTGCAGGACCTGTAGTTGGGGAAGCTATGTTTGTGAATCCCGATTTATCGGGATCGGGTCTGTTCTCTCCCCTCTCTATATGCATATGTTTGATTTATCGTACACTGCCATTGCCTTCTTGGTGTTTATAAACGGTTCATGGGAAGTATAAGGATGTGGTAGGTTGTCAGCTTTCACCACTTATTGTTTGAGGTAAGGTGTTGTGTTATACCAGATTTGAGAGGCGCGTCTTGAGAGCAGTACAGTGTTGGGGTTCTCCACCAATTGCTTTTTTTGTTTTGTTTTTGGTTAGATCACTTAGATGTGTTATAGGAATTCATTAGAAATTGACAAAGTGGATAAAATGAAAAAATGGAGTCACTACTTTTCTTTTTGGTTCCTTTCGAGACCAAGACTTCATCAAACCTAGTAGGGATGCACAAACTATCAAGTGGTGCACTTGCAAAAGCATTCCCTGTTCAATTATGGTGCAACAAGATTAGAAAACGCTTTCTCACATGTAGCCTAAATCAAACGTCTGACCCTTTTCCTCAGCACACAGATGTTTTTAATATTTAATATGGACATCTTATGTCTGTTCATTGACTAATATATCTTTTTCTGAACAGGTCCATGATTTTGGGTTCTTTTGTTATGATCCTGCTGCAATACAGTTTCTGAAGTATGAAGAAATTCCTCTTTCACCTGAGGCTGCTTCCGTTGGATTAGAAATCAGGGTTGTTGGTAATGATAGTGGTGAGAAGGTGAGAAACATCACACTGTGTTTTGACCTTACACCTTTATTATGATTCATATAATTTCATAATCAGCTAAGATCCAACATTGTTAGGGGCTAATTAACCATCTCCAACCTAAAAGGCTGAAAATAGTGATGGGGCCTAAATTTGGCACTGAAAATATGTGGAATTCATTGATCTGACATCAAACATCTCATTATAATTCAAGAATTTAATTTTTTTTGTAATAGATGATTATTTCTAGTAATTGAAATTATGATAAAAGTTAATCCATAAACTTAATTATTTATTTTATTTTTCTTTACATATTTGTGTTAAAATTTTGTTACAAATTCTTATTTTTTTTCCTTTAGTAAATAAATTATATTATGATGAAATTAGTCCTTACACTTTAATTATTTATTTTAATTAAAATTTAACTTATTTTATTCATTTTAGGTGCTTTCTTGACTTTCTTCAGTCATTATAATTATATATTTAATGAATTAATCAATTGATAAAAGGTGGATGACAGTATTAATCATCACAATAAGTTGATGAAAGAGTGGGCCCTACTCAATAAACAATCTTCCAGTCAAAAGGCCAAAACTTAAAAGAATCGTTAAGGGCAGCTTTGGCCTTTATCAGTGCGGTTTAGACCTCACCTAATGCCCTTTCGTCCTTAACTTAAGGGGGCTGGAGATGATAGGTGCTAAAAGAGGGCCTTTTAGCACTTAACTTAACTTAGGTTGGTTGGAGATGGTAAGCATCGTACTGTATGCATGCTATCACTCATTCTGCAGATGACTTGAATTGAAGTTGCATTTTCATTTCCAAGCTGTCCGCAAGAGTTTCTTTAACTGGCATCTAATTATTAATGTTGTTTTTTTTTTTTTAAAGAAACAGCTGTTTATAAAAACAAAAAGCAATATACAAGGAGGCGGACAATGAATCCGCTTTTGGAAAACTAAAGAGACAGCATAGAACAGAGGCTGCTACCTCTTGATGCTAACTCAAGATCTGTACAATTGATCTGTACATGAAACACATTCTTATGATTCTAATGCTTGTCTTTTTAGTTGTAGCTATGACAAATTTTTATTATAGTTTGAGAATCAGACTAGATGCATGTCCATTTGACTCTATTTGAAATGAAGTTCTAATTTCACTTCCACTTATTATTTTATTATGGCTGTGCATGTGCCTTTTCTTTTTAGTGTTTCTTCTGTTGAATCTAGGGCTTATTTGAGGGACTTTGTCACTAGAAAACTCTGTTTTTACTAAATGAATGTTTTACCTCCACTATTTAATAAAATAGAAATTACTCATCATGGCTCCTTTTTGGCCCAGTTGTATCAAGATATTATGTTCATTCTTCTTCGCTCCTGGTAATTTGATCTAACGATGATGGTTTTGACCGGAGGCTAGGCTATGATGATAGTAATTTACCCAGCACCTTACACTTCCGCCCCTTTTTTGATTGATACTACCAATCATGCTATTATGCTACACTGATGTTAGGTTTTGATTACTAGCCTAGTGATTAAATTAGTACATACATGTGTCTATTTTGTGGACAGGTATGCCATGATGATATTTATAAATTGTTTCATGGTGATGCAATACAGTTGAGATGTCCCTTCTTTGATTTATTTTTTGTTTTTAGGTGTTCATTTTAGCTGGTACTCTTGCTCGTTTGGATAGAGATGCTCCCCATTACAAAAAGTATGTAACAGCTTGTCATTGCTTTATTTTAGTTTGATTTATTTGACAAGAAGAATGAGATGACATGCCTTTAAATATATTCTAGAAGTCTTCTTATTGTTGTATGATATATTATTATATACTATAAATCAATTGAATTGACTAGATCAAGCAGTCAACATGGAACCCCGCCTCACAAGGAAAACAGAATAGGTGGTAAACCAGAGTTACAACCCACCCTAACTTAAACTAAAATTGATACTCCATCCTTTCATTGAATTTTTTCTTGTAAAGCTCTGTCGTCCCTAAGCTCTGAGGCTGTGTGTGGCTGTATACTTTTTGATCTTTACTTCGTTCAAAAGTAACTATTAAAGAAACCAAGGGAAGCTTTCAAGCAATGGAGACTTTAATACTGTTACCAACATAGCTCTTTTAAGCGGTGCAATTTAACTTGGTATCTGATGTATGCACTCTTAAATGCACACATATTGCTGCAGTTTTGCTCCAGGAAAATCATACATTGTTCTGCCTATGACAAAACACCGTATAACCTGCCATGTCATAGAAAACAAAGCTTCTAATCTCAAAACTGTAATTACTACAAATACATGTAACAACACATTCCAACTATTATATCAACCCACCTTTTATCTAAGGCAATGTATATGTGTTGTTTTTGATATGTTAATTTTTTTAGAGGTGCTCCACCCCTCCCCCACACCCCAGAAAAAAAAAAAGAGAAAAAGAAGAAGAAGAAAGGAGGCCAGTCTGGCAATCTATGGTAGCCGATTCCATTTAAGCTTTTAAATTTACAACATTAACGACTTTTATGGTCTTTTCTGATGAGTGATTGTGTTCTCCATGCATTCATGCATATTTTTCTGAGTCCTTTACATCTACTTTTATTCCTTTTTTGATGAGTGATTGTGTTCTATGGCAGGGATGGCTACAATGACTTCAATACATTCTATATGCAAGTAAGTGGAATGTGTAAATATATTTGTGCATATCTGTGTAGCATTGACACCGGCACCGACACTGACACGGAAAATCTAAAAAACATTGAAGTGTCGGGCCGTGTCGGAGTGTTGGGAAGTGTCGGACACTTCGACACTCAAACCTTAGAAGTGTCGGTGCTACATAGGATGACATGCCTTTTTGTTTTTGTTTTTTTTAATTTATTTGGATTTTATACTTCCATATAGCTTCTGTTGTCCTATGTTAGAGCAACTTTTGTGTTTAATGTCTTTAGTTAATGGAATGATGCAGAGTTTTCATTGTCAGAGAATCCATGGCCTAGGAAATGAAAACTAGATAGAAACAAAGAGTAATAAATAGAAACAAAAGGGCTAGCAGCCACACAAGAAGTGAGCCTCACTTTGCTAAATCCAACAGATTCAACATACTAGAATCGTTGCCAAAAAATTAGCAATAACCATCATCTGTATCTCTATGATGAGATGAATTTCAGTTTATGCTGTCATTATCCACTGGGATGTGTGTTTTGGTGTTATTTCAGCTTTAGCCTAAACTTCCGTTCTTATACTCATTAATGGTTTCTCTATAGGCTGCATCTGGTACTAAAGGTTGGTCCAGTGGGTCTCCTGTGATTGATTGGCTAGGTAGGGTGGTGGCTTTGAATGCTGGTAGCAAGTCGTCAAGTGCATCAGCCTTTTTTTTACCACTGGAACGAGTAAGTGTACATTTTAGTGCTTAATTGCAACTTTAAGTCTTTAACCCTTATATTGGCTCAAAAACATGCACTGCTCCATCGGTTTGCTGTATGGTCAATCTTCACCCTCTCTGTCTGTCAACAGGCGTGATAAATACTTTTCTCATTTCGAGTTTGGGTCGGACTCTTTACCTGTTAAATTCCACGTGACATCTTCCTCCCCTGAATCCCCTCATACTGTGGATCATGTGATAAAAGCACATTTAATCATTTGAAGTGGGACAGCACGGCACATAGTCAAAATTCTGACTTGTACTATTGAAACTACCCATCATGGAATTGGTGTGATGATAAATTGAATAGTAGTGTTGAAATCTATAGAGATGGTGTGGATTGACCATTAAGCAATTTCAGAGTGCGAATTTGCAACGACAACAAGGGTGCAATTATTAATTAATCCCCATCTCTAATGAAATACTTGGTTTACATGATGCAATAATCCAGATTTGGACAAGAATGACATGATTTTATTAAAACTTCAGGTTGTGAGGGCATTGAAGTTTCTCCAAAATGGCCGAGATTCTTTTGGCAGAAAATGGGAGGCAGTTTCGATACTGCGTGGTACACTTCAGGTTTGTGTTTGATTTGTTTCCAAGCAATTCACTTCAAATGTTCTATTATTTCTACTTTTACAAGTTTGATGTATATCTATCCACTGTTTACCTATGTTGATTATCTCTGCAACCTGGTTGGTTAAAAATTTGGCTGAATTGCTACTGGCTGCAGTTGTTACTGAACAAAATGTTAAATGATTGTATTCATTAATATCAAATTTTGAAAACATTACGGGTTTTAAACTATCTGCCTTGGTTTTGATAATGCTAATGTAGTTGGAGGGATCTATGTTCTGAGATGTAACTTATCTCCGAGCTCTGTTGTAGGTCTCCTGTCAGTTCTTATCATATCATCCTCAGTGACCTATTCCCTCATGTTCTCGCAATAAGTAGACACTAATCACACTATTTTGAATCTTGGTCATGAATTTAGATTGAACATGTGCTGTTAGTAGAGCAAGCTTCCTGTTTTGTTCTCCTTCATTGGGGTTTTTTATTTTTTTATTTTTTATTGAGTCAGTGCTTTCGTTAGCTGCCATGCTAAGATTATTAAATTCACAATGTACTTAAAAGGTGAGTGTTCTTGAAGACTGGTGGGGTTGCGTAATTGCGTGTGTGTGTTTTGTTTTTCTTTTGCTCATATGTCGTATATTTTTCCATGACAGTGTCAGGTAGTTGCCGACTTATTATACTAAGAGCATCCAACAGCTCTTGTATAAATTATCTATTTGAGAGGAGAAAGTTACACACTGTAAAATAAACAGCTCTTCTTAAATATCCTACAAAATTAAATGCTTTCATGTATAATTTAATGAATCCATAAATTTTATATATTTATTTAAATGAATCAAACTCAAATGTTTTTTTTATCAACGTTTTTCCTTTTTTGATGAGAGATAGTGAATTCTAAAAGGAAAACAATAGGTTTTAGAGATTTTGAGATAGGTATCCCTTTTGAGAATTTTTATAGATATAGAGATTCTCTCTCTTCCCACTTTCTCTCTAGAATTGAGGATGCTTTACATTAGCTGTGGAGCAGAATTTTTAGAAGTGCTTTCCCCCCTAAACTACAGATAATTCCAGTTATACAGGAGCTGTTGGATATGCTCTAAGATGATATTAAGATTTGTGTTGGATGGTTGTTGATACTGTGTTTCACGATTGTTATTTCAACGCAATCGATGTAATTTATGATGTAGGTAACATTTGTCCATAAAGGATTTGATGACACACGACGACTTGGCCTTCAAAGTGAAATGGAGCCGGTCTTTTATCTTTTGTACAATTGTCCTATCTTTCATAATTTCCATGAAAAGTGGAGCGTCTTAAATGACTCTTGCTTCGGATTTTGCAGAGAGTTTGTCATGCATCTCCTCAGGATGAAACTGGAATGCTAGTTGTTGAATCTGTGGTAAGTATGGTTGCACAATTTTACACTGCATAAAAAACTTAATTCTTATATATATATTCTTTTTTTTATCGGTGGGGTGTAAATATTTGGTTCTATTGCAATGAGTCTGGACTTGTTTCAGGTGCCAGGCGGTCCAGCTCACAAGTGTTTGGAGCCAGGTGATGTACTTGTTTGCATCAATGGGGAAGTAAGTTATGTTCTTCTTCTCATGTTCACTTTGCCATATATAGATTTGAGCCCTTCTTGTAAGGGACAACTATAAAATTGGCTGCTTTTAGTATTGTTCTTTGTTTTCTGTCCTTCCATATGTTGGTATGTATTAGTATATTTCATTCTGGGATCATCAGATTGGATGTTATGGGAGTAGGATTAAATGTAGTTTTAACTCACTGCAACCGACTCTTTTAAAACCATAACAATTTCTGCCAATGTCACATTCACCGTCAATTTCACTAATTGTTGACATGACATCAGGGGGGTCCACAAAATCAAAACATCTAAATCACATTTAGGGGTTGGCAGCATTTCCAGATTGGGGTGGTAAGAAGCTGCTGCAACTTTGGATTGTAGGTTACATGTTAAATAAGATATCAAGGACAGGGGATGAAAGAAAAACATCACTCCTGTTTTTCTTGTTTCCAAGTGCAATTCATCTATTTACCAATCCATATATATTTCCTGGAACTAGACCTCATAATTTTCTTTGACTAAGTTTCTGCTCTTGACATAACATATTTTGAACAGCGTAACATATATGATTAATGTTATAACTACAGTTCCTTTTTCATATTTAACCAAGTAATACTAACACATAAAATTCCGATACAGGTAATTACCCAATTCCTAAATGTGGAGACATTACTTGATGACAGTGTAAATCAGAAAATTGAAATACAGATTGAAAGGGGTGGCATACCATTGACCGTAAACTTTCTGGTGAGAGTTGAACGTGTTTCATGTTTACTAACAAAGAATCTCCTATCTTTTGTCTCAAAAGTTGAGTGCATCATCTATCAATTGGTGCTCTATTTTGCAATATGTAGCACCTCTGTTTACTGCTCATATGCTGTGTACAAGTATGAAGTTCAAGTTCAAGTTCAAGTGTTCAATCATCACCTTGAAATTAAATATATATTGGCTGAATATATGACATTGCAGATGCTAAATTCTAATAATATTAATTTTTTATTCTCAAAGCGTTGAACCATCTCCTTTAGGGGACTTCAGAAAAACTCAGTGCATACCCACTTATTCTGGATGCCCTTATATCTGTCATATGCTATTATTATTATTTTGCATGCTAGAGTCCATATTCCTTTGTGCTAGCATTCAAATTTTGAGATAGGGGCATGGCATGCAACTAGTGGATCTGTATCATTTACTTGGTTGCACTGAAGTGATATTTGTGTCAGTTTCAGTTTCCAGTTTTATAAATGTAATTTCTTAAAATCAGTCAAAACTAATAGCACTACCAAAAATTAAATATTATCCTGTTTATTTTAGGTGCAGGATTTACACTCGATAACCCCTAATTACTTCTTAGAAGTAAGTGGTGCAGTGATACATCCTCTCTCATATCAACAGGTAGGTAGATTATTGCTTCATTTTTTTTGGGTACTGTCGTCTTTTTTTCTTGGTCTACCGTATTCACGATTGATACGAAGTAGTTTAGGTTATGCAGTCTGCTTTGTGTAGAGATTGCACTCACACATGTTGGGCATAAGGTTAACAAGCAAAAATGGTTTGCATATTGCATGTGAGAGAGTTAGTTAACAGCTCCTGACAAAAATTAAATAGAATAAGTTTTGAAGATTTCTGAAATCGTAGAGTTGGAGGAAATATGGTCTCTAGAGTTTAGTCTCTTGCAGCGTTATAGCTTCTGTTTCAGTGGACTTGAGAGCTTACATCATTTCTTAGTCATGATTGACTGGAGGGTATCTGAGTCTAGGCTTGTTTCTTTGGGGGTCTTTTGTCCATCAAATAAGGGTTGTCACTTGGCGGTGTTTTGCTTTCAAGTCTTTGGTGTTTTTGCTTGTTACCTCTTGTCCACTTTTATTGTTTCATTCTGTTGATTGGCCAATTGAATTTACTTTCCTTGATTTAAAAAAATAAAAAATAGAGTTGGTTGAAATACAGGGAAACCTGTGATGAATCATGTTTTTTTTCCTCGTGGTACCATGGCTCTTGTTTTCATCTAGATTGTCCTGCTCTATAGTCCTTTGAATTTCACAATGTGCTTCTATACTTGTGGTACAGGCTAGAAATTTCTGCTTCCATTGTGGCCTTGTGTATGTGGCGGAACCAGGGTATGTTCTCTTAATCTTGTGGTCTATATATATCTTAGTGTTACCACTACGAGTAAAATATGCAATGCTGATGTCTGTTTATATCAGGCTGGGCTTCTACTTCTAAGGATTTTAGGGATTATAGTCTTTCTTCTATCATTCTTAATTGGCAAGCAGTTATAATTTAAGCCCTAGACGCCTATTCTTTGACTTAGGAATAACAGATGGGCTGCTAAGCTTCTGTCTTATGCTTCTCTTTTGTATTCAAAAGCGGATTCCTTGTGTGCTTCCTTGTATATTGCCTTTTGTTTTAATAAAAAGCTGTTTTGTTTTTAAAAGAGTGTTTATATCAGGTTGCCATTTGTTTCAATGAAGCCAGTAATAGTTATGTATTTCAATGAACGCGGTAATAGTTATGTATTTCAATGAAGTCGGTAATAGTTAATGTATTAATATGTAATGATTCGCTTGAACTCTTCCGGTTAGAAGCCAAATAAAAAACAAAACAAAATTTATTGGAAAGTTTTCTTAATTACCATCATGCAACCTTGCAACTATTTCCTGAGTTGTTTTAATCATAGAACAGTAATGGTCTTGGGATTGGTGCTAGAAACTTGTCTGTTACCATTCTATTGTTTTTCTTCTGGTTCCTTTTCATTTACGGCTTGATGACAAGTTACATTGTGGTTGATGTGGTGTTGATTGCCACATGATACATCTAAATCCACCTTGTAGCTGTTTTATCATATACCACTTTGTTGTTTAATATATGTTTAGACTGGAACATTGCTTTAAGTTCTGGTGTTAAGTTGTCTTAATCTGATGTTTTTTATAATGGATTTATGTAGTAGGGTTCATAGGCGTTTGGATCTTTATTTCATTTTTGTTGGCCTCTTGAAAGATGACCTAGTATTTATTAACTTGAAATGTTTCAAATATATGCTCTTTAGAGCTGGAGTTCCTCGCCATGCTATCATCAAGAAGTTTGCTGGACAGGAAATATCACAACTTGATGATCTAATTTCAGTTCTATGCAAGCTATCACGGGGTGCTCGAGTGCCTTTAGAGTATGTGAGCGACATGGATCGTCATCGGAGGAAGGTATATATTGATTAATTCTTAGAACATATTTCAGTAATTATTGAAATAAACTTGGTGTCTTATAAATGCTTGTATATTATACAGGATTAAAGACGTTAAATTTGCATAATTCATCTTAGACTCTACAAAATGGAAAAGTTCTGATTTCAAGCAATGGTGCCTTCTAGATACTGCTCACTACTCATTAGCATAGTCTTGTCTTGTGACTTCTGTATGAAATCCTGCAGATGCTCTTTACTTGTTAATGTTTATTCTTTTCATGAGACACGAAGTTCATTAAGAATATTACTACTATCCTAATGGCTAAAAAAGTCCGACAAACACAAAGATATGAATGAGCTACAAAGGAAGACAACTTCCGGATAAGTCATTCCCCCTTCAACTGGAATATTTAAGCTTGTAGGATATGTTACAAAGCTCATTGACTTGGAATCGAAAGAAGCAAGCAATCTCTCTTCGTCCGAAATTCCCGCTCCCTCCACTTGGTCAACTCCTGCAAATCAAGCTAGGAAATGGCCAAAGTTCTCTTCGAACAGTCGTGACCTTATTGGCTCTCTTTATTGAGTAATCTTCTGCCCAAAGAAACAATTGTCAAAGAATTTTTAATTCTGTTAGTATGAAGAGACTCCAGTTCTTGTTTTTCAGTGACATCACATACTTTAGCACTTCATCTATTGTTATATTTTTTTTTATGGGATAAGGTTTTACATGCTTCATACCATCATTGTAGGCATTATTTATTAATGTAATGGAACATACACGTAATAAGATCTCTCTCTGTCTCTGTCTCTCTCTCTCTTGATGAACTATTTTGGATGGCTGCAGTCAGTCCTGGTAACTGTGGATTGCCATGAATGGTATGCCCCTCCACAGATTTACACCCGTGATGATAGTACTGGTCTTTGGACTGTGAAGCCTGCTTTTCAGCCTGATGCGAGTCTACTTTCATCTGGTATTAATGATCATGATGGTGGAAGAAGCCATACAGTCCCTCTATGTACTAAGACCACTTCTGTCGGACACATGCATCTTAATAGCCACGCTGAATTGATTGATGGCGTCACCAGTATGGAGACCAGCTATGAACATGCTTCTGAAGGAGGACATCCTCAGGATGAATCTGATGTCGAAGCAAAAAAAACGTCGAGTAAATGAGGACTTTCCTTCTGATGGTAATGTCATAGCCGACTGTTCCTTTCTTGACACTAACGAAGTTGATCTGGACGAAGCAAATACCGTGGAGAATTCTGTGAAGAGAGATTTTCAAGGTGAAAATGTGGCAGCAGCTAATTCTTCACTAGCTGAACGTATTATTGAGCCAACTCTTGTTATGCTTGAGGTAACTTCTTATATCATAACCATCAATTTTTTTTTTCGGTCGTGTAAGTTTATATTTTGCCAAGTTGTGTCTCAGTCTAGTGAATTATATATATTTAGTTTATCACGTCATTTTATATTACAAACAAACCAAGTCAGTTCGGTTGTTATTGCTGTTTTTATTTTATTTTTCTTTTATTAGCTTTTTTGTCGCGTGTGTGTGGGATGGATCTGCTCTCGCTATCTCTGCTCTTGTACATACAAATATGACGTTTACCACCAGAAGAGGGTTCAACCTGAGATGAGGTTGTTTACCGGCTGAAGCAAAGTTTTTTTTCCCTGTTCAAAATTGGCACCAGTAATAATATTGTTAAAAATTGAACGGTGCTTGTTTACATTTTTTTTCTATGGCTGGGTGGTTGACCATGGGAAGCCAACTCCTTTCATCCCCAATGTGCCCTGACTCTCCATGATACACCAGTACTGGCCCAATATCCCTGTTAACTAAATCTGAAAGAAAAAAAACGATTGACCCCAACAGTTCCACAAATTTCTGATTTCAGCAGTGAGCACCAGAAAATTTTCCGATTGTTGAGGAAAAAAAAACACCTTGGGAGACCAGCAAAGTTGGCACTTGCCTTTTCTCACTGCATCCTCTGTCTGTCTTTAGCTTGTTCTCTGTAAGGGATTTTATGTTCTGAGAAGTGAGAACTCGCAATAATTTTGTTTGTACTCTTATTTTATTGGTTGGCAAGGGTTTTGTTTTTAAATGGATTGGTCGGCAACTCTTTTAGCAAAATGATTTTCAATGTTTTTACATCGATGCTCAGATGATATGTAATTCTATCTGCTCTTTTTGGCACAGGTATTATATATAGTTTTAGGGCACATATTGGTGCGGTACTTGAGTTTATCCTGTTTTAGGGTTTTCATCAGTTTTCTTCATGAAAGCAAATGTTTATATTAGATAATTTTTGGAATCTGAAGGTGTGTATTATATTTTTGCAGGTTCATGTGCCACCATCATGTATGCTTGATGGTGTACATGCAGAACATTTTTTTGGGTCGGGTGTCATTATATACCATACTCAAAACATGGGATTGATTTCTGTTGACAAGAATACTGTTGCAATATCTTCATCTGATGTGATGCTCTCATTCGCTGCATATCCAATTGAAATTCCAGGGGAGGTATTATATGCAATGTTGACATGTGTTGATTGTGTAATTCAGTGTGAGATGGACATATTCACGGTGCCTTGATTTTGCTTAATCTGCAAAGTTGAATTTTAGGTGGTTTTTCTCCATCCTGTGCACAATTATGCTCTGATTTCATATGATCCATTGGGCCTGGGTGCTGTTGGTATCTCGCTCGTAAGTGCTGCTGAACTGCTTCCTGGTAGGGTTAAATTTTCATTTCATCACATTTGCCTGATTTTCCCCGTCAGTTTACATGCCGTGCATGTGAAATGCATTCTGTACGAGTTAATTTATTACTATTTTAAAGATACATCTTTTTTTATGGGGTTAATTTCTGTAAGCGTATAGTAATAGGTATACATATATCCCGAAGTTTGGCCTGTGGGACACTTAAATTTGGTTTTGCTTGACCCAGGAGGCTTGTTTGGTTATTTGACTTATTTCCCATTCATTATCTTTGTTTCGCATATGTGGTACTGACCCAACTGCCTGGAAGATCGGGCAGGTTCATTGGGTGCCTTTACATGACTGCTGTCTCTGCATATTGTTTTATTATCTTCAAGTTGTTAAAAGGTTGATAATCTGATTCAGTTCTCATGTCCTTGCATTTTGGCGGTCTGCTTCTTTGTAGTCCATTAACATGCCTCATATTCTTCGATTTTTTTTTTGAAATTTTAAAGTATTGTAATTTGATTCAGTTCTCGTGTCCTTTCATTTGGTGGTCTGCTGCTTGTAGTCCATTGATATGCCTGAACAGTTTACTTATAAATTAATTTTATGAGACAGAGTCTGCAGTATGTCGTGGGGATTCTGTTCATCTTGTTGGGCTAAGTAGAAGCCTGCAAGCAACATCTAGAAAGTCTATTGTGACCAACCCTTGTGCTGCAGTAAATATTGGATCTGCTGATTGCCCACGTTACAGAGCAACCAATATGGAAGTAATCGAGCTTGATACTGGTAATTGGAGTTACTGTTGCTTGTATCACTTTTTTTAATTTTCAAAAGTTTCAATGAATAATTTCCATAATTTTGCGTCTACGCGGTTCAGATTTTGGCAGCACATTCTCTGGAGTTCTTACCGATGGACATGGAAGGGTCAGAGCTATTTGGGGTAGTTTCTCAACTCAGGTGCATACTTTTCTCCTTCGCAATACAAAGAAAAAGAGAAACAAGAAAAAATTCACGTATTTCCTTATACTTCAGGTAATTTGATTTTCATTATTGATTCGTATATGCAGCTAAAATTTGGTGGCAGAAGCTCTGAGGATCACCAATTTGTGAGAGGTATAATATGTACAATCAGTCAAGTCCTTGACCAAATCATATCTGGTGCTCAAGGCCCTCCGCTTCTCATTAATTGTGTCAAAAGACCAATGCCTCTAGTTAGAATTTTGGAGGTTGAACTTTATCCTACCCTGCTTTCAAAAGCCCGCACTTTCAGACTAAGTGATGATTGGGTCCAAGTACGGCTTCCTGAAACTGAGTACTCATTTCCTTTTCCTTGAATTAGATGAAATAATGAAACTAGAGGCGGTACTTTAGGAGTTCCATTTATTTCTCATTTGGGAGGTTCATTATTATGCCCCTTTTGTTTCAAAATTTTGACATCTCTGTTTTGTCCATTTTGTATCATTTCAATTTCTTTTTTATGAGTCTCTTTTCTTCCCAGAACAAAAATGTTTTGATGAATTTTTGCAACTCTTCTTGTCGCGCCATGTACAATAGGATAATAGCTCCTGTAGACATTTACGCTGGATGTGTTACCATTACCCTGTGATTTCGTTGCTGCTTATTAGTCAATTGTTATTTCTGTAGGTACTAGTCAAGAAAGATCCAATGAGACGACAAGTTTTAGGTGTGAAAGGATGTTTAGCTGGATCTAAAGCAGAAAATCTGTTAGAGCAAGGAGACATGGTATTGGCAATCAATAAGGAGCCAGTCACATGCTACCGTGCTTTAGAAAATGTCTGTCAAACATTGGGAAAAGATGAACAGAGATGGAAAGCTTAGCATGACCATCTTCCGTCAGGTAAAGAGAGTTTTAACTGCAATGCCTTTACCTGTCATTTTAGGATTTATATGATTTTAGGAGAAGAGAGTGGATCGTTTTTTCATTTACTATTTGATTTTCTCTTATAGAGTATCTCAAACATCCATTTGTATTATTTGCCAGGGGCGTGAAATTGATATTCTCGTTGAAACAGATATTAGGGATGGAAGTGGCACTACTCGTGTGATAAATTGGTGTGGATGTATTGTTCAGGATCCCCATCCCGCAGTGCGTGCTCTTGGATTTCTTCCAGAAGGTCATGGCCAGGTGAGAGTCTTGCTTGAACTTGTAAATGTTTGCTTTTAAGAATCTTTTCGTCTATTCATAATGACAGGATATCTGCATGGTTATTGTCGAAACTTGACCCTCTCACACACTAGACCAGATTTCAGGATAGAAGTTATGTCTTTCTAGTAGAAGAAATGCTACTATCTAAACGAGCATCGGGGGGGGGGGGGGGGGAGGGATTAGTTATTCATTTTTCCTCCCTGCCCACAATATGTATTATGCCTTTTTTGGCCATTTACACTAGTAACTCTTTCATGCTGGTGATTGTGGGAGGCATTTGAGTTGGACAGTGTGATACTGAGAGAGAGAGAGAGAGGGGGGGGGGGGGATTTAAAGCTATGAAGATTTTTTACTGGTAATGTTAGCTTGTACAGAGTATTGGTTGCTTGGTTGAAACAAATAGAAGGTCACCGAAGAATATTGAGTAGGAGAGGAGTAGAGGAACTGTGGGAATAAATTTCTCCGTAGGAGTAGAGGAACCTTGTGGGAATAAGTTTCTTCGTAGGAGTAGAGGAACTGTTGAAAACAACTTGTTTGTCTTTTCTTTTGGTCTGAAATGAAGTTCAGTTTTCTCAGTATGCTCTCTGCCTGTTCATTACCAGGTGGTGTCATGGTAGCCCAGCGCATCGATACGGCCTGTATGCTCTACAGTGGATTGTTGAAGTTAATGGAAAACAGACTCCTGATTTAGATGCTTTTCTGAGTGTCACAAAGGTACAGTTTTTCATTGTTCTCCGCTTTTGTTTCCTTTTCCTTTTTTTTTTTTGGCAAAGTTCCTTTTCATTTTAGATGCTTGTTTTTGGGATATTGATGTAAGGTCCACCTAGTGGGGAACCAAGGCTTTTTAATAAAGTGGTCATGTATTGCATGACTTTGAAGGCTTTGTTTAGAAGTCCATCTCCCTAATTGGTAGATACAATCATCTGTAGGGATGTTAGTGCGCACCCGTGGTTGTGTGCTAGTTGATTTATTCAGTAGAACCTCATTGAGTTCTTCTGTAATTGCTGATGCTAAATTAATAATCTTATATACCAGTCTAGAATCTTAAATGATGTACGTTGGCTCTATTCATTGCCAATGTCTGGTCTAGATGAAGCCCATTCGAGAAAATTTCTAATTAAAAAGGTTAGATGAATTGAGTAAAACTAAAAAAGATGTGATAGTAAGAAATCTAATGATTCGAATTGTTTTGTTCCGAAGCAAAGATATCCGCGGGGCGTTTTTTTTTATTGATTATATTGATAGGAATTCTCTTGTTAAAATGGACTTGTATTTCCTTGCCATTATTAATCTGTGATGCTCCTTTGGACATTGTATCAGGAAATAGAACATGGGCAGTTTGTTCGTGTACGGACCATCCACCTAAATGGAAAACCTAAAGTCCTAACATTGAAGCAGGACTTGCACTACCGGCTAACATGGGAGGTCAGATTTGATCCCGACTCCGCTATGTGGCGTCGACACACAATCAAGGCACTGGATTATACTTCTTGTCTAATAAAGAACACATGTTGTAATCTGGTGGAAATGTACTATGACATCCATTGAGACATCGAGTCATATGCAGGCAGGGAACTATCCGCATCATTTATTATTTGTGTATATTATCCTATTCTGGAATGGTATTATTTGATGAGAATTGTAATATAAAATTTTAGCCAAGGACTCGAGACTCCATAAACCAGGCGACGAAGCCAGAATATATATATATATATATATATAAAATTAAAACTGGAAATAAGTCCCAGAAAAATGAGAAAATGAATACAGCTAATCAATAGAGATCAGCTTTACCGACTTTCTACGCAATAACTACCCAACGGTCATATTGCAGACCCAAAAATCTATGTAATAATAACCACTTCACCACTCTTCTCTCTCTCTCTCTCTCTCTCTCTCGTTTTGATTCTCTGTCATTTCATTTCAGTTTTTTTTTTCAATCGATCTAAACCCAGGAAGGGTTTCCACCGTTTGGCTTTCATATTTGTAGTTCTACACGATTCAGATCTTCTCAGATCAATAAAGTATCGGATCGGATCGGTTTCTTTTGTGATCGGGGGTTTCAGTTGTCGTAGTATTTCGATTTCCATTGATTGTCTGTTTGATTCGAAAAAGGAAAAAGAGATTGATTGTGTCAAAGTTTGTGTGGTGTTTGAAAATCAATTTGATTGGGAAAAACCCTAAAAGCAGATCGAGATGGGTGATCCACTCAAAGAGGCTCTCCAGGTCTGGAGAAAGAGCAGCCACTATCAACATTACTCGACTAAATTGTCTGATCAGACCAAACATAATGTTGATAGTAATAAGCTCCGTCAGGCTGAGCTACAACAAAGACAGATAGACCGAGAAAATGCTCGGCTGGCTCTTGAGAACATGAAACCAACACTCGATTTGGAGCCCAGTTGGTGCACTCTACTCACCCAGCTTCAAACCTTACCTGGTTTTGATGCTTCTGCTTGGGGCTGGGGTGTTCTCAACTACACCCCTTACTACCGTCGCCACTGCACATAAGGCCTAAGCAATCACTCGTAATTAACAAAGGCATAAACTTGATGCTTCTGTTGAAACAGAACAATAAAAAACAGCTACCTTCAATTGGAAACAAAATTATAACATGAATGGACACAGATTAACTAGTTCAAAAGGAGAAAAAAGAAACTTGAATCCATTCAAGATTTTACCAATTTATTCGTATTGATCAAATAAAAATTGGATGGACACAGATTAACTAGTTCAAAAGAAACCAATTTGAAGGGGGTATGCATAGCACTCATGTTTGCAGTTGGTTGGAAAAAAAATAGACTTTCAGAAAGGGAGAAGACTGACACAAATTTTCAATAATCTGGTTCTATAAGATGAAGAGAATTTTGTAAGAACTTGGGGTCATCACACGGAAACAGAAGGTATTTGCAGTGGAAATGTTGAAATTGAGTCTGACTCTCAAACTTATGCAAAATGATAACACTTCTATGCATCCTCTTGGGTTCCTGCTTGCTAGTTGTGCTTCTATGATTTCCAAACTACATATTTTTAGAGAATGTAACATGGTTGTTGATGTCTTGGCCAAACAGAGTATTTCTCAGGAGTTGAGGCTGGTTGAGTTTCCTAATCCTCCTGCACATGCTGCGCATGCTTTCTTAGATGATCCGGCCAGTGTTGCTAGATCTAGGCGCACATGAGTCTGTTTTGATATTTAGTCTCTGTGTTTTTTATTTCTGGGCTTTTGTAACAAAAAAAATTGGAAAAAAGTTCCAATTTTATTGCTTCACTGATACATTCTTGACCTTCTCGAATGCAAGAGGTTCCACGCCTAACAGACACCGACTATTTTTTTGGCTGACCCCCAAACTTTAAGACATGGTCCTCATTGCAAACTGTGGTCTTTAGGGCTTAAAGTTTTTAGCCTCCATTACACCAATTTAGGCAGACCCCACAAAGAACTCTTTTAAGGAATTTAGAGCTACTTTTGTGAAACTCTTAGACTTCAGTGAAAGTTTGTAATGGACTTAGGTTGAGGAAAAGAGAGATATAGGCTTTATGTTTTAATTTTTCAAAAATCTGGAAAGCTATGGTACACCAATGACCATATATTGACCTTCGGAGGTTGAGCACATTCAAACTCAAAACTACGGGCAAGTGCAAGTATTAGATAATTTTAATAACATACAATGTATGACAAGGCAAAAAAAAAAAACTACAAGAGATCTTGAAAATCTCAGGTGAAGGAAACAATGCACCCTTCAGCACGAGTGAGCGTACGAAGTATCAGCACTCAAACCAACTACTCACCTCATACATTTATATATTCAGGTTATTATTATTACTAAAGACATTGTTAACAACAAGCAATTACAGAAAACCACAAGGTAAAACAAGAAGAATATTAACCTCAAGAAATGAGAATGTGGCACGCAGCTTGGTCACGAAATCTCGCACCTCAATTGCAGTCATTATCTTCCGTTCCTGCCAATCAAATCAAGAGCCATCGGCAATTCAGTTAGTGAGAACCACCTAGCTTCTTCTGTAATACACTCATGGCAATTCGAAATTACATGAACAACAGATGTAAAGCAAATCAAGAAAAGTCACAAACATGACAGAAAAAGCATCAACTTATGTATTATACATAAACATGAAACATGCATTGATTCTAGGATAAAACACACCTTACGAACTTTACTGCGGAGCAACAAAACATTAACAGATGAATCATGGTTCTCTCTAAACCTTTGATCATATCTTTCTCTATTGGATTTCTTACTTGAACGATTCATGTCACTCCAAAGACCCAAAAGGGTTTATACACCACAATCCAGAAAGAAATATGCTTTTGGAACTAAACTCACCAGAATCGGCGTCGGAGAGTCTGTGGAGGCTTCCACTACAAGAAAAATGACATACGACAACATTACAATAACAACATGCGTGTTTAGAGCGTTATTGATTATTATTTTCGACAACATGTTTATTTTATGCGTTGTGAAAAGTTATATTCAATTACATGCGTCACTTACATGTTGTTAATCTAGTTTTTGACTACTCATTCTGCGTGTTGTTATTTGGAAGTTGTCGATTCAACATATTTACAACTAGTATAAATGCATGTTATTAAAGGCTTTCAAACTAACAACATAAATGCACGTTGTTAAATGTGTATAAAAAACAATATGCATCATCTTATTAAATGTTTTACATAAGCTTCAAAATTTAAAAGGAAAACGGAAAAATAGTAAAGTTTCAACAATATATTATGCAAGTTGTTATTTTTAAGTTGTCAATTGACTAAATTCATAATATACATGAATTGCACGTTGTTTCATATTTTCAAAATGACAACATGCGGCATGTTGTCGTTTGATTTCCCTCATAAAGATAGAACAAACTTTGAAATTCAGTCATAATTTTTTTTTAGTTTAAACAAGTCCCGCTGTTTCGATTATAATTCTATTAATACCATGTCTCAATACAACCTCCTTTGGATCTGAACTGCTTCTTCTTCTCTACTCTCAGCCCAAACCTCATTTCTCTTCCACCATCTCTTCCAAATTCCGATGGAGATCCAATTCGAAGCCAAGAGTTCCGGCGAGGCGAAGCCGTTGAAGCTCGCTCCGGTCCATGTCGTAGTCAGCGTCGATCGCGACTTCTCCGACAACTCATTTGCCCTCACTAGCTCTGTTTTCAGGGACGTAGGTTCGTCACTTTTACCCCAATCTCCCATCCCCGAGGTACGCACTTGATTTCTCCTAGATTTTCAGTCTAAAATCATCCAAAGAGTATGACTTAGGGTTTAGGCTTTGTAGGAGGTGAAGAGCTTGCCGAGCAGCCCAAACTTACTAGCGGTCATTGACGAGTAAACAGACTTGAAGGTGCAGAAGGTGATGCTGGGACGAGTATGGATCTCTTCAAGGTATGATTCCAATCTAATTTATCATCTAGTTTTTTAGGTGTTTGATGAATTGCCTTAGTGATTCGAGAACTTGTAGTGTGCTGCTTGTGTTAAGTAAGAGCATAGATTCACCTATTCTGCTTGTATCTGTTTCGTTTGGCTTAGGAATCGGTTTTTCGACTTGATGAATCACCTTTTTGCTTCATTTCTAGTTGTTGTGTTCGGAAATCTTTATGATGAATTGCCTGAAATTGTTAATTCATAGTGTTGTTTGTTGTTTGAGAGCTTAGATTCACTAAATTTAACTTTATTTGTTTGATTCGGTGGTGATTTATGTGTATGGAAGTCGAGATCTCTAGGGTTTTGAATCCTCGCATTTTGATTTGAATTGGAATTGAGAATTGAATAATGTGTGTGGCGCAGGAATCGGCGATCTCAAATCTTAAGGAGTTACTAGCGGATCTGGTGATCGGTAACAACCCAATTCTGAGGATGATCCCTGGGAATGTGTTCATGCATGAGCAGGACTACAATGAAGCCTTCAAGTACACTCATACCAGCGACAATTTGGAACTGTATGTCTGCGTTTAACTTCTTAAATAAAGGTTCAGTGACTTTACTCTTTTGATTTGCTATCTCATTCAAGTGTCATAGTAGGAGTGACTTATTCTTGGGTTCAGGTGCTTATTAGGTTTTAATTCAAGTACCAGATGCATCGCCATACCTTGTGGTCATTTAAATTTAAGGCAGTATTGATCAGTTTCTTATATAATTAGCTTGTAGGGTTATTAACCATAAATATGAGGTTGTCATTCTACTGAGGCTTCAAACTTTGTACTTCTTGGATAATAACTGATAGCATTGATTCCACTGAAGTACTTCTTGGAGACCAATTCCAAATTGAAGGATCCAGAGAGTTGCAATTCATCCTTTGATTCCGTTTCAAGTAGGGTTGAGCAAGTATTTGATGATGTTGGTGTAAGTGAAAGTGAAATCCATGGGAAGACTGGTTATTGGAGAAAGAATTGGACTAGGTATTATACATGCCTGGTCAGACTCCCATATTCTGTCTTTAAAACTGTCAGTGTTCAATCCTAAGACAACTTTATACAATTTTCCTGGAGAGCTGTTTAATTTTCTTCTCTCATTTTTATGTTAGGTTCATATGGAGAAGTGTACCATGCTGACTGGAATGGCACAGTGAGTTTAATTTTAAAACCTATATGTCCATCCATATTTCGTGTGCAACTTAAGTTATATTTTGTTTCGATTGTTTGGGGTTTGTTTCCATATCACTAGCACTGTGGAGGTATGTAAATTAGTGGGTCATATAGTTGCATAGAAAAAGATAGCAACATCAGGTAAAGTAAGGCAAATTGCTGGTGTGTTTAATTGGGAAGCGATTTTTTCGAGTCAGAATTGCATTATTTCATAATTAGGACTCATATCCTGAGTATCCTCATTAATCTTAATGGTAACATCTGCAATTGCCATTACTTTTTGGAACCATGCATCTACTTAATTCATTAGCTGATGCTTGAAATCGTTGTGCTTTTTAATTTCACAGTATTAACAAGAGGAATTAAGATTGACGGTTAAACTTTTGGCTGGTGGATTGTTGTTGTGTTACAGGAAGTTTCTGTGAAGAAATTCTTGGACCAGGATTTCTCGGGTGCTGCTTTGGCTGAGTTCAAAAGATAAGTAATTCTCTAGTCCTTATGTGCATTTTAATGTTCTGCTTTAAAGTTCCAGCATTTTCAGGAAAAGAAAGAAACCAAATAAACTTACACCCTAGCAAAGTTGTAGACAAAATAAATTGGTATGGTATAGCTTTTTAAATTTAAGTTAAAACTACAAATGATAATTCTCCTCTCCTCACTTAACTTTTATGGTGGATTATGACTGTCCTCACATAAGCTCAATATCATTAGTTCCAAATCTGAATGTACCTTGTATGTAATCTTTGGTCTGTAATGTTAGGTACAGATAATATGTAGGCTGCACCATCCAAATGTTGTGCTTTTCATGGGTGCTATTACACGTCCTCCCAACATCACTATCATTACTGAGTTCCTCCCAAGGTATAAGATGAACTTCAAACAATATGAAATGGCGATTTGCAATCAACAACATATGCTTACATTTGTCATCTTTGCAATTTTAACTGGTCTATATATTAAAGGAGTAAAAAAAAACAATTTGGTAGTAACTTCACTGGTTTTATATACTAATATCTTTTGCACTAGCTTTATAAACTGTTTATAGAACATTATGTAAATGTGACTATCATACTCAATGTTTCTTTTTGTTATCTTCTTTTTATAATGCAGCAAACAGGTGATCAAGCCTTCTCTAGGACCTGGTCTAGTTTTGTAATTTACTGAGTAATACGAGTTGATGTTTCTCATTGTAGTTGTAATGGGAAGGATGCATGATGTATCAAAACTTTTTGAGGCATATATATATTTTCTATGGTTAAAGTGTGCACCAATATTGTGATGCAATCCTTGTGGTTAAATCTTGGTGAATATTTATAGAGTTATAGGAAAAAAGAGCCCAGTAAATTGGGTGTAAATTGTGTATTTATTGAATTCATATAATAACACATTCATAAAATGACAACATGCCCTGAAGTTGTCAAAACCTTGTAACAACATGCACAATGTGTTGCTAAAAAGTACAACGATCGTCTTGCATGTTGTTGAAAACTAATTACAACATGCAGAGCTTGTAGTTGAAAACTTACAACAACATACATAACTTGTTGTTAAAAAGTACAACTCGCAAAATGCATGTTGTTGAAAACTTACAACAACATGCAATGTATGTTGTTAAAAAGCACAACGTGCATCATGTTTATTGTTGAAAAATTACGACAACAAGCAATTTGTGTTGTCAAAAGAATACAACAACGTGTATGATATTTTTTACAACGTGCAAGTAGTGTTGTTGAAAATTTTAGACTTTTAATGACTTTGACATCTATAACATGCGCTGAGTGTTGTCAATTACTTTTGACAACATGCAATGAATGTTGTTAAATCTGTTTTGTGGTGTAGTGTTCAGGAGTTCAGAAGTGCGACCAGTTTGGAGAAGCCATTGGTTGGGTGTGGGAGTTAGTGAGTTGTCTGGAAAGACAGAGGCTTTGGGTTTGTAATGTCCGAGTCTGAGAACTCTGAAAGCACCCACCATTGTTGTTTCACAAAGCTATGTACGCTGTGTTCCAGATTCCATAGCCCTGACGGCTTTTGGAACACCGCAAGGGCATTACGAATGACTAGTTATGTCGTTTGGTCTCAAGCAAGCTCCTTCTATTTTCCAAAGGAAGATGGACAACATTTTTAAGCCATATTCAGACTTTTGCATAGTTTATATAGATGATATCTTAGTCTTCTCAAGAACTATGAATGAACATCTAAAGCACCTGGAGCAAGTCTGTAAGCTTATTGTCCATAAAGGAATCATTTTGGGACAAAAGAAGATACATCTGGTCAAAGGAGATATCGACTTTCTGGGTATTCATGTTAAAGATGGAGAGATTCGTCTCCAAGAACACATTTTTAAGAAGATCAGCCAATTCCCAGATCAAATCCTTGATGCAAAATCATTGCAAAGATTTTTATGAGTTGTCAACTTTGCCAGAGACTTTATACCTCAAGTAAGTACTAAGTGGTCTTACTGCCTTACTCTCACCAAAAATCAGCTCCAAGAAAAAATGGTGTTTTGCGGAAGATGACAGTAATACTGTCAAAAAGATCAAGGAATTAACCCAGAGTCTACCCCATTACAATTGCCAGAAGAAAGAGACTTATTTTGCAAACAGATGCAAATGATTATTACTAGGCAGAAGTGGTTCTGGCCATGACCCCGGATACCAATCAAGAAAAGATTTGCAAATTCATATCTGGAGAGTTTAATGCAGCAGAATTAAACTATTCCACTAGGGATAAAGAGGTGTTGGCTCTGATCAAGAGCATCAAAGGCGCTGAAGCATTCCTAGGAAACAATTTTGTAGTTAGAACTGACAATAAAAGAGTTAAAATTTTTAAAAACTACAAATTAACTAATGCAACAGATAGAGGAAGAGTATTAAGATGGAAAATGTTTTTATCCCATTATGAATATGATGTGGAAATGATTGCAGGTAACAAGAACTTCTTGCCAGACGCTCTCACTAGAGAAATGACAACATTTAGAAGAGAAGATGGAGATGGAGATGAAAGGCGAAATCCTAGGAGCAGGAAATCGAAACCACCTAGTCTTTGGAACAGATACAAAAAAGGAGACAAGACTGTCCGACCTCTACATGATGGACCAGGTTACCAATTCATCGTGTCTTATGAAGCAGCTGCATCGGCTCAGACCAAGACTAAAGATAAGATTCAACCAGAAGGTTGGGATGAAGAGTCCGAGAAAAGTACTGGAGGATCTGATGAAGAAGAAAATCTCAGAAAAGAATATTTGTTGTGTCCAAATGATACAACCTTAATTGATCGATCTCAGGGAAAAAGACTGGCTAGCCCGTCTCAAACGGCAGACGGTAAAGGCTTATCAAGTCCGTTGAAGGCTGCTGCTTTGCCAAAAAGTAGAATGCCCCCTTTTAGGGGAAAATGGTTGAAGTCACTGATAAGAAAAATATTCATGGCTATCCTTTGAAGATATTCAAAGAACCAATATTCAAAACGGAGAAGCTATTGGCTTTCAAGCATAAGATTGCTATGGATAACGTTCTACAAGCTTTCTATGAGGAAGACGAAGAACATCTGTTGAAAAGTCTCAATGCCTTGACAAAGGAATTGTATGGAGTCCATGCAAAAGAAAAAGAAAAGGAAAAAGAAAATTCGAAAGAAGGAGGTGCAATGATCAAGTATGTAGAAGATCATGAAAGCGCGCGAGTTCCTATTTCAGCCCTAAAAGAACTAGCCTGGTGGGAGTTTCACTATAAAATCAGAGATGGTATATGCTTCCTTCAACCTTGGCAATAGTTTCTGGCCCATATTATGGGAGATATCTTGTAAATGTTCAAGCCGAACACCCTCAGAAGCTATGGCTCATTGATAATGGTTTTGTGCACAATCTTTGGACTAAGTCAAACGAGGATCTAGAGGGTTTTCCAGAAATCATAACTCAGGCAGTGAGGAACATTCGTCCAGATGGATGCATCTTCAGACTGAAATTCATTTCTACCCCTCCGGAATGGGAAGTAGTGGATGAACGCATAAGTTACATTTCTCCATATCATTATGTGAGAATTATTTAGGGTCCGATTAAGAGTTCAAAAGGTTCATGGAAAAATGTCAATCCCAACAATAGCATTCTGTGGATGAAAGCCATGGCCATAATGTGCATCAAAAACATGGTTCCAAAGGATTATGAGTCATGTCTTTTAGCCAATGGAGAAAAAATCATAGTCACATGCTACAATCATCTTCCACCAAATGCCTGTGACTTCTTCTCTGCCATAATGAGAAACGAGATAGATTGAACTCCAGAAACAACTACATGGCTAAAAAAGATAGATAAAGAAAAATGATACATGATTCCTTATCATTTTCCCTACGACTCAGATCTGGATGAAAAATAAGACATAGAGCAAGAAAGTGACCATGAAGGCCAAGATTCTTTGGCAGATTATGACTGTGCTGATGAAGAATATTACAATATCATAAACATGATGGAAAAGTGAGCTGCCAACACATCCAAACAAGGAACGTGAGCTGCCGACGCATCCAAACAAGGAACGAGAAGCTGCCGACACATCCAAACAATAAAAACGTCTCTTTTTGTTTTTGTGAAATAGTTTGCCGACGCATAAGGACAACCAGGTTTTTTAAAAAAGGAAAAGATTCTTTGTCGTCTATTTTTAAAAAGCAGGTTTGGTTTGATGTCTAGGGTCTGAGTTCTATATAAGGAGGAGGAACTTCTTTGAGAAGGCAGAAGTTGGGAGGAAGAAAAAATCAGAAGACTAGTATAAGTTTCAAAGAGTGTCGTTCTACCAAGGGTTCTGAAAATAAAATAGATAGTTCGAGCATGAGTGTGCTATAGTTGTGTAAAATCTTTCTACTGTATAAATCCGGTGTGGAGTGTATTTTTCAAATAAGTTTGTATTTTAAATATGAGTAGCTAAATAGCTATAACTGTTTACCTAAGAGGAAGACTCTGAGTTTTATATTTGTATTTATGTTGAATAAATAAACTTTATCGGGTGCCCTAAAATCCGTCGCAAAAATATTTAATTTTACTTAGATTTTTATAGCACTGCATATGAGTATTTAAATTTATTTCATCTATGTTTATTCTGCTTTATTAGAACTCAATTTTTGCTTTCTAGGACAACAATGATTCCGCTAAAAGCAACCGTTTAAACAAATAGGTCGTTTAGGTAATATTGACATGTTGAAGGCTAGTTCATAGGAAAACAAAAATATGTTTAAAATAGAGTAGTAATAAATTTTTACTATCTAGTTTTTACATTTGTATCACTATTTACTTTTACTGTGCACAAATATTGTTCACTACTGTTCATGTTACTGTTAACTAATGTTCATAGGCACTATTCACGCTGCATTATATGCAGCGCTGTGTTATAGAATTTTCCGTGCAGCAGCTCCGTGTTTTTCCAAAATCAGTTTTGGAAAGCTACCCTTAAGCTGTTTCTCAATATCTGCTGTTAGGAGAAGCGGAAGTCTCCAAAAGCTGATTTTTGGTGTTTCACCAAACACCATGTGAAATACTCAAAATCGCTTTTGACCCCAAAATCGCTTTTAACCCCAAAAGCAGGTCATGAATCCCTGCCAAACTGGGTCGTAATGATA
This sequence comes from Argentina anserina, assembly GCF_933775445.1. Taxonomy (NCBI): domain Eukaryota; kingdom Viridiplantae; phylum Streptophyta; class Magnoliopsida; order Rosales; family Rosaceae; genus Argentina; species Argentina anserina. The sequence continues at coordinate 18,038,473 of NC_065876.1, forward strand.
TCCTTTGAACACCATATATACGACAAATATAAGACAATGCGATTGCGACCTAGTGCCTGACATTTTCTATTTAACTTCATGCTGATACTATTACGCTCTGGTCGCAGGTTGGTGAATTTTGAGTTTATAATTTGTTTTAGGATAAAATAGTGGTGGCTTTATGCCAAGAATAAGCCCTTACTCTATCCTTGCAAGACGACATGATGTGTGTGATCCTAATTACATCGCAAAAAAAAAAGGGAGTGAGGTATGTCTTGCACTGCACACATCGCGTCCTCTTATTGTTCTACGCAGGGAACAAGTTCCTTGTCTGGCCAAATTATAGTCTCTTTATTATCTCGAGATATTCTCTGTATGCTTACGCTGAGTGTGATAAAAATAATAAAATCCCATCCAACAAGAAAGAAAGATCAGAAAAAATGAAAATCGTTTAACATGTGGAAAAATTGTGAAAAATTACGAAGAGGCCGCCGCGTATTTCTCAGAAAACTCATTTGCTTTCTCTCCACTTGTGTAACTGACACAGAGCATCCTGCAACAAACTCACCACTCACTCTTCTTCTTCTTCTTCTTCTTCTTCTTCTTGAAGAATCCAAGAAAGCAAGCTTTTGAAGAATGGTGATCCCAACCCTGGAAGGCTGCAAGAAGAGGAAGCGGAGGCCCAAAGTGTACGACTTCCATTCATTCGGCGAACCCGGTAGCCCGATTGAAGCATTGGGTCCATTCCGCGACAACATTCGTCTCTTACTTCAACAATGCGCAGAGCTTGAGAGTTACAGTCTTCATGGCCGCATGCCCATCTGGTCCACTCTTCTTGTTCACGACCACCGCAGCGGCCTTGTTCTTCCTCTCTACACCATTGAAGAGAACGTTGCCCATTCTGACAACCCTTTCTGCCATTACTGCCGTTGCACTGGTATTCTTGCTTCTTCCTTCATTTGGGGTTTTAATTACTGCACTTGGTTTATTACTTGGGTAAATCAATAAAGCTTGTTGCTTTTTCTTTAATGGAGGTTGCCTTTGATTTTCAGTTCAACTTGCCTTTGGTTTGTTACTTGGGTTTAGGGTTTTAGGAACCAAATTGGGAATTTGGGGGTTTTGCTTGGTTTGGTTCTTTAAATTGCTGCACTTGATTTGTTACTTGGGTAAATCAATAAAGCTTGTTGCTTTTCTTGTAATGGAGGTTGCCTTTAATCTTAGCATTTGTACAGTTGTGTGTTCTTTATCAGTACTCTACTCTGTTTGGTCACTTTTTTTGTCTTTTTTGTGAATTGCTTTAGTCTATGTTGATGTACTTGAATTGGGTTCTGAAGAATGTTTGATGAATATAAAATTATCAAGAAATAAGCTAATCTTAGCGAGATGATAGACCATGACCGTAGGGAATAATAGTAAGTCACTAATGGTTTGGTTATCGATTCTGTATTATAGCAAAACGAGACTTCTTTTACTGTTAATATGCAAATGTTGGTTATCCAGTCATCGAGCTATAGTGGGAGTATTGAAATCTGTACAACTCTGTTAGTTGAGTAAGATGGCGTTATTCTCTTCTTTGTACTACACCAGTGTAGTTGCAGGTTTTCTGTTACATCATCTTCGGCTTACCTCTCAGCTTCCCCTGTGGTTGAGACATGGCATGTTGTTATTGTTGTTTAGGTTGGAGTAACCATTTTGTATCGAAGAGAAACTACCACATGATAATCCCAATGGATGACGACTGGAATAAGCCTTTGGATGATGGTGTCTTTGATACTACAACCCATCTCTTACATGGGTTGATTCACTGTAATGGGTTTGCTCATTTGCTCTGCATCAATGGACTTGAAGGTGGTTCTAAGCATCTTTGTGGCAGAGAGCTCATGGATCTATGGGACCGGATCTGCAGTAATCTTCGAACTAGGTAATAGAAGCAATCCTTATATCATCATCTCCTGCTGTTATATTAATGTAAGCTGAATTATTGGTTTTGATGATGTCATATCTTTTGCAGGAAAATCACAGTTGAAGATGTCTCAAAGAAGCGGTCCATGGAACTTCGCCTGCTCCATGGAGTTGCTTATGGGCATCCATGGTTTGGTAGATGGGGTTACAAATTTTGCCATGGAAGCTTTGGGGTCAAAGAGCACATGTATGGAAGAGCACTTGAGACTCTCAGCTCACTAGAACTTAAAAAGATAATCCAAGATTTTAGGGACATGGACCAGTATGAAGAGCTGAAGAAAATTGTTCGTTACTACGGATATCTGAGTGAGACACAGTTGATTACTATCAAGGATCTTCTCAGGTTTATGCTTACTATCAGGGCTTGCTTTCCAGCACATAGAAACTCCCTACTTCCTAGCGAAAAACCTGCAGATGTGGTGGAGAATGCAAAACCTGTAACCAGAGAATCTCTCAAGATCAAGCCTCCGATAAAGGAAAAGTCTACAAATTGTAGGAAGTTTGCCGCTGTTGTTTCTCACATGGATAGCAGATGGCCTGCCAGAAGGCTAGAGTCTGCAGCAGATGTCGTTGTGAATGCATTGATAGAAAAGAAAGAGAAGGATTCTAAAAATGGTGGGATGGCCCGGCAGGATGTGCGAGATGCGGCTAGGTTACATATTGGAGATACAGGTTTATTGGATTACGTGCTGAAATCACTGAACAATGTGGTTGTTGGGAATCACATTGTGTGCCGTTCAATGAATCCAACAACTCATATTTTGGAATATACGGTTCATGATCTTGATGATGGGGAGAAAGTGTCTGAACCTGAAAAAGAGATCGTTTTTTCCCTACCCCCTCTACCAGCAGCTATTGTTCCTCGAATTGATGTGTACAGTGATGTTCTATATCTGTATGAGCATGTACTGCTGGGGTATCCAGAATCTGAATTGGTAGAGTTGGCTACGCGAGCAGTATTGGACACTAAACACTTTGTTAAGGAATGTTCATTTAAAGATGATAAAGAGAATTTACTGACACTGTTTTGCCAAATCTTGCCAACTTTGACTGATAAGGAAATGGAACAGAGGGAGTTGCCTCCAGGTGAGATAGTGACAGTGCCGCTGAATGCAACTGTTGGGGAGCTAAAGCATGAAGCTGAAAGTGCACTGAGGGATACATACTGTATCACAGAACGGTTTGTAGTGAGGGAAATCAAAGGCCTGGAGGAATCAGATGATATGGATGTACTTTCTGGAGCAGTTCAATCAGGAACAGAGGTTGGAGTGAGAGGGAGTGGGATCAATTTAGACACACCTTTGAGGTACCAAGGGGGATCTGACACTTGGACAGTGAGATGTGAATGTGGGGCTACTGATGATGATGGTGAAAGGATGGTGGCCTGTGATATATGTGAAGTGTGGCAGCATACACGCTGTTGTGGAATGGAGGATGCCAATGAAGTCCCACGTTTGTTCATTTGCTCAACATGTTATGTTACACTTGTTCCCCCTAAAACTGAACCTGCACCTGGATTTGACTGCTCCACTGCTTTTCTGGAATGGAGACACTAAGAATGGAACAGGGTTTAGGTTCTAATATACCCGTTGGAATTCTGCTGCAGACTTTTGCACACCGACTGAGATATTTGTGCTGGTAACAATGACTGTTGCACTGTATATGCATAGATGATACATTTTGTGTCTTCAATAGTGTAGATAAGTGAATGTCATGCTGAATAGCTCATTCTTTTGAACAGATAAAGGATCATCAATACATTCTTTTTGACTCTCTCTCTCTCTCTGTTCAAATTTCATAAACAGGTTTTTAAAAGATAATCTGATGCACCAGACCTGTTTCTTTCATGCATATTTTATTTTACTACTTTGAATTTTCATCTATGTGTACTGCTTAAGGGCTTTAAGATAACACCGTTATTTCTCTTCTAAGAGTTCTCTTTCTTTAAGATATGTTCATCTTATTACTAAATCCAAAGGCTGTCTATACATCAGTAAATGTTTTTCATTTTTTTAAGAGAATATCATTATTCTTGTCTGGAAATAATTCTATATAATAAAGTTCACACTCCTGGCACTGTTCATAAATTTGGTGCTAATACATCAGGACCCTTTTGTTGGGTTTTTTGGACTCTTTTGACCTTTTGTTCGTGGGTTTGGGTGAGCTTCCGCTGCGTGGGTTGCGGTGGTGCTTCCAGCGATTGCATGCGTGTCGTCGTTTGATTGTCTCCAGATCCGGCGTTTGCTTCGTTGTCGTCATTCTATAGTTTGAATTTTTATTTTGGGTTTGTTGAAATTTTCTTTCACAAGCTTGCTATTGGATTGATGTGAACCCAAGTCAGAAGGGTAATGGGAACAAGCTCCAGGTAATTGGGTATATATTCATCTGATTTTCTTGGCTTTTTAATGTATTTTTGTATTTTTTGTTTTCTTTATTCAGTTAATTTATTCATTTTTCCATGCTTTAGTTTTTTCTCATTAGTTGAAACTTAATTTAGCTGTTGGGTAATCTTTGTGAGTTGTTTCTGATCTCTGATAAAGTATGTATCTGCTTTCCTTTTACAACATCACTCTGAGATACAAAGGTTGCTTATTATTAGTTTCTGTGTCAGCAAAGGATGTATTTCAGGTGGAAATGATAATTCAGGCTTTCCGAAAAAGGCTTCCCTATTGAAGCGGGTATGGCCCCCGACCTCCTTGGTTTTGATTCTGCGGAATGATGGCCTGCCTGGGCCGCCCTTTTAATTTCTTTTGCTGTTTAGCTGTTAAGCTTTGCCTAAGCTGTTTCTTGCTTAGTGCTGTTCTTTGTTGTTTTGTTGTTGTTAGCTCTTATGTTTGTTCTGGTGCTTTTGCCTTGAATGAAGTTATTTCAGTCCAACAAATTGAAGCGGGTATGGTGTGCTAACTTTATAGTTACATTAACAGAGCTATAACAATAAGCACCTAAAAGATGTTAGGAATAAATCTTGGACCAACTTCTAATGTATGGAGAACATAGATATTACATATCAACAGTACATGAAAGTGTGACATTTTAACAATGTCTGTCTTGAATTTATATTCTTTTGTGTTGTAGCTATTGTTTCTGGGTTCTGTAATGAGGTTTTTACCCCACCATTCATGCCACTTCCAGCACACCTCATCTCTCTAATTGCACTACCCGGTACACTTCAACTAATCCACTTTTAAGTTTAATGCTTTATTTTCATGGTATGATTGAATATACCTACTATTGAATCACTCGTGAGTTTCTTTAAAATTGTTCATGCCCTTTATTCCTTTACATCAGAGATCATTCAAACTCCAAAACAAACTTTAGGCTTTGCGTCTTTCAGGAATTCAGGGCTCAAGTCCAAGGTCCCAAGAAATTGTTAAGTACATATGAAAAGAAATTGTAAAGTACATCTTTCATTTGCACTGACGTCCTTATCGGCCACTCATTCCTCAGCATGGAACATACTCCCTCGGATTTCTCTCTCTCTCTCTCTCTCTCTCTCTCTCTCTCTCTCTCTCTCTCTCTCTCTTCTAGTCTTCCTTAGCTGTCAATAACATTCTCGATCACATCTCATGCTTGCAGCCACACGTACGTTACTCGCATCTTGTTGATCGGAACTGCATTACATTATTCCGGTCAATTGCGCGAGGTACGTGATGGTTTCATACAATTTTGCTCCGAAGTGATCGATATCAAATTAATTTAGTGGTTGGTGAAATCTTGCTTTCAATGTCGATAAGGTGATAGATATAGTCGACTGAGATGAAACAGAGCGATAAGGAAGCTAGGGGAGCCGTAACCGGTGAACTATACCAACAGAAACATTGAACTAAACGGTTTTGGTTAAAGATCCATGTATTGGGAGAAAATCGTAAGGATGCTAGTTCATGCTTCTGACCTCACCCAGATGTAACTGTACGTACATACAAGTGATTCCAAATAGAGCATTGTAATTTCGTTACTTCTTGATCAAGAAATGGGTCATTCGTTTAGATCAATATGATCGATCAGTTACATTAATCTTAGTTGTCCACGTAATAATCATGTATTATACCCCAATCAAGTCGGTTCTACTTGTTTTCTAAGCCGCATTAGCTTCTATAAATTCATCCATATAGGGTTTGCGAAGGTCCCTTGCATTAGTTAAAACAGGTATGAACAAATTCTTGTATTGATTGTTTGATATTGATTGATTGATCTTGATACAAGTCTAGCTATTTATAGGAAATGAATTGGACAATTGCATTGCTGTTAGCACTATCTCTAATGATGAATCTAGCTGTTCTACCACCATGTTTGTTGCTTTACACAGCTCACTCACGCTAACACTCACCCTCAAGTTGGCGCATACACATCAACCATGCCCAACTTGCAAAGTGAGTCATAAAAAACCTTCTTGGATACTCCTTTGGTGAGTATATCCGCAAGTTGCTCTTCTGTAGGAACAAACGGAAAGCAAATGATCTTAGCGTCTAACTTCTCTTTTATAAAGTGACGATTAACCTCTACATGTTTTGTACGATCATGCTGCACATGATTCTGTGAAATATCAATAGCTGCCTTGTTGTCACAGTACAGCTGTATAGCACACTTAGGTTTAATACCCAAATCTTGTAGTAAATTCCTAAGCCACAACAACTCGCACAATCCCTAAGCCATACCTCTATATTCTGCTTCAGCACTAGATCGAGCTACCACATTTTGTTTCTTACTCCTCCACGTAACAAGATTACCTCCAACAAAGGTAAAATACCCTGATGTGGACCTCCGATCTGTAATATTTCCAGCCCAGTATGCATCTGTGAAGCCACAAACCTCAAGGATATTGTTGTGATTAGAAAACATTACTTCTCTCCCTGGAACTGACTTCAAGTACCTCAAAATCCTCACAACAGCATCTATGTGATCCTCATTGGGATTATGCATGAATTGGCTCACTACACTTACTGCATACGCAACATCTGGCCTGGTATGTGATAAATAAATCAGGCGTCCAACTAGCCTCTGATAATGAGTTTTGTCAGTAGGCACCTGATCTGGGTACTCCTCTAATCGATGATTCTGCTCAATAGGAGTATCAATTGGAGTGCAATCCAACATACATGTCTCTGTTAGTAGATCAAGGATGTACTTCCTCTGACAAAGATAGATATCATCACTCCCCCTGGCTACCTCAATGCCCAAGAAGTACTTGAGTGTACCTAGGTCTTTCATCTCAAACTCTGTGGCTAGTTGCTTCTGTAATTTATCCATCTCAATAGTATCATTACCAGTAACTACCATATCATCAACATATATAATTAGGGCTACTACTTTCCCTTGCTGATGCTTGAGAAACAAGGTATGATCTGAATTACTTTGTTTGTAACCAATCTTCTGCATGAACTGTGAGAACCTCCCAAACCAAGCACAAGGTGACTGTTTGAGGCCATATAAAGACTTTCTCAATTTGCACACAAAATCACCAGAAGAGGTAGTTACATACCCTGGAGGAAGACTCATATACACCTCTTCAGCTAACTCGCCATGAAGAAATGTATTCTTGACGTCAAACTGTCGGATGGCCAGTTCAAACTGGCAGCACACGAAAGGAGAACTCGAACAGTGTTCATCTTTGCAACAGGGGCAAAAGTCTCATCATAATCAATACCATAGGTTTGAGTAAATCCCTTCGCAACAAGGCTTGCTTTATACCGGTTGATTGATCCATCTGCATTATGCTTCAGAGTGAACACCCAACGACACCTTACATCTTTCTTGCCATGTGGTGGAGGGACAAGTTCCCATGTATCATTCTTCTACAATGCCTCCATCTCTTCCTCCATTGCCTTCCTCCACTTTGGATCTCTCAATACATCCTGTACTTTGTTAGGTACTGATACAACATATATTTGATTCATAAAAGATTCATATGACTTTGATAATCTCTTAGTGGACATATAGTTGGCTACTGGATATTTGGATTTGACATGTAAACTTGGTTCATATCTTTTTGGGGATTGACCTCTAGCAGACCTGTTTGGTAACTCATATTGCCTACTATCAGACTCACAACTAGTACCAGTGGATGGACATACCTCAGATGAGTGACCTTCTGCACCAGGAAGCTGTTGGTCAGGGGTATGAGTGATGACAGGAGGGGCAGTTGTGCTTTCCACTATTGGTTCTCTTTCTGGAACCTGGGTGTCTAAGGCATCTCTCTCTTGTGGAGTGTCTGATACTACTGGATTCTGGTCATTTAAAGCTTGAGCTTCTACTACTGGGGTCCTAGTATCAACCTCAGAATGAGCTTCTGCTACTGGAGTCAAAGTATCTCTAACAATGACTTTACCTGATTCCTCCCCCTCACTATGATACAACTCTTCAAAGAATGAATTCTCTCCCTGAAGAGCTGTATCAGAAGAGGTAAAATAGCTCATATCCTCAAAGAAGGTGACATCCATAGTCACATAGTACTTTTTGGTGGGTGGATGATAACACTTGTAACCCTTCTGACTGCTTCCATAACCAACAAACACATACTTGATCGCCCGAGGATCCAACTTAGACTTTTGCTGACTTTTAGGAACATGAACAAAAGCCACGCAACCAAAAACACGGGCATGTATGTTGTGAAAAGAAGGAGTGAGAACATGAGATGCAAGAACCTGAACAGAGATTTGCCCTTGAAGGACACTGGATGAGAGACGATTGATAAGGTAAGCTGAAGCCTCTACAGCATCACCCCAAAGATATTTAGGCATATGAGCACTAAAAAGAATGGAACGAGCCATTTCAAGAAGATGACGATTTTTTCTTTCAGATACCCCATTTTGTTCTGGTATTCGTGGACATGTGGTTTGATGAACAATCCCATGATTTTTACAAAACTGTTAGAAGATACGGTTGACATACTCCCCCCCCATTATCAGAAGGAAGAACTCTAATGGTGCTATTATACTGTGTTTGGACATGAGTATGAAAGGCTTGGAAAGCAGGAAAAACCTCATCTTTGGTTTGGAGGAGAACAATCTAAGACACCGTAGTGCAATCATCAATAAACGACACGTAGTACCTCATACCTTTGGTTGTATGCTCTTTTGAAGGTCCCCAAACATCAGAATGAATTAATTCAAAAAGGATATGACTCTTAGAAAGACTTGGAGAATATGTAGAACGATGACTCTTAGCAAGTACACATGTTTCACAAAGCAAAGAGGACATATCAACACCAATAAACAGGGAAGCCATGCTTTTTTTCATAACATGGAAAGATGAATGCCCCAATCGGCGATGCCACAACCAAATTTCACTTAAACGATTATGTCTGATCTTGCAGTCAAGGCAGTGCATAGCTGGGCTCCTGGTTTAGCTCCTGCATATGTCTGATCCAAGTGAAACAATCTGCCCCTCAAATCCCCCCGACCGATTATCTCCCTGGTGAGAAGATCCTGGAAAATCACATACATGGGAAAAAATGTTACAGAACACCGAGATTCAGTGTTCAGCTGGGGAACAGATAGCAAGTGATGTGATAAGTCAGGTACATATAGAACATTATGAAATTCTAAAATAGGAGTGATACGAATTGACCCTCTCCCTAACACAGGAAAAACCTCACCATTGGCATTGGTAACATAAGACACTGGTGGAGAAGACAACGTAGTATTAAAGTAAGATTTATCATAAGTCATATGATCAGATGCACCAGAATCAATAATTCAAGTATCAGAACCAACAAAGTTAGAAACTTTTAAAGCTATACCGATCTTTCCATGTGCTCGAGGTTTTGTAGTAGCAGAAATATTACCATTAGTGCAGAATTGTCCCACAGCATGTCTAGAATCGTGTGAGAACTCAACTCTCCAACCATTCTTACCATTTAACTGTCGAATAGCAACCGCCGCATCTCTTAGATGAACAAAATCAATGAAATCATATCTCGGTGGTTTCTTTGCAACCCATACTCTTCTAATACTTCCAAACTTACGGAACTTAATCTCAAGCTCCCATTCTGAAAAACGAGAATCAACATTCCCGACATACAAACGAACCATTTTTTTTTGTGTTCGGGTGTACTGATCAAATTTGTGGGTGTGTATACAAATCAGTCGACCGGGTCGGGTCGAACAGTGGGCCGGGTCGGACACTGATCCTCCTTCTTCCCTTGCCCATCCCCAATTCCCCTTCTTTCCCCAAAAAACACATTGTGCTTTTTAGAGAGGGATTGAAATCGGGTGTGGGTGTTCTTCTGCCTTTGGGTTTTTAGGGTTTCTTGATCAGTGGTGTGAGGATGAGTGAGAGGCAGACCAGAACGGTGAAGTGGTTCAATGACCAGAAAGGGTTCGGCTTCATCACCCCGGAGAACGGCGGCGACGATCTCTTCGTCCACCAGTCCTCGATCCGAACCGAAGGCTTCCACACTCTCGGCGACGGCGAGTCCATCGAGTTCTAGATCGAGACCGACAACGATGGCCGCACCAAGGTCATCGACGTGACCGGTCTCGAGGAAGGTCCCGTCCAGGAACGCGGATCCGGCGGAGGCGGAGGAGGTCATGGCGGGGTGAGAGGCGACCAGGACACGACGTCGTGAGGGAGAAGATTAAAGGGTTGGAGCGTCAGAGCCGTGAGGGAGCACCAAGACACGACGCCGATCGGAGCAGCAGCGTGTCGCCGGGACTGTGTGCGGCGTAGAGTGGGGTTGGTGATGTCGGACAAGCTCTTCAGAAATGTCGTCGGAGGAAGGAGGTGGCGTCGGAGGTAGGGAGAGATCAGGCCGGGACCGACTGATTGCAGCGGAAAAAAAAATAGAGACAAAGTCCTTTTGGATCTTTGCTCTGATACCAAATTAAAACAGGTATGAACAAATTCTTGTATTGATTGTTTGATATTGATTGATTGATCTTGATTCAAGTCTAGCTATTTATAGGAAATGAATTGAATAAATTGCATTGCTGTTAGCACTATCTCTAATGATGAATCTAGCTATTCTACCACCATGTTTGTTGCTTTAGACAACTCACTCACGCTAAAAGCATTAGTTTCTAAAACACATCTTGCATACTCTTCGCGTAAAACAATTCATTCAGCCGAATCGAGTTCTTTCATTCATGGAGTCTATTCCTATGCTTCATCCAGGCCAAAGGTTTTGCCCCATGGAAGATGAGCTACTCATGTTCTACCTCAAGCCTAAGGTGAACGGGATGGCAGTTCCCCGCAACGAAAGCCTTATCCCAGAGTTGGATCTTTACGGCGACCGAGATCCTTGGAAGATATGGGAAAGATTTGAAGCAAGAAGAGCGAACGACTTGAGGAGGAACAAAGATCTTTACTTCTTCACCCAGAAGAAGAAGAAGACGGCAAGAAGCTCTAGGGCAAGCCGAACAGTGGGGAAAGGTGGTACCTGGAAAGGCCAAAACGCAGCCAAGGAGGTGTATCTTGTTGATCAGAATCAGCAGCCAACATCTACTCTTCTTGGCTTCAAGAAGATCTATACCTACAAGAACAAAGGCTCTAAACATCATGGCCGGTGGATCATGTAAGAGTTTGAACTTGATGAGACCCAAATCCAGCGCAAGAAACAAGGAAACAATGATTACGTTCTTTGTTTGCTTAGGAAGAACGACGTGCTTCCGGAAAAGAGGAGAAGAAGGCAAGAAGAAGATGAGATTCTTGATAAAGAGTATGTCGAGATCGACGAAGATGCAGGCCTGAAGAAGCGACGTCAACGTCCTGATGTGCCAACATCGTCATTGGAAACTGAACAAGAACTGCTTGCGGTAAGCGACCAACAAGAAAGTGAACCACTTTTGGCGATGGATGAGAATATGGGATTGCCAATACCGCTGATATTGGATGAGGCTGAACTACAAGAATTGTTCAACGAAGTGTTCTTGCAGCCAGGACCTCCATTAGAAGCTGAAGCCTCATGGGAAATCGATGTGAGTAGAGGGGGCTTCAGTGTAATAACCATAAATTTCATTTCATTATTGATTCAATTTGAATTCTATTAAGTTATGATTTTCAGTCTAAATGAATATAATTGTTTGCAACGTTACGGAAACGGAAACGGAAACGTTATCGGAACGTTTGTTTTAAAAAAAAAACGTTACGTTTCCGAACGATTATATCGACTTTTATTCCGTCGATCGTTTGCGAAAACTTTCTTCACAAAAGTTGTAGAGCTCGTCGATACGAACTCGTAAGTATGTGACGCGTTCGAATCGGACGTCGTACGTAAAAGTTATTAACGTCGGAAGTTAGTTTCCGATTTGGAAACTAGTATAAATAGTAAATTTTAGGGATTAGGGTTTCCATTTCTGGAAACCCTTCACCCGCGCCTCCTCTCACCTTCTCTCTCTTCTCTCTCGCCCTCTCCCCGATTTTTCTTCCTTCCTCAGAAATCTCACCGGCGATTTCGCCGACCGGTGGCCCGTGTCACACACCGCTCTCCTCAAAAGCCTCGCACGGCCCTCCTCGTCAAACCCCGAGGAGATCGTGCCCCTCCCCGTCGTCATTCGTCGCATCGACGCACCCGTCCTCTGCCTCGAATCGCCACCACTCGAACCGTCCTCCGACGAAGCTAGGGTGCAGAGCAGGCGCACCTTCGTCACTCCTCAACCCCTGCAACACCACGATCGAGGAAGAAGGCGCGACGAAACGATCGGTGACCCATCTCACACCGACAACGAATCGAAGCTCCACCGTTCGATCTAGGTAAGGATGATGAGATTGATTGATTGTGTGTGGTTGTTCAATGTTTTTGGGAATGATTGGGAGAATTGTAGATCGATTGGAAAGTTTTGGAGGAGGATCGGATGTGTAGGTGGAAAAATGGAGGACCGCCGCCTTAGGCGGCGCATGGAGGAGATTGGGAGGAGTAGGAGGCGGCCTAGGATCGTAGGAAGGAAGAGGGGAAGGAGGGGGAGAGTTTGGGCACGGTGGTGACACCACACGCGCCGGTTTTGGCCTCGGCGCGTGAGCCCCACGCGCGGCCTGCCGACGGGTGGCGCGTGTACCCCACGCGCCACCACGTGCGGCGGTGCGACAGTATTTTCCGATAGGGGTATTTTGGTAATTTACTGAAATGTAAATGTAAATTTTATTTACTGCGGTAAATGTAATTAAATTTTACCTTCGGTAAATGTAATTATAAATTACTTTCAGTAAATGTAATAAGTAATTTGTAAAAGGGTAATTTAGTAAATTTTATTTACTGAGATTGTATTTACATTTAAATCGTACGTATACGTACAGAAATACGTATTAATATTTATACGTACAGAAATACGTATATAATATTTATATGTACAGAAATACGTACTAATATTTATACGTACAGAAATACGTATATAATATTTATACGTACAGAAATACGTATTAATATTTATACGTACAGAAATACGTATATAATATTTATACGTACAGAAATACGTATATAATATTTATACGTACAGAAATACGTATAAATTGTATATTTGTACAGTAAACCGTGAATAGTAACAGTGAACAGTAACACGGAACAGTAATTTCGTAAAACCAAAAATTGCTGAACAGTAACCGATTATTACTGTTTCGGCATTTAAAGGTTTACGAAACGATTCTAAATTCTTTTCTTATCTTTTCAAGGTGATCGTTAAATCGAGGAAATGAATGATCTTCGGGAATTGTGGAATTACGCTCAAGTCAATAAGGTGAGTAAAATCTCACTTATTTACGAATCTACCCTTGCGGTGATTCCAAGATTTTTGCAAGAGTTTTTAATATTGAATTACGACACGTATACAATATAGTGGATTACGTATATATCGTATAAATGGTAATAAGTACATATATATATAGTTTGCTATATTATATACTGTTATGAATTCATTGGAATTGGTCATTTCCAATGACGAGAATTAAATGTTGAGCATGTGATGTGATTTTTGTACAATATGAGGTGTGATTATTGTACGTGGTTTTAACATGAGATTGTTAAAATGTTGATTTGTCTTCGGACATGATTTTTGGTACAATATGATGTGAGATTATTGTACGTGATTTTAACATTGAGATTGTTAAAATGTTGATTTGTCTTCGGACATGATTTTTGGTACAATATGATGTGAGATTATTGTACGTGATTTTTACATTGAGATTGTTAAAATGTTGATTTGTACAATATGATGTGAGATTATTGTACGTGATTTTAACATTTAGATTGTTAAAATGTTAATTTCTTCGGACATGATTTTTGGTACAATATGATGTGAGATTATTGTACGTGATTTTAACATTGAGATTGTTAAAATGTTGATTTGTCTTCGGACGTGATTTGGTACAATATGATGTGAGATTATTGTACGTGTTTGGCAAGTCGGAACCTAGCCTTTGGCCGGGCGAAAGTTACGATACAGTTAGAGCTCTAGTCTGTCTGCCTTAGTACTGCATGTGAGGTAACGGGTGGTTATCTGCTCATGGGTACTCAGATTGTTTTGGATGTTGGGTAGCGGGTGGCTATCCAATATCGGCGGTGTATTACGAGAGGGGTAACAGATGTGTACCAGCGTTCTTGGTACCCGTATTATAAATGCATTTGGGTAACCAGAAGGGTTACTTAATTTCTCATGAGCGCTTCTTTTTCTTTGGGACAACCAGATGGGCCGTCCACTGACTCATGAGTGCATTTATATTTGTTTGATTTGTGGATTTTCGTATATATTGATATGCGAGTTATATATTTTCATTTTACTCATACGAGCTGTAAAGCTTACCGGGTTTGTGTTTACAATCCCGGTGCACCAATTCGATGGTGTAGTGGATAACTCCGCAGGTGTGGATTAGCGGGAATTGACGGACCGCTCAGAGGACTTGAAGTTATTTATCTCCAGCTTGCGTGAGGATTTGGTGTGACTATCTTGTGAGGATTATACATTTCCAATTGATAATATGTTGAATTATATGTTTGGTTTGTAATAATTGGTTTTCTGAGTTGTATTGAGAACTCAGTGATGATCCGCTGTGCACGTTAAATGATTTCGATTTCATTGAGATTGTTTTGGTGTTCTAACGACTTTGAAATTTTGAGTTTTTAGGCTTGAAATTTTAGGGTCGTTACATTCAGTGACACAATGGTTGGTGAAGAAGACTGATCTAGGGCTTTGATGGAAGGTCTGACTAATGAAGAGCAGGAAATGCCATGGAAGTCGGACAGGAATGCTGCTTGTTTAGATTTTGGCTATAATTCGGTATTTTAGTTTATAGTTCAGTTTTCACTATTGAATCATGTAACTTCATGGGGTTCCGGCTTAAGTTCCCCTTCCCCCAATTGTATATTCAACTAAATTTATGGGTGTGAGGGCCAAACCCCCCAGCTTAGACTGGGTTCCAGCCCTCGTTAGAAAAGAAAATCATCAGTGTTCCTTTGCCTGAATATAGTGATATACATTATACAGTATCTGACCAATAATGTTGGCATGATTTGAACTCGTAAGGTGTTACACTAGTCAACCTGTTCAGGTAACCATTTTCTGTTTATGTGAACTAATGGAAATGAGCAATAAAAAGAGTCACCTGAAATGAAGCTCAATTCCTAGAATCCATTCCATATAACTTATATATTCTTATTTCTTAATCACTACAAGTTACGCCTTCTGAACCAAAATTACCACTTTATTGGAACTGAAATTGAGCTATATAAATATAAATGCAGAGAGATGGCAATCAGGGCATATTATGTATTGACGACTAAAGCTACTCAACTTGTTTCGGCAGCCATTCATATTATGTATTGAAGACTAAAGGCCTAAAGCTACTCAAATTGTTTCGGCAACCATTTTCTTTTTAATGTGAACTAACGGCAATGAGGATTGAGGAATGAAAAAATTAAATCCAATGAGGCCGAATTTCAAGAATCCATACAAATTAAATTCTGTATGTTCTTAATGACTAATGATAATCCACAAATTCTTATTAGTATGATCAAGTTGTAGAGGAGGTTCGATATTCCATAATTTTCCGTTTGGTTTAGTTACTCCATGTTTTCCCTGCAGTGAAACGTCTAATACATGATATCTTGTAGATTCTTATTTCCATGCTTTCCTTGTACATTTGTACTTTAGATACGATATCATGCAGTTGTTCGTATCAATAGTTATGCAACTCTAGGTTGTTTGTGTCCTCGCTTAAACACATCTCAGCAGGCTCTTAAGCTGTTTGCAGATCATCATAAAATCCTGCATATAAATGCTCAGCCAAACAATGAGTCTTTTATCACTTTGAGAATAGCAGACACCATCAGGTTTACTGTTACAGAATTTACATCTCTCAATTCAAGCCTGACTACCTGAGATGCTCAAAAATCAAACCTGAGTGGCTCAGAAACTATGCCTTGTGGAGGAATCAAAAGTCTGCCTTGTGGTATCATCTCTGTTTTCAAATGCGACGCCGAGGCGACGCCAGTGCGCGCTCCCGTGCGGAGCGACCAAAAAAAGCCCCGCTACCTCAAACTGAGGCGGGTTGCAGGAAAAGCGACCGGTGGGGCGTCGGGGCGTCCATTTTTTCCTGGAAAGCGAAACTTAGTGCGGAGGCGAGAGGTTGAAGACGAAGACAATGTCAAAAAGCTTTCATCCAAACGACGCCGTTTGGTTTAATTATACGGGAGCTATATTCAATTTGTGCTTTCAGCAAGTAGGCGACACGAGCAGTTTTGGCTCTTATATATCCGTAGTTGGAGCCAGCTTGGCATATCCAATTTCTTGAAAGCACGGGTAACCTCTTTAATTAACGGATCTTGAATGCTATTAATAGATTCCACAACAATAGTCCCTCAAAGTGAATGATTCGAAAGAGCGAAGAAGTAAGTAAATGAGACGACTTTAAATGGCCTTCTTTTGATGGGCAAGCCCTTTCTTTTCACTAATAAAAGACTTATTCGAATGGAGAAATTCATCCCAATCTATAGGCAAAAGTTTAAAACTATCATGTTGCTTTTCTTGTTGGTTTTTGGTTGGGTCGGTTCTTATTTCATTTTTATGTGAACCCATAAATTTACAACAAAAGAAATATTGGATTTATATACATCTAATTTAGTTTTAGAATAATTTATATATATATAATTAAAATAATTATTGTTGGAAATGCGGTCGTCTTAAGTCGCCTTAGCGTGCCGATGCTCTCGCCTCGCGAGGCTTGACCTGATCGCTTTCGCCTTCGTTTTTGCCTTTGAAAACATTGGGTATCATCAAGCTCAGACATCTCAAATATTGTCTCTAGCACTGCGGCATGTAGTTGGCGTATCTGCATTATTGCAGGTCATGGTGCAATGCCCTTGTAACTTGTAAGTTGGAACACAAGCAACCGATCTCACGGGACTGGCCAAAATGTCTCTGGGAAACAACGTGATGTGTAAAATTTGGATAGTGTTTGGAAGAAATTGAATAACTGATGACAATTGATAATAATGTTTCGGTACTATCTATATCTCTTCAAACATTTGAACCAAATGATCTTTACTGAATTACATAATTAAGTACAAAATCCAATGCATTTTACATGCCTTTCAACCTGGTAGAACATCTTGAAATTTTAGCTCAGGATCACGTTAAATTTATTCAAATATATATAATTCTGTTCCAGAATTGCATCATATCTAGTAAACCATTCCGTACTGCATTTCAAGTTGTCGCAGCAGTCGTGACTTGTGAGAACTAGAAACTTATATAGGCAAATCGAAGTCCGGGGCAGGGGGTTAATCATTACAAATGGTCAGCATAGAAGTACTAAATCTGAGGTTGAGAAGCTTTTAACCTATTCAAACACAACATTTTGAGCATAGGAATTAGGACTGATTTGAATCTAGGATGAAATGTTACATTGTGTAAGTATAAGTTTATTGACAATTCTTTTTGTGGACAAAACACAACTTTCACTTAAGCATTTTGGCTCAAGCAATCAGCTCATGGAGTGTATTTAAATCAACTAACCAAGTCAAGATTGAAAACCCAATATGATCTCATGGCCCATGCCCCAAGGAAAAAGCATGCATATACATTTCATATCATATAAAATAACAGACCTGGTTTCCATCTATCTATTTTTAGGTTTTTCGATTTCAACTTGATGTCTTGAATTGTATGCAATTACTTATGTGTCATGGATTCCTCAGCTAAACTCATACTCTCTTTATGAGTTTTAGTAAAGAAATGTAATTTTCTTTGTTTTATGGAGAGTCCATACGTCCAAAAGATATAACTTTTCCTTATTTTATGGAATCTTGTCTTTTCTTTTCTCTTCATCACTTTGACTTTTCTCTATTATCATGTGAGATTATTATATATTGTTCGGGGACTTTTCATTTCTTTGTTATTTCTTTGACTTTTCCCTTCTTATTAGATCTGTAATAGTTGCACCCATGCAGATTTTTGTGACCCTTGTTTATATATGTATATATTTGTTTTTAGATGAATCTCTCTACTCACCTAACAAGAAGTAAGGTGTAATTAGTCTCTTTGACTTTAGGGTTCTCTATAGTCAATACATCAAATGATTACACACTATTTCTCCCTAGGTGCATTTGGTTTTCAACCATGCACTTAACTCTTTTCTGTCTCTTCTTACAAGCTAGGTGTCTATTTAGTTTGATTTTTTGAGTTGGTTAGGTTGAGTTGAATTAAGTAGTTGCTTTTGTAGGCTCCCATGGAGCCTCATATTTGTCTATAAATAGAGAGCATGCTCTCTTTTCAACTTGATTGTCTAGGTTGTTAAAAATGTAGTATTGCATTTTTCTTTTGTTGGGACTTAGTTCCCTTGCTCTGTCCATTGTTGCTCTAAGTCTTTCTTGTGATTATTAATCTTGGAGCTGGACACAAAACCTTCTTTGCATAAACCCATATCATTTGTACTTGCAGACTTTGTGTGGTGTAGGTAGTGCAAGCAACCCCAAAAGTGATCACAACTGAATCAGTTGAGTTGTAGTTGATTTGAAGATTGAAGTTTTTAATATATGTGTGAGTAAACACTTTGAGACAAGAGAGACAAAAAAGCTGAGTTCTTAGATTAGGTGAGTCAAGACATGATAGTAACATGGTTAGCTATCCCTCATGAGTTGTAATCTTGTGAGATGTGTTGAAATGCTTATTGTGAACCAGTTAAGTATTGGTTGTGTTCAGAGCTGAATTCTTAGTGACATTTTCATATGTAAACGTATACTTAGTGTCAAGAGAGATAGAACATGTTGTAGACTATATATAGTCTAGACAAGATAGTACTGCGGTCACCTATCCAGGTTGATATTAATCTTGTAAGAAGTGTTGAATCACATAGTGAAAATGTTTATCTCTCAAGAGTAAGGGGCACACAGTTTTTCTCTCTGATACAGGGTTTATGCGAGTAAAAAATATCTTGTGGCACATTTACTAATTTGGAATTGAACTCATCAAGAATGAAATTCATTAGGAATGGGAGACATAATGAATTTGGATGTGGAGAATTCAATTCTATTGAACTATTTACTTACAATATGGAATTAGAACATAAACAATACTAATTACGATTGATATTGTTTACTTACCATCGGAATTAGATTGAAAATTAATCTAATTATTAAAATACCCATATATATCTATGAAATCACTTATTTCCTCTACTCATCAATAAATAGTACTAATGTGCTACACCAATTTAACAACATACAAATGTCACTACACCAATTTTTTTTTCTTTTAATACTCAATAAGACAAATCCAATTCCAACTAAATTTCATTTATCGATAATAAATTATGTAAATAAATGGAAATAATTGGAGAATATTATTAGAGAAAGAGAAGAACTCTCGTAGAATATGTGGTTGTTTATATGTAGGGTTTAACAATACTATTTATATATATATATATATTCTCAATTTGGGTTGGAGAATTTGCATATATTCTCAATTAAATTAGGGTAGTTTAGGTAATAAAAATTGATACCCGAACTGATGGAGGAATTGATTATGATACCCACCTCACCCATTGGGTATCAAGTAGGGCTGTAAACGGTTTCAAAATAGCCAAAAATAGGTGGAACCATAAACCGAACCGTGTTATTAAAACGGTTCGGTTCTTGTATTTTTCAGAATAGGAACCGAACGGTTCGGTTCCTAACGGTTCCATGGCGGTTCCGGTTCTAAAACGGTTCCAAAAAAAATTGTCTTAAATTCAAGAATGATGTTAGTTTGAGCATATCATACTTATATTTTGTGACAAGAAATGATGGAAGATTGATAATTCGAGACAAGATAATTCCAAATCAGGGGATAGTCTATGTCCTCCACCAAATGAAATATGACTAGTACTTTAGTTTAAAGCAATTTCTCTCTTTTGCAAACAGTTCCGGTCCCAAAACGGTTCCTATACATTTTTTTCTAGGAACCGAACCGAACCGAATTGTTTTAAAAACGGTTCGGCTCTACTGTTTAACTTCATTTTTTTTTCTAGGAACCGAACCGAAGTGCTGTTAAACGGTTCGGTTCCAACGGTTCCTTCAGGAACCGGAACCGATTAACAGCCCTAGTATCAAGTTAGGGGTTTTAGCAGTAATCAATTCCTGATGAGGAGGTGAGACCCACATCATTCCAATTCTCATATATATTAGTAAACGACGGAATTCTCTTATCTCCTAATTAATTTCTATATTCTCAAGTCTATTCAACGGTAGTAAACGTGTCATTGGTGTTATTTGTTTATGTATGCACTAATTATGTTCGGTGATGGAGGTAACCTTCATGAGGACTCAAAAAAGAGCCATAGATCGAATGCTTCAGAACTTCCTTGAATTCCCTATAGAATTTGTGAAGACGCTGCAGCTAGGTTGACTCTCCGAAAAGGCATGTCTCATCAAGAGGTCTAACTTGTTGTGACCTCCCGGACCTCGGTATGTACATTTTGGCGATGCTTAATTATGGGATAGCAAGGTGGAGAAGGCATAGCTATGCAGAGTCAGGGGATTGTTTTTGGGAGCCATTATTATTGTTAGTCACTAGGACCGAAAGCTAGTGTGGATACTGGTTCTTTTAACATGGAAATTATGAAAATGTAAGCTCAGAGACCAGCACAAGCTTTGGATGATCAAGTTGTAGAACAAAGTTATGAAACTCATTTTGATCAAAGTGATGGGTTTTGCTGCTGGACAATGATCAGTCAGGCATCTTCCTCTGCCTCATATTCATCATACTTTACTTGATACTTATAACTGGATGCTTGCTACTCATCTGAAGCAGTCTACTAGATGGATATCTAAATTTACTTTATTCAAGATTACATCTCTTGAATCTCAAATGGTATGGAGCCAAATGCCTGTTTACAAAACTACCTGTACATCTGTACCAAGACAAAATTGAATAGGAGGACAATGATATTGATGCAGTCCTACCACATATCTACCAAATGAACCAAGGTTCTCAAAATTCCATCACGGATGAGGCTAGCTCAAGCAAAGGCTCCAATGCTGTCGGAGCAAACTTACGAGCAAATAGGTTACAAATGGATGTCATCTCTGAATTGTACTGACAAAGTGCTCCATTATTCCTTATAGACCTTACAAAATCTTCTGTAACATTATCTCCACCATACATTGCAGGGTGTGGTCCTCCCACAGACCAGTCCACCCAAGTCACGGTTCGATTAGAGTTCAATGAACCATGGAACATATTGAAGTAAGTAGGCAGGTAATGCTCATCTGGGTAACAAGCAGGCAAACAATAATTGCTAAACAAGGTGTAGTACTTTACATCTGCGATTATAATAGTAGCTAAAGTGCGGCTAAGTTCAAACCACTGAGACCCTTTTCTCCACTGATACAGCTGAATATGAGGAAGCATTTTACGGCTGTAACGCCCACGGCCGAAACGTCCAGGATTGTCATATGATTCAACAAAGCTATACTTGGAACCAATGAGATACTTGTACACTGTAGGAAAGTTATAGACTGGGATGCAACTCTCAGAGAGGAGAACAAAGCGCTCATTTGAGAAATCAAGCAATGCATTAGCTAAAAGTCGCTTTTCTGCATCAACCAGTGTAACAGTTCCCCACGAAACAGGCTGCATAGAACAGTAACTGAACATAAGGAGCGGGTAACTCACTAGGAAAGTACATATGATTAGAAAACAAGTACATACTAATGAATCAAATTTACCAGAAGTGTCGCAGTTATAGTAAATGCATCATAGTGTAACATGAAATGAGCAGTCAATTTTAGAGTCATTAACCAATAAAAATTACTCTAAGCAATTGCCAAACCGACACAATAAGATAAAAGAAAATAACTTTCCATCTTACACAGAAACTTTAGATTCTCAACTTTCCAGGCAATGAATAAAATAAAAGTTTGAAAATTGAGCAGTGTTTCCCTGGTGTTACTTCTGCTCAAGTCTCATAAATTATTGGGTTTCCTCTGTGTGCACCCATGCTAGTTCATAACCCGAACCATACCAGCCTACTTCTATCGAGGGGAAGATATTAAGGAACCAAAACATCGAATGGAATGATTCATAGAGAAGTAGCTGCGTTACACATACTAAGGTACCCCGTTATTAAGATAGTTGATTATAATTGGAAGTAAAGTAGATAAAAAAGTAAACAGGAAGAAAAAAAGAGCATTAGATAATCCGGTTCAGTCCCCACACTTGCAACTTCACAGGAGACTAAGAAGAATATCCTACAGCATCACAGGTTCTCATATGACCAAAGTTCAGCCAACTATTTTCCCATTAATCCGCAGATTTGGCAATTTTACAGCCCTTTAATTTATAAAAGCGCATACTGTTGATATTGAACAGAAGAGCCATCAATTCTAATAAAGCTTCAACCTTAGATCCATGCCAAGGTCTATCAATATGACAAACACCTAAACCTAATGCAGAGCTTATACCAAATGAATAGCAAATAGAACTTTCCCTACTTTTGAAAAGCACATCAGTCTAGACAGCCGAGAGAGGATGTCACTAATTTTAGCCAAGACAAGCCTTGTTTAGAAAAAGGCTAATAATACAAACCCTCATAAAGCTAGATTATTAAATCCTAAAAGCAACTAATGGAAGACACAACAAGCTTGCCATTATGCTCCACATTCAGAAATCAAAACTACCTGTACTCAATCCAAAACTCGAGTCCATTATGTAATTGACAACGAAAAGAGCTAGTGACAAGAACACGTATATGGAAATCGCTACAATGCCTGACATCATAGGAATCATAGAATTCTAAGAACAACAACATTCAATCCAATATATATGAAAATGCAAGCAGAATAATACAGAACCAAGAGAAAGCAATGACAATGTGGTTGCCAGCAAAAATGTTATACCTGACTAGGAATTTCGCGTCGGTAAAATGGAGAACTGGTGGATGCATTGACCTTATACCCCGGATCAACATGGATATAAACTGTAAAAAGCTTATTGTCAACCCCCTGAAAGAACCTCTCCCACAATGGCATCAAAGGCAACGGCCCTCTAGTCATAAACATGAATGCAACTCTAGGCACTCTCTGATACGGATACTCTTTCGTTATCGGAACCATGGAAGCTCTCCAAAACAGCTCAGTATCCGTCATACCATGTGTCAAGTTATTCGGCTCCAGAAATGTCTCCATGCTCAAACAATCAACCCTCTCGCAACTCGGTGCAACTGAAGCCGTGCAGCATTTGGTCTGCTCCTTCTCCGGCGGTGGTGTTGTGTCGTTGGAAGGAGAAGAGAAGTGGTTGATGAAAGAATAAATCTCGGTTTGGGAACCGAAATGACGGTTGATGTGGGCGCTTGTGGCCAATCCTATGACCACACCCACAACAAAAACGACCAAAAAGGAGACAACTTGGAAGAGCTTGAACAAACCCGTTTGGTTCTTGTTGTTGTCGGGCAAGTAGTCTTCTCCCTCCCCTCTGCCGTTTCTTGCCATTGGCCCTTTTTGGCATTCAAAAGATCAAATCTTGTTCATCAAGTCATGATCTTTGTGTCTCCGGTGTTCCAGAACCAACCCATGTATATAAAAAAACAGAGATACAAGATGAAGAGAGAAACTTGTCGTCCCCTGTGTACCTGAAACCGAAGAAGCTTGGAAAATCCAAAGAGCAATAATTCTTAGGACAGTTGGGGTCTTTAAGCAAGAGTGGGATTGGTGATGATATTGATTGTTCTTGGAAAGTTGTGGCTTTTGTGGCCTTGTGGGTGGAGAGAGGGAGGGAGAGAGAGAGAGAGAGAGAGAGAGAGAGAGTGCGAGAGAATCTGAGTTATTGTTCTTTACTTCTGACTGAATCCGTGGCATTGGTGGATAAGTGTAGTCCCATTCCTCGGTATAAATATAAGGAAAAATGACAAATTCATACAAATTTAGCCTTAGACCATTTGAAACAAAAAAATCAAAAGGTAACCAAACACTCTAAGAGTATCTATATATATTTGACCAAATAGTAAAAAAAATTATGAATCTTAGACCCGGGATTTTAAATTCGAGAACCGTTGGAATTGCACTGAAATAGTCGATTCGATTCGATTTAAAAAAAGATTACTAATTCTAGAGGAACCGCACCGAAATAATCAATTCGATTCAATTTTGGTTCTTATTTTTGAAAATGATTTTTAAACCGTTAGAACCGAATCTTCACAACTATATAAGAAAACCCCTAAAAAAACATCTTTTATTGCCGCCTCCCTCATCACTTTCTTTTCTTTACTTTTTAGACACATACTAATCACTATATAAACTAAAAAAAACCTATTCAATTTGCCTCACTTCCTCACTTCCTCTATTATTTATTACTCCCTCGAATCCAAAACGTCCTAGATTTCCATTCTCTCTCTCTCTCTCTCTCTCTCTATCTAAATTCTTTTTGTAATAATTGAGTATGTTAATTGTTTATCATTGAATAATTATATTAGAAAGGTTGTTGAAGTTCTGTATTTACATTTTGAAGTTGATATTTTATATGATTATTGTTTAAGGCTTGGAGGTAAATATATATTAAAGTGAACTTTTGAAACCGTAATAATTCAGAAACTAATCTGATATTTACGGTTTCAGTTGCTTCCGGTTCTGGAAACAAATAGTGCTAAATCCGGATTTTTTTTCTTTTTCGGCTCCTGTTCCGGTTACGAGAAAAAATCATTATTTTGGAATCGGTCCCAAGCCTAATGAATATTATATATTTTTGAAACTATTTTTTACCCTCATTTATCTAAACACTTGTAGATATATATATATATATAGTCCATATCCAGAGTGAAGCTTCACTCTGAAATTTCAGAGTGAAGTTCCAATTTTGGCACACTTTTCGGTCAAATTTTTTCAGCATAATCGATTCAAGATTTAGGTATGCTATTCAAGATCATCTATACAAAATTTCATCTAATTTGACAATTATTTGAGCTTTCAAAATTTCAGAGTGAAGCTTTAAGGGATATATATATATATATATATATATATATATATATAGAGAGAGAGAGAGAGAGATCACTTTGCCGGACTCTGGTCCCCGTCGCCGGCCACCTTCGCCGGATTCCCGATCACCGGCCTCTGGACATCGTTGTTGGAATCCGTCCACCATCGCCGGCTCTGGCCATGAGTTACCGGAAAAACATTACAAACCCAATAATGCCCAATAACAAATTACTGACACCCTATAAACTAAAAAACTAGAATTAGAAATCTAAAAATCAATGCTGAATCTCTGCAGTTAGCCCATGAAGTAACTAGAAAATGTTTTCTGTTATCACGGCTTACTTATTTGAAGTAACCAGAATCCTAAATCAGCCCTTCATATCACCTGGGTCCCAGATCCAAGCCAACAGGTTTTGTGCCGCAAAACCTAAACCAAAATTGGACCACCAAACAGCACAGGGCCACCAAGGAGTGACCCAACACCCTAAGCCCAATTCGAGCTGGGCACCCAAGCAAGGTAGCCCAAGTGATTAGGCCCCCTAAAATGGGCACCCGTTCATCATCACCATCTGCAACCACCAGCGAAGCAACGCAGCCCTCCACCAGCCCCACACAGTAGCCGCCACCTCCATCGCCGCGGGACACAAATCTCGAATATCCAAGCACCAACGAACTACCAAAGCCCTCCCAGACAGAGCCAAGTACCACAACCCCATACACCCTTCACGCCACCAGCGAGGACGACTCGGATCCCAGATCTGAGGCCTACAGCCGACTCGGACCATCACCGGACCCACTCCAAGATCCTGGTAACTTGGCATCGCTGCCCACTATTGTTTCTGCATTACATAGCCTTGAGCTTCGCACCCGTGATTCACCAGAGCACAATGCCAACCCCCAAGGCTAGTGAAACTCCGACGCCAAAAACGACCAAATCCATCAGAAGAGAGAGAAGTCGATCTAGGCAGGAGAAACTGAGAAAACTCACGACTAGAATTGGTGAATTGGTGCCACGATTGGTCAAACCCTAGGGTTGGCTGCCGCCGAGAGAGAGAGAGAGAGCTTTGCATTTTTACCTAGCAAGAGACTTTAATATCATGACCAGAATATATTTTATCCTTTTTGATGGGTTTAATTAGAAAAAAAAAAGATAATTCTCGTAACTTAGAAAAATCTACATTTGATGGGGTTTATCTAAACAATAGACTTCATGATTTTATAGAATTTATCTAATATACATATACAGTAAAACATCTACAAATGAAGAATGTCAGGACATGAAGAAATAGTTACTTTAGTGAGATTATTATATTATTGATAAATTAATAAATTATTATAGAGACTTTTATTGTTATTCCGGCTCATTTGATATTACAATTTTAGTATGACTACTATGTTTATTTTTAGTTAGGATCTTTATTTATTTACTTTCTAAATTTGGTAAAATGTCATGTCTAAAAGTAACTTTAAAATGATAAGTTTAAATAATTAATTTCTTTTCATGACTTTTATTCATTATTTATTTTAAAATTTTGATAAATTATTAATCATTTTAACTAATTTTTATCTCACTAAAGTAATAATTTATTCTCGTCCCGACATTATTCATTTATGGAAAATGTTAAAGACAAAAAAGAATGATATAAAAATTCTATACCAAATGATGTGGCATGTGCCATATCATCATTATAACCTTAATAATTTTCAACATTGTTTTAGGGCAGGACTGACGGCAGCCCTCACACCATTGTCATTAATGAAACTGTAGAATACAAAGGGGGACATAAAGCCTAAATCCCATATTGATACAACCCGAAATAATATCAGGAATCACAATATAACTTACGTATTCTAACACGCAAAAATTAGCAAGGAGAGCAACATTAACGACCCCGTTTGCTTTACAAGGTTGGCGACATACCAGAAATATAAAGCTCATATAGAGCCTTAAATTGCTATGTCTATCAGCTTTCCTACTATATTGCCTCTGGAAACTACCAGTGGCATGAAGTTCATCCTGCCACTAGGAAGTTGCGATCATTAGACAAAGTAAGGAACCCACTGCTTCATTAGAGCAGACATGGCGCACAGAGTGCTGCTACCACGACAATGCCCACTTCTTTTTTATTGAAAACAGTAAATAAATCAAAACAACTAAACAAAAAAACCATAAAACTAAAAGTATAATTGCCCTAAGTGGGAAAATGTTCTTGACCCAAGCCTGGCCCATACAAAAGACCCAAGTTATGGGCTCACCCAAGGAGTCAGAAGGTTGCAAGCTGCCGCGATGGTCGGACCCAACTCCACCACCACCGCAATCAGTAGAGGTTCGCCAATGTTACCTTCTGGTAACTCCAAATCACCGTCATGCCGCCACCATCATTGTGCCAGAAGAGGTGACTCCAACCACTCCATCCTTTCCCCAGATCGGATTGGCAAAACCCGATCCATATCCACTATGGATTGTTAGAGCCCTCTGTCGCCGCGACAAGAACGTCCACCGCCATCCACCTTTGATTGTGTGGCATTTGCCATTGCCACCGACTAGATCGAAGAGTCGCAAATCGAGGCCAGAGAGTCGCCTGCATCTCTTTCTTCCCTAAGCCAAAACCCCAACTATGATCTTCCCAACCTAGATTAGATCGAGGAGAGAAAACCACTACCCAGACTCAGATAGAGGCAATAGAAGCATGTCCAACGACGGCAAAGGGCTTGCCACCGGACAGGGAGATGAAAATAATTTTCTGACCCAAGCGTGTGCATGCACGTTCTATCTTAGGCGCAGAGTTGGGTTACATGTACAGTGTTCCTAAATCTATTAAATGCTTGTTAATCTAAAAGTAAAAATCAAAAATGAAAAAAAAAATCATTTTGATAATACTGAAGATAAGGAACAAGATCCTAACATATAAATATACAGTCTCGTTCACACAGTCAATAGCTGACCATGAATTCATGCTTAACCACCATTGGATGTAAATCCAAGGGTGAGAAGAATCTTTTTAAAATTGAGTTATTTTGTTTTCAACCCTTAAATTTAGATCCAATAATGGTTGAACATGAATTCCATTGTCAGCTACTGACCGTAGGAACGTGATTGTATAAATATATACACACCAACGCTCCATTCCCTTCTTTTATAGTTTAGGTTAGGAAAATGTTTCAATTTTGCTTAAGAAAAAAATAAAGGGAAAAACTTGCGTACAAACTAGTATGTATGCGTGCGTCCGAACTTTCATTTATTTATACACTTTGGGAATATATATACATGATTTCAACCGTTCAAAAGTTTAGTTTATTACTAAAGATCATGTTTGTAAAAAATTGATGTAAACAAAAATCGTCTTCATAGTCGATTGCATCAAACAAATTGACGGTTGATCATGAGACTACTAACTTTCACCATACCCGTTCATTTGTTTGATGCAATCGACAAAGGAAACGATTTTTGTTTATGTTGATCTTTTATAGAAATGATCTTTATGGAATCAGAGTGTTGAAATCGTGAAATTTTGAATTTTATTTAAATTCTAGTTTATTCTTCCACTTCCAAACTAAGGGTGAACAAGTAGACCCGAAAACTGAAAAAAAAATACCATATTCGAACTCAAATTGAATCCGAAAAAACTGAAAACCGAAAAACATCGAACCGAAAATAAAAAACCGAACCGAACCGAAAGAAGGCTTATTAAAAAATTGAATTCTTTAATCAATGATTTTATTAATGTTTCATATCATCAACCAATCAGTATCAATAACATCTCACACCAGACGACTTACATGATGGACTTAGCGAGGTTCATTTACCTAAACTCATAGGGAGTGCGAACATTTTTGTTCCTCAAAATCTGATTTTAATCTAGTCGAGTTTTTTTTATACTTGAGCTAAATATAAACTGTGGAGATGTTAGAGTCAATTTGGTATGGAATAATCAATTAGACATTTTGTTTTTCATCTTTATGTTAAATTTTGTACTTTGAAATTAATGTCTAATATTACATATTTTACATACGGGTATAACTAGAAAAAAAAACCGAACCGAACCGTGTGAGTTGGGTTTGGTTGTGGGTCAAAGTCTCTAAAATGAAAAAACCGAACTGAACCGAACCGAATTTAAAATTTAAATTGGGTTATGGGTTTTGTCCAAAACTGAACCGTACTGACCCGTGTCCACCCCTAATCCAAATACACCCTTACTAAATATGAGAGCTCCATTACCTCAGTATTAAAAATTGGAAGAACAAAACATCGATCAAACGACGTCCCAAAAATTAACACGAGCATAATTAGCTAAATGATGAGCTACTAATTTGATTTGACGATAAGCATGGGCAAAAAATAACTATCTGAATTTGGAGAAGATCAGAGGTAATCTCATCACATACACGACCTACGTGGGAAATATGTGGAATTACACCGTGCTTGGTTGCTTAAGTGATCAGTAGAGAATATGTCTAAAAAAAATTATCAGGTAAAGCACATGCGTAAGAGCTTGAGTGATAGCAGCTCGCCTAACCAAAACCTCAATATGTTAGCCGAGCACCTGTGCACAATAAACTCATGTAGGCCTCCCAGTTGTCGCTGTCTCAGACCACAAGCCCAATTACTTCACAGTTCACACCAAATCAAGAATTTAATCTCGAAATATGGATATTGCCACGACTCAGCTATCAGTTTTTGTTTGAGACCAAACAAAGCGAAAGCAATTACATCACATGATAACATACGATTACGAAGTACGAAATTGTAAACCAGTGATTGCGACTAAAGTTGATTTCGTCAAAAAGATGTATGTCGAAAATTAGAAATCCGAGATGAACCTGTATAGCCAAAATTAGAAAATGATTATGTCGAAAATTCAACATAATCTCTAAAATTAGAGCCATGAGAGGACACAATTATTTAATAGTAAAACTGCTTCTTAAAAACCTTGATTCCTTCAAATCAATTCTCTTTCGTAAATTGTTTTGCATGCAATTTCTGAAACTTTACTAGAATAAATAAAACACTGGTTTGTACAACATGTGAAATACTTCAACTGCATTATATAGTAAACTCATAAGGAAAAATCAGATAATAAAATCTCACAAGGAAAACGAGACTGAGAATATATGTAATACTTCTTAAAAACTTGATCTCTGAAAAGTCTTATAATTAAATATTACCAAACTTGTACCCAAAACTAAACTGGTCATGCACTTATAATGACTAAATCAGAATAGGAAATGTGTGGCGACAACTGGTCATACACTTATGTTGAGCGAACTCAACATAAGCAGAGCGGGGGAGGGGGGAATAATTGGTCATGCATCTGTGCGCATCAGGCAGAGCGGGGGAACCGGTCATGCACTTGTGCGTCCGCTGATACACAAAAGAGCGAGAAGGTGTACTTGACGTAACTGGATAACTAGATCACTGTATTGATGTTCTTTTGGGATTGGGTACTTGTAAGGTAATTAAAAACAAAACTTAATAAAACTTTCTTTTATTCCGTAACACAACTTTTATAGCTTATATCCGTTAAATTCTTGGATGATTTCTGTTTTTATTTTGTTAAAGTTTAATTCAATCTTGTCTATGAGATAGTTGTGACTTTTCAAATTGTGTAATGATATAAAGTTTTCGATTTCTATTCAATGATTTTAGGTTTTATGCTGTGAGTGTTCATGTTCTTGATTAATTTTCGGCGTGTTCTTATATTGCATGTATGATTAAGACAAGTAGTTGATGTTACATATGTTAATCATACAAAGTTGAAAACGATTTTGATACAAGTAGCGATTAATTGTTTGTTCTTTGTTCTCCCACCGATTATGATCTTAAGTTCGACATTGGATAGGTGCTTAAACATGTTGATTTCTCTATGTGATACGTAATTGCATGATAAATTGGTATGTTAGATTTCGTTGCAAGACAAGTAGTTGAGCAGAATGTATCCATGTATTAGGAACCAAGTAGGAACTTGATGCATGATTGAACTTAAGTGGAACTGTGATACCTACAGCATGAACATGATTGAGATTAGATTTCGATGGCTTTGATCTTACATGATTTGTTTGGTGATTGCTTATGTGTTGGTTGGTTGATCACATGTATATATTAATTTAGGTTTTATTTTCTGTTTTGATACCGATCCTATATCAAATCATTAAACTCTTATGAATTCGTTGTTAAATGTTTGTGATTCTATGCCCTGGTTTGATCCTCGGTTTGTAAACGATACCCTCTTGCTTTATACTACTAATGATAAACATGCTCAAAGACTTTTCTCGAGAAAATCTACTTTAATGACTTGTTAAATATGTGGGACGATAAACAAAAGACAAAAAACATAACATCAAGCTCAATAACATTTATCCAGAAAAAAATCTACTTTTATTAATGAAAATCACTCGCCAAATAGGTAGATAACAAAAAAGTGAAGTAGACCATAAAAGGTGAGCAAGCCCAATAACATTTACCCAGAAAGTCTACTAAAAGACACGCAAATGTCATGTTAAGCATGTACACAACACACACACATTAGTAGACCTAAAAGATAAAACTATCCTCAAGAA
The DNA here is from genome assembly GCF_933775445.1 of Argentina anserina. Classification (NCBI taxonomy): domain Eukaryota; kingdom Viridiplantae; phylum Streptophyta; class Magnoliopsida; order Rosales; family Rosaceae; genus Argentina; species Argentina anserina. Next base: position 18,070,340 of record NC_065876.1, read on the forward strand.
CAATTTTCAAGTGGTTCACATAAGAAAACATTCCTATCACTTGTTTGACATATATTGTGGCACACGGTTAAAATGTCATGTTAACCATGTACACACAACACGCAAACATAAGTAGACCTAAAAGATAAAACTATCCTCAAGAATAATTTTCAAGTGGTTCACATAAACAAACATTCATATCACTTGTTTGACATATATTGTGGTACATGGTTAAAATTTGAGAGCGATCGGGCATCATTTAACCATATGATCATCATGAAAACTGAAAAAAAGCACTTTGACCACACATATACTCCTTGACCGCCGCCTTATGGAAACCTTCTTCCGCGAAGGGTAAGGAAATGTAGAAGGACATGACCACGGGCTCGGGAATACGGGAACTCCAACCCCTGAAATTTCCCCGGCATGGGGTCTACCCATAGCACATATTCGTGGTGTTTTAGGTTTTTCCAATGATCGGATGGTCTACCGAGGCCCGTTACATCCCAAATTTTAACCATCCCCCTAATTATAAGTGCATGTCACATACAATGGTCATTTTCGTTAATGGAGGTCCGCTTCAAATAGCTCCTTCAATAAGTTGCAACTTCTTCGTTAACCTAGTACAAAGGTTAAGCAACATAGAGGGCTACTTAGGGTTTCAATTAGCAAAGTAATTCCTTTGGAATAAGTAGCCATTGGATGTCAAATATATGTATATTTTTGTATGCGGTTAAAATTTGAGAGTGATCGGGCGTCATTTAACCGTGTGATCGTCATTAAAACCAAAAGAACCGCACTTTGACCACACACATACTCCTTAACCGCTGCCTTTTAGAAACCTTCCTCCGCAAAGGGTAAGGAAATGTAGATGGACATGACCACGAAGTTGGGAATACGGGATCCCCAACCCCTGAAATGTCCTGGGGTGGGGTCTACCCATAGCACATATTAGTAGTGTTTTAGGTTTTCCCAACGACTGGATGGTGAACCGACGTCTGTTCGGCCCAAATTTTAACCATCCCCCTTATTTTAAGTGCATGTCACATCTAATAGTCAGTTTCAGTTTTCACTAATGGAGGTCCATTTCAAATAGCTCCTTGAATAAGTTGTAACTTCTTTGTTAACCTAGTACAAAAGTTAAGCAACATAGAGGGTTACTTAGGGTTTCAATTAGCAAAGTAATTCCTTTTGACTTGGTGACCGTTAGAAGTTAGTTATATGTATATTTTGGTACGCAATTAAAATTTGGGAGCGATCGGGCATCATTTGACCATGTGATCGTCATAAAAACGGAAAAGGTACTTTAACCACACATATACTCATTGATCGCCACCTTACGGAAACCTCCCTTCGCGAAGGGTAAGAGAATGTACAATGACATTACCACAAGGTCGGGAATATAGGAGCCCCAACCTTTGATATGCCTCTAAACTCAAAATAGAAAGTCAAACCCTAAAGTAAAATATAAAGTCAAACCGCAAGTAGAAAGTAGTAGACTAAAAGCATTATACTTCTATAAACAAATATGTAGATAAATGACTACATAGAAGTAAACGAGAAATATAAGAAATCTTACTTTTCCCTAAATGTCTACTTCCAGACGATTAAAAGGATCGTCAAACATGTAGACTAAGCACATGAAAGGTGTATACTAAAAGTCTCACGTCAAGTTGAACAACATTTTTCCTGAAGTGTACTTCTATAAACGAAATGACTATCAAGTATGTAGACAAATGACTAGATAGAAGTAGACTTTTTTTTTTGTTAAAGATAGAAGTAGACGATATATATAAGAAATCTCATATTTTTTTCAGAATGTCTACTTCTAGACGATTAAAAGGCTCGTCAAACATGTAGACTAAACACATGAAAGTAGTAGACTAAAAGCATAACGGCAAGTTGAAGAACATTTCTATAGAAAATCTACATCTATGAACGAAAATTACTAGTGAAGTATGTAGACAAATGACTAGGTAGAAGTAGACGATAAATATATAAAAATTTCATATTTTCCTATAATGTCTACTTTCATACGATTAAAAGACTCATCAAACATGTAGAAGCACATGAAAGTCGTAGACTAAAAGCATAACGGCAAGTTCAAGAACATTTCTCCAGAAAATCTACTTCTATGAACGAAAATTACTAGTCAAGTATGTAGATAAATTACCATATAGAAGTAGACGATAAATATAAGAAATCTCAAATTTTTCTAGAATGTCTAATTCCAGACAATTAAAAGGCTCGTCAAACATGTAAAATAAGCACATAAAAGTAGTAGACTAAAAGCATAGCGGCAAGTTGAAGAATTGTTTTCCTTAAAGTCTACTTCAATAAAGGAAAGTGACTCGTAAAGTATGTGAACAAATGATTGGATTGAAGTAGACGATAGATATAAGAAATCTCACAGTTTCCCAGAATGTCTACTTTCCAACGATTAAAAGGCTCGTCAAACATGTAGACTAAGCACCTGATAATAGTAGACTAAAAGCATAGTGACAGGCTGAAGAATATTTTCTCCAGAAAGTGTACTTCTATAAACGAAAATTACTCGTCAAGTAATTTAGATAAATGCCTACATAGAAGTAGACGATAAATATAAGAAATCTCACATTTTCCCATAATGTATACTTCTAGAAGATTAAAAGGCTCGTCAAACATATAGACTAAGCACATGAAAGTAGTAGACTAAAAGCATAATGGCAAATTGAAGAACATTTCTCCAAAAAATCTACTTCTATATACGAAAATTACTAGTCAAGTATGTAGATAAATGACCAGATAGAAGTAGACGATAAATATAAGAAATCTCAATTTTTCCTAGAATGTCTACTTCCAGAGTCCAGACGATTAAAAGGCTAGTCAAACATGTAGACTAAGCACATGATAATAGACTAAAAGCATAACGACAAGTTGAAGAACATTTATCTAGAAAGTGTATTTTTATAAATGAAAATTACTCAGAAGTAGACCATAAATATAAAAAATCTCACTTTTCCCCATAATGTATACTTCAGATGATTAAAAGGCTTGTCAACATGTAGAGTAAGCACATGAAAGTAGTAGACAAAAACTATAACGACAAGTTCAACAACATTTAGACATGCAAAATACCTAGAGAGGACCACTTCATCAGGAGAGACCACCTCATTTTTAAATATGAGCAGTTGCTAGTTGCTACAATAAACTTTGCTAATTTGTTTTATATAATTATTTATAATAGTAAAATTAATAAAATATTACAATATATTTTATAATTTTATTTATAAAACGTCACATATGTCAAAATAAAACATTTTTTTTCACTATAATAATATTACTGAAATAATGTAGATAAAATATTGAAATAGTCAAGAGGTTTTGATTTAAATGTATAATATTTTTCCACTTATAGGCTCATGCAACTTATTGACGCCAGATCAATTCTCAGCATTATAATTGTTTAAATATTTATTTTTTAAATATAAAATTTGGCCGGCACACGAATTTAACAGGTCGGGTCTGAGAACCCGGCCCGGCCCATGAGCTTAAATATTTAGACCCGGTCCGACCCATTTAAATAACATGCTCAGGTTGGGCCGGGCCGCGAACGGGTCCTGTCGAGCTGCTTTTTAACGAGCCAGGCCAGTGTCGGGCTCGATGTTTTCAGCCTACTTGCCACCTCTATTCACAAAATTTAGCAATCAGCAAATAAAAATTGTACCACAACGAAATTGGTACTATGAGCTCTACCTGGTATTCTGGCTCATGAAGTGGCATCCAATATGTCAATAGCTCGAGAACCATACAACTTGAGAAAATTTAAAGAGCGTTTGAGTGTTGTCCGCCTGAAGGAAAAGTCTAGCAAGAGATATTAATCCATTTTCTCATGCTTAACTTCTGTGATCAGAATAATTAGATTAAATTCAAAATCGAAAAGGTTTGTGTTTCTACCCCTAGAAACTCTAAAACCAAGCTTTATATTATGTGATACACAGGGCCTAAGAGTAAACTCTGGGAATAGCCTTCCCCAGCTATGGTGGAACTCATAGAAGGCTTAAGCATCAAAGAGGCAAATCTACTCTAAATTTATCCAGTATAGAAGCTCTAAATAAGAGTATCTTGCTGATGCAAATTCTAATTGCAGATTAAAGAAGAAACACCTAAAGATCAATTACTGAGAGTTAAATATAAAATGACAACAGTAATTTAACACAGGTGTTTAAGTGCTAATAGGAGAACATACAAGATGCCTCTCAAGTCTAGTTCAACTTCAAGGCTTCACATAACAAAGTGAAACAGTACTACGATACTACCCAATTGATACCACAACCATTTTCTGTTAGCTGTGCTCAACCATTGGCAAGGGATTTATACCAAGATTTATCAAACTCGTATATTCTGCCAACCTCCACAAGATTCGAGAGAGCGCGAGACACTGACGAGATATCCTGTGCTGGTACTTTCAGTACTTGGGCAATTGTCTCAATGTGTGCTCCCCCTTGCCTTAAAATGAAATAAGAGCTAGTCATAGATAGAAAAAAGAAAGGATAGAACAGGAATCCAAACATGCAGAATTTGACATAAATTCATACAAGAGAAATAATTTACCAATAATACAATATTGTACAACTATATTTAGAGATGTATAGCACACTAGTACATCCATAATCTCATGCCCAACGTAACTATGACAACTTTTTTGTTCCTCATAAACCCCACTGATTGATTTTTACATTATCCATTAAACCCTCTCCACATGTGCCTGGTATGAAATCTTGCCGGATATGGCAGGAAAGCGTACTCCACCACAGTAATAATATAGTACATACAAATGTAGGCAACTATGTTGGGTGGTTATAAGAGCACATGCAAATACTGGAGAAAATTGGAAAAACTAAAATTGGAGTACTAAGATAACAAGGATCACTTCAATAAAGGAAATATATATATATAGTTATTGAATGCTACTATTCTAAGCCTTCCGTTGAGGATTTTGTTATACCACATTGACAGAATCTACAAATGACATAAGAACAATTTTTTTGACCGAGAACAGATATTACCAAAATCTAGTCAAACCTCAGCAACCTCCAAAACAATGGAATCGAGAACATTATGATCTCATTACAATTAGTACACATTTACCAGCTATCAACATTGGATAGGTTCTTGAGGAGAAGCATATACAATGTAGATCTCTCATATTTTGATAGAAAACCAGAGAAGTAAACAATCTAATCCAGGGGCTCTTTTTCTCTATCCTTTCTTTAACTATCTTATCATTGGCTGTCTGATTTTTATTCAACCAATTATCACTCTCATTTATTCAGCCTATCTACATAGATAAAAATATGACTATTCATCACAGATGATTTCTTCTGATACAGATTGTTTTGTACCGTTAGAACTGGTTATTTAGTCATGGAAAAGATAATCAGTACTTGCCAAATCAAATGGGATTACTAACCTCTAGACCCTAGAACATAGCCTTCTTCCTTTCAAGAAGGAAACGCTCGTAATAAAATCAAACAGGTCATTTATGGAATTCTAATTTAAGCATGCTAAGAATTTTGTTCCAAGGTCAACAAAGATCCAAAAAGTGTTAGTATTGGAGTGTTCATTAGTCAAGGACAGAAGACCATAGTCTCATGTTCAACAATTAGATAAATACCAAGCCCATGTGAGACATGAGAATGACATTGTTTGCAGCAAGACAATGCCTTGCGATTCTAGAGTAACAGTCAGTTGACACTGATGGTGTTTTGCTATGTCATAGAAAGTGTTCTTATACATATAGAAAATATCAAAATATTTTTGAGGACATGGGTACTCACAAGTACGGAGGATAGTTCAAAACTTGTAAGAACATAGTCTCGTGTTCAACAATTAGATAAATACCAAGTCCATGTGAGACATGAGAATGCCACTGTTTGCAGCAAGACAATGCCTTGCGAATCTAGATTAACAGTCAGTTGACACTGATGCTGTTTTGCTATGTCATAGAAAGTGTTCTTATACATATAGAAAATATTTTTGAGGCCATGGGTACTCACAAGTACGGAGGATAGTTCAAAACTTGTAAGACATTTTCTTCAAGGCTTCTCTGTCCATCAAGGCTATATTGTCCAGGTACCTGAGCGGGAACATCAAACGGACCAGTGAAGGAAAGAAGAAATACAGTACAAAACTACGGATATAACAGACAAATCCCTAAATAGAGGGAAAATATAACAGACTGAAGTCTCTAAATGAAAAACTGACCTGACTTTGTGGAATTGTCATATATGACTGAGTTGTGACACCTGCACCAACCTGTGATTTCTGCCATCACATGTACAGGTACAGACATGAAAAAAAATAAAAACATATACACATCAGAAAAAAAAACAGAGCATAATGTTCCACATCAATGAATTATTGTGTGGCAACAAGACACAATCACATTCTGAGTAGTTAGATAAGTACCGATAGCTTGGTGTTGTACAGATGGACATACATACACTCAATAAAGTGGCTTGCAATCTCATCATAGTCATCCACTGGCCTGAAATTACATCAGCTTCATGAATGGTGAAACTTTAACAAAATTCATACCAAATGTTGTAGTTTAGCCACTGATCTGGACTGCAGGATAGTCATTCAATGGTAACTTCTATCTGGTTTAACATAATTTATACCAACTGTTGTAGTTATTGAACCAACAGTGGTAGTTTCAATAAATTTACTAAACTAATAACACTTGAGGAACTATTTGTCTTAAAAAATTTAATTGCTAAAAATGCTATGTATAATTCTCAAGTGTACAATCTCTCTTGTGCGTCTTGCAATAAACATTCAGCGGTAGCGACAATTTAGAAGTCAAAAGAAAATACACGCTAACAATAACACTTTTACAAGGAACAAACGCAAAGAAAATGCTGACAATAACAATTGGCTATCACTTCAGTTTACCCTGTAGCCGAAATACACAATTATTCTTCTGCAAGAACAAAGAGAATGGAAATGTACCTAACACAGAACGCTTGTATGGTCTTCTTCCCCTGAAAGGTTTTCAAGCACCCATGAACCCGGACATACATTCCGTTCCTAAAATCATATATGAAGATGATGCAATGAGCTAACAATAAAATCTTTAAAAATATATTATAACATAACAGAATGCAATCACAAATGTGAATCCCTTTGCCCTAAACATACGAGATTGCTTCAACTTCGGCACTGTCTATTTCATCTAGACAGCTACACGCAAACAAAAAAAAAACAAGTCATTTACAAACATAGAGAATCACAAAATTCACCAAGAGAGAATCGTTAGACAAGAAAAAAAAAGAAAGGAAACACACAATCTGTTGCATTCGATGCGTCCGGTGCCATCATCAACAGTGAAAGTAGCATCTGTAACTCTCCCAACAAATTCATGCACTACTCCCACAAGCTTCACCTGAAACATAATCAAAAACTCAGAACCTTCCACCACAAAGAAACCGAAACTTTTTTCGAAACAGATTGAAAACAACTCACAGTGGAGACATCGACGTCGTCAATAAAGAAGCCATTCTCGCCGGCGATAGCATCATGAATCTGCTTCAGGGTCACTGAAAGCAGTGTTTGGACTTCACGATTCTGAGAAAAGAATCACGGAAAGCCTTAGTACATACTCTAATTGAGCAATTTCATCTAAGAAATCATAAACCCTAATCTAGCTAAGAGTGAGAGTTAGAAAGCCTCAGTTGGATAATTGAAACCGACAAGTGAATCACCTTGGAAGGAAAAAAAGACGGTTCGGGGGCTGCGTTGGAGGGGGGCATGAACCCGATGCCGTGGAAGGCGGCGCTTCCGTCGAATTGGCTCACGTTCATCGGTTTCTTCTGATTTCTGAGAAAACCTAGAGAGTAGTGATTCGGGTAAAGAAGACGGCGATACTGTGTTTCTATTTATTCTTCCCAAAAAGGTTTTTTTTTTCTTTTATCAAGACCAATCTGGACTAAATTGATATCACTGAAACGCTTAGAAGCTTTCATATGAACATAAGCAAGGGAACTCTTAGATACATTTCAGTAGACTGAAATATATGTAAATAATAAAGCAACTTTACTACAGTCAATCAAAGATAAGATGCATGGTTTTCTGTTCATATGAAAAATATTACAATAAGACCAATATATATGTATACACACACACACTAAACCTTGATATATGGAACTTCCCAAGTGCGTAAATCTCTGATGTTTCGCAATAAGAGTCTATTAGAGATGGGAAGAGAATGAGAAAAGAAGTGAAACATGCTGCACTCTAGAATAGCAGAGAAACAATAGAATAAATTCCAGTATTTTTTTTATAAATCCCACCTTTGGTTAAACACAATAAGAATGAATCAACACAGGTGAGGAAAGTAATATGAAGAACTTTTATAGTTGAGTGATGGAAACAAATGAACCGCAAGAGTAGAACAAGAATTAAGATCAAGTGCAGCCATTTGTAATTCCTTTGAAATTCCAAAACACTACTTTGGAACAAAATAATCAATTTAATAGTCAAACACTTTTGTATAAAGGTTAGAGAACCATTGTGCACTGCAATTAAACTTCCCTCAAATGATGTTTAGAAAAGGAGAGGACACAATCTATACAGGCACACTTCCAAAAATTTCAATAAGGATAAACAAAAAGTAGCTCAACTAAAACATTTGAGAGATAAAATGTCACGACCCCAAAATTTCGAGTATGAAACTCTAATTTCGAAGTCATAAAAAACTCTAAAACAATCTCAATAAATCGAAATCATTTTAAATGTCACAGCGGATCATTTCTGAGTTCAAAATACAACTTAGTCAAACCGATTATTACAAACCAAATTTATAATTCGACATTATAACAAATGGAAATGTATAAATGCTCACATAAATCCACACAAAATCCTCACCACAAGATGAAAAATAAACAATTTCGAGTCTTCAGAGTTGTCCTTCAATTTTCACTAATCGACACCTGCGGAATTGTCCCCTACACCATCGAATAGGTGCACCGGGATTGTAAACACAAACCCGGTAAGCTTTGCAGCTCGTATAAGTAAAATAACAAATACAACTCGCATAACAATATATACGAAAATCTACAAATCAACAATTATAAATACACTCATGTCTCATTAGACGGCCCATCTGGTTGTCTAATAATGTGAAAATATATGTACTCATGAGAATTGGGCAACCCCTATGTTTACCTAAATGCATTTATAATACGGGTACTCATGAGCGTTGGTACACCTCTGTTACCCCTCATGTAGTACGCCGCCGACATTGGACAACCATCTGTCATCCAATATCAAAAATATATGGGTACTCATAAGACGATAACCCATCTGTTACCTCATATGCAGTACCATGGCAGACAGACTATAGCTCTAACTGTATCGTAACTTTCGCCGGGCCAAAAGCTAGGTTCCGACATGCCAACACGTCCGAAGACAGAAAACACATTCGAAGACATAAACTCGTCCGAAGACATAAAACACGTCCGAAGACATAAACTCGTCCGAAGACATAAAACACGTCCGAAGACATAAAACACGTCCGAAGACATAAAACACGTCCGAAGACAAAAACTCGTCCGAAGACATAAACACGTCCGAAGACAAAACGTTTTAACAAACTCCACGTTAAAACCACATACTATAATCATCGCATTATATTGTACAAATCAAATCAACATGCTCAATATATAAATCTCATCACCAAAATGAACTTATTCACAACGAAATCATGACAGTATATAATATAGCAAACTATATAAATATACCTATTTACCATTTATACAAATACACATTCCACTATATCATATACATGTCATATTTCGTTCTTTATAATTCAGCATAATCCCGAATCTCCGCAAGGTTAGATTCGTAATGTGAGGTTTTACTCACCTTATAATCTCAAGTGTAATTTGATGATTACTCGATTACTCGACAATAATATTTAACCCTGTAAGCATCGTTAGTAGTATAACGCAAGAGGGTATCGTTCACAAACCGGAGATCCATCCAGGGCTTAGGATCACAACACTTAACAACGAATTCATAAAGATATAAAAGAGTTGATATATATGATCGGATTGAAAGATAAAAATATAAAATAAAACCTAAACTACTATATACATGAGATCAACCAACTAACACATAATACATCACCAAAACAAATCATACAAAGCTAACGAAAACAAGTTCTAGTCCTCCTTTAAGAATCATGCCGAGACATTATCATGAATGACTAAGGTTGGATCACGCAATTAGGATCCTAAGCAGTAACCTAAACACATAGACACTTAACACATTCGATTCATTCCAAGCGGTTCTAATCGAAATCTAACATACTTATCCTACCATGCAACTTCAAAGCCACGCATATTGAATTCATTAAGCATGTCACCTACTTAACCAACAATCATGCAATTCTGAAAATCACATAGAAGAGATAAACATGTTCATAGCATAAGTCATAAATCCAACAACCTAAATATCATGCTACAAGCGCATAACACATAGATACTTTCGAAATCACACAAAGACATGTCACGGCAGAAACCAAAATTCATAGAACTAAAACATGAAATCGCATCTTTATATAAATTGAATCAAGTAGCTATTTCATAGACAAAATTGAAACAAGATTACTCTACACAAATCGCATGCTCATCCAAGAACAAGAAAAACTAAGAAACCGAAATAGACATAGAGAGAATCATGGTTACATTTTATCAATCAAGCGATCTCACAAAGTATAGCCATGGCTTTCTAAGGGGATGGAACCTCTTCACAAGCATGCTTGAAGGCTAAGGATGATGGTGGAGAATGGTGAAATCGGTTTTAGGATTTCTTGAAAGGGTGAGGGATTGATTCGACAGAGCTAGGCTTGTGCTTGTGTGCAAGGTTGATGACGAATGAATAGGGAGGCCGTGCCTCTATATATAGGAGTCACAAAACCCTCTTTGCCGTCCCTTGTAGGAGATAGAGTCCAATTGGAAAGCTGAAATTTTCTTTGATATGGATTTTGATTCATGTACTCCAAATCCAACTTGATTTGGGAAACCAAATCCAATAGGGAGACATATATGGGCTGCACGGCATCTCTCCTTGTCCAACTAAGAATAGCTAGGCCGGCCTCTTCTTCTCCTTGTTCCACTCGGAGATGATTTCCTTGTCTCACTAGGAATGCATCACGACATCACTACTTCCTTTCCAAATATGATTTGTCTTTCCTGAAAAGAATTCGACGATTAAGGAATATGAAAGAATAAAAATAGGAAAGTAGAGTCCTAGTCGAGTAAGGAATCCTAGCTAAATAAGGAGTTCTAACAGTTAGCACAATTTCATCATCAAATCATTCAATTTCGTCATAGCTCTACTTAAAACACACAAATGAAAAATATGAACCTAAAACAACTAAATAAGAAGTAACAAGGCATAAGAATAGGGCATATATACATTAAGAACGTCACACTATGTGCTCCTATCATAATTCCACGATTCCGAAAGTAAATCATTTACTTGAATTATCGATCACCTTGAAAAGATAAGAAAAGAATTTAGAATCGTTACGTAAACCTTAAATGCCGAAACAATAATAATATTTTACTGTTCAGCAATTTCTGGTTTTACGAAAGTACTATTCACAGAGTTACTATTCACGTTTTTACTATTCAATACATATTAAATACGTATTCATTTACAAATTCATACTCTTTACGTATTTATGTACATACATGTACTATTCACAATAAATATTGTCCAGTAAATAATAATTACTGATTTACTATTCTGAAATTACTTTTACATTTACTGAATGTAATTTACATTTACCGTACATAAAATAAATTTACATTTACCGTACATAAAATAAATTTACATTTACCGTACATAAAATAAATTTACATTTATAATTTAACTGTTTCAAAAACACTATTCACGTGCCACCTCCGACGACCGCGCGTGGGGCCAATGCGCCGATTCTATAACCGGCGCGTAGCACGCCACCGCCGCCCCAAAACTCTTCCTTTCTTCCTCCTCCACCCTCCTACGGTCTCAGACCGCCACTAGGCTACCACACGCACCCACATGCGCCGCCTAAGGCGGCGGTATCTCCCCCATTTCCTCCTCCGGTCCTCCTCCTTCGATCCACCATCAAAACATCACAAATCCATACACAAAGCACAACAACCAACAAATCAAGCAAACCCATACCTAAATCGTGTCTTGGATACACTGGAGAGTCGCCGGAGATGCGCCTAGGACGGAGGCGGATTCTGACGAATCTTGGAGTCGCTGGTGGAGCTCCGGCACGGCGTGGGATGGCGTGTCGAGCTCGGGGTCGACTGCGGAGGGTCGCGCAATGCCTCTGGGCTAGGCGGTGAGTGCCACGGCGAGCTGGTCGGCGAGATCGCCGGCGTGGATTTTTTGAGAGAGGGAGAGAGAGCGATCGGGGAGAGAGAAGGAGAGGGAGGCAGGTGAGGAGAGAGAGAGAGGGGTTTCCGAAAATGGAAACCCTAATCTCAATAATTTACTTTTTATACTCGTTTCCAAAATCAGAAACTAACTTCCGACGTTAATAACTTAAACGTCCGACGTCTGATTCGAACGCGTGACGTGTCCACGAACTCGTATCGACGAGCTCTACAACATTCGTGAAGGAAGTTTTCACAAACGAGCGACGGAGTAAAAGTCGATTCTCACGTCGCGGAACGTAACGTTTTCTAAATAAAAGTTCTGATAACGTTTCCGTTTTCGATTTGCAACGTCGCAAAGCAACAAAATACGTTTTATTGAATTTCATAAACTTTACAAATTTAAAATCAATCCAATAAATCGTTCCGAGAAAAATCGGGTTATTACATAAAATATATCATATATCACTGAAATAGGCAAATGCAAGAGTATGGCTTAATGAAAAACGACATATCTGATACACAATTTGGACGAGCAAAAACTGAAAAGATAATATATTGGAAAGGCAAATATATTGACTGTTTGATATTAGTTTCACAATAAATCACTGAATCTTGTAAAAACTCCGCCATTTTTTTTCTTAGAAAAGTAGAAAGTCTGCATAGCCTCTACCATCAGCTACATGGCTCTTGTTCTTCCTATATATCTCAGCCCGCAGCGTTTCTGTCATATGTACTGCATTTTTCAAAACCACATATGGTAAAGCTACGTACTTTGTATGTTTAAGTCAGAAAGAAGTACCATAATGAAGTAAAGAAGAACATTTAAGTAGCAAAACGCCATATTCTTATATATACGCCGGATACCGGACTATAAAACTACCAAGAACACTTACGCTTACCTATGTTGGATTCCATACTGAGCTGAATACATATAGTTGCAACGGTTATTAAGCCAAAGCAATCGCAGGGCAACTCTCCTTTGGCAGGAGATGAATGAAAGTGATTCTATACGTTACACCATTCACCAGTGCCTGCCAATAGGGAGGAGCCCTATGAGTGATTTGCTTAGGAAATAGTAATCGACAGCTTCTCTTCTTCAAACCTAGTCTTCGCCACCCTTCGAATTCTGGTTTCAATGGTTGTCCAACGCAATGTGTATATATACACTCCATTTGGGGTCTAGGCTTCAAGAGATGGAAATGGAACAAGGCTATCTAGGTGACTAGAAAATAGGATATCCGAAGGATTATGCCATGAACATTCTTCAGCAGCTGCTTTTCCGGGTTCTATTTGGGCCGGGGACATTCCGATTCGGCTGCTACATGTACTTGTCAGCTCCTTATCTGAGCCTCGAAAACGCTCTTTCTTGGCATGAGAGATTCTTCCACTCTTACTGTCCATGCGTTGTAAGCTGAAAAGAGATGGAAAAACCAGAGAAAAGAAGATGCCTCTCCCTGTTATATAAAGAGCTGAATAACCTTAAGCAGCATATCCTCATCTTATTCCTTCCTGCCTTTTCCTCTCCATTGTGGATTTTTCTCAACTTTTTGGGTGCCAAGAAGAAAATGCCAATCTCACTATTAAGTCTGTTATAGTGTAGTGAACTATATACAGTATCATATATTATATGCATCTCCACGTTTTATTTTCACTTAGATTTGCCGGTGTGATTGTGCATGCATGTGTCCAACTGAGTTTGGCTATCTTTAACTTTACTCCTCTCTTTCTAACCATCCCATGATGACCCCTTACATTGCATTATATGATTCTTTCAAAGTGTGGTGTTTATTTCTGTGTCTTCCTTTTACAGATCATGTAAGCAAAATGATCACAAGTAAAGAAATGTTATAAAGCGTACAACGAACTTGGTGTTGCTAAAGCTAGCCGCTCATCGTTTCAAAAACAACAAAAAAGGTCGACATCCTTTGATCAAGTTATACTCCTTGAGGTTTGTTCAAGTACGTAAAAGATACTGAGACACTGATTCATGAATTAGTGTTAAGAGCAATTAGCTAGAGGTTCAATTCATCGTCTGGCAATGCCTGAGCGCAGTCGTACAATCATCTCTCAAGTCTCAACTCTTGCAAACGTAACTCCCTACTTGCTGTTGGAACTACAAAGCTCTTAACAAGAAAAAGAAAGAAAGAACGAAAGAAAGAGATGCTAGAAATGCATGTCTTGGCATATAGAGGGACCTGAAATAGATCACACATAAAGCATGTGGTGACGTGATAAGAATGGAAAAGGTTGTAAAAGAGAAGAAAAGAAATTGCTGAAGTGTATTGTTATTGATGTTGCACTATGAGCTTATAGTAGTAGTGGGAATATTGAGACAACTCATATACAACCCATTACTACACATAAGAAAGCTTTACAACCCATACACAACATATTACTACACATAAAGAAACTTTACAACTCATACACTACTTATTACAATCAATATGACCGATTTTTCTCAACACTCCCCCTCAAGTTGGAGAGTGGATGTCTTGCACTCCTAACTTGCAAATCATAGGAATAAAGATGTCTTTCCCCAATGGTTTAGTGAGAACATCAGCTAGTTCATAGGAAGAACTTACATGTCTTGTGCCAAAGAAGCATCTAGGATTTTGTCTCGGATATAATGGCAGTCCATCTCAATGTGCCTTGTTCGCTCATGAAAAATAGGATTGGCTGCAATGTGGAGTGCAGCCTTGTTGTCACAGAATAACAAAGCTGGCTCATGAAGTAACATGCCCAAATTCTTGAGTAAGCAACGTAACCAAGTCAACTCACAACATGTGTCTGTAAAAGCACGATATTCAGCCTCTGCTGAAGATAAAGACACTGTCTTTTGGCGCTTAGACTTCCAAGAGACCAAGGAAGATCCAAGAAAGACAAAGTATTCGGTTGTAGATCTTCTTGTGATCGAACATCCTGCCCAATCGGAATCACAATAGGCTCTCAACCTTAAATCACTGATGGAAGAAAAGAATAAACCTTGTCCTGGAGCACCTTTCAAGTAACGTACCACCATTAATGCTACTTCCCAATGCGTCTTCCTAGGTTGATTCATGAACATACTAAGGACATGGACGACATAGGTAATATCAGGACGGGACACAATGAGATATATGAGCCGGCCAATCAACCTCCTGTACTTCTCAGGGTCTTTGAGCAGATCACTATGCTCCGACAATTTCAAGCCTTTTTTCCATAGGAGTATTTGTCGAATCAGCCCCTAATAATCCTACATCTTCAATAATCTCCAAGGCATATTTACATTGACTGATAAAGATACCACGTTTTGGAGTTGAAACCTCAATGCCAAGAAAATACTTTAAATCTCCAAGATCCTTGAAATGAAATTGACTATGCAAGAAAGTCTTAAGTGCAACAATTGTCTCTAAGTCATTCCCAGTAATCAATATATCATTAACGTAAATCAAAAGTGCAGTAAATAAATTCCCTTTCTTCTTAGTGAATAATGAATAATCAGCTTTAGATTGAACATACCCGGTTGACTTTACTGCATCAGAAAACTTCTCAAACCACTGCCTTGAAGCCTGTTTCAAACCATACACAGACTTGTGCAATCGACATACCAGATTCTCCTCCCCCTGTCGCCAAAGACCTGGCGGAGGAGACATATTTCCTCTGATAATTCACCATGAAGGAAAGCTTTATTCACATCCAGTTGGTGTTATTTCCAACGACGAGCAGCTGCTAAAGCTAAGAGACAACGGACACCAGTAATTTTAGCAGTAGGGGAAAAAGTCTCCTGATAATCCACACCTTCTAACTGAGTGAAACAATTGGCAACCAACTGGGCATTATAACGTTCAACAGAGCCGTTTGCTTTGTGCTTGATCTTATATACCCAACGACAACCAATGGGAACTTTGCCAGTCAGAAGTGTGATAGAGTGACTGAAGGCCCAGCATGAGAACTTACAACGCTAGAAACGTTGTTGGCAAATGGAACTTGAAAACCAGTGTTGGAATTTGGCTTAGGAGTGGAAGTATGCTAAGTTTGCTTTGCCGTTGGGTGACCAGAAGGATAGCCGATCAGTTTAAAACAAGTCTGAACCCAATGTCTAGGGTGTCCACAGTAGACGCATTGAGGGCGGGCTCTCCCTGATCCTTGTCGCCGTTCTTGAGAACTGAATCTGCCAGAATGTTGTCGGGGATTTGGCTCAAATCTCCCTCTCTCCTAATTAAAACTGGGCCTGCTCCTTGTTCTTGATTTGTGAATCTGCCAAAGTATCTGATAAAGTTTCTGACCGCCATGGCTGCACTACCGCTGGACTCGGCTGGATGTGTAGCATTGAGTAGACGCTACTTCTCTTCTTGGGTAATAACAACGTAAGCTTGGCGGACTGTAGGCAAAGGGTTCATCAAAAGAATCTGACTGCGAATAACACTGTAAGTATCATTCAAACCCATTACAAATTGCATTAGTCTCTGTTGATTTCCTTGGGAGCTGTGTGAAACCTCATAATAGAAAGTCAATTCATCAAACCCATTACAAATTGCATTAGTCTGACTGCAAAGGGTTCATCAAAAGAATCTGACTGCGAATAACACTGTAAGTATCATTCAAACCCATTACAAATTGCATTAGTCTCTGTTGATTTCCTTGGGAGCTGTGTGAAACCTCAGAATAGAAAGTCAATTCATCCCAAAAACCTTTCAGTTTTGTATAATAAGTTGAGATTGAATATTGCTCTTACTTATGACAAGCTATATCTCGCTGAATCTCAAAAATTCGAGAGACATTACCTCGTGAAAATCGTTCATGTAAGTCCTCCCATACCTCTTGAGCGGAAGAGTAATAGGTGAGACTTTCAGCAATGTCTTGACTGACAGCATTGGTGATCCACTGCTGCACTAAGTCGTTGACCCGAGTCCATGTTTTGTAGTAATCTGGATCAGTCTTTTCTAAAGGAGACTCAATTGTGCCATTGATAAAACCAAGCTTGTTCTTGGAATTCAAAGCTCGAAGCATATCCCTTTTCCAACAATTGTAGTTGTTCCCATCCAAGACTTTAGTAATTAGGACCATGCCTGAGTGATCAGAGGGATGAGTATAAAAGAGATCTGAAAGGGGAGATTTGGATTTTGAGATTCTGTGGAATTGAGGGGAACTAATTTTCCTGGTGAAAGAACATCATCATCACCAGCCATGACGAATGATAGGAGAGGTTGCATGAGAATTAAGATGCAGCGAGGGAGAACGAGAAATTATGCTGCTGCTGCTGCCTCGAGCTGCCTGCTGCTACTGCTATTGCTGCCTTGAGCTGCCTGCTACTGCTGCCTTATATGAATGTAGGAAAAGCAAGAGGAAACATGGAGGAAGCTCTGATACCATGTAAAAGAGAAGAAAAGAAATGAGTGAAGTGTATTGTTATTGATGTTGCACTATGAGCATTATAGTAGCAGTTGGAATATTGAGACAACTCATATACAACTCATTACTACACATAAGAAAGTTTTACAACTCATACACAACCTATTACAATTAATATGACAGATTTTTCTCAACAAAGGTCTCTCTAGCATTGCTCATTTTTCTACACCAACATCTTTATGATCCACAGTGCGTCATATATGGAACATGTTTGTGAAGAGGGGTTCCATGTAAGAGGAGTTGCAATTTGCTCAGCAGTCTGATAAATTTTCAGCATTTGAACCTAAATAATAGTATGATTAAAATTGGTTGCACGGCAAGAATTGAGTCCCCTAGGGTACCAAGTATTGTCTCTTCAAAGAAACCTTCCTGCATGTCTATGCAAAACTGACCGTGACACCTCTTCATATGTTCAAGTCAGACTAGGAATCTGATTAAAAACCGAAATTTCAACCAGAAAACAAAAGCATACTGAGTGCCTAGATTGAAGAAAACTAAAAGTTGAAACAGCGTGTATATATATATATATATATATATATATATATATATATATATTTAGCCCATGTAGAATTCAATTCTTCATTTCATATGAAGATGTTAATTTTCAAATGCACATATCGTATTTGAAAGTTGTAAGGACAAGCCAGCCAAGCAAATGAAAGGACTTTACTATAAGCATAGAAAGTCCTCTTATGTCGTTGCTCTCTCGTAATATCGTTTAATGTTTCCAGTGAAACAAAGTAGAAATTAGCATAGGCACATTAATGCACAAAGGGCAGGAAAAGTCAATCGCAAATGAGCAACTCCTTACAAAATGCAACCACTTACGCATGTCTTAAATGTTTCACACTAGTCAGAGCAAGAAGTTGACAAGACAAAATAGAACTTGAATATAAACAAGATTTAGAGACGTCAAACGGCAGTATTTCTGAATGTACTGGCACATCAACTGTGGAAAAATTAAATACCCAACTAACAAGATACAATAAAAGATATAGATTGATAGATGTGCTACGGAGCTGCATGGAGTTAGCAAATTAATATCTTATCTAAGAAACTGCACTAATTGCAGAGAAAAAAAAAATCAAATCTCTAAGGCCAACCTTATAAACTGATCATACAATTAATATCTTTTCTGTTTAGATTATGAAGCAGTGTATACATTCCTATTAATTAACAGAACCATGAATGTAAAGAAATTGGATTGTTGTCGTAGGAGAATTACTATACGTAATCTTCCGGTGTATTTTGTCCTAATTAGTATAGGTTAGTCTAGTTAAGAAATGATATATAATCCATGTATCTACATGATACTCAATATAATGCCTATATATAAGGCCTCCTTATCAAAGAATAAAGATGATATTTCTCTATATTCGATCCGTATTACATTCTTTTGTAACACATTATCAGCATGTAGTTCTAACCCTGAGTTCCTATGTCTAGAACTCTAAATTATGGAAAAAATTCCTTATACCATGCAAAATTCGGCAAGAGATGACTGAAAAATTCATTCTGTCACAAAAATTTCGACAGAAGAATATCAAAAACTCTGAGAAATTTCTTTTGCTGAAAAGAAACTCACGAAAAAAAAAACCAAAATCAGTTTAATCAGTGGGCACCCATAAATTCTTTCTGGGCACCCATCCTCCTTCTCTGATCTACAACAATGATAGGAGCACTTTGTGCGACGTTTTTAACATATTTTTACCTCAATTTGTACTTTGCTTAGCCCTTATTGTTGTACTATTGAGTCATTGAGTCGTAGTAAGAGTCTTGAGCGGTATTGGATGCATTTTTGTGCTTACATGAGTTAAAACGCATAATTGGTTTATAGTCCTAGTTTGACTAGGAATCCTTGTTAGGTTTTGAAACTAATTATCTCTTACTTATGATTTTATTTTCTTATTTTCAGATTGGATTGAAGAGATAATTAAAGAACAAAAGATTTGTACTTTGCTTAGCCCTTATTGTTGTACTATTGAGTCATTGAGTCGTAGTAAGAGTCTTGAGCGGTATTGGATGCATTTTTGTGCTTACATGAGTTAAAACGCATAATTGGTTTAGAGTCCTAGTTTGACTAGGAATCC
Source organism: Argentina anserina (assembly GCF_933775445.1). Lineage (NCBI taxonomy): Eukaryota > Viridiplantae > Streptophyta > Magnoliopsida > Rosales > Rosaceae > Argentina > Argentina anserina. Next base: position 18,090,222 of record NC_065876.1, read on the forward strand.
TTGTTAGGTTTTGAAACTAATTATCTCTTACTTATGATTTTATTTTCTTATTTTCAGATTGGATTGAAGAGATAATTAAAGAAAAAAAGATGAAGCCAAGTCATGCAACAATTAAATAGAAGATGATCATTAAAGGCATAAAACATGGCATGTTTTAGGGAATAAAACATGACATGTTTTAGGGAATAAAACATGGTATGTTTTAGGGATTAAAGCATGACATGTTTTAAGGAATAAAACTTTCCATGTTTTAAGGGATTAAAGCATGTCATTATTATAGGAAGAAAGAAGCAATTCAAACCCTCCATCTTTCCTCTATATATACATGGCTTCACCTTTCAAATATGATGACTTCTCATTTGCATTCAAGAGCCAAAACTCTACCAAAATACTACCTCAAACATCCTTCATCAAAACAACAATCCATCCTCCCCCATATAGCAATTCCATCTCCACTGAAATCACTATTGGAGACACACCTCCAAGGTTCATACAACGTGTGATTCTTGCAACTCTTCTCCGTGGGTTTGTTCGTTTTTGATTTTTTACAATACTTTGTCTATGAAGATTGTAGTATGATGTTTGTGTGGGATTATTGTTTTGTATTAAGAATCGAAATTTTCATATTGTTTTATTGGATTTTTGGTTCTTTGCCAAATTGATGGTTTCCTATAATTATTGAGTTTGTATTTCTATTGTTGTGTTCTAATCATATTTCTCATACTTTTAGATAATTTTCAGATATGTGCATATGAATTTAGTGCTTGGATATAGTCCCTAAGATTGTGTTTGAGTGCTAGATTCATCAACCATATTGACACATATCGAATCATGCTCTAAGTAGGTTCGGTTTGTGTTGATTAAAAGTGGTAAAAAATTCTGGAAATTTGCATGTGAAACCATGGTGGGTGACGCCACACATGAAACATGTCTCCAACAAAGATTTGGTGCTTAAATGTAATCTTGTTTGATTTCTACTCTAAGTGTTATTGAATTCGATTGCATGCAAATTTAGATTAGGCCCTAAGTCAATCTAAATGTTAATTGAAATCTTGCACGATTAGATGATCCCCTAAGGCTCTAATTGTATTGGTGTCTAAAAAGTATGTAATTGGTTGAATTATAATGCATGGTAGGTTCGAACTTGTAATTATGTGGTGTAATGGTAAATTTGGTTTAAGTTTGTTAAGGAGAAGTCGATCATGTAAATAATAATTTAGGTTTTATTTTAGTAGTTAATAATCAATCTCAAACCCCCCATTATTTGTTAACACTAAAAGTTTAGAGTTCCCTTCAATTCCCCGGAAAGAACGATCCCTGCTTATTCTATACTAACGATGATGTTTTACAGGGTTTATTATAGACGTTTTAACCAACGCTCTATCATTTTGGCGCCGTTGCCGGGGAATTGAGAAAATCTCAATTCTTTAAAGTGTTAATTTTGTACTATATTGTATATTTGTAAAAATAAATTCATGTGAATAGTACAGTGAATAGTAACATTCAGTAAAAACAATTATAAGTTTTTTTTTACATCTAAAAAAAAAGTAAATCTCTGTAAATTTTTTTTACTTTTTTTTGTAAGTGTAAAAATGTAAAAATAATTATAAATTGTAAAAATAAAAAATTGTTCCGGGAGAATTACTATTCTACCCTTATGTGTGTCTTAGCCTAATAGGTTTCCTGTTAGGAGATAGATTAGCATCTCCGTAATAGATTAGGACTCCGAATCCTACGAGATTGTGGTTTTGTAAATGCCTATATATAGGCCACCATATCATTCAATAATACACAATTATTTCATCTTACATCACGTTATCAGCACGTTGCCCTAAAACCCTTAACTTTTAGAACCCTAGAAATTTTTTTTTTCCTCCGCCGCCCGCCGCAAGCAGCCCCTGCCCACCGCAACCCCTGCTGCCGCACGCAGCCCCTGCTACCGCCCTGCAGCCCCGCAGCCCCTGCCGCAGCCCCCCCCTGCAGCCCCTGCCGCAACCCCCCCTGCAGCCCCTGCAAGCCCTGCACGCAGCCCCGCAGCCCCTGCACGCAGCCCCGCAGCACCGCAGGGTCTCCTCCGCATTCGCTCCGCAAAAACATCTTTTTGCCCCGCAAGTCCCCGCATCAAAACCTTCAAAATTGCTCCTCCCGCATATTCACGCAAGAGACGTGAAATTCACAAGCAAGGACTTCGCTCAAGAGAAGCTACTCCCGTATACTACAAACCTTCAAAGGTAAATTTTTCATAAACGTTCCCGCTTTTGAACGTATAGATATATTATATCGGGCGCTATTACCCTTCTTCTTGTCTTAATTCCGGCCTTTCTTATAATGCCGATGAGACTATAGAGGGATGGGTTTCCCCTCTTGGTCGATGTTTTCTGTGTGACGGTCCTGGGGGAGTCACGATTGTTTTGAAAGGGAAGTTAATCGATTTTCGTGTGGTCGCCTGAGTGCACCGCTGTTTTGGGTGCGATCATGAGTATCGCCGCTTGCATCGATTTTTTTCTTGTGACCATATACATCACCCCTTCTAATTCCTATTATACTTGAATCTAATCGATTCTGTATTCGTTTTGTAGATGTCATCGCCATCTCGACCGGAATTTGGCCTTCTTGATCTAGAAGGAAAGGAATACCACCGCTGGGTTTCCGACATGGAACTCGCTTTCGAGAGCCGAGGGATTGAAGGCATGTTTGCCGACCCTCCTGCTGATTTCCCACCCATGGCTAAGACTCAGACTCTCATCTTCATGAGACGTCACATCCATGCAACTCTTAAGAGGCAATACTTGAATGTAAAAGATCCTAAAGAATTATGGGACAAACTACGCTTGCGGTACAACAACGTTCATGATAAGCTTCTTCCTGAATTGACCGTTAGATGGGATAACATCTGTCTATTAGACTATAAGAGAGTGGATGATTTCAATCAGGATATGCTATGCTTGCAATCCGATCTTGGCACCGTTGGTGTCATCAAGACCGACCTAGATCTTCTCAATAAGACATTGGACACGTTTCCAATCAACTATGAGGTTCAAGCTCATACGTACCGCACTCATGTAGAGGAAGGGAAGATCCGGTCTTTTGCCGACTTAATGGCACTCTTGGCTAAGAAGGAGAGACATTATGAAATTCTCCTCAACAACAACAATAGACCTGTTGGCACTAAAAGAATTTCTACGCCACAGTCTAACTATGGGAAAGCTCCTAAACAAAAGAATCAATCAAGGAACGCTCCATATCAGCACCAAAATAACAACTCTCGTGGTGGGAGGCAACAAGGCCGATCTCGGCCTCGGTCCAATACTTGGACCCGTGATGGTGGCGGCGCCGCACCCTCCGGGGGAGGCCGTCCCCGTCCCACACTCCAAGGAGGCCGTGCGCCTCCTAATGCCTCCACTTCCGGTAATGGCAAGTCTCCATGCTTCAAATGTGGCTCCTTCAAGCACTTTAATCGCGATTGTCGCGCTAGCAAAGAGATGATCAAGGCTTACTCCGCCTACAAGAAGTTTCTACAACCCGAATCGAATCATGTGGATGAGGACCATGAGATCGAGACTCACCATATCTCCATGAAACCCGAGCCCCTTGCTTCTAAGGCTAGGCCTCCGGTTGCTACCATGGATACTCCCGACTTTGATTAGTCGTTTTAGCTTCTTTAGCTTTATGATTCAAGTATTGTTATGGCCGACCGCCATTGTTATTTTCATTGACTTTGTAATAGTCTTTTGATTTTGGAATTAGAATTTCATGTGTGATGTATTAAAGATTGGCATTCAATAAAATTTCTCATTTCTTGCTTACAAGACGATCTCTTTGAGAATTTTATTTATCCGACACTTAGCATGATGATCAACGTGTGCAACTCACGTGGTTTTTAAATTGGACGCTTTTTGGGTCACATGGGACCCCAATAGCACTACATTGTGGATTTGGAACTTAAAATTCGGAAAACGAACCTCGGAACGTCGAAAACGATGTCGTTTTGCCTTGGCCGGACCCGGTTACTATTCAGGCGTTTCCGGCACGTTTTGCCGGCGTATTCGCCGTCTTCCGGCCATTTCCCGGCGTTTCCGGCACCGCCACCCGGTTCCTGCCGGCGTCCCCTGTCGGACCTGAAGTTCCGGCCTCCATACCGGCCATTTCCGACCGCCGCCGGCCGGTTTTCCGGCAATCGGTGCCGCCGGTTTTCCAACGAGTTTTTCGACGATTTTTTCGTCGTTTCTCGTCATTTTTACGGCATATTGCAGCAGTCCCTGCTGCCACGTTTTCCTCATCCAAAATTCACCCGGTTTTGAGTTCTTTTGACATGGTTTTCCGGTTTGTTTTCCGGTTTTCTCCAAGTCCGTTATATGCACTCACCGGTACTCTTTGTGTGTGTTTTCCACACTATTTTTGGATGGTTTATACCACCCTAGTTTAATGTTTGGTATTTCACTGCTTCAATACCATGATTTCCAACTCTTTAGTTGAAGAATGTAGTACTATTGCCATGTGATACATTCGATGGGATCGACCTTTGTTCCGATTCCCATTCTTACAATATCCTACGGCGTATTGTATAGAATTGTTCCTGTGTCGCTGACTCTCTTAATTGTCATTTTGTAGATGTCCCGCGGTGAAATCGAATGTCTAGCTGATTGCGGAACCACCCACACTGTCCTACGGCACATGCAGTTGTTCACGGATCTAGTGTTTTCGACTTCTTCGATGACTACAATGATTGGCTCGAAATCCATCATTCAAGGAAGAGGCACTGCTTCTTTCATATTGCCTAATGGTACGACTCTTAACGTCGTAGACGCTCTTTATGGGCCGAAGTCTCCCCGCACCTTGCTAAGTTTTAAGGACATACGTGCCAATGGTTTTCACCTCGATACTTATGTTGAGAATGGAGAGGAATACCTTTGTGTTACCTCTAAGAAAGCAGGCCATCGCCGCATCTTAGAGAAGATGAAGAGTCTTGGGAATGGATTGTATCTTACTTCCATTCGGATCTTTGAATCATATGCGGTTGAACGCAACTTTTGTGATTCGGACTCTTATATGCTTTGGCATGCCCGTCTCGAGCACCCTGGACGTGATATGATGATTAGAATTCTTAAGAATGCACATGGTCATCCATTTTTCAAGTCCCGGAAGCGATTGGAGGATCACCTCACCCGTGCTCCGCACGGTGAGGCCGTGCCTACCCATGCACCGCATGGTGTGGCCGAGCATGCCCCACTCGGCAGCTCCACGGCTTTCATGCCGTCGGTGGCGGCATCCCCTCCTTCACAGGAGCTTGTGATGCCTCCCGTGCTTACACATGCCTCCATGGCAATTTATGATGCCCATCGCTCGTTTTGCAAAGCTTGTTCTCTTGCTAAATTTGAAGCAAGTCCTTTTGCTAAGGCTTCAACCGAGAACATTCCATTCTTACAACGTATCCAAGGTGACATTTGTGGACCTATTCAACCAGAATGTGGACCTTTTCGATATTTCATGGTATTGGTTGATGCATCGACGCGTTGGTCACACGTCGCTTTGCTATCCATAAGGAATGCTGCATTTGCTAAGTTATTAGCTGAGATCATCAAACTTCGGGCTCACCACCCAGATTATCCTATCAAATCCATTCGTTTGGATAATGCTGGAGAATTCACCTCCAAAACTTTTGATGATTACTGCATGTCTATTGGGATCGAAGTTGAACATCCCGTTCCTCATGTTCATTCACAGAACGGTCTAGCAGAGGCTACCATCAAGCGTATTCAGCTTGTTGCTCGGGCAATGGTTATGGGTACTAACCTACCGGTCTCTGCGTGGGGATATGCAGTGTTGCATGCAGCGACACTTATTCGTTTCCGACCCGCGGCTAACCAACCGTTTAGTGCGTACCAGATGGTAACTGGTTACGAACCCAATATTTCACACTTACGCATCTTTGGTTGCGCCGTTTATGTGCCTATTACGCCTCCGCTGCGTACTAAGATGGGTCCTCAGAGACGATTAGGTATCTATGTTGGCTATAATTCCCCAATGATTGTCCGCTACTTAGAACCAACCACTGGAGATCTCTTTACTGCAAGATTTGCAGATTGTCACTTTGATGAGACATGCTTCCCGTCGTTAGGGGGAGATGGGAATGTTATCATTCCAAATGAACGTCAGGAATTGACGTGGTGTGTCCCCACTATGTCTCATTATGATCCCCGCACTGCTCAAAGCGAGTTAGAAGTGCAACGCATTATCGACCTCCAGAAAGTCGCGGATTCGATGCCCGACGGCTTTGTAGATATTGCTAAAGTGACGAGATCAAACATACCCGCTGCGAACGTACCGGCACGGTTGGATGTCCCGAAATACGGGCGTGGAAGACAAGCTCCTGGACCTAGCAACGTTGGCACCGCCCCTGACAGTGGGACGGAGGCCGGCGGCGGCACCACCGTACGCCGTGGTGTTGCCGGCGCCCCTTGTGGCGACGATGCCGAGATGGCCCGGCATGGAGCAGCTTCGGCCTCGGCTCCTCAAAGAAAAAGGGGGAGACCGATAAACTCCAGGGATTCAAAACCTAGAAAGAAGCGAATGACTAAGGCACAGCTCGTCATCAACGATGAATCACCATCGTATGAAGTTGTCTCTGATTACAGCTATGTCCATGAATCAACTCAAGTGTTTCCGTGGGACGATATGGAACCTTGTTTGATGCCAGAGAACAACGAAATCTCAGTGAACTACACAAGTGAGCAGTCGGTCCGAAACCGAGCCACTACATGCATTGATGACGTTTTCTCTTATTCCGTCGCACTTGAGATCATATCTGAAGACGACGTTGAACTTCGCTCTGTAGCTGAATGCGAACGCAGAGCAGATTGGCCGAAGTGGAAGGAAGCAATCCAGGCAGAATTTGACTCATTAGCGAAGCGAGAAGTCTTCGGAAAGGTTGAATTGACTCCAAGAGATGTCAAACCTGTTGGACATAAATGGGTCTTCGTTCGTAAGCGTAATGAGATGAACGAGATCGTGCGCTATAAGGCAAGACTCGTGGCGCAAGGATTCTCACAACGACCTGGTATTGACTATGAAGAGACTTATTCTCCTGTTATGGACATCATTACCTTCCGCTACCTTATTAGTCTGGTAGTGTCCGAAAGACTAAACATGCAGCTTATGGATGTGGTCACAGCTTATCTCTATGGGGATCTTGACGCAGAGATATACATGAAAGCTCCAGAGGGACTACCTTTACCTCCATCAAGTGCCTCCAGACCACGGAGTGCTCATGCAGTCAGATTACGTCGTTCGTTGTACGGGTTAAAGCAATCCGGAAGAATGTGGTACAATCGGTTGCATCAATACTTGGTGAGAAGGGGTTACAAGAATGATGAACTATGCCCATGCGTGTTCATACGAAAGACAAATTCCGGATTCGTCATCGTTGCGGTCTACGTTGATGACATAAACATAATCGGTACTCTTGATGAGATTGAAGAGACCGTGTCTTATTTGAAGTCGGAATTTGAGATGAAAGACCTAGGGAGGACGAAATTCTGTCTCGGCCTTGAGCTTGTGCATAGGGCCGATGGCATCTTGGTGCATCAGTCAAATTACACGCAGAAGATGCTTCGACGCTTCAATATGGATCTATGCAGTCCATTGTGTACTCCCATGGTCGTCCGAAGTCTAGATATCAAGAAGGATCCCTTCCGTCCTAAAGAGGATGATGAAGAAGTTCTTGGTCTTGAAGTTCCATACCTTAGTGTGATTGGGGCACTATTGTATCTTGCCCAATGCACTAGACCGGACATATCTTTCGCAGTGAACTTATTAGCTAGATTTAGCTCCGCACCTACGCTACGTCATTGGAATGGAATCAAGCATTTGTTTCGATACTTGAAAGGTTCCCTTGACATGGGATTGTTCTACCCCTATTGCAGAGAGAACAACGCCACGGTATCTCCCCACACCACCGCCGTTGCCGACCCCGGCCTTGCCGCAGCGACGCCGCCGGCCGCCATGGCGTGGAGACCGTGCGCGGTGCCGAGAGCAGCAACCGGTCCCGTGCAGCTCTTTCCCCCGATGCAAAGACTCCAAACAACTTGTTAGTTGGTTATGCCGACGCAGGGTACCTCTCTGACCCTCACAAGGCTCGTTCTCAAACCAGTTATGTGTTTACCATTGGGAATACGGCGATATCTTGGAGATCCACAAAGAAAACTCTTGTTGCTACTTCTTCGAATCACGCGGAGATCATCGCTCTCCATGAAGCAGTTAAAGAATGTGTTTGGCTACGATCACTTGTTCGCCATATTCGTGATTCTTGTGGATTAGTCTCTACAACTGATCAACCTACGTGCATTTATGAAGATAATGCTGCTTGCATAGAGCAGACGAAGTTAGGTTTCATCAAGGGAGACAACACCAAGCATATTTCGCCTAAGTTCTTCTACAACGATCAACAACAGAAGTTCTTGAATGTTCAGATCAATCAAGTGAGTTCAGAATCCAATATTGCGGATTTGTTCACCAAGTCTTTGCCTAAATCTACTTTTGTGAAACATGTGAAGAGCATTGGCATGCGTCGTTTATCGGAACATTAGAGTTTGGTAGACTTCAGGGGGAGTCTACATCACATGTTAAGATCCTTAAGTAGTTGGTGCGTTGTGCTCTTTTTCCCTTCGATCAAGCTTTTGTTTTACCCAAGAGGTTTTTGTTTTGCTTGACAAGGTTTTTACCGAGGCAACGATATGTGCACCATGCAACCTAGGCATGCGACACAAGGGGGAGTGTTCCGGGAGAATTACTATTCTACCCTTATGTGTGTCTTAGCCTAATAGGTTTCCTGTTAGGAGATAGATTAGCATCTCCGTAATAGATTAGGACTCCGAATCCTACGGGATTGTGGTTTTGTAAATGCCTATATATAGGCCACCATATCATTCAATAATACACAATTATTTCATCCTACATCAAAAAAAAAAAACTTTATCTTTGTAAAAATACATTTTGTGTACAGTAAATAGTAAATTAAAAAAATTAAAAAAATGTATGTGAACAGTACTAGGTAACAGTAAAATATGCACAGTAAAAAATTAAACTTTTTTTAAAATATATTTTTTGTGATAAATGTTTTAATTTTGTCTTAGATCATTTTTAAGGAAACTAAATGTTTATTTATGCTTAGTTTATTGTAAGTTATAAAGTGAACGGAATATGTAAAGTCCATTTTGTTAATATTAGCCTTAACCCTCCATTTGTACCTTGTTAAGGTCACTTGGGGTTGAGGGCGGCTTTTATTAACATTTTGCGAGCAGTCTAACACAAAAATTTATTCCGAGCTGAGTAAGGGGCATGCTATTTTCATTATCCTGGTTCAAGGTTTACAAAATTGGATCTCAGAGGCTCATAGACTGACATACATCTCGGTGATGGAGTCGATAGTGGAAACATCCTTTCGAGGGTGTAGCCTCCGTGGTGTCCAACAAATGAGTCATGCCTTGCGACTATCTCTGAATCTAGTTATCCAGCCTTCTGAAACAAAAGAATGAGTTTGTGTCTAGACAACATACTTAGGCCGCATGTCCACCTCGCTTTATAATTTAGAAAATAACTTTGTATAAATAGATGTATATAGTTTGAAAAGAAAATGATATTGTATCATTTTGAGGTATATCGGATAAAGCAAGACCCTTACCTGGGGCTGTTTCAGTCCATTGCACAGTTAGCTTCTCTGCTCCACGTACCTTAAATATTAGGATTGTGTGTGAATAAAATTAATTAGACTTAGTAATACTTTACGCTTGTAGATTTCGTAACATAAAAAATATATTAAAAAAATTAAAAAAAAAGAATAAAAAGAAAAAGAAAAAATAATGAAGAATAAAAGAAAAAAATGATTAGAGGAAAGAAGTTCCAAGTGGGCCAGAAAGTTCTGTTATTCCATTCGAGGCTTATGTTGTTTCCAGGGAAACTTCGTTCGCGTTGGGTTGGCCCATTTGTTGTTACTAACGTGTTTGCTCATGGTGCAGTTGAGATTAAAAGTGATACAACAGGAAAGGCATTCAAGGTGAATGGGCATCGACTTAAGCCCTATTATGAGCCATTTGAGGAGCACACGTATGAGAAGACAATTGTGAGAGATGCGTGATAGGCGAACTTTGTGCGACGTTCTTAACATGTTTTTACCTCCATTCGTACTTTACTTAGCCCTTATTATTGTAGTATAGAGTCATTGAGTCGAGTTAGGAGTCTTTAGTGACGTTCATTCCCTTTTGGTGCTAAAACGGGTGTAAAATGCAGAAATTGTCGAGAGTGCTATAGAGTAGTATTCCTTGTCGAACTAGGAAACCTAGTTTGGTTAAGATTTTTATTATTCGATATTTCTGTAACATATATGATTTATATTTATTATTTCCTTTCCTTATTTTCAGAATTAAATGTGAGATAATGACTTGGAAATTATGGAAAGAAAGAGGAGAAGAAGGAAACAAAAGGAGAAAAAGGAAAGAAGTAATTTTGTTTCTGAATAAGATGAAAAGGAATAAGTATGCAGCCTCAAAGGAGGGAAGGTTCATCCGGCCATTAAATGGAAAGAATAAGAAAAGAAGGAAACAAAAGAAGAAAAAGGAAGGAGAGAACAAAGAGATAATTCTGAAGAATGCATGTGGTCTAGAAGAAGGGAGAATGCATGTGACCAACAAAGATGATCATCATTCAATCGAGAAGGAAAGAAAAGAAAAAAAAGGAAATACATGGATCAGCCCATTCAAAACCCTAGCAGCCCCTCCTCTCCTCCTTCCTCTATAAAAGGCATGGCCTCCCTCACAATTCACGATCTCCATTCTCTCATAAACACAGCCGAATCGCTGCCCAAAAATACCCAGAAAATTCGAGCCAAAAACGTCATCCATTCTCCACCAAGCCGTGCTCATCTTCCTCTTCCACCACCAAATTCATCTTCCTCCATCCTTCAAGGTTTCTAATGTGTGATTCATCCATGGCTTGTAATTTTTATTTAGGTTTTCTACAATTTTCGAATTCATTGTATGAATCATTGGATGTTATTTTCGGTTTCATATATGAAAAACATAAATTCAGACTTCTTTGGTTTTATGTTTTGATTGCATGAACTCATGAAATATGTGTGCATGTCGTGTGTAACATCTATGGGCAGTAGGTTTTCGAAATTAATTTAGGTTTTATTTCAATTAATTCCTTGAATTTGTACATCTAAATCAATGCTTGAGGAAGCCAAGGCCATGGTTCTCCTAAGGTTGCGATTTCATTCACAAAAGTGTTCATTGATTGAATATGCGCTTCGTGTTTCAATTATGGATACTTATATAGGGCTGTGATAGTTCTAGGAATTTGCATGTTTAATCAAGATGAGTGACGCCATGCTTGTGTAACATGTCTCCAATTCGACTTAATGTGCTTATGTGCTACTTTGTTGTTTAACTAGACGCTTCGTTATGTTGAACTCTATTTAGCATATGTTTAGGATTGAACGCTTCGTTGATTCTAAATAATTAAGAAGTCTTAACGATTAGATGAACCGCTTCGGACTCTAATTAGAATTGGAATTGAAATGGACTTAAGAAGAATCGAAAATACTTGCTGCCTATATGTTGTTCTATGCATGTCATACATGTTTCTTGAGTAGAATTCGTGTTTTGGTTATGTGATGAGTGGTTGATCAATTGTATATAAGTAATTTAGGATTTATTTTCAGTATTAGTTTTATAATCAATTTCAAAAACCCCAATAACATGATAAGTGTTGAGGCCCTTTTGATTCCCCGGACTGAACGATCTCTGCTTATTCTATACTAACGATGATGTTTTTCAGGGTATTTTATAGACGTTCTAACCGAACGATCTATCATTTTGGCGCCGTTGCCGGGGAATTGATTAATTTTCAATGCTTTGAAGTGTTAATTTTGTGTTATATTGTGAATTGTATAATTGTATTTTAGTTAATATGCTTCTGTGAATAGTAATCTTAAATAGTGCTTCTGTGAACAGTAACTTGAAAGTTAAAAAAAAACGTAAATTTTAATTGTGATAGAGTTTGTGTTGTTATTTGTTATATTGTTGTAGTAGTATGCATATAGGATACTTGTTACACTTAGTTATATTTTTAAGAAAGCTAAATGTTTATTTATGCTTAGTTTATTGTAAGTTATAAGGTGAATGGAATATGTAAAGTACATTTTGTTAATATTAGCCTTAACCCTCCATTTGTACCTTGCAAAGGTCACTTGGGGTTGAGGGCGGCTTTTATTAACACTTTGCGAGCAGTCTAACACACAAAGTTATTCCGAGCTGAGTAAGGGGCTTGCTATTTTCATTACCCTGGTTAAGGTTTACAAAATTGGATCTCAGAGGCCCATAGACTGACATACATCTCGGTGATGGAGTCGATTGGGAAAACATCCTTTCGAGGTTGTGGCCCCCGTGGTGTCCAACAAATGAGTCCTGCCTTGTGACTATCTCTGATTCTAGCTATCAAGCCTTCTGAAACAAAGGAATGAGTTTGTGTCTAGACGACGTACTTAGGCCGCACGTCCACCTCGCTTTATAACTTAGAAAATAACTTTGTATAAATAGATGTATATAGTTTCAAAAGAAAATAATATTCTAATTTTTAAGGTATATCGGATAAAGCAAGACCCTTACCTTGGGCTGTTTCAGTCCATTGCACAGTTAGCTCCTCTGCTCCACGTACCTTAAATATTAGGATGTTGTGAATAAAACCAATTAGATTTTAGGATATTCATACACATTTGTTGTAAAACAAAAATTGTCCTTAACGTTTATACTTGTATTTCATTTATACAATTGCTAACATGTCTTTTATTTCATTTTATATATAATTGATCATTAACATTTTGTGTCTTTGTATAGCATAGTCATCAATTGTGGATTCTAAGAAAGAGTTGGAGAATTCTATTGTTAATAATTGATTGAAGCTCTCAATGACTTGGGAAGGACGACAAGTGTTGCAAGAAGCGGAGTTCTACCACACTCTAACTTTTGATTCATGATTTGTAATTAATTTAACTCATACTAACTTTTACTTAATCATTAACATTATACTAACTTATTCTTTGAGTTCCCATCTTCACTCTTCTAACGTTCTTTTTCTTGATGCAATACAGTTTAAGAGTGGAGTGAACATGATTGAGTTTTGATAGTCAAATAGGCACAGATTTGGAGGTGTACAACTCCAAGTGGCGTCGCCTACAACTTGAAAAGAAGTGAAGAGTCTAGGCCAAATGACTATAAACATTAAGCGCTGCATGGGAGGCAACCCATTTCAACCGTACCTGTGGAGGAGTCGTCTACGGGAGTTTGCTTTTTCTTATCCCTTCACTCTTATGGTTGAATTGTATATGTATTGATGTGTGATCTTAATCTATACTTATAAATTACATTCTGATTATTGAGCTTACATTGAGGACAATGTAATTTTCTAAGTGTGGTGTAGGGTTGCATTTCATTGTTTGCTGATTTTTGCTTTGATTTCATGATATAAAACGAAAAAAGAAAGAAAAAAATCGAAAAAATGTTTGAAAAATCGAAAAAAAAATGTGTTGTTTTGAGTCTTAGGATGCCCCTAAAGTCTAGGATGATTATGTCTCTAAATTCATAGATGATGGTTTTGCATTTCATAAGAATTGAATTGTAAGTTTCATTGATAATGTGGATTTGGTATGAACATGTGAGATTTTGATTGAATGTAATATGGCATACATGTTTGGTTAGTTTAAGTCCATAACAACCTGTGAGTTTTTGAGCCTATATATGGTTTCTTCTTGAGTGCTAATATGAAATTTCGTTGTTGTTTTGTGAACCTCATTATTCTTTGCATATCCAATGACTATGTGCCATAGCTTTTAATGGATTCTAGAATTTACTAGAACTCATCTTTTGTGATTTTTGAAACTTTTAAGTCATAAAATGCTCTGATTTTGAAAGGGATTTATGGATCATTTCTAAGAATACCACCACTTTAGCCAAACAGCCATGTATCCCTATATGTGCCCTGTTTGGGACCCCTTAGTTGAACCATATTTGAGCCTACATTGAGCCTTTCTTAATCACCAATGTTATCTCCATGCTTAGTATAGTACCTCTACCTTGTCCTATAGACTTGGCATAACTTTTGTTGAGATGATGTTGTGATGATGTATGAAATAAGTGTGGGGTGGAAGACATGAGAAAAAATATGAACAAGCTTTTAAGCATGCCGAAAAAAAAGAGATGAAAAAAAAGAGAAAAAAAAAGATAAATTCGGCAATACAAGAAAAAGAGAAGAAAGGATGCTGTCTTCCATTTGTGATTTGGAGTTGAGTTGTAATTGAAGGTCTAAAAATGTGTATTTGACCTTTGTCCATGTTCACTTTGTGGTAGAAATGATAACTTGGCCCAACTTGTTATATTTGACCCTTGATGGTGTGTGGTGTTATAAGGATGGTGATTATTCTGCTAAGTTTATAGGATTACCTTTGTAATTCCTTGATATTCCATGCCTTTAGCTAAGCTTAAACATTCACCTTGTATAATGATCCTAATGATTCTTAAAATGAGCATATCTTGGTTTGTGGAGATGATCACAAGAGTTGAGCATATGGTTTTGGTCCATTTGTGCACTTAGTTGTTAAATGAGGTTTTCCTTTTGTTATTCACAAAGTGTTTTCATTTGATGAAATATGCAAGCTATTTGATGCTTTATTATCCTTTCTCTTGCATATACTTGTGTGTGAATCATAACCATGAATCTAAGTGAAAAGAAGAGAGTATGCCTTGTGAGGAGGATTGGATTAACTAAACATGTTATGTGCCTATTGTCTCATTTCTTACTTATTCATACTATGAAGCATGTTTATGAAACTTGGAATTTATGTGCTTACATTCAAATGCTTAACTTGAAAGCTATGTGTTTTGAGATTATGAGGCAATCATTTAGGGGCAATAAAGTTTTGTGTAGTTTTGTTTTGTTTTGCTAAGGGTCTAGCAAAAGCCAAGTGTGTGGTAGTTGATAGGCGAACTTTGTGCGACGTTCTTAACATGTTTTTACCTCCATTCGTACTTTACTTAGCCCTTATTATTGTAGTATAGAGTCATTGAGTCGAGTTAGGAGTCTTTAGTGACGTTCATTCCCTTTTGGTGCTAAAACGGGTGTAAAATGCAGAAATTGTCGAGAGTGCTATAGAGTAGTATTCCTTGTCGAACTAGGAAACCTAGTTTGGTTAAGATTTTTATTATTCGATATTTCTGTAACATATATGATTTATATTTATTATTTCCTTTCCTTATTTTCAGAATTAAATGTGAGATAATGACTTGGAAATTATGGAAAGAAAGAGGAGAAGAAGGAAACAAAAGGAGAAAAAGGAAAGAAGTAATTTTGTTTCTGAATAAGATGAAAAGGAATAAGTATGCAGCCTCAAAGGAGGGAAGGTTCATCCGGCCATTAAATGGAAAGAATAAGAAAAGAAGGAAACAAAAGAAGAAAAAGGAAGGAGAGAACAAAGAGATAATTCTGAAGAATGCATGTGGTCTAGAAGAAGGGAGAATGCATGTGACCAACAAAGATGATCATCATTCAATCGAGAAGGAAAGAAAAGAAAAAAAAGGAAATACATGGATCAGCCCATTCAAAACCCTAGCAGCCCCTCCTCTCCTCCTTCCTCTATAAAAGGCATGGCCTCCCTCACAATTCACGATCTCCATTCTCTCATAAACACAGCCGAATCGCTGCCCAAAAATACCCAGAAAATTCGAGCCAAAAACGTCATCCATTCTCCACCAAGCCGTGCTCATCTTCCTCTTCCACCACCAAATTCATCTTCCTCCATCCTTCAAGGTTTCTAATGTGTGATTCATCCATGGCTTGTAATTTTTATTTAGGTTTTCTACAATTTTCGAATTCATTGTATGAATCATTGGATGTTATTTTCGGTTTCATATATGAAAAACATAAATTCAGACTTCTTTGGTTTTATGTTTTGATTGCATGAACTCATGAAATATGTGTGCATGTCGTGTGTAACATCTATGGGCAGTAGGTTTTCGAAATTAATTTAGGTTTTATTTCAATTAATTCCTTGAATTTGTACATCTAAATCAATGCTTGAGGAAGCCAAGGCCATGGTTCTCCTAAGGTTGCGATTTCATTCACAAAAGTGTTCATTGATTGAATATGCGCTTCGTGTTTCAATTATGGATACTTATATAGGGCTGTGATAGTTCTAGGAATTTGCATGTTTAATCAAGATGAGTGACGCCATGCTTGTGTAACATGTCTCCAATTCGACTTAATGTGCTTATGTGCTACTTTGTTGTTTAACTAGACGCTTCGTTATGTTGAACTCTATTTAGCATATGTTTAGGATTGAACGCTTCGTTGATTCTAAATAATTAAGAAGTCTTAACGATTAGATGAACCGCTTCGGACTCTAATTAGAATTGGAATTGAAATGGACTTAAGAAGAATCGAAAATACTTGCTGCCTATATGTTGTTCTATGCATGTCATACATGTTTCTTGAGTAGAATTCGTGTTTTGGTTATGTGATGAGTGGTTGATCAATTGTATATAAGTAATTTAGGATTTATTTTCAGTATTAGTTTTATAATCAATTTCAAAAACCCCAATAACATGATAAGTGTTGAGGCCCTTTTGATTCCCCGGACTGAACGATCCCTGCTTATTCTATACTAACGATGATGTTTTTCAGGGTATTTTATAGACGTTCTAACCGAACGATCTATCAATGCGCCTAACAGAGAATGAACATGAGAAAGTCTAGGCTGAGAGACTATAAAACTCAAGCGTTGCATGGGAGGCAACCCATTTTAACCGTATCTGTTGAGGAGTCGTCTACGGGAGTTTGAATTTTCTAATCCCTTCACTCTTATGGTTGACTTGTATATGTGTTGATATGTAATTTTATTCTATGCTTGTGAACTACATTCTTACTATTGAGCTTACATTGACGACAATGTAATTTTCTAAGTGTGGGGTAGGGTTGCAAGTTCATTGATTGTTTGTGTCATGATATAAAAAAAATCAAAAAAAAATGAAAAAAAATAAAAAATATTGCTTTATTGAGTCTTAGGATGCCCCTAAAGTCTAGGATGATTATGTCTCTAAGATACAAAGATGATGGTTTTGCATTTCATACGAATTGAATTGTAAGTTTCATTGATGATGTGGATTTAGTATGAACATGTGAGATTTGGATTGATTGATTATGACATACATGTTTTGGTCAGTTTAAAGTCCATAACAACCTGTGAGTTTTTGAGCCTATATGTACTTTTTTTTTCATGAGATGTAATTTAAAATTTCGTGATTATTCATGAACCTCAATATTCTTTGCATATTCAATAACTATGTGTCATAGCTTTTAATGGACTCTAGAATTTACTAGAACTCACTTTTGTGATTGTTGAAACATTTAAGTCATGAAATGCTCTGATTTTAAAAATGATTTATGGATCATTTCTAGGAATACCACCACTTTAGCCAAACAACCATGTATCCCTATATGTGCCATGTTTGGGACCCCTTAGTTGAACCACATTTGAGCCTACATTGAGCCTTTTATTCATCACCTATGTTATCTCCATGCTTAGTATAGTTACCTCTACCTTGTCCTATACATTTGGTAGAATTCTTATTGAGATGATGTTGTGATGATGCATGAAATAAGTGTGGGGTGGAAGACATTTGAAAAAAAAATCAACAAGCTTTTAAGCAAGCATTGCCGAAAAAAAAAACAAGAAAAAGAAAAAAAAAAGAATGATGAACTCGGCAAGAAAAGAAAAAATGTTATGTTGTCTTTCAATTGTGATTTGGAGTTGAGTTGTAATTGAAGGTCTAAAAATTTTTACTTGACCTTTGTCCATGTTCACTTTGTGGTTAGAATGATGATTGTGCCCAACTTGTTATATTCGGCCCCTGATGGTGTGTGGTGTTATACGGATGATGTTTACTCTGCTAAGTCTATAGGATTACCTTTGTGATTCCTTGATATTCCATGGCTTTAGCTACGCCTAAACATTTACATTATCTAATGATCCTAATGATTCTTAAAATGAGCAAATCTTGGTTTGTGGAGATGATCACAAGAGTTGAGCATATGGTTTTGGTCCATTTGTGCACTTAGTTGTTAAATGAGGTTTTCCTATGTTATTCACAAAGTGCTTTGATTTGTTAAAATATGCAAGTTATTTGATGCCTTAATATCCTTTCTCTTGCATATATTTATGTTTGAATGATAACCATGAATTTGAGTGAAAAGAAAAGAGTATGCCTTGTGAGGAGGATTGGATTGACTAAACATATTAAATGCTTATTGTCTCGTATCTGTTAGTTTCATACTATGAAGCATGTTTATGAAACTTGGAATTTATGTGCTTACATTCAAATGCTTAAACTTGAAAACTATGTGTTTTGAGATTCTGAGACAATCATTTAGGGGCAATAGTGTCTCATTTAGTTTTGTTTTGCTAAGAGACTAGCAAAAGCCAAGTGTATTTCTATTGTTGTGTTCTAATCATATTTCTCATACTTTTAGATAATTTTCAGATATGTGCATATGAATTTAGTGCTTGGATATAGTCCCTAAGATTGTGTTTGAGTGCTAGATTCATCAACCATATTGACACATATCGAATCATGCTCTAAGTAGGTTCGGTTTGTGTTGATTAAAAGTGGTAAAAAATTCTGGAAATTTGCATATGAAACCATGGTGGGTGACGCCACACATGAAACATGTCTCCAACAAAGATTTGGTGCTTAAATGTAATCTTGTTTGATTTCTACTCTAAGTGTTATTGAATTCGATTGCATGCAAATTTAGATTAGGCCCTAAGTCAATCTAAATGTTAATTGAAATCTTGCACGATTAGATGATCCCCTAAGGCTTTAATTGTATTGGTGTCTAAAAAGTATGTAATTGGTTGAATTATAATGCATGATAGGTTCGAACTTGTAATTATGTGGTGTAATGGTAAATTTGGTTTAAGTTTGTTAAAGAGAAGTCGATCATGTAAATAATAATTTAGGTTTTATTTTAGTAGTTAATAATCAATCTCAAACCCCCCATTATTTGTTAACACTAAAAATTTAGAGTTCCCTTCAATTCCCCGGAAAGAACGATCCCTGCTTATTCTATACTAACGATGATGTTTTACAGGGTTTATTATAGACGTTTTAACCAACGCTCTATCAAACAACGCCAATCTCCAGCCAAGGCGCTGACCCAACACCATTGACTCCTCAAAGCAGCCAGTTAATGCCGTCACAACTCATCAAGATCGCATCTAATCTGGGCACCTAAAGGCAGCACCGCCGCCGTCAACCCAACAAGTCAGAGCCTCTCTTCTCTTACAATTGTGGCGAGAACCCAGTAGCTTTGTGGCATCAAGGGAAATCCAGCGACTTCTGTGGTTCAATCCGGCGGTTAGCCTCGACGACATCTTGAATCCTTGCGCCGGACCTGGATTTACAAACCTCGACCAGATTCTGACCCGGCTGTCCTTCTACAGCTTGACCCGACTCGGTCGAAGAGGATGTTACGCCCGGGTAAACTGGTAAATAGGTAATTTGAGGCAAGGTAATTTTGTCTCATGGAAAAAAATGTTTTTACCATCGCATATACAATAATTTTATTTTAATTTTACTATTTTTATTTATGTGATGAATTTAAACTAACCATATATTTTCATTTTGGTGAAATTTATCACATGACGATACGAAATTGAATAAGGTGAGTTACTTCGTGACATATATTCGTGGATTCAAGCATGATCGTGGAATCAAGCAATAACAACACTCATACGCTGTTTATTTGGCAGACAAACAAGAATGTTTTAATTAACGTTGTTGCTTTCATGCAAATTTAAATTCCTTTGAATTTTGTCTTTCATCTGGGCCTTTCAACCTCCATTTCCTTTTCAACCCGATTCTTTCGCTTCTCGGGTGGTATACAGGGATATGAGTCCCCTGGTACTGAGTTTTCGGAGCGGCTGGGAGTGCCACTATTACCATTCGTAGACATTGTGTGTAGCTACAAGTTTGAAAAAAATGGGACAAACATCGGTTTGCAACGGAAATTGTCACTTATACCATTGGTTTGTGACGAAAATTGTCACTTAGACCGTTCTGACGGAATTTGTCACGGTTTACTGAATTGAGTTACCATAATTTGGAACCTGTCCTCCAATTCAATACTTGGAAGTTGTATCGTATAATGATACATAATGAATCTCCCCTCTTGTTGACCGCAACATGCGCATGAAATTTGTTATTTTCATATTGGATGTGTTTATGCACCTAGTCCAGATTAATTTCTTTTGGTGCAACATTGTTTCATTAAAAGACATAAACATTATGGTCGAAATATACAAGAATTAGATATGAGAAGTTCTTGAAACAAGACACTCATTATATGGAAGAACATGAGAATATCTTCCAAGAATTACCGATTTTTTAAGCAATTATACATTACGGTTATTAAATGAAAATAATGAAGCATAAATGCTATGGTTAGTAGTCTAAATGACTAGAAATCCGTTTATTCCCAAGTTTAATGTGACTAATGTTACTTAGTCTTTACAATTTTAAATTGGTTCATGGTTAAGATCTCAATCCAATTGTTGGCTATAAAATTCTCATGTAGTTCAAGTAAATGAACATATGAGAATGTCTCAATGCATTTATGGTTTCATTACCAAAAGCAATATGTTAATGCAATGTAACGCATTACATAGTACATGACACTACCTATATAAGTCCACGGCTTTAATTGTGGCATAAGATTGATGTCTTGTTATGACATGTTTTCACCTTGTTTTGGTGATGATTGTAGTGTTACATGTCGCGTAATGCGCTCTATATTTCTACCGTTCTATAATATGGTGATGTTTTCACAAGATGGTCCGTCCGCCGCCTGGTTTACCCCCGCAAGACGTTTAAAACTGGCCAGAAAAAGTCACCAGAGATGTCGCCGGAAAATCGCCGGACCGCCGCTGGAGCCACCGCAGCCTTGCTGCCGGCCCTGCAGACCCCCTGCATCCCCTCCGCACGGCTCCCTGCAACCCCCCCCCCCCCCCCCCCCCCGCACGACCCCTGCATGGCACCCCTGCATGTCCCCGTGTGGCCACCCTGCAGTCCCCCCTGCAACAGCCTCGCACAGTCCCTCTAGCCACCCCGCAGACCTGCACGCCCCCCCTACAGTTCCCCCTGCAAGGCCCCTGCAGCTTCCCTGCACGGCGACACTGCAGCCCCGCCTAGGCACCCCCGCCCAGGCCCTGCAGCCCCGCCATGTCCATGCAACCCTGCAGTGCTACTTATTGTCTTCTGCCGATCATAGTTACTTGATCTAATGGCAACGTGCTTACTCTTTGGCACACATAAGTTTCTCATATGTTAAAGAGACATTGAGTGCATAGCTAAATGAAAGCTATTAATGGATTTAGTTTTAATCCATTGTGACTATGATGACGAGATCATCACACATAGAATCAAGAGCGGTTTAGGTGCTCAAGTTTAAATGCCTTATGATTCTAGTCACATGCTTTTATGCATCAAGAAAGCAATTGAACCTATGAAATGATTTTTGTCATAGTAGTTGTCTACGTTGATGAATTCACAACGATACCTTATATAAAATTGGTGACACGATAAGCTACTTGAAGACAATCTTTGTGCCAACATTATTTATCACTTACAAACTCATTGTGAAAGAGTTCTTCTGTATCGCTTCTAATGATGTAGCGCATCTCATGAGTCAAAATAGTGTGAATTGTATTATTTTACGATATTATGATTCAGAATAATGAATCGATGACTTGTTTAGGCATTTTTTTGAGCAAAGATGTTATACGGATCAATAATATTCCTCCAAAGTAATGGAGATGTAATCTATGTAATATTATGTGCATAAGCCCCCTCTATGATCCTTCATTAACTATGCTCAATCTCCAAGCGTATTCTTTAGCACAATTTAGGAGTGACATCCACCCTCCTACGCTAAAGAGAATGAGACATAAGATGGAAGTTGAAATTGGCTTTTCATGATTCAGTTTGAGGATAAAATATATTATGGTGATACATATATCATGGTTAAACTCAAACCATAACACTTAGATATTATGGAGCACCCAACACAATGACAAAAGTTAAAAAAGCCTTAAATTTTCAGGATTTACAAATTCCGGACTTGTCATTGTGAGGATCGGTTCACCTACTTTTCAGTGGGCTATTGAGGAGCTACTTGCGGCCACTGATTCCTAACATCCAAGGTTACCTACTCACAAACATTTGAGCCAATTTGGAGACCTGGAACATGGTGAACCGCTCGACACAAGTGGTCACTGACTTCCGGAGAGTATTACGGCTGGCTCGGTGCCTTTCCGACCGGTTCCGACAATAAGGCCGGTGACATTGGATTTCTAACATCCGTGTTTACTTGCTTCTAAAATTTCGTAGCATTCGAGGTTTAGAAAGTCAGTGAACCATTCACGGAAGTGTAAAACAGAAGTTTGGTATTGGTCGTTGATGTGCCTAGGCTTCTAACGAACCAACAATTCGAACCACAAGCTATTGCTTGTAGTGTGTCTTGTTTTACGGTATTCATCTATACCACCATAATTGACGTTACGGTTGTAATGATTCACATGTTAGTGTTTCAAGTCTAACAATATACATGTTTGTTAACGGATTATGTTAACAGTTTATCGTCCACATATTTTATGTGCCAAATTGCGGCTCCACAAGCGCATAATGATGGGTTATTTGATGTTGAATTTCGTCTTTGAATAAGAGATGAACTTCCACCTATGTCCGCTTATATAAAGACCTTAACAAGCGATCTCGTTTAGTCACTTTTGGATGAGCCAGTCTTCCCGTCGTTAGGGGAAGAGAAGAACAAGTTTGTTCAAAGTTCAACGACTTGGTTTTGTCGTGGTTTGTCCCACTGTGTCTCATCATGTTCCTAATAGTCCTATAAATGGAAGTGACGAGATAAGAGAGACATGCTACAACTATGCCTGTAAGGATTGATGTCCGACAAATAGACATGTAGTCACTCTTTGCTGGTGACATGGTGACTCCAGAAATATGGTAGATGGTGTCACTAGGCCGTGGCTCTTACGAAAGTATAGAGAGACCACTTGGTTCGATATACTTACTGAATGCGAGGTATGGCACAACTTAATCTATGATCAATGATACTCACTCGTCTATTATCTTGGATGATGGTTATCATTGGGGGACACCTCAGTGTCAATACTAATCCAAATAAGAGATCTCAAAGAATGACGATGTTGAATGAGTTTGATTTCGAACGATACATACTCTGTTGAAGCAAAATTCCAACATTGTAGATTGGCCTACATGGAAAGTGTTATCCGGTAGGAATTGATGGTGATAGCCGGGATTGGACATCCTTGTAACCCCATGTTCATTCTGCACGAATGGATGAGCATGAGCAACAATTAAGAAGTTAAAGCTTATAGCTATGGCTCTCGTTATGCGTAAATAATTTACCAATAATTATTTTGGGATATGCAATATTGCTGCAGCCTAAGAAGCACGGATACGGACACGAGTGTCCGTATTGGACACAGTTCGATACGCGGACACGCCAAATGAAATTTTTATTGGACACGGATACGTTTTGGACACGTTAATTAAATATTATTTTAAATATATATACCTAATTTTAAAAAAATAAGTAGCATAATTTATTAAATTATAACAAGATCATCTCAAATATCAAATACAAATACAAATCCAACAAAGTTTTAAACTTTAAACAAAATACATAATAAAATTCATTTGGCGATAGTTAATAACTTCATTCAAACTCCAATGTCATCTTCCACAATGTTCTCCATTTCAATAACATCATCATCATCAACATCATCAAATAAGTATCCTTCCAATTGTGGTTCATCAAGTGTAAGGTTGGC
Organism: Argentina anserina; assembly: GCF_933775445.1. Classification (NCBI taxonomy): domain Eukaryota; kingdom Viridiplantae; phylum Streptophyta; class Magnoliopsida; order Rosales; family Rosaceae; genus Argentina; species Argentina anserina. The sequence goes on from NC_065876.1 coordinate 18,114,196, forward strand.
CATCTCAAGTCTTCCAACATTAATGTCTTCCAAGGATTCAAATTGATCACCTCCTACATTCCCACATAAGAGTTGCACTACTATTGTTAATTGGGCTTTTCCTAGATAAGAGGCGAAGATTGGTATGCATAAATACCAAATCTTCCGCTCTTTGTGGGAGTAGTTTGTTCCTCTTTAAAGAATGAATGAAATTGTATGTACTCCAATTTCTTTCACAACAAGATGAAGAACTAGGATGACCTAAAAGCTTGAAGGCTATACCTTGAAGAGTAGGTGCCGAAGCTCCATGGATTGCCCACCAAGTAATTGGCTCTAATAAGTATCTATCCTTCATAGCATCTCTACTTCCAAACTCTTGCATACACATAGAAAAATTGGCAAATTCAATGTTAACCTTTCTTCTCTCATCTTCATCGGCAAAGTACCGCATGAGACATGTTTTTCTTTCTCTTGTAATCTCCAAATCTTTGTGGGGAGCAACACGATGAGTAGCTTCACTAAGCCATTCCGAACTATAATACCTAAACATTGAAATATAAATATATATGAGCTTCTACTAACCAATTAAATAAATATGAATATATTCTATAAAATTACTAAATAAGAATATAAAGTGCACTAATTAAAATAGATAAAAAATAACACTTACTTAGGATTCAAAGAATGAGCCAAGCAATGAAGAGGCGTGTTGCTTTTGGTCCAACGAGCCATCAACACCTTATGAACCGCATTCCAAAAAAGAGAGTCTTCTTCAAGTTCTTTTCTTTCTTTCCTATAGATAATTTTTTTCACTTGAACAATCATATTATCCCACCATTTATACATCAAATGAAGACAAGGCTTGTCGGTATCCGCCTTTCTAATTATCTCATAGATAGGCTCGGTAAAAGTAAGAATGTAGTCAATATCATCCCACATTAAATCATCCAACAACATCTCTTTTACCCTAGCTGCTTTAAGTTGATCATCTAATCTATAATCATCCCACTTTGGGCTAATCACCATTTGTTGCAAACCATTCTTAATTGCCTTAAACCTCTTAAACATAATAATCGTAGATGCAAACCTTGTGGGAGCAACCGAAAGCAACTTCAAAGGGCAATGATCATTGAACATAACTAATCTCATTCCATGATTCATTATGAAGTTCTTAATATACATAACATGCTCCGCAATAGGTTGTATCCAAGAACATGGGTCATATACGTCTATATTGCTCAAGCAATTAGAAGGTGTGCAAATATTCTTCAGAGCAAGATTTAATGTGTGAACTACACATGGTGTCCAAAAAATAGTAGGATACTTACTTGCTATCGTTGCACTGGCTTTTGCACAAACGGGAGCATTGTCGGTAATCACTTGCACTACATTTTCATATCCAATTTCTTTGATGGATTCAATAATCAAGTTTGCAATTAATTCCGAGTCCTTGTATTCTCCCTCACAATTTACAGCTCTCAACATCATCGGACCACTCTCAGAAATAGCAATCACATTAATCAATGGTCTTCTTTGTGCATCAGACCAACCATCACTACATATACTCACACCTTTATCCTTCCATGAAAGTTTGAGTGGTTGCAGATGTTTCTCGATATTCTTCTTTTCCTTTGCAAGAAGTGTGGTCCTTATGGCATTGTAACCTGGTGGAACATATCCCGGGAGAGTAGAAGCACGAATATAAGAGTTCCGGTAATGTGGATTTCTTGCCAAATTGAATGGTAGACCACCGGTGTAGAACATCCTTGCAATCTCAGCATCACATTCTTCCCTAGCCGAGTTTTGAAAGGCTTTCTCAATGGAACTAGAACCAGCAACTGTTTTCCTCTTCTTTCCTATATCGCCTATTGTTGGTTCGTGTGCATATGCATGATAAGTGCTCAACCCAACGCTACTAGTGGCACCACTCCCCCCTTGTTGTCTCGTTGATGGTAGAGGAACTTGTTTTGGAGCTGTATTTGTCAATCTCTCCTTGCATTCTCTCACCAACTTGACCAATTTAGATTTGGCTTCGGGATTAACTTTATGGCACCCAGCAATTCCCCCTCATTCGTTCAACAAATGTGCCCGAACTCTAGTATACGAGCCGTTGTAGTACATATTGCAGAAGCTACAATGCCATCTCCAATTACCTCCACTTGTAGACTTGCTAATCTTCTTCACAAATGCCCACAATGGAGTTTTATCATATATTTGACAATCTTCATGACTACCTCCATCTCCAACATTAGCACCAGTATTAACTGATCTGGCACTAGAACTAATAGGAGTTGATCCTCCTGTACTCATACTTCCTGAAAGAGAAAAAACAATCTGTCATTTTTTCAATACAGATCTGTAAATTCAAAAAATGATAAGTAATTGTAGACAAATCCTTTATCTATGATTTGAGTTCTCAATTGTTCTTTAGGATGTCTATTACAAATGCCTAGAAGACAGTATCTGCAAATAACCAACCTAACTACTTCATTTTAGCCAAAACTGTTACTGCATAAAAATCACATATTCAAGCCATGTAACATTTGTCATTTTTTCAATGCAGATCCCCAACTTCAAAAACTGAGAAGTAATTGTAGAAAAATCCTTTATCTATGATTCAAGTTCTCAATTTTTCTTTAGGATGTCTATTACAAATGTCTAGAAGACATTATCTGCAAATAACCAATCTAACTACATTTTAGCCAAAACTGTTACTGCATAAAAATCACAGATTCAAGCCATGTAACATTTGTCATTTTTTCAATGCAGATTTGCAACTTCAAAAACTGAGAAGTAATTGTAGAAAAATCATTTATCTATGATTCAAGTTCTTAATTTTTCTTTAGGATGTCTATTACAAATGTCTAGAAGACATTATCTGCAAATAACCAACCTAACTATTTCATTTTAGCCAAAACTTTTACTGCATAAAAATCACAGATTCAAGCTATGTAACATTTGTCATTTTTTCAATGCAGATCTGCAACTTCAAAAACTGATAAGTAATTGTAGAAAAATCATTTATCTATGATTCAAGTTCTCAATTTTTCTTTAGGATGTCTATTACAAATGTCTAGAAGACATTATCTGCAAATAACCAACCTAACTATTTCATTTTAGCCAAAACTTTTACTGCATAAAAATCACAGATTCAAGCCATGTAACATTTGTCATTTTTTCAATGCAGATCTGCAACTTCAAAAACTGATAAGTAATTGTAGAAAAATCATTTATCTATGATTCAAGTTCTCAATTTTTCTTTAGGATGTCTATTACAAATGTCTAGAAGACATTATCTGCAAATAACCAACCTAACTACTTCATTTTAGCCAAAACTTTTACTGCATAAAAATCACAGATTTAAGCCATGTAACATTTGTCATTTTTTCAATGCAGATCTGCAACTTCAAAAACTGATAAGTAATTGTAGAAAAATCTTTTATCTATGATTCAAGTTCTCAATTTTTCTTTAGGATGTCTATTACAAATGTCTAGAAGACATTATCTGCAAATAACCAATCTAACTACTTCATTTTAGCCAAAACTGTTACTGCATAAAAATCACAGATTCAAGCCATGTAACATTTGTCATTTTTTCAATGCAGATTTGCAACTTCAAAAACTGATAAGCAATTGTAGAAAAATCATTTATCTATGATTCAAGTTCTTAATTTTTCTTTAGGATGTCTATTACAAATGTCTAGAAGACATTATCTGCAAATAACCAACCTAACTATTTCATTTTAGCCAAAACTTTTACTGCATAAAAATCACAGATTCAAGCCATGTAACATTTGTCATTTTTTCAATGCAGATCTGCAACTTCAAAAACTGATAAGTAATTGTAGAAAAATCATTTATCTATGATTCAAGTTCTCAATTTTTCTTTAGGATGTCTATTACAAATGTCTAGAAGACATTATCTGCAAATAACCAACCTAACTACTTCATTTTAGCCAAAACTGTTACTGCATAGGTTCTAAATTTCACCTCTTCGAATCAAAGTTTCAGACTTTACATTCAAAATATAAAAAAACAATGAACTTTATCAGTAAGACAGTAGCCAAAACTGTTACTGCATAAAAATCACAAATTCAAGCCATGTAACATTTGTCATTTTTTCAATGCAAATCTGCAACTTCAAAAACTGATAAGTAATTGTAGAAAAATCATTTATCTATGATTCAAGTTCTCAATTTTTCTTTAGGATGTCTATTACAAATGTCTAGAAGACATTATCTGCAAATAACCAACCTAACTACTTCATTTTAGCCAAAACTTTTACTGCATAAAAATCACAGATTCAAGCCATGTAACATTTGCCATTTTTTCAATGCAGATCTGCAACTTCAAAAACTGATAAGTAATTGTAGAAAAATCATTTATCTATGATTCAAGTTCTCAATTTTTCTTTAAGATGTCTATTACAAATATCTAGAAGACATTATCTGCAAATAACCAACCTAACTACTTCATTTTTAGCCAAAACGTTTACTGCATAGGTTCTAAATTTCACCTCTTCGAATCAAAGTTTCAGACTTTACATTCAAAATATAAAAAAGCAATGAACTTTATCAGTAAGACAGTAGCCAATAGCAGCTCTTCACAGCCTTACCTGGGTTGTTGGTGTATTGGCCTTTTCTTTTACTGTTCACTTTAAGTCTTGCAAAAACGAGAGATGCAGGATTCTCCTGTAAAGAAAACAACAAAACCAGATAGTTGTTCAGCTTCCCAAAATTCAACTCCTATATTCAATCAATTGTCAACTCAAAACACCTCTCCAATCTCACCATTCTCAAACCCAACCCACTTCATCAAACATCATCAAAACCCAAAGAGATTCAAACATGAAAACTAAAGCAGTAAAGCTTGAATTTGTGATCTAAAATGGTGAAACCAAAATCATCAAACAAAACCCCAATTCAACTAGCATGTAATCCCAATCAAACCAAATCACTCAATCATAAAAAATGAAAATTTAAGATAGAAATTGTGACCTGGGAGAAGGGAAAGAGAAGTGACGAGTGGGAGGAGTAGTGGGTGGTCGGACGCGGTGAATATTTAGGGCGGATCGGTGAAGAGAAAACGGAGGTGGTGAGATCGGAGGTGGTGAGATCGGAGGTCTGTTTTTGAGATTGAATGAGTGCGTGTGAGACTGAGACAAAAACAATTGTGAATTGTCTAAAAAATTGGTAAGGACAAAAATACCCCAACGTGTCCTCCTTATTTGCGTGTCCATTTTGGACACGCGCGTGTCCATTACGTATTGCAGCGTGTCTGAGCCGTGTCCAAAGTCAGTTCGCGTGTCCAAGCGTGTCCGTGTCCGTGTCCATGTCCGACACGCGACACGCGACCCAAATGGAGTGTCCGTGCTTCATAGGCTGCAGCTGTACTTAGAATGAAATGATCTTGAGAATACTACGTCTCAAAAGTGATGATCGTTATTGATGATGTTATTCATCGGTTGGCTAAAGGAAACAAACACGTTAAACTAATGCCTAAAAGTATTCCATGAATCAGTCGAAGTCATAAAAGACGTGTTTCCGCCGTATGAGCGATGATAAGTCTTAAGAGATGAAACTCTCCACATTTAAGTATGATATGTGTATGCATGTGTATGTATGATAAGGCCAAGATGATGGCTTAGTGCGCCCACACACATGTCAATGCTTGATCACAGGACGTTATGACATCAAATCATATATCCCAACACAAAAGATACTTCGATGAAGTGATATCAGAATTTGCCCAGATTCGTAGGTCAACTTCCACGGGACCTATAGGGTAGCTCACTTGTTGCAAAATGGTGAATTTGGTACCATTGGAAAGCTCTATATGTCTACTTTCCGGAAACTGCAGCTGAGTCAACTTCGACGGAGCTTTGTGATCAGCTCAGAACGAACTAGGTTGTGAACCATATATCACTGGAAAGCCACGGGTGTCTACTTTCCAGAACGTTTTACGGTTCATCCATACCTATTGTATCGAATAAGTTATGACTGTTTAAGTGCGTGAATGTCATACCACGCATGAATCTGTTTTTCATTGCAAACTCTTGTTTTGAGTTGTTATGCAATTCTCTTTCTTTTGATCCATATACAGATAACTGTACATGTTTGATTTAAGAATCTTTGGTGAAATTTGATATTCAAATCATTAACCCTTTACTACTTTTGAAGAATGTGAAGAGCGTTTGTAAACGCTATTTATCTAAACTCTGAGATTGAGTTATCGATTAAGGGGAGTTGTTTTGTAGACTTCATTGAGAGTCTATATCTTCAATTGTAGTTGGTGTGTTGTGCTCTTTTTCCTTTCGACCAAGCTTTTTATTTTACCCAAGAGGTTTTTGTTTTGTTTGGCAAGGTTTTTACCGAGGGAACAGTTATGCACCATGACACATTATGATTGTGATACAAGGTGGAGTGTTGTAGAAGAATTACTATACGTAATCTTCCGGTGTATCTTGTCATATTTAGTATAGGTTAGTCTAGTTAAAGAATGGTATATAATTTTTGTATCAATGTAATGCCTATATATAAAGTCTCCTTATCAATGAATAAAAATGATATTTCTCCATATTCGATGCGTATTACGTTATTCTGTAACAATTGTAACTGCAGCTAGGATGAATTTATCATTGGTAGTGTTTAAAAGAGAATCATATATTCAGGAGCAGTGGGGCATATAGACAATACTGCAATATAATCACACCGCCAATTTAACTAAACAACCACTAAGAAGTTAAATATGAAGAAAATGGTCTTACTTTAACAAGTAAACAGAGCCAGAATATTGCTAACCTTTATTGCAGAAGCCGCCTCTTCCAAGTTTCAAGGAAATGCATGAGTCAGAAATGGGATTAAACTTATCAACAACGGTAGCATCCAAACTGTACCATCCTTCTCAGTGGAGGAGACCACATAGATGGAAGACACAACTAAAACGGATGCCTTTCTAGGTTTCACCTCTCAGACACCCTGGAAATAACCTCATCAAAATGATATAATAAAGATGAGACAGTTGCACAGCTAAAGAAAAAAGATCACCGAATTAAGATTGGCAATACCTCGGACCTGAAGCCGTTAAAGTGAAAGATTTATCTCTATCTCTTATTGCTCGGCGACTTGTTTCGCAAATAATGCAGCAATTCTAAGTGTCATAACAACTTCTCTAGGTTTTGATTTCTCCTACAACTCAATGTTCACTATAACTAAGTATGAATAGCAAACTATTTAAATGCTCAAACAAATTTGTGGATAACAACTGAGGCGAATAGAAAATAGACACAGATAGACAGTAAATTGTAAAAAGCTCAATCAGTAGACTGAACAAAGAAATATTCAAGAGACTGCAACTGACTTAACCGCTCATGGTAAACAATAACATAAAATCGAAATTGGGAGGGGCAGAGAGAGAGTATCTTCGGGCTCACCAAATGTAACTGAACTGAGCATCAAACGCAGAGTGGAGTCAGTTTACAAGTCAGTCCACTTATAATAGCGAACACTATAACACTTATTTACCATGCAAGAACGAAACATGAAGACAATACGAAAGAGAAGTGCTTCATGGGAGTCTGAAAGAACTCATACTGATACACAATAATCATGACTGTACATTCACCATATCAGTTGATTATGGTCCAATTTTATTAATTTCCATGCATTTTGGCACTGCAGGCGGTAGAACTTGCAACGGGGCACCAAAACACACCCGACCAGCCCATAACCTAATTAATTGCTTATAAGAAGAAGATCAAACTCCAATTGCAGATATCATTATGCTTTCTCTCCGTCTGGCTTAGATTATGCGCAATACTAAATTCTGGTGATGGATAGACTCATAGACATGATAATATAATGAGAAGTAATGACTATGTTTCGGTACAATTCAATCTCAGGGTGTATAATGTACGAATTCTTTTGCCACCATTTCAACTATGTACTAACAGTCTGCAAATCCGCCATGACAACAAGTGCTTTATATCATAGCAGGCAGCTAATTAACCATAAAACCGAACATTTGCTCATTAGTGGACAAGTCTCTATTTTAGCAACTCCTAACTTAAACTACAGAATTGAATTTAAATGCAGAGCTTCATAGTCCTGATTAGTAAGAGCCGTGATTGATATATTACAAAGTGACATAAGAGATTAGTATTACTGACACTGATCGACTCCGGCTCATACTCAAACGGTGAGAGAAGCACCATTGTCAGCTGGGGTGAGATGCAATATCATTGTAGCAGCCTTGACAGCTCACACACGAGGCTCCGGGTAACTATCCATATTCTGCGGTCCGAAGCAAGATTCAAGCATGTCAGCGTGAATCACCCCCGGGTTGAGAGCCACAATGCCCATGTCCTTGGGCAACTCCTTGGCCACCGAGCGGGTCAGACCCTCCACGGCCCATTTCGAGGCGCAGTAAGGCGCCACGTGAGCGGCGCCGGATCTGCCCCAGCCGGAGGACATGTTGACAATGATTCCGGTGGCCGGAGCCGGGTCCCGCTTGAGCATCAGAGGAATGAAGTGGCGCAAGACGTTGGCGACGCCCTTGACATTGGTGTCAACGACGCTGTCGAACTGCTCGGCCGGAACCTCCCAGAGCCTGTTGTTGCTGTTAATGACTCCGGCGTTGTTGACCACGATGTCGGGGACGCCCTTCTTCTCCATCACAACACGAGCCAGCTCCCCAAAATCAATATAAAACATGTCACAATTGGATTCAATTGAATATGAGAATTGAGGGAGGAGGAGGAGAGAGTACGGACGACGTCGGCGGGGAGGAAGAGGTGGTTGTCGGAGGAGAGTTCGGACTGGAGGGAAATGAGCTTATCCTGAGAACGGGAGCAGCCGATAATGGTGTGGCCCCTTTTGGCCATCTCGACGGCGAGTGCGCGGCCAAGGCCTTTGCTAACTCCGGTTATAAGAACGGTCCGACCGGCATTGGCTGCTTTGGTAGGCACCACGTTATGCCTCTCTTCTCTCTTCTCTGATTTACCACAGAATGGACGACCAGGACTGTCTAGAGCTTATTGGCTGCTTTTCTTATAAGTTTTTTTTTTGGTACAGACTTTTCTTATAAGTTGAGGCAGTGCTTTTCTTATAAACAGATGCTATTTTAAGGGATAAGTAGAAGTTCGGAGTGAGTGATTTGATTTGATTTTTTATGTGAAATTTGATTCATATTATGGGATGAATATAATTTGGCGACCACTGTTTATTTGTACACTTTGTGTTTATCTTTTTAAAATATGTGTTTAATTATTTAATTATTATCTAATTATGAGTTATGAAATTTGACGACCACTGTTTATTTGTACACTTTGTGTTTATCTTTTTAAAATATGTGTTTAATTATTTAGTTATGAAAAATACACGTGACATGAGTTTAAAACAGGTGTTTGTTTAATGTTTACTTAAGTTGTGATTTCTAATATGCTCTCATAATACTTCCATGTTGGACACAAAGTTTTGCAACCCAGCATTTACCGGCCCAATCCATTAACAGAAGATAGAAAATAAACTTTTTCGTTGGGTCCCGATGATTTCCCAGACGACGACGACGACGACTCGTCTTGAGGAGTTGACTCGGTAGAGTGGAATCTTTGTCTCTAATAAATATCAGACGACCAGTTCGACTGTTCGAGTTAGCTTTGATGTTGTTTGTGTTTCTCTAATAATGGCCGCTTCTTCATCTACATCTTCTTCCGGCGGTCACTGGAAGTACGATGTCTTCCTCAGTTTTCGAGGGGAGGACACTCGCAAAAGCTTCGTTTGCCATCTCTACAAAGCTCTAGAACAGAAAGCCATCCGCACCTTCATCGATTCTGAGAAGCTCAAAAAAGGCAACCAAATTTCCGAGCTACTCAACGCAATTGCCGATTCGAATATTTCGGTTGTAGTCTTGTCTCAAAACTATGCCACTTCCGCTTGGTGTTTGAAAGAGGTCGTCAAAATCATGGAGTGCTGTGATAATGATGAGAAGAAGCAGACTGTGGTGCCCATTTTCTATGAAGTAGATCCCTCTGATGTTCGGAAATTGAAGAACAAGTTTGGTGCTGCTTTTACCGTATATGAAGGAGATCCCAACCTCGACGTGAAAGAAGTGGAGACATGGAAAGCTGCACTTAAGAGAATCGCGAATCTATCTGGCTGGGATTCGCGACAGTATCAGTGAGTCTTCTTCATTCTCTCACTTAACTTCTAAATGCTGCTGTTTACTTCTTTACTTGAATTCTTTATATTTTTGAAGTCTACCCAGTTGGTATGTACTTACATGGAAATTACTTGGCTTTATCTCTTTTGTTGATTTTTTGTTACTGTTGCGGACATGGATCGATATTGTATAAGACTGTCTTGCTCTGACTACTGATTTCAAAGTTTCTAGGGATGACATCGAGCTCATTGAGAATATTGTGGGAGACATTTTAGAAAAATGGATTCACTTCCCCCGACTTTCCAATTTACCGAACAATTTGGTTGGAACATCACATTAAGGAAGTGACTTTGCGGTTGGGTCGTGGGGGGGGGGGGGGGGGGAGAGAGAGAGATGTTGTTCGTGCAAAACAACTATTGCTCTAGAGCTGTTTATGACAAACTCGTTCATCAGTTTGAACACAAGTGTTTTGTTTATAATGTGAAAGAAGGTCTATTGAAGAAAGGTGCAGCACAAATGCGGGGAGAAGTTCTATCTATGCTCATGAAGGGAAATGAGCAGAGTGCTGACATTTTCAATGAAGGTTCCAATCTGATACTGGAAAGGCTAGGTAATAAAAAAAAATTTAGTTGTTCTTGATGATGTTGAAGCTTCTTCCCAGATTGAGGCCTTACTTGGAGATTTTTCTTCATTTGGTGTTGGAAGTAAAATCCTCATAACAACTAGGGATAATGAATCACTAGCTGGAGTTAATGAGACATATGACCCCAAGTGTTTAAATCATAGTGAATCGTTCATGAAGCATGCCTTCAGAACAAACCAAGTGAGTGAGGAGTTCGGTGATCTCTCAAAGCGAGCCATAGAGTATGCAGAGGGTCTTCCTTTAGCACTTGAAGTCCTAGGAGACATCTAGCTCTTCTGTTTCTTGTCCTGGAAGCTATTCCTAAGCTTAACAATCTTAGGAGGATCAGAGACAATAGTTTCCACTAGGAGGTCATCAGGAGGAGTATTAGTAGTATCAGCTTCATCCTGAAGAATGCTGAACCTAGAAACAGACACTTTGGACTTTTTCACATTAACCAAAAATCACATGCAGAACTCAATATATATGAGCTACACTGACTTGAAAAATAAAATAAACCAATAATCTAGAGATAACTTAATAAAATAAACGGAAAAGCAAATGAACACTAGCCAGCCTGAGGCCGCTTTATATATAGGAAATGAAGAAAGTTTTGTTACAGGGACAAAAAAAAAAGTAAAGATCTTGCTGCAAAGTGTCGAGTTCAGTCCATATATGAAAAAGAACATGTTACAATTGACGATTGAAGAAATGAGAAATTTATTAAAAGAAAAAAACAGTTATGTGACTTGGAAACACAGCATTACAGTCAACTTGCTCAAAGAAACTAAAGGGTAGAGTCAAAACATTTTGCCTGGGGAAGTTCTAGAACAATTCAACATCAAGCTTTTCATAAAGGGGTCAAATGAATTTGAGTCCAGGATGATCCATGAAGACTCAAACATCTCATGGAAGAACTCTGCAGAAATCTCCTGGGCTGCACTTCGGAATGCAAGTCCAAATGAATTTCCTTTGACTGCTCCGACTCGAGGCTTCCCACAAACACCAACTACGATCATCTTCTTGGGATCTTGTGCCAAACAAGCACAAACCAGAGGTTTCATTCTAGCTCCCTTCTCTTTCAGAGCATCCATCAGAAAATAGCAGAATTTTGTCAATGCCTGGGGGTACCCCAATAGTTTTGCATCTACAGAGTCTTCGAGTTTCACCGACACAAATTTCGTTCCAGTCCTTATATTCGTTACTGCTCTACTTCCTTGTCTAGCAATTGCCCTTTGTACCAGAATTGCTTTCTGCATTCCAGCTTTCAGCTTATCAAGATTGTTCAATGACAGTGCATCATAAGCCACCCCAAACTGCTTGGCAGCACAAGAACCATCTGATTCCACAAACGATTCAAGCAAAGCTGTAACTCCATAAACCACATCCGCTGCATATACCCTTGAGCCATAGCCATGGATACGCAAAAAGCTCCGGTAGTAGAAATCAGTGAGTCCATATTCAGGTAAAAGCTGTTCGAATTGAGCTTTCATCCTCCTTTTTACCTCAACATTCATGAATGAGAACTTCTGTTGGCAATCCTCGAGCGCAAATCCCATCCTTGCCAGTAGAAAAATAAGCCTAGAGATTCCTTTGTCATTCCACGTCTTCATTTTGGTTGCAGAGTATGAGGAACATTTCATGGATTCAAATAAATTCCATTCATGTAACAGCATCAGCCTAGGTACATCTTCAAATGCAATTCTATCTGTCACTGAAGTCACAGCCTCCAAAGTCCCTGAGCTGATAATGAGCTGCTCAAGCTCCATGACAGCAGCCTGGTACCTCTCATCAGTGAGCCTATGGTGTACAAACTGATCCGTCAAAGAAACACAAGACAACCAAAGCAACTCGTTTGTATTCTTCCTCAACGAATGCGCCAAATCATACATCAAACACCCAGAAGGCTTACCATGAAAAGAACCCAAATGGTAGTATTTCTTCTTCAACCTCTTGAAAAGCTTCTCCGGGCCTTGTTCTTCTTCTTCTTCAGACACCCTCCTCTTCTTTCTCGAACCATCCCCATCCCCACTCTCACTATCTCCATCCAGCTCATCATCACTATTCAAGTCACTCGCATTAGCCAATGCCGAGACATCATGAAAATCGTAGGCTAAATCTCCCTGCAGCTCATCTTCCTGGGTATAAAGCACAACCACGCTCTCGTTCTGCTCACTCAGATTATGCAGATGAATGGGGCGGTGACTGTCCACCACGAAAACACGCGACAATGGGGACAAACCGAGCAGCCTCCTCAGGTCGCGGTGGCATCCCCAGTTGATCAAAAGAATAGTAATCGGATTCTCCTCCGACAGCCCTGCGTACTTGTGAATGTCCTGAAAGGAAGACACCGGATAACACGAGTACCCGACGGAATCGGATTCGAGAACATGAAGAATGATTTTGAGAGCACAGAGAGAGTCGACATCTGAAGTCGACGGGAATATCAGCAGTGGGGAACCAGATGAGGCTTTCGCCGATTCACGGAGCCTCCAGTAGAAGGAGGCTACTGTTTTCTCTCTAACCATGAGTTTTGAGGGTTTCGGAACCCTAGATCTAAATTCCAACTCAAATTCAATGAAAACTAGAGAATGACCCGATAATAAGAAGGATGTGGTTCTGTGTGTTCAACGCGAGAGAGAGAGAGAGGGAGACGGCGAGATTAGAAAGCTTTTGAAAGAATATTTCGTAAGGCATTTTCGTTTTTCGTTGAATTTAAAAAAAAAAACGCGCCTCTTTGGGTACTCTATTTTGTTCGCAAAAATTTTGTGTGGGTGCATGTTAGTCTTCGTTGTGCCGCTGCCATCACTGTTGTTGTGAGTTTGTTTGTGGAGGAGAAGGGTATTTGCCAAAACCTTTTGAGATTTTTCTAATTGAGAGCAGGTTAGAGAAGAGACAGTTACAAGAGATTGGGAATTCTTCCATTGGGGTCATCATCCAATAGCAAGAGGTATGTTTGAATTATTTTCTCCCCCTCAATCTAGATCTATGGATCCAAGTCCTATAGAACTGAATCTGCAAGCCCCTCATGCGAATCATCCTTCAGATCCAGCCTCAAACCAGCAAAATCTGTCTTGTATATGGATTTCAAATTAAGAGTGTAGTTTTAATCCCAACAGTGTTTTCATCTTATTTTACATGGTTAATATTGAGGTTCTTCAAATGGTTAATCCCTACAGTGTATATGAATTATGGATGCTTTGTAATTTTTTATGAACTAGGATTGTCAGTGGTGTTGTATCATGATCAAGGCTCTATGGTTTTTGTTAAGTGTGAATTTTTCCACCTATTAGTTTTGAGTGGATTGTGTATGACTTATCTGTGAGATTTTTTCCCAGGTATACCACACACACATATATAAATAGATTACTGTAGTCGGCCCACTTAATTGATCAACACGTCCTGTAGCCATGTCTTTTCCCATGGCAAAATACCCTGCCAAACGTGAATCTATAATTGGATTCAGTTTTATTATATAACTATTGTATAGATAAGATATTAATGATTATGCTCAATTTATTGGCTCATAGTTCAATTAAAACGTTTTCCTTAATTCTGTTACTGATTTACCGGTATATGCTTTCTAATTTGGGGTAAATGGATATTTTTTTCATTCGAAGAACTCTTTTATTCCTTTATTTTCTCTTTTCCTTCTATTTCTTTGGGTTGTTTTTCTTTTCTTTGAGATTTCAATATTTCAGTAACCTGTAATAAATACTGGTTTTAATTGACCATGAAGTACAGTTTCAGCTGTTCCTAAATGGAAAAGTATGTTTGAATTGCAAAGAACAATGCCAATTGTATTAGAAGAAATTCAAACTTAATTGGAAGAAGAGGGTACTTCTAGCTGATTCATTTTTAACAATTCTATATTTATATCATTTTTATTGTAGTGTTGATGATGAATAGCTGACATATTTTTTTATATATATTTGCAGATATGTATGGTTGTATCAAAAGGGTTACTCTAGTTCAAACCATCTTTATTTTTTCATCTCTTCCATTCATAAACCTTGAAAGGGTTGGCATGATGTCCTCATCAAAAATATGCATAGTCATGGGATCTCGTCCAGACGATCTTTGAATCCCGGATGTTGATATAAGAAACTACAGTAAGTACATAAAAGTAACAGTCAGCTTTGTCACAGGCAATAGAAGCTGCAATTGAACTTGATCTAAGCACAGTGGAGGCGGGAGCGCAGGGAGAGCATAAGATTCAGAGAGGTTATATGCATGTGGCAACTTATAGCTGCCATTACTTGATGAATCAAAGTTTCAGGAAGGCCATAGAGGACTTTCTAGTGCGTATATCAACTCAGGTATATTTTTTTGTATTCTTGAGAATGAATACACTGAATTGCAACATCCTTGAGTCATTTTCAGTACACAATCTCTGCTTCAGTGATGGCAATTTTCATTTAACGATTTCATGTACTTTACATGCAGGTTAAGATTGTGATGAAACTACTGCATGATTCGGGTCCTTTCAAGGAAGATGTACACTAATGTATTGATATGGTTTACTAGAAGCAGATTAGTACTTTGTGAATTGTGGACGGAAATCTTTTTCTTCCTTTAATACTGAACATTGCACTGGGAGATTCTGTACATAATTACAGTAGCAAACTAAAACTTGTATACCTGGAAATTCAATACATATTCAATGAAGATATTGCTCACTTCACCATATATTCATTTCTGTTCCATAAATGTATAGGCTGAAAATTTGTTTGAGACAATACAGATGAATTATGATTATGCCCTCTCTCATTTTGATACCTTATACTAGGCTTCAAACTAAAGAGTTGACCAATATGCATAAGAATTGCACAGGTATATTTTGAGGATCGGGACTTTGCTGGAACTGTAACATTCTTGGTATAACATTCCATATTTCCATTGCTTTTCTTTTTTCAAGTATATGTGGCATGCTGCTGTATCATTTTGTCGTCATCTTTGTGGATCGAAGATCTATCCATCAAAAGGAAGAGAACGAAACAGACCCTTAATTGTATCCATATCAGTAAACCTGATCGTGTTCATCAAACACACTTCATTTCCTAACACTTCTATCTGATTATGGCCAACAAATCCAGAATACAACTGAGCTTGTTAAATAGGAATACTATGAGGTAAGAATCGAACTAAGATTGTGAACTCTGGTTGTATTCAAGATAAGGAATAAAAGAATCATATACGAAACTGATTACAGATACAAGAAGGAAATGGCCGGATTACTGCAAATGATTGAATGGAAACGTTCTTATATACACTTTGTTTCCCACAGCTAGGACAGACTTACAATTGGAATTCCTATACTCAATTACACTCTAAATAACTTTTAAACTAGTCAGACTCAGATTCCCTAAAATCTGCCACAAATGGATGGGTGAGAAGTTCTTCAACAGTCCATCTATGCTCCGGTACCTCTTGTAGGCAAAAACCGATAAACTCCCCAGCAAGACTCGATATTGTGTCGGGAATTTTAGGCTCGAAACCGTCAAGAACGTAGAGAGTATCGCTCTCATCATCATAGAAATGACTCCGAGGCCGCTCCCCTGTAAGCAATTCTAGAACAATCAAACCCACTGCCCATATGTCGCTAGGCTTTTTTTGCTTGTTGTCGGAGACCGTCTCCGGCGACAGGTAGGGTGGTGTGCCTTTCCATCTTTCCCCAACTTCCTCTTTCTTAACCAACCCCAAATCTCCCACTTTGGCCGTAAAAGTAACCGGCCTATCTTCATCATCATCATATACATATTTCACGAGCAATATGTTGTCTGGTTTCAGGTCACAGTGTACAAACCCAGCGTTATGAATGTGCCGAACTCCTTTAAGAATATCACCCGTGAAGCTCCTCACGTGGCACTCCTCCAACCCCCGAAAACCACGCACCTCGAGCAACCTTGCAAGGCTTCCCCAAGCAATCTCCATAGCCAAGTTGTAGACTTGTTCACCTCTGTTACTGCTCGTGACCTCTTCTCCGTAGTGCTCGATAATGAAGCGGCAAGATTCACCATCCATCTCTTTAAAAACCTCAAACTCGTACTTGATGGGATCTGAATCTTTCACTTTTGCCGACTTGATCGCCATGGATACAGGCATGTGTAGAAGTTTGACATCTATCTCGTTGGAAAATGCAACGAAAACGGAGCCGAAGCCTCCCTCTCCGATCTTGTCTCCTCTGACCCATCTCAACCCGGAACCCAAGCTCAGTTCCGCCGCCTTACTCTTCTTGGTTCCCATCCCTCTGATCCAGTTATTACCAGAACCCATCACTTTCGCCTTAGTCTTCTTGGCTGCCATCACTCTCCTCTTCACTTTCTCTCTGACAATAGCCATCGCACTCACTCTGTTTTTCTCGCTGTTTCACGAAATGAGGGCATTTGTTGAAATTCAAAATGAATATAAAGACTCGAGGTCGGCTAACTAGAAAGAAGCTAGTATTTGTGTTTGCGTGGATGTCAAGCTAAATCAGATCCAAGTCCAAGTCAACTGAAAACGTGATTTTAAAGCGCGGTATTAGTGTTTCGGGGGTGGGTGGGTGGTTTGATATGATACGGAAAAAAGGAGAAAACTTACAAAGAGAACTTCTGAAGTACATTGGAAGGAAATTTTAAGTCCCATCAAAGAGAAGAAGATTCATTCTAGCCCATAGAACCTAGGGCGTTGGCTTCGCGAAACACATGGTTAAAAAAAGATCTTTTTCAAAAACCTGCTGCAATAGCATTCGGTCTTGAACAGGGGGGCAGAATCTTCCAAGGGGCTGAAACTTTTCCAACCACAGTTGATAACTAGCAAAGAATCTCCCACAGCGCACGACTTTAGAAAAACCAAGGTCTCTAGCTTTCAAGAGAGCACTACGAAGAGCAGTAGTTTCAGCTATGAGGACGTGTGCTTTCCCAATGCTTAGAGTAGGGGCGGATCCAGGATGTGAACTCCCTCTAGGCTAATTAAGAGTTCTTAAAAGATCTTTTGTTTACCAATATTGTTTTCTAGTGTTTATTTTCCTTTATTTTTTTTTGAGGGTGTGCGTCTGTTTTTCTTTTTAATCAAAGAGTATGTGAAGTTCATATCAATAGTTTTACACCCTATTTTGTGAAGTGAAATCATAAAAGGAAGTGTGGGAAGAAAACAAGAACAAATGTAAGAAATACTAGTAGAAAATAGAAGAACATTGTGAGAGCAAAAAGAAGACAAGATAGAAACAAAGAAGAAAATTAGAAAGAAAGGAAGGAAAAAAATGATATTTCCAAGGTGATTGGAACCAGAGACATGGGAAATTAATGAGAGTCTAAAATAAGACTGAGCCAACTGAACTAGTAGGAACTACCTGGAAATATCTCATGTACATAAATAATTAACAGGATTTGTGTCTAGGCTTAAGCCCATAAAGCCTACAACATAGATACGCTCTTGGCTTAGAGCGCTTGCAACTAAAGGACATCTTATATTGTGGTGGTAAAATTTGGTAGTCAGTAGTGGTGGTCGGATTAGGGGCCGCCGCCGTGTCGGAGATGTTTTCCAAGGCATTTTGAGTCGTTTATATGTTTAGGATGGTGTAGGAATTTTTGGAGGAGCTTGGAGAGGAATTGGACATTATTTTTCCCCAAATTTAACAAAAAGGTGATGAGTTCTATATTTTTTATCAATGAACTCTTAACGTAATAATCCTATAATATTTTGGGGAGTGTGAGGAGGTTGTTGGTTAGGTTGGAGGATTGGTTGAGATTGGAACCGTTTTGGACGTGTGAGGCCGTTTGTGCCCTTTTTGTCAATTATTCCAAAATTATGGTATTTAATTCCAAAATATGTCTTTTACATAGGACGTGAGGAGATTCGAATCGAGAGACTTCGAACCAACCCCCGACATAATTAGTTACAGTGAGTGGATATTTATTTTAATGCAAATACATGCATGTTTAATTTGATGATTTAAATTCCATGAAATATATTTGTTGTTGATATTTCAAATGTCGAGTCGGAAATGATATTTTCAGGAGTCATATTTATTCTATTTATTTTATATAGTTGAGAACCGTTGTTGATATTATATTGGGTTATTTTCTTCTTCTCAACTAAGTCTCATCAACTCGGTCATTCCATTGGAATCAACGAGGTATAGGTAAAATATATATTTGGATGTGGGACTTCCGGATTTTCATATATGATGTTTTGATGCCATACGTTGAAATGATGATGATGATGATGCTAGCATGATTCTACCTTATGATGTCGGTGGCTACCCCCAAGTAGTGCACCCAAGTCCTTCCCGCCTGGGAGGCGATGTGGGTATGGTTGGCTTTACCACGAAAACCCGTTACCCTCTCTGTTAATGTGACGTGACGGTTTTTAGAGTGTGGGAGTAATTATTTTTCCCGAGGGGCATACTGTATGGCTTGACTATTTTACCAAACTAGCGGGGCTAGTTCACACTTGAGTATTTTATTTTGACTAGCGGGGCTAGTCCAGTTCTTATAATTATTTCAGTGCTGTTTTACTTGGGCTAGGGGGATGGTCCCTTTACGTTGTGGAATTGTTACATTTTCTAAATATCTTCTTATTTTATTCCGTCTAGCGGGGCTAGACCACTTCGTTAATGATGTATCTTTTATAAGATTACACAACACATGCATGCATAAGTTTTCTTACCAAATTGATACTTTTGGGGAAGTATTTAAGGTTTTTTTTTTGTTCAATAATTTAAAGTCTATATAACATAGAAAAGCGGGATGCTCATGACGTGTGCTGATAGGAGCACAAAGTGTGGCGTTCTTAATGTGATTATACCATATTCTTACTCTTTGTTACCTCTTATTTAGTATGTTTTAGTTTCTTTTTCATGAATAATTATCTAGGTAGAGCTTATATCAATTATAAGTGAATTGATGATGAAATCGTGCTAAGTGTTAATAATCCTTGTTGAGATATGATTCCTTGTTCGAGCAGGATTCATCCTTTCGTATTTCTTTATTTCTAACATACTTATTCTTATTAGGAAATACAAATCCATTTTGGAGAAGGAAAGCAATCCTAGTTCCACAAGGAAAGAGAAGAAGATATGCACTTAAAAGCCCAATCCATGCAAGAATGAAAATGCTGTCAAGATTCGTAGTCCAACTTCGACGGGATCCCCTGGATAGCTCTGATCGATTTAGAAAACGTACCTATATGGATAGAAAGCTATGTGAGTCTAGCTTCTGTAGGATTTGGAATCAAATCAATATCTTATTCCTATATGGAGATATGACCAAATCATTGCTCGGAGGTCCAGTGAGCTCGGCAGAATTATCTCAGCCATTGATTTGCTTTTGATCCAAGGCCTATGAGGGAAACTTGGGACCTTGTTTCTCCTGCATATAGAGCACAAATATGTATCAAAATATCCATAAATCCCTGCACCAAATAATGTCAAAGAAGTCATGCAGCAAATTAAATGAGAAGAGGCAAGAAAGTCAAAGAAGACATGCAGCAAATTTAATGAGAAGATGTAAGAAAAATCAAATATGGCTGCAGCAATTAAAGACTTTTGCTGCCTTCCTAATTCAAAGGAAGAAATTTGTACAAAAGAAATCAGCATTAAATGAGGAAGAAGATATGCAATTAATGCAAAAGATATGCAATCCTTATAGAAATCAGAATTCTGGCAGTACAGATCATCCAACTTTGACGGGCTCCCCTGAACAGCTCAAATTGACTGAGAAAATTCATGATATATGGATGAAAATCCACGGAAGTCTAGTTGAAATTGCCAGTTGGAATCATCTCAATATCTATTTTCTAGAGACAGTTATGGTCACAACAAGGGACAAATGTCAGATCTGTCGAATCTAGGAAACCTCAACCAATTTGGTTTCAACTTTGTGGACTTTGTGGTCATCCTCCCTTGGGTTTCTTCCTCTATATATAGCACCTCATTTCTACATAAAAGGATCATCAACCTTGCTCACAAGACTAGCCAAAGCTCTGCCTTAAACACTACTCATCATCCTCAAAGCCATTCAAGGCGAAAACACCATCTTCCCTTCATTCCATTTGATCTGAAGCACTACGCCTAGGATTTCCATTCAAGTTGAAGCCGTGCTACCTTGTTTTGATACCGCTAAGGAGATTTACAAAGTGTAACTCACTACTTCTTCACTTATGTTTTCGGTTTGGATTCTTTGTGTGATGTTGTGTTTATCTTTTTGGCTAGTTCCGAATTTGTGGAATACTCTCATGTAGTTTACAATTTTGCAAAATGTTATAAAGTAGTTCTGATTTTGTTTTCTATGATTTCTATGTAGATGTCGTGAGTTTATAATTCAATGATTTAATGATTCTCTTTCTTGTGCGTTAACTATATGTGATTCAAGGCGCTAAGTTAGTTTTGCATATAGGATTCTTAAGTGTTTTTGTTAACTTGTTAAAGTAAGTGACATGCTTGACTTGTTAGTAATCACTAGGAATTAACCATGATCTGTTGTTATCTAAGATGCGCTAAGTAATTAGATAAGAAATGAATCAATAAAGTGGTAAGATTGAGAATGACATGTTACCTTGTAATTTCTAAGCGCTAAGATAGAATTACCAGGCCATGTTTCGAGTTAGGGATGCGCTAAGTAACCTAGTTCGGCATTAGGTTGTTGTTTGTTCACTCAATACTTGTCCGCTAAGGCTCGGTGTTTGCATAGGATGAGATTATGATTTTGAAGCTACTTGTGACGATTTGTTTGGTGATGTTTATGTGTTGGTTGGTTGATCACTTGTATATATTAGTTTAGGGTTTATTTTTATGTTCTTGATACGATCATATATCAAATCTTTAAACTCTTATGAATGCGTTGTTAAATGTTTGTGATTCTTTACCCTGGATGGATCTCTGGTTTGTGAACGATACCCTCTTCCTTTATACTACTAACGATGCTTACATAGTTAATATTGATCTCGAGTAATCGAACCGATCATGTGCGTGTGGGATGAACCAAATCCTCATTGAATCTTATTTTTCCATTAGAAGGGGCTTGCACATGCTCTGTAGTACCCCCTGTGAATACCCCACCGGTATGAAAAGTTCTTAATGTTAATTGAGTGCCCAGTTCTCCAATACTCAGGTTCAAATACCCATCGATTCGGTGTTTGCTTACTGGCTTCATATAATTCAGAAAACACCAGTTTTATTGAAGCCTCTTGTTCATATCTCTCATCAAAAGGTGTTATTCGATAATGTCTATCTAACAGACCCCCCCCCCACCCCTCGCTAACCCGAGTGAGAATTCAAATATCTGTCCTACATTCATTCGCGAAGGCACTCCTATAAAACTATTGCATTATGAAGCGACTATATGAAGGAAACTTCTAGGGATCGATCGACACCAGTTGATCTGATCGGTATATATATTTAGTGACCCTATAAAATCCAATTTGGAACTCGTTTGACCGTCGGAACTTACGGTAAACCGAAAACACCACTAATATGCCCTAAGGGAGGACCTATTACAAAGATGCGAAAGCCGAAAGCCGTTTGCATATCTGAAATCACCTAATTTTTGTTACCTATCGTGCGTGGTCGCACTGAAGAAATCTATTTGGGAAAGCCCTGGTCAATGGGGTTTCAATATGTCAAAATTCCTCTTTTTTAGTTAACCGTTCGTACCAACGGTCAAACCATGTCCAAAACGGACGACATTTTTACAGGGTCCCTAATTATATATACCGATCACATAAGTTGGTGTCGATCGACCATATTTCGAATTAGAGTTGGCGATCACCTAAGTGTCAACTAATATATCATAACCTTTCTATTAGCCTATTAGGTATAAAATAAAACTATTGCATTATGAAGCGACTATATGAAGAAAACTTATAGGGATCGATCGACACCAGGCGATGTGATCAGTATATATTATTTGTGACCCTATAAAAATTTAATCCAATTCAGACCTCGTTTGACAGTCGGAATTTACGGTAAACCGAAAACACCACTAATATGCCATAAGGGGGGACCTCTTACAAATATGCGAACGTCGAAAACCGTTTGCATATCTGAAATCAACTAATTTTGGTTACCTATCGTGCGCGGTCGCACTGAAGAAATCTATTTGGGAAAGTCCCGGTTAATGGGGTTTCAATATGTCAAAACGCCTATTTTTTAGTTAACCGTTTGTACGAACGGTCAAATTTGTCAGATTCAAATACAAGTTTAAAGCCCTTGTTGCTGAGAACAGGACCGGAAACCAAATTCTTACAAATTTCAGGCACATGAAGCACATTACTAAGCACAAGATCCTTCTCGGAAGTGAGTTTCAAAATCACCTTCTCTTGTCCTTCCACTTTTGCAGTTGTGGCATTCCCCATGAACAATGATTCACCTTCATTAATTGACTGGTATGATGAGAACATTTCCCTTTGAGAACAAACATGCCTTGTAGCACCAGTGTCTATCCACCAATCAGTTGAATTCGTAACCAGAATTGCTTCAGCAACCACTCCAATGAATTGGTTTTCAGTTTCAGCAAGGTTGGCTTGGTTGAAATTTCCAGAACCTCCAGCACCACCTCCTTGATCCTTCCTCAAGCGACATTCTTTGGCTTTATGCCCTGGTTTGCCACAGACCCAGCACCCTCCAATTTGTTTCTTCTTGAAAGGTTTGGTCTTTTGTGGGGCGATGGGATTCCTTCCAGCAATTACAATAGGCTTAGCAGCAGCATTCTTGCCTTTGTTTTTCTGAAACATGTCATTTGATGGACTCCCTCCAACCATATTAGCAGTTGGCTCCAAGGAAAAAGCATCAGCCTTCTCATTTTTCCGATTATCCTCTTCAACTCGAAGTTTAAGAACCAATTGCTCAAAATTCATATCCTCAGTTAGATGTTTCAGATATATCTTGAAATCTTTCTATGTATGAGGTAATTTTTCAATGATGGAACCAACAAGAAAATTCGGGTTAAGACCCATACCTTCCACATCTAACTAATGAACAATCAGTTGAAGTTCCTCAACTTGCTTGACAACAGATTTGGCATCACTCATTTTGAAATTCATAAAATTGCCAATGACAAACTTCTTTGAACAAGCAACCTCAGTCTTGTACTTGTTCTCCAATGACTGCCACAACTCCCTTGCAGTTTTGAATGTGGAGTAGATATCATACAAGGAATCGTCCAGGGCATTGAGAATATAGTTCATGCATAGAAACTCATTAGTCTCCCAAGAATCTATACCCTCCTTCTCCAACCAGAACAGTAGGAGCCTCAGCAGTGAGGACGTTTGCCACATTCAAAGTTGTCAAATAAAACAACATCTTCTGTTGCCAGCGTTTGAAATCAGAACCCTTGAATTTCTCTGGTTTCTCAACATGATTTTTTCCAATCGATGATATTGATTGATCCATCTCTACAAGATTAGAGAATTTTCTGTCTTAGATTGTTAAGACCAACCAAATTCACAATTACAAACAAAGTATATATATGATAGGAGCACAAAATGTGACGTTCTTAATGTGTATATGTCTTATTCTTATGCTTTGTTACTTCTTATTTAGTTGTTTTAGATTCATAATTGTCATTTGTATGTTCTAAGGAGAGCTATGACGAAATTGAATGATTTGATGATGAAATTGTGCTAAGTGTTAGAACTCCTTATTTTGCTAGGATTTCTTACTTGACTAGGACTCTACTTTCCTATTTTTATTCTTTCATATTCCTTAATTGTCGATTTCTTTTCAGGAAAGACAAATCATACTTGGAAAGGAAGTAGTGATGCCATGATGCATTCCTAGTGAGACAAGGAAATTATGTCTGAGTTCAAGAAGGGGAAGAAGATGCCGGCCTAGCTATTCATACTTGGACAAAGAGAGATGTCGTGCAGCCCATATATGTTTCCCTATTGGATTTGGAGTACATGAATCAAAATCCATGACAAAGAAGATTTCAGCTTCCCAATTGGATTCTATCTACTACAAGGGACGGCAAAGAGGGTTTATTTTCTCCTATATATAGAAGCTCGGCCTCCCCATTCATTCATCATCAACCTTGCACACAAGCACAAGCCTAGCTTTGTCGAATCAATCCCTCACCCTTCTAAGAAATCCTAAAACTGATTCCACCATTCTCCACCAATCTATAGCCTTCAAGCACGCTTGTGAAGAAGGTTCCATCCCCTAGAAGTCACGGCTATACTTGTGGAATTGCTTGATTTATAAAGTGTAACCATGATTCACTCTTTGTTTCAATTCGGTTTTGGTTTTCTTGTTCTTGGATGAGCTTGCGATTTGTGTAGTGTAATCTTGTTTCAATTTTGTCTATGAAATAGCTACTTGATTCAATTTATATAAAGATTTGAATTCATGTTTTGGTTTTATGAATTTTCTGTTTTGGTTTCTGCCGTGTACTATATATGAACAATTTCGATTCCTAAGTGTTATGATTATGCTTGTAGCATGATATTTAGGTTGTTAGATTAAAGACTTATGCTAAGAACATGTTTACTATTTTATATGGAAGTTTCAAATTGCATGGTTGTTGGTTAAGTAGGTGACATGCTTAATGAATTCAATGTGCATGGCTTTGGAATTACATGATGAAGATGAACATGTTAGATTTCGATTATGGCTGCTTGGTATTAATTGAATGTGTTAAGTGTCTATGTGTTTAGATTACTGCTTAGAACCCTAATTGCATGATCCAGCCTTAAGTGTTCATAAGGAGGTCTCGGTATGATTCTAAAGAGAGACATAGAACTTGTTTCGATTTCTTTATGTGAATTGTTTTGGTGATTGTTTATGTGTTGGTTGGTTGATCACATGTATATATTAGTTTAGGTTTTATTTTCTGTTTTCATATCTTAATCGGATCATATAAATCAAACTCTTTTATATCTTTATGAATTCGTGTTAAGTGTTGTGATCCTAAGCCCTGGCTGGATCCCCGGTTTGTGAACGATACCCTCTTGCTTTATACTACTAATGATGCGCACATGGTTAAATATTGATGTCGAGTAATCGAGCAATCATCAATATAACAGTATAATTGAATCAAAACAAACAACAACCAATAACAACAATGAAATCGAGATTGAAAAACACTAACTTGATTCAGATAGAGGCCTGCTTTGCAGTGACCTAAGACAGAAATTCGTCCTCACTTGTGCTGCAGTTTCGGACGTCTATCTTGAAGATACAACTATCTAGTACAAGTTATTGCCCAAGAACTTGTCCCTGGCGAATTTACTTTGTGTTTCAGAGAAATCGATTTGGGGAGGAAGAAGAAGAGATGAATTTCTGATTGAAAACAACGACACAGTGTCGTCTTTATACAAAGACAAATTCGAACATGTAAAACTTTTCAAAAAGTTGTAACTGTTGGTAACAGTTATTACCTTTGGTTTTATCCGAAAATAATAAAAATTAATAAAATTATTAATTCAAAAATTTTAATCAGATTTAATTTTCTAGAACCCAAGGCCCATCTATGACTTTATATAAATATATATCATTTTCTATTAGAAATCCAATAG
This sequence comes from Argentina anserina, assembly GCF_933775445.1. Lineage (NCBI taxonomy): Eukaryota > Viridiplantae > Streptophyta > Magnoliopsida > Rosales > Rosaceae > Argentina > Argentina anserina. The sequence goes on from NC_065876.1 coordinate 18,140,450, forward strand.
AAAGCTCATCAAGCCAACTATAGGCTATTCCACTCATTCACTTGCTCACATGGGTGTTTGTTTATAAACAACCAAGCAAGTAGTTTTTCTTCAATGTGGGATTTTATCCCACACTAAGTTCCAACAATACCCCACATTTTCTATTCAAACTCTAACAATATCCCACATTTGAATAGAAAATAAGATAATAATGAACTTTATCGATTTTCCAGAAACTAGATATGAAATGCATCGGAAAAGGTGTCTTTTGGACTTGAACCTTTCGTAGTGAATACTTATCGGATCTACTTTGTGAAAGAGTGAACTTAAGTCTTGAACTATTCACGTTTTGTAGTAAATCGAGACAACAAATATCACACATATCATATCTATACACATTTCAATTCTTACGGTCGTGTTCATTTTGGTCCTGAACAACTCCTTACTTCATGAGAATTTTAGAGAACTTAGCAAACTCGGTTCCCAAAGATGCGACCCCACATCAATCTCATATAGGTAGTGCCAATTAAGAATAGTCCGTACTATCCCACCTTAATCAAAGGCTATTAGTATTATTAAGAATAATGTAATATTCATCCATTATACGTCAACGGAATAACACACTTAAATTGCATCATAGGAATGAACATATGTGTGTTTATGCTTCTTGAGTCTTCCCTAACTAGTTTACTTATTGAACCTAGACCATGGGATCTCCAATGTTGCTAGGTTAGGTTTCCGCCAAGTAATGACTCATTATATTGGCTTTAAGCCCATTCCCCTCGATGTAAATACTACTTGCTCTCTATTAAGGCCTTTTGTCAAAGGATTCGCTATTTTTTCCTTTGATTTTACATAGTCAATGGAAATAATTCCATTTTGGAGCAAGTCTCGTATTGTCTTGTGACGTCGCCTTATATGCCTTGATTTGCCATTGTAGATTTGGTTCTTAGCTCTTGTAAGAGCAGCCATACTATCACAATGAATACAAATGGCCGTAACATGCGTTGGCCACAACGGAATACCCTCTAGGAAGTTTTTGAGCCATTCTGCCTCTTCAGCAGCTTTGTCTAAGGCTACAAACTCAGCTTCCATAGTCGAATGTGTATTCACGGTTTGCTTCGATGATTTCCAGGAAACGGCTGCCCCTCCAAGTGTAAATACATAACCACTTGTAGACCTACTTTTCGAATGATTGTAAATCCAATTAGCATCACAATATCCTTCTAACACGGGAGGATATTTTGTATAATGCAATCCATAATCCATTGTATACTTTAGGTATTGTAGCACTCTCACTAGTGCAAACCAATGATCTTTTTCCGGGATTGTGAGAGTAATGACTAAGTCTACTCAAACTATATGCTATATCTGGTCTTGTACAATTCATTATGTACATCAAGCTCCCAAGAACTTGAGTATATTCCAATTGAGACACACTATCACCTTGATTCTTCTTAAGATGACTAGTGGGATCAAATGGAGTAACAACCGGCCTATCTTCAAAATGTCCAAATTTCCTAAGGACTTTCTTCACATAATGAGATTGAGTAAGTGTGTAATCATCCAGGTTCCTTTGAATCTGAATTCCAAGAATGATATCGGCTATGCCCATATCCTTCATATCAAAAGAAGAATGCATTAGTTTCTTGGTTTGATTAATTACATCCTTACTTGTTCCCATTATTAGCATATCATCCACATATAAACATACAATGACACATGCATTTTTACACTCTTTCACATAGACACATTTGTCACATTCGTTGATTTTGAAACCATTTGACAATAGTGTATTATCAAATTTCTCATGCCATTATTTTAGAGCTTGCTTAAGTCCATAAAGGGACTTAACCAATTTGCACACTTTCTTTTCTTGACCTTTAACGACAAACCCTTCGGGTTGTTCCATGTATATCTCTTCATCTAATTCATCATTCAAGAACGCAGTTTTCACATCCATTTGGTATATTTCCAAATTGTGAACAGCCGCAATAGCAATCAACATCCTTATAGACATAATTCTTGTGACCGGTGAATAAGTATCAAAGAAGTCGATACATTCCTTTTGGCGATACTCTTTGGCTACTATACGAGCCTTGTATTTTTCTATGGTACCATCAAGTCTCAATTTTCTTTTAAAAATCCATTTATGGCCTATTGGTTTATTCCCGGAGGTAAATCAACCAATGTCCATGTATTATTTTGCATAATGGATTCTAATTCATTTTGGATAGCCTCTTTCCAATAAGGTGCTTCTGATGACTCTATAGCAGCCTTATAAGTTTGAGGTTCTCCTTCAATTGCAAAGGTCATATAATCGGGTCCAAAATCTTTGGCTATTTTTCCACGTTTGCTTCTTCTTGGTTCAACTTGTTCTTGACCAACTGAAGATGCTTCTTTTCCAATTTCGGCACTTTTGTCTACCTCTCTTTGAGACATGGTTTTATTCCTTGGATTAAATGTTTCTTTATCTTTATCCTTGTAAGGATAAATATTCTCAAAAAATTCTGCGTCGGCAGATTCAATGATTGTGTTTTTGTTAATTCCTTCTACCTCCGAATTGTAGACCAAAATTTTATGTGCAGCACTATCATTAGCAGGGCCAATATAGATGCAATCGATAGTTTTTTGTCCAAGTTTAGTTCTTTTTGGCAAAGGAACTTGAACTTTCGCAAGACAACCCCACACTTTCATCGTTTTCAAAGTTGGCAATCGTCCCTTCTAAATTTCATAAGGACGGTTGTTCTTAACAGCAATGGCTATTCATTTAAGTCTTCGGGTAGCACCACTAGATCTTCAACAAGGTGGAAATTCTCGTATTCCGTATGTACATGTTCCTGCGGCTCGGATGAGTATTCTTGTTTATATCGCTACGGCATACAACCACGATCCTCTGCCTATCTATCGCTCTGGGTCAACTTAGGAAACAAAGAGAGAAGCCCTCAACCAACAAGGAAAGTAAACTCTTCTTGAATAGCAAACAATGGAGTTGATCACTTTGTTTATGAGGAATCCTATTTAATATCATATTTTCAGTAAGACACGCATCTCCCCAAAGACAATGTGGTGCTCCCGAAGTAATTAACATAGAATTGGTCATATTTTTCAATGTTCTATTCTTACGTTCGGCAATACCGTTTTATTTTGGAGTATATGGAGCTGTGGTTTGATGCACAATACCATGCGCAGAACAAAATTCAGTAAAGTCGTTGGATTCATACTCTCCTCCTCTATCCGACCTTAGAAGTTTGATTCTTTTCTCAAGTTGATTCTCAACTTCGGCTTTGTATGTTTTGAGCATGTTTAAAGCCTCATCTTTGGTATGTATCAAGTACACATAACAATATTTACTGCAGTCATCTATAAATGATATAATAGTTCTTTCCTCCACGAGATGGAGTTGCTTTGTAATCACACAAATCACTATGAATTAAACCAAGTACTTCATTGGATTTCTCTACAGATTTGTGAGGATGACTCACATATTTGGATTCTACACAGATTTCACACTTAGTCATTTTGTCCATTGAACACTTAGGTAGCATGCCTAAACTTATCATTCTTTGTAGAGAACGAAAGTTAACATGTCCTAATCTAGAATGCCATAAAGAAGAGGACTCAACCATGTACATAGAAGCAGTGCTAGTGCATGCGTTATTATTAATAATAGCAGCATCCATAGTAGGTACAACACTTAGTTTAAAGAGTCATTCACAAAGGTAACCCTTTCCTACATATAACCCACCCTTGGTGAGTACAAATTTGTCAGATTCAAATACAAGTTTAAAGCCCTTATTACTTAGAACAGGACCGGAAACCAAATTCTTACAAATTTCAGGCACATAAAGCACATTAGTAAGCACAAGATCCTTCTCGGAAGTGAGTTTCAAAATCACCTTCCCTTGTCCTTCCACTTTTGCAGTTGTGGCATTCCCCATGAACAATGATTCACCTTTATTAATTGACTGGTATGATGAGAACATCTCCCTTTGAGAACAAACATGCCTTGTAACACCAGTGCCCATCCACCAATCAGTTGAATTAGTAACCAGATTTGCTTCAGCAACCACTCCAATGAATTGGTTTTCAGATTCAACAAGGTTGGCTTGGTTGAAATTTCCAGAACCTCCAGCACCACCTCCTTGATCCTTCCTCAGGCGACATTCCTTGGCTTTATGCCCTGGTTTGCCATAGACCCAGCAGCCTCCAATGTGTTTCTTCTTGAAAGGTTTGGTCTTTTGTGGGGCGAGGGGATTCCTTCCAGCAATTACAATAGGCTTAGCAGCCGTATTCTTGCCTTTGTTTTTCTGAAACTTGGCCTTTGATGGACTCCCTCCAACCATATTAGCAGTTGGCTCCAAGGAAATAGCATCAGCCTTCTCATTTTTCCGGTTATCCTCTCCAACTTGAAGTTTAAGAACCAATTGCTCAAAATTCATATCCTCAGTTAGATGTTTCAGATATATTTTGAAATCTTTCCATGTAGGAGGTAATTTTTGAATGATGGAACCAACAAGGAAATTCGGGTTAAGACCCATACCTTCCACATCTAACTCATGAACAATGACTTGAAGTTCCTCCACTTGCTTGACAACAGATTTGGCATCACTCATTTTCAAAATTCAGAAACTTGCCAATGACAAACTTCTTTGAACAAGCAACCTCAGTCTTGTACTTGTTCTCCGATGACTGCCACAACTCCCTTGCAATTTTGAATGTGGAGTAGATATCATACAAGGAATCGTCCAAGGTATTGAGAATATAGTTCCTGCACAGAAACTCATTAGTCTCCCAAGAATCTATAGCATTCTTGTTCTCAGCCTGTTGTGCTGATATTAGAGCATTATCTCCGTCTCCAACTAGAACAGTATGAGCCTCAGCAGTGAGGACGTTTGCCACATTCAAAGTTGTCAAATAAAACAACATCTTCTGTTGCCAAGTGTTTGAAATCAGAACCCTTGAATTTCTCAGGTTTCTCAACATGATTTTTCCCAATCGATAATATTGATTGATCCATCTCTACAAGATTAGAGAATTTATGTCTTAGATTGTTAAGACCAACCAAATTCACGATTACAAACAAAGTATATATAACAGTATAATTGAATCAAAATAATTAACAACGAATAATAATAATGAAATCGAGATTGAAAAACTTTATATTGTTCCGGGAGAATTACTATTCTACCCTTATGTGTGTCTTAGCCTAATAGGTTTCCTGTTAGGAGATAGATTAGCATCTCCGTAATAGATTAGGACTCCGAATCCTACGGGATTGTGGTTTTGTAATGCCTATATATAGGCCCCCATATCATTCAATAATACACAAGTATTTCATCCTGAAACACGTTATCAGCACGTTGCTCTAAAACCCTGAACTTTTAGAGCCCTATTTTTTTTCTCTCTCTCTCTCCTCCGCCGGCCGCCGTCGATTCCAAGCTCCGGCATCTCCTCGCCGGCGCACCTCCTGCAGCCGCCGCACCGCAGCCCCCCCCCCCCGCAGCCCCTGCCTGCAAGCCCTGCACGCAGCCCCGCAACCCCTGCGCGCAGCCCCTGCATGCTGCCCTTGCAGCCCCGCGCGCAGCCCCTGCGCGCAGCCCCCGCGCGCAGCCCCTGCGTGCTGCCCCCGCAGCCCCGCGCGCAGCTTCTGCATGCTACCCCCGCACGCTGCCCTGCCCTGCAGCCCCGCGCGCAGCCCCTGCGTGCTGCCCACGCAGCCCCGCACGCTGCCCTGCCCTGCAGCCCCCACAACGCAGCCCTGCACGCATGCACGCTGCCCCGCACGCAGCCCTGCACGCACCCCTGCAGCCCCCCCTGCTGCCCCTGCGACCCCCCTGCTGCCCCTGCACGCAGCCTCCGCAGCCCCGCAGGGTATCCTCCGCATTCGCTCCGCAAAAACATCTTTTTGCCCCGAAAAACCCCGCATCAGAGGATTCAAAATTGCTCCTCCCGCATATATACGCAATGAACGTGAACTGCACAAGCAAACTCTTCGCTCAAGAGAAGCTACTCTCGTCTTCTCTACCCTTTTGGGCCTTTAAACTATTTCTCTTTTTTCCTTTTTATTTTCCTATTGCTTATTAAATCGTTTATTTGCACGTTTTCGTTTTCTAACTATGTTTCACGTGCTTGCATAGGAAAAGTGATCACTCGTCGTACTATGGTGATGACATTCATGCCGAGATGGATGATACTTTTGTCATCTACATACGATTTTGATCGTATGCTCCCAAGATTTTATGTCATCGGACGAAGATCGAAAAGGAATTCAACAAGCAACTTCATGCATGACGATCGATTTGCAGAGCAATTTACTTATATGCGGTCTATTTGGCAGACCAACAAGTATGTTTTTCTTAAAGTTGCTGCTTTTGAAGATATATATATATAAATTATCGGGCGCTATTAGCCTTTTTCATGTCTTCTTTTCCGGCCTTTCTTATAACGCCGATGAGACCAAAGAGGGATATGATTCCCCTCTTGGTCGACGTTTTTCGTGTGACGGTCCTGGGGGAGTCACGTTATTATTTAAAAAGGAAGATATCGATTTCGTGTGGTCGCCTGAGTGCACCGCTGTTTTGGGTGCGATCATGAGAATCGCCGATATGCATATCGATTATTTTGTGACCATATACATCACAACCCTTCTAATTCCGGTTACATACTTGAATATTTCGATTATTCGAAACCTATCTAACCCTCGTTTCTTATGGATGCGTCGCCATCGCAACTGTTATTTGAATGTTTGAGTTTTCTTAAACTCATGCCTATAAACGATAATCCCAAGGTCTACGTACTCATTTATTTGAGTTGATTCATTACTCTGATGCAGCACTATTTGCTGACAAAAGATCGCAAAAATAAAGAATTCTATGGGACACACTTAAAGTGATTTAATGAACGTCTATGACGTTGTATTATCAGAGTTGACCTTGATGCATACTCCATATCCAAGAAACGCATGCCATTTTTGGCACCTGTATCTATTTCTCAAGGGAATTTTGGAGATGGAAACGTAACATTCTTCCATTCTCAAGTAAGCACATTTTTGAGCCTCGAGCTAAGGCTCCGCCCAATCCGATATGCAAGATTTTGTTGCTACGGACTTTTGATTAGTCACTCTATTTTGACTATGTCTTCTGCTTACTATTTTTCAAGTATGACGTTGGCATTGCCATGATTATTGCTCGACTTTATCCTAAGTCGTCTATTGGAATTGGAAGCTTGTTTGTGTTGTATTAAATATTGGCATATTCTATAAAATTTCTCGTCTTTCTTGGACTTGTGAGAATTTTATTTGCCTTGGCTTAGCATGCATGGTCAACGTTTACAACTCACGTGGTTTTTAAATTGGCCGCTTTTGGGTTACATGGGACCCCAATAGCACTACATTGTGATTTTGGACTTTGAAATTTGGAAAACGGACCTCGGAACGTCAAAATTGACGTCGTTTTTTCCGGTTACTGTTCCGGCGTTTCCGGAACGTTTTCCGGCGTTTTACCGGCGTATTCGCCGCCTTCCGGCCATTTGCCGGCGTTTCCGGCACCGCCATCCGGTTCCGGACGGCGTTCCCTGTCGGACCTGAAGTTACGGCCTCCATACCGGCCAGGTCCGGCCACCGCCGGCCGGATTTCCGGCAATTGGTGCCGCCGGCTTCCGACGAGTTTTTCCGACGTTTTTTTTTTTCGTCGTTTCTCGTCATTTTTCCGGCATATCTCAGCAGTTCTTGCTGCCATGTTTTCCTAGTCCAAAATTCACCCGGTTTTGAGTTAATTTGACATGGTTTTCCGGTTAATTTTCCGGTTTTCTCCAAGTCGTTTCATAGCTCAAATGATTTTATTATTATTGGTGACCACCCACACCAATTGGATGGTTTTTACCACCCAAATTGTTTGGTATTCAACTGCTCCAATACCATGTTTTTCCAACTCTTGAGTTGAAGAATGTAGTTCTATTGCCATGTGATACATTCGATGGGATTACCATTTGTTTCAATCCCCTCTCTTACAATATCCTACGGCGTATTGTGTAGAGAAGTTCACCGCGTCGTTGACTCTCTTAATCTTCATTTTGAGAATGTCCCGCCGTGAAATCGAGTGTCTTGCTAATTGCGTAACCACCCACACTGTCCTACGGCGCATGTAGTTGTTTTACGGATCTCGTGCGGAGATTGTGTTCTATATCTTCGTGCCTTGCTAAGTTTTAAAGGCCATACATGCCAATGATGGATTTCCATCTTGATATTTGTGTTAAGAATGGAGAGGAATAAATCTGTCAGATTTCATTGACAGTATCTTTTTCAAGCTTCGACAGTAGCTTTGTTAGCATGCAGACATCGTTTTGCTTGCGTGCAGCAGTAGCTTTATGTAACTCAAGATTCTTTGAATCATGGGTTCGGTTTTACTGTCTTCTCGGTTTTGACATGATCGTTTTTTGGTCATTTTGAACAAGATATGATGATTCGAGTTCTTTGAAATTCACATTATCATCTATTTTTCATGTTCACGAAGCGATTGGAGGACCACCTCACCCATGCTCCACACGGTGAGGCCGAGCCTATCCGTGCCATGCACGGTGAGGCCGAACCTGCCTATTTCAGCGGCTCCATGGCATTAAGGCCGTCGGTGGCGGCATCCCCTCCTTCACAGGAGCTTGTGATGCCTCCCGTGTCTTCTAATGCCTCCATGACAATCTCTGATGCCAATCGCTCATTTTGCAAAGCTTGTTCTTTTGCTAGATTTCAAGGAAGTCCTTATTTGCTAAGGCTCTAACCGAGAACATTCCATTCTTACAAAGTATTTAAGGTGACATTAGTGGACCCTATCCAACCGAATACGGACATTTTTCGGTATTTTTATGGCATAGGTTAAGAGCATCGACGCGTTGGTCACACGTCGCTTTGCTTTCCACAAGAAACGCTGCATTCGCTAAAGTTTTTCGCTATGATCATCATACCAAGGGCTCACCACCCTTCCCATCCTCTCAAATCTATTTGAATGAATACCGTTGGAGAGTTCACCCCCAAGACTTTGATGATTTCGTTTTACATGTCTACTGGGATCGTCGTTGAACATATTATTCCTCATGTTCATTCACTGCACGATCTAGCAGAGCTCGGACTTGGTTATGGGTACTAACCTGCCGATTTTTGCATGGAGATATGTAATGATGTTGCATGCAGCGACACTTATTCGTTTCAGACCCACAACTTGCCAAGCGTTTAGTGCGTACCAGATGGTCACTGGATACGGTCTCAACGTTCTTTTCACTAACACCTATTTGGTTAAAGTTGTTTATGTGCCTCTATTGTAGTTATCTCAATGGGTCTACTTGAAACGATTAAGTATTCTGGTTGGTTATGATTTATGAATCACCAACACTTGTCCGCTATTTCCAATCTACAACCGTTGATCTCTATCCTGCGATATTAGCAGATGGTCACTTTGATGAGACATACTTCCCGTCGTTAGGGGGAGATATGGAATGCTCCCATTCTGGTTTTAACGCCAGGAATTGACGTGGTGTGGCACTATGTCTCATTAAGATCCCGCACTACTCAAAGTGAGCAAATGTGCAACGCATTATCGACCTCCAGAAAGTCAAAGATTCGATGCTCAATGACTTTACCGATATTGCGAAAGTGACGAGATCGCACATAAATGCTGTGATGTGCCGGTAGGGTTGGAACTCTCAGAATATGAGAGAATTTCATATGACCTGGTCCTAGCACCGTTGGCACCATCCCTGATAGTGGGAAGGAAGCTGGCGATGGCACCATCGTACGCTGTGGTGTTGTCGGCGCCCGTGGCATTGCACCACAAAACAAGGGCGGCAAACGCAAAGATGGACTAGTAAGGGTCATAGCTTCGGTCTTGGCTCCTGCCTAGATGAGGGGGAGACCATTATTCTCTAGAATCAAATCTAGAAAGAAGCGAAGTGCGTAGGCACAAGTATTTCGCCCATCATCAAGAGATATCCTCTAAACATGTGTATCAACTAAGTTTCTGTGGGACGCTACAGACTCATTTTGTTGATATTAGAGAAGAATTGAACTCTCACGAATTGATCATATACAACGCGCGCGTGTGTTTAATGTATTGATCTCCCATGATTGATGATGTATTCGCTTATGCTCTTATTCCGTTGTAAAGCATCAACGATGAGCAACTTGACCGAAGTGGAAAGAATCAATACAGGCTGAACTAGACTTGTTATATTGGTCGTTGTTCGTAAGTGTAATGAGAAAGATGAAGTCATGCAATATATGCAGGACTTATGGCGCAAAGATTGTCTCATTATCCTAGTATTGAGTACGATGAGTTATATTCTCTCGTTATGGACATAATTGCTTTCCGCTACTTGATCAGTAGTAGTGTCCATGAAAACTGATTTGCAGCATATGATAGTGGTCATTGAATATCTGTAAAGGGATCTTGACGCAGATATGAGAGTGGCCGAGGGACTTTAAATGCCTCCAGACCACGGAGAGCTTATGTAATCAGATTGCGACGTTTGAGAGAACGTAGTACAATCGGTTGCAAGAACTCATACCCATATGTGTTCATATGAAGCTAATTCTTGATTCTCTATTCCGTCTAAGTATAGATGATGAAGAGATTCAATGAGCTATACTTTCATACATGTTAGTGTTGTTGGGACACTATTGCTTTCATTATGACGTGATTAGCTATGCGCCTATGCATTGTCATTGGACTTGCATTGCTTCTTTGACATGGGTTTAGTTCTACACTTAGTGAACCAACACAAATCCTATCCACACCAACGCCGCCAGCAGCTCCAGCAACATCAACGTACGCCTTGGTGTAGCAGTCGACACTGGTAGCGTAGAGGATGCGTACGGTTCCGTCTTGGACCAAAATCAGTCCTTCATTGGTCCATTCCCCCATTCTTTTCGCGAAAGACACATTAAATGTGACAAATCAGAATCTGTCCAGTTTCGTAGGTCAACTTCAACAAGACCTACAAGACAGCTCGCTTGATGAAATATGGTGAAATTGGTACCGTTGGAAAGGCCTATGTGTCTACTTTCCATGGACATCAACCATTCGTTCATAGCTATCATATTGAGTGAGTTATGGCTGTTTTAGCAAAGTAGGACAGTCCTGTCTGGAAATTTGCAAGTCAGTCAACTTCGACAGAGCATTGTGAACTGCTCCGATCGGATGAGGTTGTGAACCTTATGTGAATGGAAAGACACGGGTGTCTACTTTTCAGAACATTTTACGGTTCGCTGATACCTATTTTGACGAAGAAGTTATGGCCATTTAAGTGAGTGAAGGTCCTTCTACCCGAGAATCTGATTTTCATTGCAAACTCTTGTTTTGAGTTGTTATGCAATCTTGTTTCCTAAGATCTAAGTTTGGCTAAGTATAGCATGGATGATCTAAGGATGTGTGGCTAGATTAATGATTAATCATTAGCCCAAGACTACGTTTGAGAAGCATGTAATGAACGTTGTATACGTTGTTCTTTGTACTCCATGATTATGGCACTAATCAGGGGGAGTTGTTTTGTAGACTTCAGGGGGAGTCTACCTCACATGATGCTATCAAATGTAGACGGTGCGTTGTGCTCTTTTTCCCTTCGATCAAGCTTTTGTTTTTACCCAAGAGGTTTTTATTTTGCTTGACAAGGTTTTTACCGAGGCAACGATATGTGCACCATGCAACCTAGGCATGCGACACAAGGGGGAGTGTTCCGGGAGAATTACTATTCTACCCTTATGTGTGTCTTAGCCTAATAGGTTTCCTGTTAGGAGATAGATTAGCATCTCCGTAATAGATTAGGACTCCGAATCCTACGGGATTGTGGTTTTGTAATGCCTATATATAGGCCCCCATATCATTCAATAATACACAAGTATTTCATCCTGAAACATATATAAAAATATATCATTTTTTATTAAAAATTTAATAGAAAGTCTATTAATTCCACTGTAAGCTATTCCACTCATTCAATGTGGGATAGAATCCCACGTTAAGTTCCAACACCTGCTCCGAGCCCGCCAAGACATTCCCCTTCACTCTCGACCCCTTTCAGTCCGAAGCCATCAATTGCATCGACAACGGCGAATCCGTCATGCTAAAAACACCCCAATATCTCTAGCCGAATTCGGAATCACCGATTGTTTTGGTTGATGCTGTGATATGGTATGATAGGTGTGTGCTCACACCTCCGCCGGAAAAGCGCGTGATATACACTGCCCCATCAAAGCTCTCAGCAACCAAACCAAAAGTACCGGGAGTTCAGAGAGGAGTTTTCCGGTGATATACAATGCTTTCTGCTTGGTACACATTCCCCCTCCCTCCCTCCCTCCTCTTTTTAATTTTATTGATTGAAATTGGATTACGAGTTTAATCAGTTATGTGCGCTTCAGGTAATGACGACAGAGATCTGGCGAAGCATGCAGTACAAAGGATTCCGAGGTGACGCGAGAGGTGGCTTGGATAGTCTTTGATGAGGTGCATTACATGCGCGATCTCGAGAGAGGTGTGGTGTGGGAAGAGAGCATTGTTATGGCTCCTAAGAAGGCTCGGTTTGCCTTCCTCTGCGACTGTTCCCAATGCCAAGGTCCATCGCCAGCCTTGCCACATTGTCAATACGGATTACAGGCCCACTCCTCTTCAGCACTATGTTTTCCCCTCCGGAGGGGAGGGTCTGTTCCTCGTGGTGGATGAGAAGGGGAAGTTTCGCGAGGACAGCTTTCAGCAGGCTCTTCCTGGCTCCAACGCCGCTAAGAAGAAGGAAAATGGCAAATGGCAGAAGGGTCTTGTCATTGGCAAGGCCAGTGAAGAAAGTGATATCTTCAAGATGGTGAAAATGATCATTCAGCGGCAGTACGACCCTCTCATTCTTTTCTGTTTTAGCAAAAGGGAATGTGAATCACTCGCGATGCAGGTACAAATCTTAAATATGATAAAACCTTCCTTAAACTTTCTGATAAAATCTTAAATATGAGACCTTCATGGTTGTCCATTCAGAAGTGTTCCTGTTTGTTTGGCTAGTGGAAGTTGTTCATTTAAATTCATGGTCGAGGGGACCAATATTTTAGTATACACTTTGTTATGATTCTTACTAGTTTCTTCATCATTTTATTGAATGCTAGTTTTTCACTACTTTTTTCTTTGTCTGCTTCAGCATTTAGATGGCAAAATTGGACCTAAACGGGGACAGTGAGAAAGCAAACATAGAAACCATCTTCTGGAGTGCTATGGATATCCTTTCGGACGACGATAAGAAATTACCCCAGGCAAGTTTTCATTCCTTCCTTTCCAAGTTAGCATATCTCTCTCTCTCTCTCTCTCTCTCTATCCTGGTTTGCGTGATTCACTACCCCCAAATATGCAAATTATTTAAGGGCATATTTAGTTGGGTAAGCACATGAATTTTAGCATACTCAATAGTTGGTTCCTCTTATTACTTTGAATACAACAAATATAAGACTACCAACACGCCAACTTAATGGTCCTGACTTCCTCTCTCTCTCTCTCTCTCTCTCTCTCTCTGTGCCATCTATATATATGTGCATGGTGTGAGAATTTGGTTTACATGCAATACTGTGTTTAATGATAAATAAGTGAACCCTGAATTTTCTATCTTATTTTATATGGTGACATTCATTTCTTTATATGTTCTTCAAAATAGGCTACCACTATGTTGCCCCTTTTAATGCGTGGAATAGGTGTGCATCATTCTGGTTTGATTCCCATTCTAAAGGAAGTGATTGAGATATTGTTTCAGGAAGGTCTTATCAAGGTACAGATTACTTGTAGCATTTGTGTATTTTCACCAATTATCATCAAACATAGACCAGCAAAGCTTGCTTGCTAAACCCCTTGAACACTTTCATCCAAACTCAAAAGTTGTCTGCTTTCACTGTATGCACGGATATGTGTTTTAGAAAACTGGTATAAAATCTGATAGGCATTTCTTTAGTGTTTGTTTGCGACAGAGACCTTCAGCATAGGGTTGAACATGCCTGCAAAAACTGTTGTATTTACCAATGTCCGAAAATTTGATGGTAATAAGTTCAGATGGATAACAAGTGGTGAGTACATACAAATGAGTGGTCGTGCTGGTCGCCGGGGTATTGATAAACGTGGGATATGCATACTCATGGTAGATGAAAAGCTAGAGCCATCCACTGCGAAAATGATGCTTAAAGGAAATGCTGATAGTTTGAACAGGTACATGTGTTCTTAATTCGGAATTATCTGTGCATAAGACCTTCGGGGCACTTTATTTAATGGACTAAATGTTGGACCACTTTAGTTAGACTATTTGTGTTTGGATCTAGATGTTCCATAGTAAACCAGATGAAATGGTTCAAAGTACAAAACCAAAAATTGGATCAAAACTATTAGATTGACTGGTCTAGGTATCAACATGTCTTTCGATGGTTTTTTTTTTTAATTATCATTTCGCCGTAAATATATGCTATTCTTTTGTTAATTCTGTTAATTCAGTTTCTTTGCCTTCCAGTGCCTTTCATTTAAGCTACAATATGCTTTTGAATCAATTGCGCTCTGAAGATGGTGATCCAGAAAATTTGCTTCGTAACTCATTTTATCAATTCCAAGCTGATCGTGCCATTCCCAATTTGGAGGTTAGTTGCTGGATGCAGGGCTAATAATTTTAAGTTGCAGTTGGTCTTCTATATCTGTATAACTTGGTTTTGATTTGTTTGTTCAAAAAAGGACTAAAGGAATCTATTTGAGTTAGCAACGATCTACAATTTTTTATCTCAGCATACGGAATAATGAATTTTGTGTTATGTTATTAATGCAGAAACAAGCAAAGGAACTTGAACAAGAGAGGGATTCAGTTATTATTGAAGAAGAAAATAGTGTAAAGAATTACTACAACCTAGTACAGCAATACAAGAGTTTAAAGCAGGATCTTCATGAGATTGTGATTTCTCCCAAGTACTGCTTACCATTTCTGAAACCTGGTAGGCTTGTATCAATTCAATGCAGTACTGAGGACCACGTCACATGGGGAGTTATTCTTAATTTTCAACGGGTGAAAACTGTTTCCAAAGGTTAGAACTCAATAGCTTTCTCTTCGTTATTATTCGAGCTTTTAGGTCACTAATAAATGGTTCATTAGTTTTTCAGATGATGCAGTTAAGAAACCAGAAGATTCTAACTACGTAGTGGATGTTTTAACAAGATGTGTGGTCAGTACAAATGGAATTGCAAAAAGAACTCTCAAAATTGTTCCTCTTAAAGAACTTGGAGAACCTGTCGTTGCTTCCATTTCCATATCTCAGGTCAAATGCTTGATACTTTTTTTTTTTGCATCAAATTTTCATGTTTAGGCCGTTTCTTCCTATAATCTCCTTCAAATTATGAATTGGTATGATTAATTAAGCATATATATAATCATATATTATTAATTATTTAGTTACATATATAATTAATTTATTTGAAGTGTTATTAGATTATTTACTTGTCCTGTGTTTGATTGTAATTGAAAGCTGCTTACATTTTTTTTTGGTGAACTGTGCTAATTTCATCTATACTGTGACGGCTAAAAACTTATTACCTTTTTTTTTGTTCAGATTAATAGCATGAGTCGACTTTGTATGGTCATACCAAATGATCTTTTGTCATTACAAGCTTGAGAAAACACACTGAAGAAAGTTCTTGAAACTCTTTCAAGATTTGGGGACAAGATTCCTCTTCTAGATCCTGAAGAAGACATGAAGGTATGCTAGTGCAATGTTTTGCTTTTTTTTTTTTTTTTTTTAATTTAAAAGATTGCTCTTATTTCTACTGAGCACACCTCGTATTTTCTGTCGTCAGATCCAAAGTAGTTCGTACAAAAAAGTGGCTCGAAGGATTGAGGCTTTAGAGAATCTGAAGGTTTTTCATATGAAGCAGGAATTGCAGCTAGGATCAAGTCAATTAAGAAAACAATGCGCTCTTCAACTGCATTGGCTTTTAAAGATGAACTTAAGGCACGAAAACGGGTTCATCGGAGGCTAGGGTAAATAGTTATTTTATTTTCCTTCCTCAGGCTTTTCACTTCTTATGACAGGGTTGCTTATGTGTCCTGCACCGGATATTTTGTCATTGTTTGCATATTTATGAAAGTCAAAAATTACAAATCTCGTAGATGAGATTTGGAAGGCTCAGGCGACTATGACAATTCAAGTAGTTTTTGAAATTATATTAAGATGATTGGGTGGATTGTGATGCAGATATGTTACACGTGATGATGTCGTGGAGTTGAAGGGTAAGGTTGCTTGTGAAATCAGTAGTGCAGATGAGTTGACCCTCACAGAGCTCATGTTCAATGGCGTTTTTTAAGGACATCAAGGTAGAAGAGTTGGTATCTCTTCTCTCATGTTTTGTTTGGCGAGAAAAACTAAAAGATGCTACAAAACCAAGAGAAGAGCTTGACTTGCTCTTCTTGCAATTACAAGAAACTGCTAGGAGGGTGGCTGAAGGTCAGCTTGAATGCAAGGTACTTTTCATTCTGGTGGACTTAAATTGTTGATTTAAGGTTTTTGTTCAGCTTGAGATAACAGAAAAGTTACTTCAAAGTTTTTTTGGGTCAAGTGAATGTTAACGGTTTCCTCAGTTTATTGGTTCTTTTTAGTGTATTTGTCATTAGTAACACCTTACATGTAGGAAATAACATAGATGCATTTTCATTAATAAAGTTTGTGAAAATGTGCTCTCTTTTTTAGAGTAAGATTTAAACCACCAATTGGTTTGTATTATCTGAGATGAAATGATTAGGTTATGCACAAGCACAGACACAGTGAACTGGGCATGTGGCAAATTGCTAAGATCTTCAAATGAAGTATCGCATTGCTTTGTCCCACCTGTGCTTATCTATCATAAAGGCACTCCATGTTTGGTTTTTTTATGCAATTGCAAAATGGATGGTTTTAATCTTTTATGTGTTATTGAGACGTTGTTGCTTTCTGTTGGATGTACTGCAGGTTGAAATTGACATTGATAGCTTTGTGAGTTCATTTCGGCCTGATATTATGGAGGCTGCATATGATTGGGCAAAAGGGTCAAAATTTTACGAGATAATGTCAGTTACAGGGGTTTTGAGGGTAGCTTAATCAGAGCAATTAGGAGATTAGAGGAAGTTCTTCAGCAACTTATACATCAGCCAATTCTATTGGAGAAACTGATCTTGAATCAAAATTTGAGGAGGCTGTTTTGAAAATCAAGAGAGACATTGTCTGTGCAGCTTCCTTATACTTGTAACATCTTCCTGGGGCATCTTTGTTTTTGCCATTGTTTGAAGCTAGTTTCTGGAGTAATATACAAGGTGATGGATCCCTGTATAGAGTTTTACAATTATTCTGCCATCGGATGCATTCTTCTCTCAAAGAGATCGGCTGGAACGTTGGCGATAAGAGTTATACAGACTGATTTAAGAATTCTACAGAAAATTTTGGTTGGGATTTAGAGTACTTTATCCTTAGTGTTTTATCCTTAATGTTTTGCCAAAATTCCCAGTTACAGGTCACTTGTTAACTGTTCAAATAGTATTGATATCTCCCTTGGATTACAGGAAGCAGAGAAAAGCCCGAAAAAGAATGACATTACTTAACAGCTTCTCTAATGCGAAAGCATGGAAAGAGGTTAAACAAATAGTCAACAACATATCCAAAGAAGCCAGCAGATCTCTCCCTTTCTACTGTGGGGGCTTGTGCAACTGGTATGCCGTAGACAGGATCTGGAACTGGAATCATATATTGCTGATAAGATGATGTAGGTGCAGCACTTGGTTGTTTGCTTGGAACTGGAAGTGGATGATAGGCTACCTCTGGAGCAGGGCAGTGAAGTTCAGGCGCCGGAAGAGGCTCAATCTCATGTGTCTGCTCAGTATAATCCATCCATGGTGGTAGAGGTGGAGCCGATGGCTGAGCTGTTGAGGAGGAGGAGCAGCAGTGACACTGACATCGGAGCGGTGGTGGTGGGGGATCATAGGGTGGTGGGGGAGGATGGCGATGAATCTTTCTGCTTCTCTTCTTTCTTGACCATGATTTGAGCTTCTTCACAGCTTTTATCATTGCTTCCTCGGTTTCGGATTGACGAATCTATCAGAAGGAACTTTGGATCTTGAGCTAAATGGAATATTGATGAGGAAATGAGAATGGCATCTTGAACTTTGTTTTTAAAATGTGGAGGAGCGGTGCCTTCGTTTCTCAACGACTAGCATTCCCTTTTAGCTTTTCAGTTTTCAAATCTTGTAGCCGTTATGCATCCACTGACAACTGACAGACCAAGAAACTCATCATATTTCATATAACTTTTTTTGTCGAATATTTCATCTAATTAATTAAATAATTTTCTACACTATTCATACATGGAAACTTGATTTAGCCATTGGTAATGGAAATTGGAAGTGTCGACAAAAACTACGGTGATTTAATTTGTAGTTGTTATGGTGTCATGTCCATGATCTATTTATCGCTAAAATGTTGATTTCTTGTTGATGTAATGGCGACCTTGCACTAATGACATACATAGCTAGATATATCATATGGCGATGGTTAAACATAAATAAAATGAAGATTGACAAGTCATTCCTTTATAATATGCAAAATGAAAGGATGAATGGGGTCTTTTGGTTTTGGATACGTATCAGTGCGTTACCTTCATACACGCCCTTTAGCAGTTACTTAAATCCTAGTGTCTTGTTAACCAAGTCTCTCGCCATCCTCCGCATTTAGAAATGGATTATTTGTTTTACACATCTTTTATCTCCTTTCCACAGTTCCACTTAAAACCAATCTCATTCCATACCACCTTTATTTGTTCCCATAGATAATTAAATACCTCTCTAGGACCCGTCGGTGCATCACCTCTATGAAAATGTGGAAGGTGATATTGTTCACCTTTGTACGGTGAAGCTAATGATACAGTGAAGCTTTTACATTGTAGCACTAAAAGTGATGGTTGTACTGTAGAGTACACTTAGAATGAGATGACCAAAGTTTGTTTGGTCCTACATAAATATTCCAGTTCCATTTTAGTTTCCTGCTATTTCATTTGGTTATGAATTATAGTTCATCCCTTAATATTTCTGAAGTTATGTAGTTTATTGTCAAAATTGACTTATTACAAGACAATGGAATATAAGACTATGCAAAATCACTCTTGATCATGAAGGTAAATCATCTTTTACACCCAAATCAAGCCCTTGAAGCTGTTATATGTTGGTCTTTATAAAATTTTCTCAACTTCTTTGCTTCCTCAATTTCCTCGATAGTCAATTCAAGAGTCTGTTGCATTGTGACCTTTTTCTTTTCCAAATTAGCAAGTCTTTCATCATGAGTAGCTAGTGTTCCTAGTAAATCTGGGTTAGCAAATCAAATTATTAAAATAAAAAAAATTGTAACAAATGGTCATATAATTTTGAGTAGCTAGTGTTCCTAGTAAATTGTAGAATTTAGCTAGTTTTTTGTCTTGACGTGTATTCCTTAAGTTGCAAGAGGTTGTAGAAATAATTAAATGATTTGTCTACTACATTATGTTTTCTCATAAACTTTTGTATGCATGATGTGTATGATACACAACACAATCTTAACAATTGAGATTAATTTATACTTAGGGCCCAGTGTATATGTATATGATTTCCTTTAATCTGGGTTGTTCACACTATGTGAAGATGTATGTCGTGTGCTGAAGATATTCTGCTATTTCTTGGTAAATACATTGTTTTTATTAAGAATTTTATCTTTGGTTGTGGTTCATATTCTTTAGGTTTGCGAGAACTAAAGAAGTAGCTAATCTGTTGGTATTTAGTAGGCAACTAAGGCTCGAGTCTCATAAATGCTCCAAAAAAATCTGAAAATTATTGAAGATTTCCCAAAATATCGGAAAGTTTTTGAAATTTTTGTATGAAATTGAATTTTATATTGGAACTCTAATGGCGATTTTATCGATTTTTTGTGAAAGTGAACAATTAATGCTTTAATGATAAAAAAAAGAATAATCAATGCCTCAGACATAAGCTAAAAGAATGCTTGTGGAGAGAAAAAGTGTTCAAGTTGATCATAAAGTGTGGGGCGTAGTGGTGCACATCACATGTGCCAAAAAACCTAATGATTTCGCACACATTATTATCTCTTAATAAATTATTTTTTTATTAATGATTTCGCATTCCCCTTCTTCATCCACTTTTTAAGATTCTATGCAACTCTCTACAACTACCAAACCAATAAACTCTGTAATATAGTTTGCATGAACTCTGATCTAATCCTATAGAAAAAATGTTGGCTCTTAAGCTAATGTTAGAGTAACAGAGTAGCTGTTGAGCATGAGAACTAGTGGTTATATTGTAGATTTTTTAGCTAGATCTTCCTGAACACATAGCAACCCAATTTGTTTTTATAAACGTGCATCTTTTCTTCCCCTTGCAAGCAAAAGTCCAATAGTTGAACTAGATTTGGTGTTGAAGCTTGACTCTAAATACCATCTCATTCTTAAGTTCTTCTACACCTTGATTATGGTTCCTTGATAGCCTTTTGACAACTATTTTTTGACCATTTGAAAGCAAACTCTTATAGACTACACCAAATTCACTTACATATAACTTGTTATTATTAGAGAAATTGTTTGTAGCGGCTTGAATGGTACCAAAATCAAATCGTAAAGATTTAGCCCAAAAAATGTCATTCTTATTACTTGGTTCTAATACTGTATTACACTTTGTTCTTACCCTCTTACTAATGAGGCACTAGTTGGTCACAAAAATAACTAAAGAAGACATAAGTGCAACCGTAATAACCATAATCGTTTTACCAGAGAATTTGCTCTTTCATTTCTTCACTGAGCTCGGAGGAGAAAGAGGCCGATCTCCTGGAGTAGCGCCAGTGCCGATGTCATATTATTCACATTGCCTTGAAACCTATCATATGGTACTACTTCAAAAATTGGCAGACATCTTTAAAAAAAGTAATATAGTTTATCATATCATTTGAAAGCACATACCCACCGGCAACAATTGGCTGCAATGCTGGAAGACTTACAAACAACAATTTAGTGTCTATGTTGTTCCATTGGTTTATTGAATTCTTGAAAGCATCAAAGTTACTAGAACTATATTTACAGTGTGCTTGTTGAACCCAAAGATAATCAAATAATCCAGTAACTAATGAACCATTGAGTTTTATAACAAGAAATTGGCATTGAGGTGCTGTAGATAAGATATTTGTGCTAAAATCAGATAATTTGCTTGCCTATTCAACATAGTGAAATTTGCCCATCTTAATGACGAAATCCACACCATCTTATACAGCGTCGCCTAAAGGCCTAAGTTTGATTTGCTCCCTAAAAGTCATTCTAGCCATATATATAGTCTGCTTCAGTGTTGATATCATCTTCATCTGATAGTGTTTAATTCCTAGCACCACAACCAATTGAAAAAGTATTTGAATCTTGGTTTTGGCAATTTCAAATTTCCTTGCTAATGGCTTGGCAGCCATTGGACGCTGGATTACAGTGACTGACTAAGTTGATTAGAGGTGTTTGGCCATTAGCGAATTGAGGGAGGAATTCAGTGTTGACAATTCGATATCACCCCGTTGGACATGTGTCTATTAGTGTACCTTCATCTTGATTTTGGCCTTAGTAAACCGTAATGCTTGCAAAACTTGTTTTTTTTTATAGATATATAAAGTATAGAATAAAACTATATATATTCTAGAAGGATATGCATAAGATTACACTAGGCCAAAAAAGCTTTACACGACACCTTTTAGTCAGCATATGTTTTGGATATGTTGTCTGAACTTTGATCGACCTCTTTAGACAACATATAATCCCAAATGTGCGGTGAGGTTGGTTACTATATCATATTTGAGAATTTTCAACTTTTTCTTAACTTGAACTTTCAGGCAACATATTAGCATTATACGCTGTCTGAATAATTAGAATGTAAAAATTGCAGGAACTTTAGACGACAGAGAAACATTATATGCTGACTTATTAACCAAAATGTTTTGAGAAGTTCGAGTCCATTTCAACGACCTAGGGTTAAGATAAAATCTGAGTAGTTAGTTTTACATCGTGAGATCTGGATCGTCCTTTCATATCTAGTTGAACACAAGCTCCAAACCCCTCTCTAACCCGAATCTTCTTCTCCTATCTTCAGCGCAACAGCGCCGTCTACCTTCTCTCTGCCTAGAAGCATATTTTCAAACTTATGTGCAACCAACCTGCAACAATCGTCTAAATGGCTTCTACAACGATCTAACAGGCATACAACAAATTCAGGTTTGTAGGCGTATTGGTACCGGTGGTTTCCTCTGGTTGTCACCAGCGTACTGGTGATGGTATCTTGCCATATCTCCGCCGGAAAAGAGAGAACCGAAGGCTCGAAACCTTAACAGTTATGGGTTTCCTCAATGACGTCGTAGCCTCCTCTCTCTCTAGCATCTCTGATCTCTGAGTTCATCCTAGTAATAAACTTGTTCTCCTCTTCGTGCTCCTTCCCTCTGTGACTTTGGTTTTTGGATTCCATTAAGTTTTAATCTCTTTGGATTCTAGGTTTTCTGCCTCTACATGTTCTTTGAGGCCGACGTCTTTAGCGGCAGTGGCTCTTCAGCTTTGGAGCTTGGTTTATACATTGGTTATCCTTGTGAGTGAGAAATTAGCAAGCTTGTTGGGTCCTTGCATCAAATTCATGAGTCCATCGTCAATTGAGATCCACGGAGCAATTGAGAGCCAGAAAGAGAGATTGAAGCCTACGGTATGTACATATACTGGAGGTAAATTCAAGGCTTTAGTCTTGTGGAATGGTTGTGTGATCAGTTTAGAGTTAGTGTTGAAGTCTGTGGCTTGAGTTTTCAGTTTTGTTACAGATTAAAGCTAGGCTGCAATTATACTCCTTGAAAGCTCATAGAGTAAAGGAAGAGGGATGATTCTATTCTACTGTGTTCGTTGGAATGTCTTTTGTTATTCTGTATCAAAAGGTAAAGTACAGCTTTGATTACAAAGTTTGCTTACTGTGAAATTCAATTGAGTATCACTGATTGTTTAGAAAGTTTTGGGAAAATTATGATGGTTGTATGATGCTAGTATGCAGTGAAACTACGCCACTGTAGTGTTCTAATTTGTTTGTAATTGGGAAGTCTTCTTATCATTGTTTTGCCCAATTGATCATATTGAAACTTAATAGGACTTGGTAGAATACGTTGGTATAGCTTAAATTAGTACTTCAATCATGAGTTGTGATTCTGAATTTTAATGCAGTGGTACTGAGTCATCATAGCTTTGGTGAATTGATATCTCCATGGTTTCAGATTTGTAAAGATTAATTAATCAAGCAATTTCTGAGTTGTGGCTCAGTAAGCTATAAGCTTGTATTCTAAGTTCTTAATGGGTTAATTCCCTGTTATGTAAAATCTGATGAGCAGTGGGTAAAATTTTAATGTTGTTGTGGTTTCGTTTTGGAAATGAATTCCTAACTTTAGAGTCTCTAAAGTTTGGTTGGTTATATTTCACTATGAAATGGGTAACAATCTGCTTACGTTGTGAACTTGTTTCAGTTTTCAAATGGAACAGTGAAAAGGAAGTTGTTCAAGTGTGGGAATGGAGTGAAATGTAATTGAGCTATGGGTGCAATTATGAAGGTTTCAAACTCAAAGTCTTGTTCTGTGAACCTTAGGGGTATTACTATATATTCAAACTTTGTTTGATTTCTAAGGATATTGCTATGTTATTAGCAATTGGAGAATCGGTTCTCGAGTTTGTCAAGCTAGTAGGGTGAGCATTTTAATTAAATAATTTCGTGTGCTTTGTATGTTAGGAGCAAATCGATTATCAACTAGGGCGGACCAAATCCATTGTTTTGATTCGCTGTTTTTTGGTTTTTTGATTTGTAGTCATTTGGTCTTTATTCTTTGTATGTTACATGTTTTTTAATGATCTTTGAATTTTATAGCTGCTTTAAAGATCCAGGCTATAGGGAATCAACAAGCAGTTAACTATAAGTAAAATCAGTTGTTACACAGTAAGTTTCAATTGCAATGTTTGGTCATATATATGTTCATAATGCAATTGAAGCACTCTTGCCTTAACCTTTATGTACTTTGCATGTTACGTTTCCTATCAACCATGAATTCTCATATATATTACATTGCTATTATGTTGCTTCATGGTGTTGTTTAGCATCTACAATGTTTCTGTTTCTCAACGTATTAATTTTTAACCTCAGAGTCATCCTTGATGATCCAAAATTTGGAGAAATAAAAGCGAGTGTCCAAGCTGAGGCCTGTTGAGGTACATGAAAATGGTAAGCCTTTTGATCAAGTTCTCTATTTCCAAAAAAGAAATTGAAAATACAGGATGGTGAGCTTAAATTTTCTGTCTACTGATATATTGTGGAGTTATTTGTTAATTACTCTTCTTTCTTATGGCTTGTACTTTCCCATGACATTCACATCTCCTTCTACTCTCCTTTATGAATCTCGCTATGCTTTTGTAGACCAACGGGCCTGTTTTAATTGCAATGAATCATTTCAAAGATGTCCAAATGTGTGAAGATGATTTTGTCACAGCTTAGGAGGATTTCTTTTATTGTTCCTTTACAGGTGACAAATCCAAGTATTTAAATCACATACTTCAAATGGTTATGCTTTGGTCAAGTTTTTAAGTTATGTAGGTTACCTTTGCATTAATGGATTTGTTTCTCTATTTATGTCAAATATGGATTGTTAAGAGTTCAAAATCATCTGATAGCTTGAGGACAACATGGTTTGCATTTACTACTTGGAGTAATGCTTGGAGGGCTTTAAATGCCATTGTTATTGGTGATTATCTTCGACATCAACATGAGAATCTAGTTAGGTAATTTTTGACCTTGTTGCTTACTTGAAAGTTCATTCATTCAAGTTTTCATTATGATCAAAGTTAATTAAAGGATGGGTGTTTGTTTTGTAACATGCTATCCTTTTCAGTAACATTACATTGAGAATGAGGTAATTGGGATACACAATTGTTTGATAATTAAGATTGATAAGGTGTTCTCTCTTGTTCTGGTTTGTTTAAGCTTTAATCCCCAAAATCCTAGTTTAGTTTTACAAATAGCATTAAGAGGCATTCTTGTTTCTGACTTATTGTATAACTTCATCATAAATTTAGGTGCAACTTAGATGACCTTATGCATTTTTTTCTACTGTGTTTGTTGCAGGGATCATTGTTTGTTGCAACTACATGATTGTTACATGTTCTAAAGACTTGTAGACCTATTGAGGTATCTAGCGATTGTTGAGAAGAGAAGTTGAAGTTTTTGTAACCCGTAGATGACATCTGAGCTGAATGGGCTAAGCTTTGTATGGTTTGGTTATGTATATGATCAAGTGATAGAACTGTTTTGGTTTGGTAGAATTTGAACATAGATTGATTGTACTTCGGTTGAATATGTAATGACAATTGAAGTTTAATTGCCTTTTGAAAGGAATGTGGTTTAAATGGTTTAAAGGTTGTTATAAGCATATATGAGTAATGTGAAGGGTCAACTGTGATTGTATTAGCATGAGAGGAACAACATAAATAAAATATATTATGTTGTTCTATTTTGATTTAGACATTACCTAAATGCAATGTTCTAAAAAAACGCTATGCGTTAATCGGGCGGACAGCTAAAAATCAGCGCCCATAGGATTAATCGGGGATTAATCAGCCTAAAATCTAGGCGGCTAAGGATCTCCGGGCGCCTAGGCGCCGCCTAGGCGGTCCTAGGCGGGGATTTTTAGAACATTGCTTAAATGTTGTCTCAGTCACATTAACATGACATAACATGTAACCTTCTGCTATTACAAGCTTACTCAGACAACACTTATCTGCCGTTGAATAGTTATTGAAAGATCAATTACCCAAGATTATGAAAGATGATATAATTTAGACATCATATACTCTATTAAAAATTCGCTATAAAATTTCTATCACACAACATTATCATGCTGTATGTGTATAGATAAGATGACATTAATATGTGATTTGTTTATACATCACACAACATATAGCCTATCTTTGTCTCGGTTTTGGGTGAATTGGAGATCACTCATACAACATTTGACCCAAAAAATGTGATGTCTAAGAATAGTTCATACGGCGGTTTAAAACTGTTGTCTGAGGTGCTATCACATAGGCACGAGGTACTCAGCATATACTTTTTATTAGTCAGCATTTACAACTGTTGTTTGAAGCCTTTTTTGGCCTAGTGTTAGGGCTCATCAATGGCTCGGGCCTTAATACATTTGAATAACTGAAGGGCAGGGTATTTTCACAAATATGAAGATCCAAACTCGCCTACCTAAAACGGGCTTTTGCGGGATGAGCCTTGAGGCTTATATTAGAAAGAAAAAAAACATAATACTCTTATTTAAGGGTTTGGAACAATAAAAAATTTATTAAAAAACATTTTAAAAAAGTCACAAATAAATTTTAGTTTCGAAATATTGTTGATCGACACCAATAGATGTGATCGATATATATATATATATATATATATATATATATATATATATATATATATATATATATATATTTAGGGACTCTGTAAAAATTTCGTCCGTTTTTTAACATGGTTTGATCGTCTGTACCTACGGTCAACAAAAAAAGAGACCTTTTAACATAATAAAACCTCATTTCCCGGGGCTTTGCCAAAAGAGTTTCCTCGTTGTGACCACGCACGATCGGTGACAAAGATTAGGTAATTTCAAATATGTAAACATCTTTCGGCATTCGCATCTTGGTGTTTTTGGAATACTAGAAATTCTGATGGTCAAATGAGGTCCGAATTGGATGAAATGTTAAAATTGTCACTAAATATATATACCGATCACATCGGATGGTGTCGATTGATTCCAAGAAGTTTCCTTCATATAGTCGCTTCATAATGCGATAGTTTTTTTTTATAAACCTAATATAAAGGTTATGATACATTAGTAGACACTTCAGGGATCGACAACTCCAGTTTGAAATATGGTCGATCGACACCAGCAAATGTGATCGATATATATATTTAGGGAACCCGTAAAAATTTCATCTTTTTGGATATAGTTTGACCGCTCGTACCTACGGTCAACCATAAAAGATGCGTTTTGACATATTAAAACCCCCATTGACCAGGACTTTGCCAAATGGGTTTCCTTGATGTAACCACGCATGATCGGTGACAAAAATTAGGTGATTTCAAATATGCAAACAGCTTTTGGTGTTTGCATCTTAGTAATAGGTCTTCCTTAGCCTTATGACATATTAGTGGTATTTTTAGTTTACCAGAAATTCTGATGCTCAAACGAGGTCCGAATTAGATGAAATTTTTACAGGTTCACTAAATATAAGTACCGATTATATCGGCTGGTGTCGATTAATCCCGAGAAGTTTCTTTCATATAATAACTTCATAATGCAATAGTTTTATTTTAAATCTAGTATAAAGGTTATGATACATTAGTGGACACTTCAGCGATCGATAACTCCGGTTATAAATACGTTCGATCGACACCAGCATATGTGATCAGTATATATATTTAGGGACCCTGTAAAAATTTCATCCGTTTTGGACATAGCTTAACCGTCCGTACCTATGGTCAACAAAAAAAAAGACATTTTGACATGTTAAAAGCCCATTGTTCGGGGCTTTGCCAAATGAGTTTCCTCGGTGCGACCGCACACGATCGATGACAAAAATTAGATGATTTAATATATGAAAACGACTTTCAATGTTCGCATCCTGGTAATGGGTCCTCTTTTAGGGTGTATTAGTGGTGTTTTCAGTATACCAGAAATTCTGACAGTCAAACAAGGTCCAAATTAGATGAAACTTTTAAAGCCCTAAATATTAGTACCGATAACATCAGCTGGTGTCGATTAATCCCGAGAAGTTTACTTCATTTACTTCATATAGTTCATATAATTGATTCATAATGCTACAATTTTATTTTAAATCTAGTATAGAGTTATACTATAAAGAAATATAAAATTTTAAATCTAGTATTACTAACTTATATAATATTTTATGTATAATTATTACCAAAAAGACATATAATTGATATATGTATAATATATTATATGCATGTATAATATTTTATTTCTTGGCGGGGTTTTACGGGACGGGCCTTGCGGGTTTTTGACGGGCCGGGCCGGATTTCACACCTCTAAACTAAGCTCGGTCGTCTACCCATGAAAGCAGGCTTTCTCGCGGGCCTGGGTAAAACCTCATCGGGCTTGCGGGCTTCCGCGGGCTAAATGGTGAGGCTTATATAAGATGAAAGAGAATGCGTTCATTAAGCAATAAAGCCTAAACCCAGAATAAGACGAACTCATGCTCGTGCTCATGTCAGACCCATCATCAATATTTTCTCCTCCTCCTTTGAGAATTGAGATTATAAGTTTTGATGATTGAATCAGTGGCGGATCCTCTATATAACAAGGGGGATGCTCAAGCATCCCCAACCAATCACAAAAAAAAAGTAGTAATATATATTTTTTCTTAAGTGGAAGCATTCCTTACACTCACCCACAGTCAACCCTTTCTCACGAACATAAGAGCAATTAACCAAGCCATTAACTAAATTCTACTTTCTCTTCGTCTTCTTCCCCAACCCTAAAAACTAAAGCCCTAATTCTTAAACAAAATCCCTAAATTGCTTGGGGCCTTGGGCCTTAACTCATCCACAACACCACTGTCGTCTGTTGACGACTCAAGTGCGATTGTGCAACGCTGTTCAACCTACTCCCTATATCGAATTGGGGATTTTGAAATTATGTATATGTTTTAGCAATTTCAAGTGATTGAGGTGATGAAATTGAGATTTATATTAGTTTTACTTCGTTTAATTGTTTTGGCTCTTCTAATGAAGTTTAAGGCAGGTGAAGCAGATGAGCTAATTGTGTAATGGACTGAAACAGTCCCAGGTATGGTCATTCTTTATCCGATATACCTTAAAAGTTAGGGTATCATTTTCTTTTGAAGCTATATATACTTATTTATACAAAGTTATTTCCTAAGTTATAAAGCAAGGTGGACGTGCGGCCTAAGTATGTTGTATATACACAAACTCAATCATTTGTTTTAGAATGCTGGATAGCTAGATTCAGAAATAGTCGCAAGGCATGACTCATTTGTTGGTAAGCACAGAAAGCAAGCTATCTATTGACTCCATTACCGAGATGTATGTCAGTATATGGGCATCTGAGATCCAATTTTGTAAATCTTGAACTAGGGTAATAAAAATAACATGCCCCTCCCTCAGCTTGAAATAAATTTTGTGTTAGAGTGCCCTCAAAGTATTAATAAAAGCCGCCATCAACCCCAAGTGACCTTAGCAATGTACAAATGGAGAGTTTATGTATGTTAAGAACGTCACACAAAGTGCTCATATCAACTACCCCACACTTGGCTTTTGCTAGTCTCATAGCAAACTAAACAAAACAAAGACTCTACAATTACAAATACACTATTGCCCCTAAAAAATTATCTCAGAATCTCAAAACATATAGCTTTAAAGTTTTAGCATATGAATGTAAGCACATAACTTCCAAACTTCATAATCATGCTTCAAGGTATGAATAAGTCAAAAACAAGAAAATAAGCATTTAACATGTTTAGTTAAGTTCAATTCTCCTCACAATACATACTATATTCTTTTCACTGAGATTCATGGCTATATTTTACACATAAGTATATGCAAGAGAATAGATAGTGAGGCAACAAACAACTTGCATATTTCATCAAATAAAAGCACTTTATGAATATTTTTGGAAAAACCTATTTTAACAACTAATTGCACAAATGACAAAAACCATATGCTCAACCCTTATGATCATCTCTACATACCAAGATTTGCTCATTTTAATAATCATTAGGATCATTATACAAGGTTAGTGTTTAGGCTCTGTTAGAGGCATGAAATATCAAAAAATCACAAAGATAATCCTATAGAGTTAGAAGAGTAAATATCATCCTTATAATATCAAATATCTTCAATGGTCAAATATAAACAAGTTAGGCTCAGTCATCATTTTATACACAGTGAAAATGGACAAATGTCAAATAAACATTTATAGACATTCAATTACAACTCAACTCCAAATCACAAATAGAATACAACATCTCTGATTTGTTTTTTGCTGATCTCATTTTTTAATCATTTTTTCTTTTCTTTTTTTGGCAATATGCTTCAAAACTTTGATTTTTTTCTCTGTTTTTCTTTTTCTTTCACACGTCTTCCACCCCACACTTATTTCATACAACATCACAACATCATCTCAAATGGATTTTGGCTTAATTCTACAAGACAAGGTAGAGATAACTAAGGGGTCAAAAGGGGTTCACCTAAGGGGTATCAAATATGACACATATAGGGATACATGGTTGTTTGGCTTAAGTGGTGGTATTCCTAGAAATGATCCATAGATCTCTTTCAAAGTTAGAGCATTTTATGACTTAAAAACTTCAACAATCACAAAAGCAAGTTCTAGTAAATTCTAGAGTTCATTAAAAGCTATGACACATGGTCATTGAAATTAAAAAGAATAATGAGGTTAAAAACAACCACGAAATTTCAGATCAAAACTCATGAAGAAAGTACATATTTGTTCAAAAGATCACATATGTTATTATGGACTGAACCTAACCAAAACATGCATGTTTTATCACAATCAATCCAAATTTCACATGTTCATACCAAATCCACATTATCAATGAAATTCACAATTCAATTCTTATGAAATGCAAAACCATCTTTTATACATTTAGAGACATAATCATCTTAGATTTTAGCGACATCTTAAAACTCAACTGACTCAAATAAATAAAAAACTTCTTCTTTTTTCATTCATTTTTTTCTTTTTTATTTAAACAGAAACAAACAACACATAGCTTGGCAAAGAAGGCCTAATGACTTAGGGTTTAGGGTTAATTAAACACAGAGCATAATTGCATATATATCCTCGATCATCCATGATGTCCTTCTCTTTTTTCTTTTTCTTTTGGTTTTTTGCAAGGAATGTCCACCTCCTTAGTTAGCTCTCGATAGAAATTACTTCCTCCTCAATTATCTCTAGACCCGAAACTTCCTATTTGAAACATTCCTTCCTTTGTTATTTCTCTCCATCCATCCCTCTCTCTCTCTCTCTCTCTCTCTCTCTCTCTCTCTCTGGTAATTCAATGTCTAATGATCCCTCCACCACCACCTCCTCCATTGCTGGCGACACCACCAAGGCAACCACAGACGACAACATCAGCCCTGCCACCACCATCCCAGAAGACACCACCACCCTAACCACAACCGCCGACAGCAAAGCCTCAACCTCATTAGACTCATCCACAACCTCCTCCAAATCCCAAGCTGCAGCATTCCAATCCCTCTCCACCATCCTCCCCTCCTTCTCCCCCACTTCCCACACCACCGCCCGCTCCCTCCTCCACGACCCCCACACATCCTCCGCAATCTCCTCCCTCCTCAAACAACCCGACTCCGGCGCCGGCGACAACAACCTCTGCCGCTGGCTCTACGACACCTTCCAGTCCTCTGATCCCGACCTCCAGCTCCTCGTCCTCCGCTTCCTCCCCCTCGTCGCCGGCCTCTACCTCTCCCGTGTCCCCCTCCGCATCCCCCTCGCCGGATTCGAGGCCGTCCTCTTGGCCCTCTACGCTCACGAGACCACTGCCCGCGGCGGTCAGTCCGTTACCGTCAGCGTCCCTGACTTGTCCCACACCAGCCTCTACCACGAAACCAAGTCCGCCGCTGTGAAGAGCAATGCCACCGGGCTCAACCTCGCCGTTATATCACCCAGCTTGGAGCCTCACGGCACCATCAGATCCACCCGTAGGGCCAGGATAGTCGGGGTTGCGTTGGAACTGTACTACACTAAAATATATGAAATGCCGGTCGAGTCCAAGATGGATTTCTGCGAGTTCTGCATGGTTTGGGCCGGTCAAGACGGAGAAATGTACAAACAGGTGGTGGAGAAGAGCAGTGGAAACAACACAATCGAAGCGAATAAGGAGCAGCAGAAGGAGGAGGAGAAGGAAGAGAGTAGTGCGAGGAATAGTAATAATAAGGAAGGGATGAGGAGAGTTCCCTTGCCATGCGAACTGATGCAACCAGTTTTGAGGATTTTAGGGCACTGCCTCTTGTGCCCTAATCAGAACAAGAAGCTGACAGACAAGGCGAGTGAAGCGTGTAGAAGTTTATATGCGAGGTCCATGCATGATGTCAATCCCAAGGCTATTCTGGCTACTGGGAGTTTGCTCAGGCTAGCCAACATGGCTTTTGACTCTCCCAATCAAGACGGTTTTGATCCAACTGAGCTTCCCAAATCTAGTGTCATCACTCTGTAGGTAGCTTACTGAGGCATCACTATATTCGTGTTGGAGCAGAAACTTCATTTCCCTTTTTTGTTTAAAATTTGATTGTATCGAAACACTCTAGTAAAATAACCTGATTTTGTTATTGGGTCCTGACTTGATAATCTGATATAATTTATTGATCACTTGTGTGAGATCAGTCTTACAGTTACCAACTCAAGGTAAGACTATGATTCTTGACTCTTGAGTAGCTACAAAATCCTATATATACATGGATATTCGACTATGATTCTTGATTGAGAAATGTTATATAAACATACATGGATATTCTTGAGTAGGATATATACATGGATTTCCGTCCTACTCAATGAACATAATTTACCATTAACTTTGCCGTGAAGAAAAAGAAGATTTCAAGAATCCTCATGATTATAATTATGTTAGAAGTTTATTAGAACTAGCTGTAAAACCCCAAACTTCTAAGTCTCATGGTTTCTTGAGTAGGAATCGTAAGTAATATAGACACAATTATCGAACCCTAGGCATAAGCAGCCTTAAAGGGTCACAGAGTACGACATGTGTTCAACCATGGGTGCTTCTGCCTCAAAGACCTCGATATTGCCTATCACTGCGTCTGTAATGGCAGTTGGCCGGGTCAACTGGGTTTCTGTTCCATCATGAATCAGCTGCCCGTCTGGACGAAGAGGCTTATAGAAAATAGAAGCTCCCGATTATGCGTGGCTAAAGAGACCAAGAAGTAAGAAGATCAACTGAACGTCTGAACTGGCTTTCTTAGTTTGATGATATAATCTTTCAATCTTTTAGATACAATTTTCAATACTGTCCATGGAATTGCGTCTATTTTCAACTGTTGTTGCAGATGAATTATTCTGATTCTTCAAATTTATGGTTTTTGGTAAATGCAGTTCTGTTTCTACAGCTATAACCGATGTCAAGAATTGGACCGGGTATAATCTTCCTATAATTTCTTTTCTTCTCTGGTGCTGTGCTCTAGTTTAATGGGCTTCTTATAAAAAAATCTATTTTGAGAAAATAGTCACTTAAGTTTTGAAAATTAGAAAAAAAATCATGTCTTAAAACTCTTAAAGCGTTGCCCCCACAAGTCGCAATATTTACACGAGTGCCACTGGTCCTTAAAAACCAGATCTCTGTTGCGGAGTCGGGTATCTTCTTCTCCGTCGCCACCGAAGCCTTTCAATCTCTTCGGCGTCACTCCATTGTAGTTCATTTTCAAAGAGACAGAGAGTCCATTGTCGTCAGCGGGACACTTGCTTACTGGGTCTTCTTATTCGATTAGATGCAGTTCTGGCTTTTCCTTATTCTTTTAATTCCTTACCGTCAAGATCAATTATGCCGCAACCTGCTAACTACACAACTTGATTGATTTGATATATATATATATATATACTCGAGGATTTGATGGTGGTAGTTTGGGCCTTTGGGGAATAAGAAGTTTCAGGACAGAAAGATATGAAGAAGAAGAAATTAAGGCTTAATAGCTACGTGAAAGGGAGAGAGTCATGGATTTGATATGGAAGAACTATACTACTGTGGGTTTGATAATTAAGGCTTAATAGCTAGTCATGTGTTCATTTGTATAACTATCTTCTTTCTGTTGGAAGCTTCTAATTTCCCCCATATGCAAATTTTTTGCATGTTACAAGGTTGTGACAGAGGTTGTGACAGGTAGTGTAGCAGAGGTTATGATAAGTAGTGTAACCGAGGTTATGACAGGGGCAATGTGTGACAGTGATTGTGACAGTATGTGTGATAGCAGGTGTGACAACGGGTGTGACAGCATGTATGACAACATGTATGATAGTGGGTGTGACAGTAGGTGTGACAACGGCTGTAATAGATAGTGTGACAGCAGGTGTGACATCGCTTGTGATAGGTAGTGTGACAATGAGTGTGCCAAGAGGAAATGTCTAAATATGCAAAATTATGTTAAAAATCAAAGGAGATTGTGACAGTTAGTGTGATAAGAAATGTGATAGGCAGTGTGATAACTATTAGGATAGGCAATGTAATACATCACATTAGTGTCAATATTTGGAATCTATAAGTTGATTTAAGAAGTTCAAGATCACATAATAATAAATAAAGGTACGTTATTTCTAGTCATTATTCTTATTCTTCTTCTAGTCACAATAGTCACATAAAATATTGTGACATGAGGTGTGAATGTGACAGTGGTTGTGATAGGTAGTGGGACAATGGTTGTGACATGTATATAGTGTGATATGGGTTATGACAGCCTGACAGGGGTTGTGAGTTGTGACATGTGTTGTGACATGTAGTGTGATATTAGTTGTGACAAGGGTTGTGACAGAGGTTGTGACAGGTAGTGTGACAAGGGTTGTAACAGGGGGTGTGATAGTGGTTGTGACAGGTAGTGTGATAAAAGTTGTGACAGGGGTTGTGACATGTAGTGTGACAGCGGGTGTGACAGATAGTGTGACAGCGGGTGTGATAGGAGATGTGATAGCGGGTATGATAGGTAATGTGATAGCGGGTGTGACAGGTAGTGTGACAGCGGGTATGATAGGAGGTGTGACATGAGGTGTGATAGGTAATGTGACAGCGGGTGTGACAGGTAGTGTGACAGTGGGTGTGATATGAGGTGTGACAGCAGGTGTGATATGAGGTGTGACAGCATGTGTGATAGGTAGTGTGACAAGTAGTGTGACAACGGGTGTGATAGGAGGTGTGACAATGGGTGTGAATGTTAGTGTAATAGGTAGTGTGATAGTGGTTGTAACATGTAGTGTGACAGAGGTTGTGACAGTGGGTGTGACAGTTAGTGTAAATAGATAGTGTAACAGGTTTTGTGACAATAGGTGTGATAGCGGTTGTGACAGTAGGTGTGACAGGTAGTGTGACAGATGTTGTGACAGGAGGTGTGACATGCCGAGAGGAAATGTGGAAATATGCGAAATTTTATTAAAATTCAAATGAGATTGGTATAAGTATGCTCAGAATGAAAAGAATAGCTAGAATTAGGGAACCTTGAGTTTCGGTTTCGCCAGAATTGCTTGGAGCACCGCTATCGATGGCGACAACCCTTTGCGATGGTTGATACGCTTTGTACGGTTTGTTGATTCAGAGTGGGTAGTATATCAAATGAAAGAGATTAGCGAGATCTTTCTTACGGTACTAATTTCGTCAAAATCTATCGCCGAACGAGAAAATTATGGCCGAAATTAGAAAAAGAAAGAAAAAAAAAGTGAGAAAGGGCAAATAGTCCAGAAAATATTTGTAAAGTGACTTTTTTCTAATTTTGTTGAACTTTTTATAATTTCCACTTAAATGTGATGACCTTTTTATAATTAATTCATAAGTAGTGATTTGTTTTCTAATATAAATTAGGAGATGATACATTTTTATAATTTGCCCTAGTTTAATTCGTATGGTTGGATTACGTACTACTATAATGAATAAAAGAATTTTTGTGAAGGGTTAATTCCTCTTATAAGTCGTATGGTACCTAATGTATGGCTACTTGGACAATTTGATACTTGATGTGTGGCTACTTGGACAATTGATAACGAACAATTTGGTACCTGAAATTCTCATTTATAAGTCATTTTAATACCTCTATCAATTTAAATTTATTTTTGGGATTATTTTTGTCATTCTAGCTCTAAACTCATTAAATTCACATTTTTATTCATTTCTTCCTATAATTGCCTATTTTTAGAGATAATTAAATTAATATATCTACTCCACTTAATATCTACTTCGCATATATCGAAAATATTTTTTCTTCTTCTTAATATACTTAATGCATCCTAATTATTTTTTATAAAAAATAAATAAATTGGATTTATGCAATTTTAACTTTTTGTTTCAAAAAATATTTTTTTAATTACTCATAACTAAAAGTAATTTAGATTGATAGCTACATTATGAAAACTTCTATACGTAAATCATCGCAGATGCTAAGTGGATGAGTTATCAAAATTTTGGTGATAATTTAGAGGCAATTTGGAGATAATGTGAAAAAATGAAGTAAAGTAGAGCTAGGATGACGAAATTAACCCTGAAAAATATGGTCAAAATTGACATAAGTATCAAAATGGCCTAAATTTGAGAACTTTAGGTACCAACATATCAATTTTCATACATCATGTACCAAATTGTCCAAGTAGCCAAACATCAGGTATTATATGAGGAATTTACCCTATTTATGAAAGATTCCAAATAAAAATTGAACATGAGCTAAATTTCATTGATCAAATGTTCATTTGCATTCCGTAGCTAGCTTATAGATCTTTTTGGACATGCAAATGGCTAGCTAAACATGTATGTTGATATACATTTTTGCCATCCCAAGACCCTGTGAAATACATATATAATTAAGTTGCTGCAGCACAAGTTGTAGGACTATATGAAGCTCCTAGTTAGTTTTTGGTGGTCTCAGGAAGTCAGGATACAACCTAGTTTGCAAGGCATATATATTTGTCCTCAGATTCTTGATTTCTGGCATATTGCCTCATATATTACCTTTGGCCAACCCCCTGTGTCTTTCTTACCTTATGAAAGAAAATCATGAGCTTACCTTATGAGAACGTTTGATTGATTCTGTACAACTGATGAATAAAATCAAGCTCGAACTTACCCTTAAATTACATCATCGTGTTTTTACATGGTGATATCTACAACAAAAGAGGATGCTATCACAATCGAGAATGATGGATGATATACAAGTAATACAACAATATATACTGCCTATACAAAACAGTGATGTCATTGCACATCACATCTTTATCGGTCTTCAAATAATTGTTGATCAGCTATTTGATCTGATGTCTGCCGTCTGTGTATGATAATTGTCCCCAACCTTGGATTTTCACATTTAGAAAGTTGTATGAATAGAATTTACGGTTGATTTTGAATTTGCTAACAGTTAATAAGGGTCTACCCAACATTTATCGTCCTTCACTGCATTCCTCCATCTTTCCTTAAAGATTTTCATGTCAATGAAGGACTGCATCCTCACCTGCCAATAGAATACAGTCATCAAATAAGTGCTTGCAGATTGCAACGTATATGAATAACTGCATTGTCAACATATACACATGTCTATGCGAAAAGAGGAGAGAGCACAAGAATATTAGAATCTCGCTCGTGAATGAAAGAAAGTGACAACAGTACAAATTGAGAAGGCTTACTTTAGCTCTATCACTGGGTTCGGGAAGAGCAGGTGGTGCCTGATATAACAAAAGATAAAATCAGATTATATATCATTAGATAGTCTTGGAAAAAAAAATGTTTTGAAACCTCACCAATGCTTGTGAGTTCTCTTTGTGAGACTCATTGATACCCTGCGCATGAAAGGAATAGATTGTTAAAAGTGAGACAAGAATATTGAACATCAAGACCATAGGATATCTATCTGTCCTATCAGAAGATATTTACTATTCATAACAAAATGCATCTTGCATCAAATCAAATCATCCAGTTCAATAATTTTGATCAACATCCTTATCCTCAGTAGGCATGAAGCCATAATACTTGCCTTATCCGTGACACCAAGTGTAGGAAGGCCAAGATGAATTATATATTCCGAGTCAACCACTCCAACATTTTTCATTCGATCGCCCTGAAAAAATAATGCCCAGGTGTCAGAAGCATGGCTAAGACAAATACGATTTGAAACTGATGGTAGGAATATTACTTGTGCACAATAACCAAGCTGCTCATCCAGTCCCCATGCATGGACCAAGTCATTCTGTGAGAAAATATCAATTATAAGAAAAAGACTGTTATTTAATACAATTTCTGAGTGACCACAGCAATTTTCTAATCACATTTAAATAGAATATAGTAACTATTTCGATAGCCAGGCTCTTACTCACCAAACTGGGTTCTCCACGACACTTTTTCATACAATGGTCGTTTGTACTATTTAATTTCTAACCAGTTAATTTCTTCATTCATTCTGCCATATACTGTTGTTTAATACCAAAAGCAAATAATCATAAACTACATGTTTTCCAGGGTTTTGGTACCTGAATCATGTACCATACACATCGCCAAGCCGCTCTTGAGAATACAGGTGCCATCATTTCCACCCAACTGTTGTGACAGTTTATGTCAAATACAGAAAACAAAGTTTTGCAGCATGTAATAACGGATCATAAATATCAACA
Organism: Argentina anserina; assembly: GCF_933775445.1. Classification (NCBI taxonomy): domain Eukaryota; kingdom Viridiplantae; phylum Streptophyta; class Magnoliopsida; order Rosales; family Rosaceae; genus Argentina; species Argentina anserina. The sequence continues at coordinate 18,178,929 of NC_065876.1, forward strand.
TAGATGACAGAGCGCACACAGTTGTTTACCCAATACACGGAGGACCAGAGCTTCGATCGTCACACCTTGCACTGCCTTTGAACTTATAAAACCTTCTGTTATGGAAAAAAAAAAGGGAAAAAGATATGGATCAAAGTCATTCATACTAGTTCATAATTTCCCGTTGAGACTCTAAACAGCACGTTACATAAATTTGATGTCCATGGTTTGTATAAAGCTAGTAACAATTGGCATGTATTCAAGAAGAATAACCCTCTCTTCAGAGTGGTAAATACAGGTGCAGTAAATTTGAATAAGACATGTTGGCTGGATTAGCACAGGGTTATCTAAATCTGTGCTGTATTTACTATGGGGCTCCTTGCGGAACAGTAGAAATCGGGTTCCTTAATCATATGAGGGAGCTGAGTAATCTTGATACCATAACGGGTTTAGCAATTCATGCGATAAGTAAGATCATCTTATGGTGTAATTTAACTCCTAATGGCTTCACTTTCCCGATGGATTTCAAAGTAGTCAAAAGATTTTCTAATTCTGTTCACATTATTAGGATCCCCAGTCATCTATTAGACAGTATTGATCAATTACAATCCCGTAAACCAAGCTTTGAATCCTTTGATTATGGGATATGTGTCCAATAGGTGATTAGGCACTTGCTCGGTAATTAGGCATACATTTTGTAATTCGATGTTCCTTCCTAGTCTAGTAATTTATAACCTACTAATGCAAATTCCTCCAAGACAGAGGAGAAATATCAGAAAACAAAATTTCTCATAATTCCTAACAGAACAAAAATTGCCAGATATCACCTCTACATTTTCATTTTCTTTTCTTTTCCTTTATTATTTAGTTTTCTATTATTCCTCTGTCAGTGTGTTAAGAGAGCATATGGACAAAGCGGGACCTGACATGCATTTGCTATTATTTTTAACTAACAATTCACTTTCCTTAAATAATAATAATAAAATTAAACTGACCTGTGCACTTTTGATTTCTTAACACGTGCAGTGATTGGATGATAAACCTCCGATTTGACAGGATCAAGTGCTGGCTGTGATATCTCGAGTCCTTCATCCCGAATAATTGATAGATATCTGCATGAAATCAACATCTCTTAGATGCAATACTATATGTATTTGAACTGTTAAACCATGTCAGGGATATACTTACTTTATGGTTTTATACTTATCATAAGTAAAAACTAGAGTTTAATAAAATTTTATTTGTTTTCATTTTAATTAGGATATCAAGGGTGATACCCACAGGGCAACACACATCTAAACAAACCAATTGTGTAGCTCACACACTAGCTAGCCAAATGCCAACAGAGTTCGATGTCCTAGTTGAGTGGTTTACTTATGCACCATTGATCCTGTATGCGTATTATATTCCAATCATAAAATTAATGAAATGTCCCTTAAAAAAAAGGGGCACAAGGGTGATAAGGAAACTTAATTTCTTTGCTCTCAAGTTTATATTTATTTTAATGTAGGCTCGCACAGACACTCTGTTAGAGTAACTCAGTCCTCAAATCAAGCTTAGTTTAGGCAGTTATGAATTTTCTGTAAAGATAGATTATGATTCTGCTGTAAATACAGATTATTGCGCCTCAAATCTAACAGTGAAAGGAGGACAGGAATAATGTAAAATATAACAGTGATCTCAATAGATATGCTAAGATCATTCTCAAAAGTGACCTGGTCATGCGTACCGTTTTGGATCAAAATTCTCAACTCCAAGGTCCTCATCCCAGAGAAAAATATGTTCATATTCAGTCACTATGTCTGGATGCAAGAAACGTTTTGCGAACCACCTACATCACCATACAACATAATTCATAAATAAAACAAATAGATTGCTCGCATGCAAATGATGCGATAATTGCCAATTATTCTGAGCTCACTCAATATCTGAGCAACTATGAGAAGAATTGATGTACCATTTCGTTTGGTTTATCACAGACACATGAATGGCAGTATCACTCCAATGTAAATCCCTCCACTTATCCACAGTACCATCATAATGGAAAAGCATTACCACAAAATCACTTGATTGAAACTACAATCACACAACAGATATTTAACACAGAGGTGGAACATATTTCACAAAAGGTCATAACCAAGAGTTGAGGCAGTCACCTTGCTAACAATTTTGTCCACTATTTCTTTCTGTTTTATTCCAACTGCAATGGCCAGCAAGCTCTTTGAAGGTCTTGAGTTTTTCTGATACATGAAATTGCAATTCAGAGGCAGTCAACCCTAGCATTCACAATACAAGAGATAGAGATCGAGAACTTTATATACACGCACAACATTGTAATAGAAAGTCCACCAAGAATCTAATGTGCAGTCACTAGAAAATGTAATTTTTGTTTTCTAGAAAACATAAAATGAAAGTTTGCTGACTCACTTTTACAAGGTCTAAAAGATTTTGCAGCAACAAGGAGTTCAAAAATAAAAATGCAGTTCTGAGTTAACCGCTTGCATTATTTCCATGTTCCACTTTGAGAAGAAGAAAATTTAGAAACACCAATTTCCAGGCCATGCCAGGGTTTACAAGCATGTCAGCAACAAAATAATCATCATTCAACTGATTTAAGCTTGCAGAATATCATATCATAGAATAAATTGGGAACTCACTAGTTAGCATAATTTCATAATTAAATACTGGTGCGTGGTCTTATAATTCAACACTTTAGCAACAAGATAACAAGCAGTAAGAGTGAGCAATAGCTTCTCATACATTTTTATTAGAGGAGCCCCATAAAGGCCTGATTTGGAGGTCAGATGTTTTGGCAACAATTCCTTCCGGTAATGAGTCAGCCCCCAATGGCTGGCACTGCTTCTGAAAATAAAATGGGGGAAAATCAGCAAACATACAAGTAGTCAAAAGGAAACTTCACTTTTCTGTAAGACACTCACCTTGCAAGTATCAGAATTCGTATTCTGCATATTGTAGGTAACCTTCCATCTCATTAATTTCTGAATACAAAATATGCTAACAGTTAGACAATACACTCTAGTTATTCATATATAATTGTCTACAGATGAATAATGAGGTCAATCATACGGCACATATAATATTCTCGTGTTTCCATTTTAAACTTTTTTTATAAGATAATAAAAGAAGCATATATTTTATGAGTTATTTAACACGGCATTATATAATAGTAAAGCACTTAAGTAGACGATACTGTTGGAAAGGCATTCATACTTCCTTATACTCCTTAGCAATGGAAGCACCACCAATGAAATAAGCACCGCTAATCAATGAAACTACAATGAAGAGACTGAAGTAGAATGATCTATTCTTTGGATCTGACAGTACAGACACCTGAAAAATACAAAAACACAAGTAGGCTTAGAAGTCGCGTTGTGTCCACATTTGATCTCAGGAACAGCATTCCATTAGACATACCATCAGGACCAAAAACAAGAGAAAACTGGGGCAAGATTATTAAGTCGGAACGAAAATTTTCTGTTAATCATTGAACCATAATTTTCCAGCATTTGATGTTTAGGTGAGAACCGAATTATTGGCGTTTGAACAAGTAAAATTCGGTCAGCAGGTCTGAAAATTCCAAATTTTCAGTATTTTTTTTTTCAAGCTTTAAAATTTAGAAAACAATCCTTGCTCAATTACCAAACAGAGGGCAATAGTTGATAGTTGTATTGTAATAGTAGAAATCAGGATTGGTGCAACTCTGACCCAAGAGAAGACACTTTTGTCTCCAAATTCCAAAGTCTCATATTCCAATCCAATTAGTATCTCACAAAGTATCAGCTAAACAAAAAAAATAGAATTTTCAACATGGTGAACCGGAATTCAACCCATAAGACAATTCAAACTCCAAACCAATATGAACTAGTGAAACCCCAAATGGAAAATCAAACTCATACCAAACTGGGTAGGTAGAGCACTGTTGAATTGAATGATAAAAGAACACTTGCAGACTCCTAAATACAGAGAGAGAGAGAGAGAGAGAGAGAAACTTACAGGATTGAACATGGCTGCAACTTTGAGAAGCATATGGGAATAAGAAGGGAAAGCTGCTTTTCAAATTCTTCTTCTTCTTCTTGTGAAGTTGTTCGAGTCTCGGAGACTCGAGCAAAGAAAGGAATGGCAAAAAAGGAGAAGCAAAGCAGCAGCCAGAAGCAAAAGGAAGCATCATACTTGGCCTCTTATGTGTATATTTAAGCAGAGAAGACAGAGACAGGTAGACGACGACAGTTGCGTTCCTCCCTAAACGGCGTCGTTTTGAACCTAGACACGTCAACATAGGAAGTCATATGGACCCCAGTTCAAGTTCTGTTCTTTTCTGTTTCGTTTAATTAAGGTTTACTGTGAGAGTAAATGTTGGGTTGTTGTTTTTGAACATGGGTGGGACCCATCTATTAATTTGTTTAATTTTAAACCCCACGGAGTGGAGGAGTGGTGATTACGCGCGGGAATATTGGTGGGGGATAATGGAGGAGAAGTGGGGCGCCCATTATCTACCACGTACCTATAACCTACTCGCGCACCCTATTCTCCCACGTGTTTCTCTCATCTTTTGGAGATGTCGTAACATTCTTGTACGCTACGAGGCAGATGCATTGAAGGTAGGCTGCGACCGGTACGAGACGGTTTGAGATTCTGCTCAAACTGATGTTGAACTGATTTTATATTTTGGTATCGAACTGAATAATTTGGTACTTTTTTGGCATCAAACTGGCAAATTTCAGTGTGCACCAGCTGCACCTACACATATAATCACCATTTGTCCATTACCATCACAAATTCATACAACATTCAGTCTAAAAATAACAACACAAGTTCAATAATTCACACAACCAAATCAACAGCCACAAAATGAAATAAGTCCAACATTTTGAGAAAAAGAAAGTTTGATTCCCTTGAGAAAAATGGAACTTAAAAGCTAAGGAATAATGAATGACCAATGAAAGTTGCCTCCATTAATTTGATTATGAATCATTGGACTCATCAAAGCCAACTTCCTCACCTTCACTACCTTCTTCATTTGATTCACCATCAATTTTCAGCAATAACTTCATCATCTTCTACCACATTAGTGTCAGGGACTGAGGGAGATTCTTGAATGATTTTAAGTATATATCAATGGAGTATCCATATATAACAACGGAGTATCTTGAATGATTTTAATTATGTGACATACTCTGATGAGAAAATATGGGTTTGTGATCATTTTTTTTAATCAAACGTCAACTCATTTGTATTTCAGCAGACATAACTAAGATAACACACCCGAAGGCCGACAAAAAGAGCTACCTTTTTCTCACTCAATAAACCAGTTATCCCTAAGAAAAAAACTAGCTACCAATTAGTAAACCCTAGGTAGAAACTACCCACATTTTCACGGTCATGAAACAGAATAAAACAAGATACATATAATGTAGAAGACATGATTAAATTTTAACAACCACATTATTGTATCACTGCGAGGTGACTCAAACTAAGCAGATACGGCAGAGGGATCGCGCTCCTATCTCTACCGGATTTCCAATAGCACATACAACCACAAGATCAATCTTCTCAACCCGTATTGAATCTTTATTGGAGTCCACCTCCAAAGCTTGAACAGAAGAGCCGCCTAAGGTCTTCTTCTTCTTATGCGCCAATTTTCGAGCATTCTTAGCCGCCCTTGGTTCATCCATAACTAGTTCCCTGGCAACCTTAGGTTTGTTGGTACTACCTTTAGGACGGCCAAGCTTACGCTTAGCTTTAGGAGAAACGCAAAGTTTCCCATTTTTATGTTGCACCACCAAAGACATATTATCCTCAACAAAAACAACATTAGATTGAATGTACCTTTTCCATGGGCGACGAGGCTCAGTAGTAGCCAGGCTTGTTTTACTGTATTGCTAACTCTTCTTTTGTTTTCGTGCAAAAAATGGATGCTCAAGGATTTCTTTCCTCTGAACCGGCTTCTAAGAGGGACAAAAAGTCTCATGTTTATGGAATGGAGTACTGAAGATCATTACCTTTGAATTCTGTAGATCTCAAGCTACCCCTCGAGAGTCGTCCTACCTGGATTGCATCTGCTAAGCTGAATTCTGGACACCTTAAATTTGACCCATATGCCGAAGATGGTGTCGTAAAGAATGTCTGTTGTTACGGTGCTTTGTTTGACGCTTTAACTCTACTGAAACTAAACAATGATCACGATGGTGACTGTAATTTTCTGTTTACAGAAGAATTTTACCCCCGCATTGCATAAAATGCTCAAAAATAAGAAAGACTTTCGTTTCCGAGGACGAGCCGTTTTTGAACACGACATCTTAAAATGGACAAAAACTATCTTGAATGAGTTTGAAGATGTTCTGTATGACACCGGTATTTATGGAGCAGTTGCGGTTTCTCGTTACCCCTATGAACATTGTGGAAATGTATCGAAAGCATTCTGCGAGCTATATGGGCCTTTGACCAACACCTTTCATCATGCAGATGATGATATGAGCATCACTTTGTATGTTTTAAACATAATTGGGGGATTGACAATTTCGAGAAACCCATTTGAAGAATTTATCCCTCCCAACAAAGATTTGGAGAGAGATGAAACATACTCTTCCATGGTGGCAGAGCTTTTGAGGATTTACACTTATTTGTGCAATGCGTATAAAAGCAAATGTGTTTATTAGCCATGGTGGATCGAACACTTTTACCGTGGAGATGTAATTTATGGGGCCTATGGTGATTGCAAGAACTCTAGAATTCCAAAACTGAAAGAACCGAAGATTGATCTACGAATCTCGACTCAAGGAAAGCTAGCTACATTATTAGCATTTTGGCTAAGCCGTTTTTTTCTTCCTTCAAAATGTAAGAAAGTAAGGCCCGAAACTTTCTGTATGGCTTCTTTGATGGCAAAACGTTTCAGAGTATCACTTGCACCGACAGTACTAGGTTATATATACCATGGACTCGGTGAAATGGCCACTCATCCAAGCGGCCCTGGTTCATCTAACTTTGTTTGCCAATTCATTATGTCATTGGTTGGCTCTGAGAGTATTTTCCTTTTCTATATTTATCAAGTTGTGATAAATAATTCCCACAAGGGTACCCACTGTTGGCCAGGTATGTAGGTGTTCAAGGTAGAAGTTTAGGGATTACTGCAGCTGGTATGGTTTTCAGAACCGACAGGTCTGTTGTACATTGTCCCAATTCTGTAGCGTGTGAACAAGATCGGTTCTTGCTTGACGATGAAAAACTTCCTTACTTGTTGTTTGAAATTCTTGTCAGTATGGGTTCTGCAATGTTTCTTGTACAAGTTGATGAAAGTCTTTATTTAGAGCCATACTATCCGAACAGATTTGCTCGTCAATTTGGCCTGGACTAGAGTGTTCCCTCCAACAAACTATCCTTTAGTGTTCCCAACAGACAGCAGTGTGGTATAGAGGATCTGTTGAAGGCACAAATCATTCTATATAAAAAGGACACCACCCCCCATTTCTTTATTCCGCGGTCTTCTCACGTCGGGCAATGTTCATAGTGGTATTGTAGATGGTGGGTGAGATCTTGTGCACCTTATTTGGCTCTATTGGTTACAAAAATATTTCAGACTTTAAACCAATGTCCACCTTCAGAAGAACCACAACGTACCTTTGTTCTGCAAAATTTGAGAGAAATTTCTATTGGCCTAAAACGAGAGGTGAAACTTTTTGAGAAAAAGAAAATTTCAAAAAAATCTCCAAGAAAAGCTCTCCAACCATTATTTGGCGGAGGCTCTCGTTCTAAGACTACCAGGGTCCATCCAACTGGAGATCATAGAAGCCATAAAAAACTCAAGGCTGAACAAATGTTGAAAAAGACTATTGATATACCAAAGGAATCTTTTTCTGAAGCCAAACCAGAGTTAAATGTTCATGAGTCTTTGACAATCCCAGATCAAATTATTGAGGATGAATCAATTGCACTAGTTTCCTATTTAAGTGATGCATATTCAAATGAGGCCCTATCATAGTTGAAGATTTTTATATCTGATTTGCTTGGCTCAGAGCTACCACCCTTTAAAAACGACTACATCACTGCTCAAAATTTTTATATTTATGCCAAAGCTTCTTCTTCTTTGATTCCGAAGGATTTATCTATTCACGTTCCTGATATCACATCTAGCCTCGATATACTTCGTCTAGCGATCAAACCTTTGAAAACTGGCAAAGATCAGGTTGAGGCATTCGTATATACTATCGAACAAATGCTAGGCATAATAGACCGATCATCAGCTTCCATCAAAATTCTCGAGCAGAGTTCTACCATGGACAACCAAATTGAGGAATGTGTGAAGTCCGACGAAATTTTAAAGTCTCCACTCGCGGAATTTTTTAAGAAACTTGAAGCCTTGTTAGCTACGGAGTCTGATATCATTGCAGAAGAGGAACATGTCCAGATAAAGCAATTTGAACATGATGCTAAAAGCAGTCCATCGAAGATAATCTGCATAGCCTGAAGAACTCATTGAAGCAACAAGAAGAAAAAAGGGAAAAGCTTGTTGAGGACAAGTCTATTTCTATGGTAAATATGCGTCCAGAGATTGAACTTGCAGTGGCTATATTGAAGAGTGAGACCTTAGAGTATCAAAGCTTGTTTGATTGTTTGCTCCCATTACTCCAGAATCGTGTTGTGGTGGAAAATCCTTGAGACAACTTAATTGAAGTTTCATTTTGAGTAAGTGTTCCCTTTCCTTTCATGTTGCGAGCTTTGATGTTTTATATTTCAATCTTTGAAGTTGCCCCCATCTGTAATAAAGACAACTGAAGTATGTATTTATCCATCTTTTTTCTTTATTTATCTGTATACATGTAATAGTTCAATATGGTAGAAAATGATTGACTATTAGATCTAGATAAAATGAATAAAAAAGATTTGTTAGAAGGTATGGCTGGATCTAATTGTGATAGACTGCCTACGTACCCCGTTAAGGGATCAAGACAAACGTAGTTCACCTAATTGGTTCAGGAAAGATTTTTTGGATGGGGTGAGTGCATCTAACTTTTTGAGTTAGACTGCCTACACACCCGTTTATTGGGGGATCAAGCCGTCGTAGTTCAAAGAGGTTTTATGCTCTAAATTTTGCCTGGACCACCTCCCCGGCTATTTAATCCAGCGAGCATTTTCTCATGTACAGTACTTTTTGACAAACTTTCCATTTACACAAGAGTAGACACAATCTCCGTTCTTATTTGAAAGTTCGTATGCCCCTTTAGTGAAGACTTTGGTGATGACATAGGGTCCCTCCCATTTTGGCTCGAACTTCCCTTTTAACTTTCTGGTGACAATAATAGGTCTTCATATTGTTAGAACTAAGTCCCCAATTCTGAAAGATTTGAACTTAACCCTTTTATTGAACGCGCCTACCACCTGTGCCTGGTAAATCTCGAGCTTTTGTTGAACCGCAAGTCTTTTTTCATCAAGTGCCTCTAATTCAGCAAGCCTTACTCTCACATTTTCATCCGGATTTTCAAGCTGTAGCTATCCTTAATGATGGTAATTGGATCTCAAGTGGTAACACTACTTTGCATCTATATACCAAATTATATGGGGTACATCCTGTTGTCCTATAGGCCCATAATGCTTCGGGTAGGCGTTCGTGTCAATCTCTATTGTTCTTTGAGACCATCTTCTTTAGGATGTTGCCAAGCACTTTGTTGAAAGCTTCAGCTTGCCCATTTGATGTAGGATTGTAGCTTGTAGAGAATGCATGCTGAATATGGTATTTTTCACATAACTGAACCATAGCCTTGCATTTGAAATATGAAGCATTATCTGAGACTATTTTTGAAGGAACACCGAAATGATAGATTATATGGTTTCGAATAATACATGCAACGTCTTTTGCCTTAACTGTCTTTAGAGGAATTGCTTCAGACCATTTGGGAAAAATTTCAGTCGCAGCCAATATATATTGATGTAGTTGTGATGATTTAGGGTTTATGGCACCCATGACATCTAATCCCCAGGTTTCAATAGGATACTACAAAATGGAAGGGTGAAGAGGTAATGGTGGTTGGTGTATGAAATCTCATGTAGTTGGCATGACTTACAAGCTTTGGTACAATCTATTGAATTTTGTACCATAGTTGGCCAGTAATAGCCTATCCTCTTCAATTAAGCTGCGAGCTTTGGGCCGGCATGGTGAGCTCCACAAATGCCTGAATGAGTGTCTTTAAGTGCTTGAGTAGCCTCTTCTTTCGATAAACATCTTAGAAGTACCCTATCAAAAGACGTTATGTACAAGGTGTCGTTTAGGTATACTAATCGGAAGGCAGTTCATCTCACATATGCTCTTTTTCTCGGATCACTAGGCAATTTCCCCATTTGACAATAGTCTATCATGATCTTTCGCCAATCAAATTCCTCTTCAACCTCGAATACTGTGACTACATAGGTTTCTTGAACTTCATCAATTCTCTCGAGCGCAGAAGGCAATGATCGATGCTCCCCCACTGTGATCTGGACATCTCTCTCATTTGGTAAAGTTAGAGACGTTGCCAAATTAGCCAATGCATCGCTTTGTCATTCTCTGATCTAGGAATGTGGCTAATATGTATTTCATGAAATTGTCCCATGAGATCTTTGACTCGATGATGATATGGAATCAAAGTATCATTCTTGACTGCATACTCATCATTTACTTGTCTGACAATTAACTATGAATCACCATAGACTTGTAATGTATCAATTTTCATCTCACATGCTATTTCTTGGCCAATGATCAACGCTTCATATTTCCGCAACATTATTTGAACATACAGCCATGAGAGAGAATGAATATGGAACACAATGCCTACTCTTGCTCCTCTTTTCCTAGCGGACCCATCAAAATTGGTGTTTCTGTTGAGAAGTTCTTCATCTGCTAATTCTTCTGGCAATTCCATGTAATCAGGCACAGGGTGTGCTGCTAAGAAATCAGCAAGTGCTTGTCCCTTAATGGCTTTTTGCTAGACATATTTAATATCGAACTCTGATAAAAACATGGACCATTTTGTTAGACGTCCTGACAACACTCGCTTTGACGTTATGAGCAAGCAAATAGTGTCTCAACTTTTGGGCAGCAAATACCGAGGCTAAACAGGCTTTTTCAATGGGGGAGTAATTGTGTTCTACCCCCACAAGTGTCCTGCTCAGATAGTAGAGAGCATTTTCTGTACCATCTTCTTTGTTTTGAGCAAGTAATGCCCCCAGAGATCGCTCAAGCGCAGCAATATAGAGGATTGGTGGCTTTCCTTTAATGGTTGCCATTAATACCAGAGGGTTGAGTAAATACTCTTTAACTGTCAAAGGCATTCTAGCAAGCTTGGTCCCATTCAAACGAAACCAAGCTTGTGGGGGTTGACATCATTCGGAGAGGTTTGAAATAAACCTTCTAATGTAGGCTAGTCTTCCCTGTAACCCTCTTAACTCTTTCAAATTTTTGGGAGGAGGCATTTCTCTAATTAATGTGATCTTAGTAGGGTCAATCTCTATCCCTCGATATCTGACCACGTACCCTAGTAACTTTCCGGACGTTACATCAAATGCACAATTCAAAGGAATCATCTTGAGTTCATGTATTCGAAGTCTATCAAATACTCTCCTCAAGTCCGCTAGATGACGTTCTCTTCTTTTTGACTTCAATACCAAGTCATCTACATAACATTCAACTATGTTGTGGAGCATATCACTGAAGATAACAGTCATGGCTCTCAGATAAGTGGCACTGACATTTTTCAAACCAAAAGGCATTACAGTGTAACAATATACTCCCTTTGGTGTATGAAATGTTGTGAGCTCTTCGTCTTCGGGTGCTATTTTAATTTGGTTGTAGCCTGAGAATCCATCCATAAATGATATAGCACCGTACCATGTTGTAGCATCAACTAATAATTATGTGATCGGAAGTGGGAACTCGTCTTTGGGACATGCGCCGTTGAGGTCCTTATAATCAATACAAACTCAAATTTGTATGTTTTTCTTTTTACAAGAACAATGCTTTGCCAACCAAGTTGAGTATTTGACCTCTCAGATAAAACCAACGTCAATTAGCTTATCAACTTCAGCTTTAACTTGCACAGCGAGCTCTGGGTGAAAGCGTCGAGGAGCTTGTTTTATCCAGCGTTTCGGGTCTGACACTTGCAACTTATGAACTGCCACATTCGGATCCAAGCCAGGCATGTCTTGATATGCCCAAGCAAAAACATCTATATACTCCTGAAGAAGAGTCTTATAGCTTTCTAATTCATTTGGAGTCAACAAGACAATCACAAATTAGGCTTTGGATTTTCAGAAGTTCTGAGATTAATTTCCTTAAGGTCATCAAGTGTTGCTTGACCTCCATCCTCAAATTGTGGTGGAGCAGCCTGAGCGGTGTCAATAAATTCTGGAGTTTCTCTTGACTTGATTCTTCATTAAATGAGATACGGTTGACTATTAGAGTTTCATATGTACTTGTGCTTTTCTTCAAGATTACCTTTATATGTCGCTTAACCTTCCACTTCTTTGATGCATGTACCTTGTTAGGTTTTGATAGAGGAATCTCGCTTAAACTTTTGAGGGCAGAAGTACGAGATCGAGTATTAATTTCCAATCGTTGAAAGACTGGAGCTCGAGGTGAAGTTTGCTTCCCCAATCGTTCAAAAACTGAGATGCGAGGTGGATTTTCAATTTTGAGCTCAGATTCTTCTGTTTGAGGAACATTTACCTTGAGCATACCATTGACATGCTAAACATTGATTTTAAGTGAACCCTTTGATTATTCTTGAATCTCTTGGGATTTACTTGAATCGAAACAGATGGTACAATTCTAAAGGAGACAATTTGCTTATTTTGACCCTTGTTCTTCCCAAAGACTGTAGAGATTATCATATTTCTTTAGGAATAGATTGATCAACTTTTCGAAGGGGCTTAGTGTAGCTGGTTACGAGTGCCTCCATTGTATCCTCAACCGGTGTTAATGCCTTCTGTCCAGGCTCTTGTTGGTCTTTTTTTTTTGCATACTTGAAAATTACTTTCACCTTTATTGCTTTTGAAGACTCTTCACCTTGAGAAGATGGGGGTCGTGCAGTTATCCTTACTCGGATTGGCCTTGATGACTTATTAGTCTCAACAACTTCACTCTTAGACACTTTCTTCATATATTGGGTCGGAGATTTGTAAATCTTGGCATCTGAGTAGTTTACATCCTCTCCTTGAAAAGGGTCTAAATCTACTAGCACCTTTTTTATGACATCATTTGCTTTGAATTTGAAACATTGGTGTAGTGTTGAGGGCACAATGTCGTAAGTATGGATCCAAGGGCGTCCCAATAGTATATTGAATGATGTTGGGGTGTCAATCACATGAAAAAGTGCATCTGAGTATGATTCACCAATTTCTATTTAAAGAGCGATGGTTCCCATGGCTTTCTGCCCGGACTGATTATACCCTTGGATTGTTAGTGCGGATGGAGAAAGTTGTTTTGTACTCACTCCCATCATACGAAGTGTCTTGATTGGTAGGAGATTCACAGCCAAACCACCATCTATAAGGATTCGATAAGCATACATGTTAGTACATGTTAAGCAAACAAGATTATCATACATGTTAGTATGAAGAATTGTACGTGGTGATTTACATACCACCATTCTTATTTAGGTTTACATACCACAAACACTATGATCTTCACACATGTTATGCTTCAGGTTGAGCATTTTCGATGCCATTGCGGAAATTACTTTGAATGACAACTTTGTGAAGCTTATCGCTTGGTTTAACAATGAATGGGGCTACAAGTAATACCACAATTTCATTGGTCAGTAGCATACTGTATATTTCTCTTCTTTTTTTGGACAACTATATTGTAGTAACCCTAAATGCTGAAATCCTAGATATATTGTAGAGTTCTCGACCCGCAATATAACATCGTCACACAAAGTGGTCATACACAAGTAACCAAGGTCTAAAAAATCAAGAAATCTTTTTTTTTTAAATTTGACGATATATCCTGGCGTTACCACTTACCAACTAAATATCGAGCTTTTTTTTTTGTGAATTTCTAGAAATCTCGCGTATTTGGACGATAATCACGAAAATCTAGATAATATTATTCCCACGTGCTAATGAGCCAAGGAGGAGTCGAACCACGGTCGCACATGACAAGTATACTTGACTTAAACATCTTTACTGAACATCTTATGTGACAAGACTTGCACCTTATATTATACATCCATATTTTATTATGATATTTCTCTCTGTTTTTATTTCCTCAAATTTCCATAATCTCGAAATATCTTCACTGCTTCTTCTAAAATTTCTAATTTCCGGACCATTTTCTTCGAATCCCGATAATTCAGCCCTCGCAGACAATAGACCGTAGTGAATAATAAAAAAACTGTATACTGGGGGCCAGTAAAGAAGATTGACAAAAGAAGAATGGGCGGAAGTCTAATAATCTCAAAATAGCGGGGTAGAAAGTAGAAGCGAAAAAAGACCCTCCTTAGTTTCCTCTCTCAGCTCATTTTTCGTTTTCCTCCCTCTTTCTCCTTTCTCCTGTTTCCGGCGACACCGTAGGGCTTCTTCTATCTCACGCCTTCGTAACCCCGGCGCACCGCCGTTCTCTCTATCTTTACGCTCCCGGAGGTAAGCTTCCTTCCCCTTCCCCTTCCCATTATCATATCTTCCTACACTCTCCTATACAACCCTAACGGTCTGAAACCTGTTATTGTTTTACGACTAGGATTCGAATTAGGAATTGAGATTACGGATCGTCGATTAATTGAATTGATTTATTGTTTTGTTGTGTTTGTTATCAAGATCAGGGTTGGAGAGGGGGACTCTCTAGGGTTTGGTTAAATCGATTGGTGTGGATTGAATATTTAGGGGCGGGGCGGGAGCCTTAGGGTTAGGGTTTTTGATGCGTTGGCGAATTGGATCATACTCTGATGGCTAATCCCGGTGTCGGGGCAAAGTTTGTATCGGTTAATCTCAACAAATCCTATGGCCAGCCTTCTCATCACAGCCACAACCACCACCACCATCAGCCGCATCCTAGCTCCTTCGGCTCCAGTCGGTCCAGGCCCGGCGGTGGAGGAATGGTGGTCCTTTCGAGGCCTCGCAGTGCGCACAAGGCTGGGCCGAAGCTTTCTGTACCACCCCCCTTGAATCTCCCTTCGCTGCGCAAAGAGCACGAGAGATTTGATTCTGCAGGCCCCGGTGGCGGGCCAGCCGGCGGAGGGGTCTCTGGGAGTGGGCTGAGGCCGAATTCGGCCGGAATGGGGTGGACCAAGCCCACTGCTGCTGCTCCTGTTGCGTTGCCGGAGAAAGAAGGGTTGGGTGATCATGGAGGTGATGGAGCTGAGCATAGTAGGGGGAGCAGTGTTTATATGCCACCGGCAGCTCGGCCTGGTTCAGTGGGACCGATTTCTACTGCCTCTTCTGCTCCAGCTCATCATTCGGTGGAGAAAGCCATGCTCTTAAGGGGTGAGGATTTCCCTTCTCTGCAGGCTGCTACTTTGCCTTCTGCGTCAGGGCCTGCACAGAAGCAGAAGGATGGTCTGAACCAAAAACAGAGGCAAGTGCATGATGAATCACAAAGTGAGCAGAGAAGCAGTGGTCATTCTAGTATGGTTGTTGACATGCGCCCGCAGTTGCAGGCATCAGGCCGTGGTACAGGCAGTGCACTGAACGACAACGGGAGTGAGAGTCGGAGTTTTAGTGGTAATAGAGTATCAGAGCAAACACGGAAGCAGGACGACTACTTTCCCGGTCCCTTGCCACTAGTTCGGTTGAATCCAAGATCAGATTGGGCAGATGACGAGCGTGATACGGGTCATGGTTTCACAGACCGAGGCAGAGACCATGGATTCTCAAACCCAGAATCTTATTGGGATAGGGATTTTGATATGCCGAGAATTAGTGTTCTTCCGCACAAGCTAGTAAATAACCTCTCTGAGAGACGGGGTTTGCGTGACAATGAAACTGGAAAGGTTTCTTCCAGTGAAGTCCCTAGGCTGGACCAATATTCTAGAGATGTAAGAACACCTAGTAGAGAAGAAAGGGAAGGAAGCTCATGGAGAAATGCTACTCCTTCAAAAGATGGAAATACTGATCAAGTTGGAAATGACAGAAATGGTTTTGGTGTTGGGCCATCCAGTCTAAACAGAGAGGCAGTTAATGAAAACAAGCATAAATTGATCCCTTACCAAGAAAATACTCGAGATGGTTTCGGTAGAATTAATGCAGGGTATAATCATGGAGGGAGACAAACTTGGAACAATGCTATGGATTCACATACAAACCGAGGGTCTGAGTGGAATAAACGGGACCATTATGGCAGTGAACAGAAGAACAGATACAGAACTGATGCCGTGCAGAATAGTTCAGTGTCCAAACCCTTATACTCTTTGGGTGGTAGAGGACTTCCTGTGAATGATCCATTACTCAATTTTGGAAGGGAGAAGCGTCAATTCTCAAAGAGTGAAAAGCCTTATGTGGAAGACTTTGGAGGTACAGATTTTGACACCCGGGATCCCTTCTCTGGGGGTCTTCTAGGTGTGGTTAAAAAGAAGAAGGATGTGACTAGGCAAACTGATTTTCATGATCCTGTTAGAGAATCTTTTGAGGCTGAACTTGAGAGGGTTCAGAAAATGCAAGAACAGGAGCGCCAGCGAATCCTTGAAGAACAAGAAAAAGCTTTAGAGTTAGCTCGACGAGAAGAGGAGGAGAGAGTAAGGCTGGCTAAGGAACATATAGAGAGGCAGAGAAGGTTGGAAGAAGAAGCTAGGGAAGCAGCATGGAGAGCAGAACAAGAACAACTTGAAGCCGTGCGAAGAGCTGAAGAGCAGAGAGTAGCCAGGGAAGAGGAGAAAAGGAGGTTGTTTATGGAGGAAGAAAGAAGGAAGTATGCTGCTAAGCAGAAGCTTATAGAATTGGAGGAGAGGATTGCCAAGAGGAAGGCTGAAACAGCAAAGGCTGGTGGTAATTCTTTGACCGCTGCGGATGAAAACTTTTCTAGGATGGTCAATGACAAAGATGTCTCAAGGGATGTTGGTGACTGGGAGGATGGTGAAAGAATGGTGGAGAGGATAACAGCCTCGGCATCTTCTGATTCTAGTTTAAACAGGTCCTTTGAGATGGGTTCTAGGTCTCACTTACCTAGAGATAGTTCTGCTTTTGTGGATGGTGGAAAACCTGTTAATTCATGGAGAAGAGATGTGTATGAGAATGGGAACAACTCGGCAATACTTCTACAAGATCAAGACAACGGTCATCATAGTCTGCGAAGAGATAGAGATTCACCTGTCGGTGGAAGAACTCAGTCAAGGAAAGAGCTCTATGGAGGCAGTGGATTGATGTCTTCTAGGACTTATCATAAAGGAGAGGTTGCAGAATCTCACATGGATGACATCTCTCATTTAAGGGGGCAAAGGTGGAATCTTTCAGGGGATGCGGATCATTATAGCAAAAACATGGAGATTGAGTCTGATTTTCATGATAACTTTTCTGCAAAGTTCAATGATGTTGGATGGGGGCAAGGCCGAGTCCATGGCAGTCCTTATCCTCCTTACCCTGAACCACTATATCCAAATTCTGATGCAGATGGGCCTTATTCCTTTGGCAGGTCACGGTATTCCATGAGGCAGCCTCGTGTCCTTCCACCTCCATCACTATCTTCTATGCCCAGACCCTCCTACAGGGGTGAACTGGATCGTCCTGGTCCCTCAGCTTTTTCAGAAAACGAGATGCAGTATATCCGTGCAGTGGGAAGTGAATCTACGGTGCAGACAGGTTGTGATGGGAGTCGGCCAGAGAATCTTGGACAACCAAGAATTGTTGATGTCAAACGAGAAAATGCTGCGAATGTGGAACAAAAGCTGGACACCACTCCAAGGTGTGACTCACAGTCATCTCTCTCTGTGTCTAGCCCCCCTAGTTCTCCAACTCCTCTTTCCCATGATGACTTGGATGAATCCAAAGATTCATCAGTTTTATCTGCCCCAGGGAGTGGTAGAAATGTTTCCCTTCTTGGTCAGGAGAACGAAGCCCTTGTATTACCTACTGAACCTGGAAGGGAGTCAAGTTCTGTCTCTATTGGTGATGATGAGGAATGGGCTGTTGAGAATAATGAACAACTTCAGGAGCAAGAGGAGTATGATGAGGATGAAGATGGATATGAGGAAGAAGATGAAGTTCATGAAGATATGCATTTAGAGGCGAAGGAGTCTCCTGATGTGGACAACTTTGTTTTGTGCTTCAATGAAGGCGTTGAGGTTGGAATGCCAAATGATGAATTTGATAGAACTTCAGGGAATGGAGAAAGTACATTTGTTGTACCTCATGTTTCCTCTGGCATTATTGAAGAACATGGGTCCTTTGATGGAGTTCATAGTGGTGAAAAAACCCTTCAACATGTGGATGATTCCTCTCAGTTAGGTGTAGGTGGTTCTTCCAGAATGTTCCAGGAAACTGAGAAGGCAATTCAGAATTTAGTTATTCAGCCAAATAACGTCCCTCATAATACAGCTGCTCCTGAACGCGTGGATTTTGTGGATGTTTCTAATTCCGGGCCATTGTCCCAACATCATGTTGCTTCTTCAGTTAGTCTTACCCCCCACCTGTTGTCTAGTCAGACTGTCATGCCTACAGTATCTGCAGTTCAAAATCAGACGGAGGGGTCTGTCAAGCTTCAATTTGGGCTGTTTTCAGGTCCATCCTTGATACCATCTCCAGTCCCAGCTATTCAAATTGGTTCTATACAGATGCCTCTTCCTCTGCACCCTCAGATTGACCCTTCTCTTGCTCAAATGCACCCATCACAGCCTCCTCTCTTCCAGTTTGGACAGCTAAGGTACACATCTCCAATATCCCAGGGAGTACTGCCATTGGCTCCTCAATCGATGTCCTTTATTCACCCCAATATGCCATCTGGATTTTCTGTAAATCAAAATCCAGGAGGTCCTCAGCCTATACAATCTGGTCAAGGTACTACTCAGAATTTGAAAAGTGATGTTATATCAGTTACGACTGATAACCGTCAAGGCCTTGCTTCAAGGCACTTGGATCCATCTCAAGGGAATGTATCTGAAGGGGTAAATGTAAATCCAAAGGCAGCACGACAAAATGTAGAAACCACTTTTATAGGTCAGCAGGGAGCAGCAAAATCCTATATTGGTGACAGCAGAGGTAGGGCTGGATCACTATTTCAAGGGGAATATCAGGGACACAATAATTTCGGAGCATCATCTGCTCAGTCAGTTGTCAAAGGAAGAGATATAGGTGGGCCAAAGGCTCATGGCCCGGTATCTGGTGGTGGCAGAGGAAAGAAATATGTCTTTACAGTGAAAAATCCGGGTTCAAGATCATTTCCCGATTCCGAGCCTACCCATAGAGATTCTAGTGGATATCCGAGGAGACCTCGACGTAATATGCAGCGTACTGAATTTCGGGTTCGAGCAAGTGCTGACAAAAGGCAGCATATTGGTCCAGTATCATCCAACCATGTTGGACATGAAGATAAATATGCCCCTGTAAGAGGTTTGAGACCTTCTTTGAGAAGTGGGCCTAGAAAGGTTGGCATGTTGAATAAACATTCAAGACAAATGTCAGAGTCAGAGGGCCTGATCCCTTGTTCAAGTAATTCACAAGAAATAGAGTATGGAAGCAGGCCTGATAAGGGTGTGGGAAAAGATGCCTTGGCAAAGAGCCAGAATCTCCCTCAATCTGGAGAGGGAAACCCTAAAAGACACATTCATTCTGAAGAAGATGTCTATGCTCCTTTGCAAAGTGGAGTTGTGCGGGTTTTCGAGCAACCTGGCATAGAGGCTCCTAGTGATGAAGACGATTTCATTGAAGTGAGATCAAAGAGGCAAATGCTGAACGATCGACGTGAACAGAGAGAGAAAGAAATCAAGGCAAAATCTCGGGTTACAAAGATCGTAGTAAGAAATCCCTGCTGTGTTTCAATTTTGCTCTCTGCCTTGAATTATTACCAAATAGTATTGTTCAACTTCATTTGTGTATTGATTTTTCTAGGTGCCACGGAAACCACGTTCAACTCTAAAAGGTTCCACTATCTCTGCCAACTTGGTTAAGAATTCTACAGTCGCAAATGGAGAAGTAGGAAACGGCATTCTTTCTGATTTCGTTGGTTCTGAGGGACATGGATTGGCAAATACTGAAGTATCAGCTGGATTTAACACCACTGTCACTCAACCACTGGCTCCAATTGGTACTCCAGCTGTGAAAAGTGATGGTCAGGCTGATATCAGATCCCAAACTTTGAGGTAGGTTGTTTCTTGTATAAATCTATATTGTACCTAATTTGTAATCACTAATTTATTTCCTCTCAACAGGTCCCACCACACAAGCTCCCTAACTGTAGTATCAGGTGGTCAAAAGAACCTTGGACGAGGCATGATTCTAGACAACAAGAATAAGGTACCAGATAATGTTCCGTCGTCTTTGGGCTCATGGGGTAATTCACGGTCTAATCAACAGGTGTGCAATACAGTTATATTCCAAATCAATGACTATTTGTTTCTGGATAGATAAGAGTATGATACAATGTGTTGCACTGCACTTGCATGTTTTGCACTTATCTGTCCTCATGTCCTTTTAAATATTTTACTGGCTAGTTATGCACAAATGTCATGGCATATTTACCATCGCCAAGCATGCTGTCTTGCAATGGCCTTTTTCTCTGCGTATTCTGATGATGTGGAGGGAAGGAGGGAGAGGTGCTTTATTACTAGTTTGTCAATGTTTTTTTTTTTGAAGTTGGTGAAAACAGGTATATAAAGATTCAAAAATTAGAGGTTTAGATTTTTTTTTTCAGCCTCTAAAAGGAACTTTATGTCCACTTATTCTTTGGTATGTTGATTTTGACTGATGTAATACCTGATAGTTTGCATGTCGATTACAAAATACTATTTTGAATTTAGTTTGAGTAGATTTATTTGTCCCTGCTCGCCAGGACCATCATGCTGACTGAACTTAGAAGTTTCCTATGTTCCTGTGTCTTTATACGCAGTATTGACAGTTTAGCTGAGTTTCGATATTGTTTTCTTTAGCATCGGGATTCAATTTAGCCAACTGTAGCATCTCATATGGAGAGAGAAAGGATATGGATGACAGATGCATAGTGGGAGGGGTACATCTGAATTTTTGATATCTGATTAATAAGTGAACATGTTTATCTAAACTATAAGATGGGGATATTAGCATATGTGCCAAAAAAGGGTTATCCATCCTGCATATTCCTTCATGTTGAATTTTTTTTATGAAGTAAAATGCTTGTTGCTAATTAACAAACACCAGAGGTCCAAATATGACACTGTCATTGTATCTTCGATATGTGTTGAGACATTGGAAAGAGAGAGTTAAAGAGAGAATTGTAGTTAGAACCTGTGAACGCAATCTTCTATCTAATTCTCGTCTGTTTCATTTTGTGGTGGTGATGTATCATTGAATCAAGTTCAATATATTCCAAACTGACTGACTACATTTTGCAGGTTATGTCCTTGACACAGACTCAACTTGATGATGCCATGAAGCCTGGGCACTTTGACTCTCGTGTTGCTGTTGAATCTCTCACTACCTCAGTTTCCAGCATGTCGTCATCATCGACCTTGACAAAGGATAAATCGTTTTCTTCTGCTGCAAATCCAATAAACTCTCTACTTGCTGGCGAGAAAATTCAATTTGGTGAGCAATAAAAAAAATTGGGGATGTTACTGAATGCTGCATTTCGTGTTCTCTGATTAGATTGGTCTTTGTATTCAGGCGCGGTCACATCTCCAACTATTCTACCATCTAGCAGCCGTGCTGTTACTCATGGAATTGGCCCACCAGGACCATCTCGGTCTGAGATTCAACTCTCCAGAAATCTTTCTGCAGCTGAGAATGATTGTAATCTTCTCTTTGAGAAAGAAAAACACCCTGCTGAATCTTGTGGTCAGTTGGAAGACTCTGACGCTGAAGCAGCTGCTTCAGCTGTTGCTGTTGCAGCGATCAGTAGTGACGAAATCGTTGCCAATTTGGGTTCTTGCTCTGTCTCTGGTGCGGATTCGAAGAGTTTTGTAGGTACTGATATTGATGGAATAACTGCAGGTGATTAATTTTTTTACTTAATGTGTCTTGTTTCTTCTTTTCGTAATCTCTCTGTTTTTTTTTAATACTGAGCATCTTTAATTTTGGTAGGTGGAGCCACTGACCAGCAACTAGCCAGTCAATCAAGGGCCACACAGTCTCTCAATGTTTCCCTTCCAACAGATCTATCTGTTGAGACGGCTCCAAATTCCCTAGAGCCACCCTTACCAAATCAGAATACTTTCCTTATAACCAATTATGTTGTGGCCCCGTGTCCCAAGGGTGTTGAAGGTGCTGATGTTGATCGGATATCAACAGGTTTGTCCGGTGTCAGTAATGAGCTATATTTTCTCGTTCTTAAGAGTATTATTAAATTAAAGTGGTCTTTTATCTTTGTTAGGTGGATATGGTGATCAGCAATTAGCCAGTCAATCAAGGGCAGAAGAGTCTCTCAGTGTTTCCCTTCCAGCAGATCTATCAGTAGAGACCCCACCAATTTCACTATGGCCACCTGTACCAAGTCCTCAGAATCCTTCGGCCCAGATGCTTCCACACTTTCCTGGTGGCCCACCTTCCCATTTTCCCTTTTATGAGATGAATCCCATGATGGGGGCTCCTGTGTATGCTTTTGGACCTCCAGATGAATCTGCGTCTACAAACCAATCACAATCCCAAAAGAACAGTGCGCCTCCTTCAGCTCCGCTTGGGACCTGGCAGCAATGCCATTCTGGGGTAGATTCATTCTATGGTCCTCCAGCAGGTTTTACTGGTCCTTTTATCAGTCCAGCTGGAGGCATACCAGGTGTTCAAGGGCCACCCCACATGGTGGTTTATAACCATTTCGCACCTGTTGGACAATTTGGGCAAGTTGGCTTGAGTTTCATGGGTACTACCTATATCCCATCAGGAAAGCAGCCTGACTGGAAGCACAACCCTGCATCTTCAGCCATGGGTGTGAGTGAAGTGGAGATGAACAACATGAATATGGTTTCTACACAGCGTAATCCTACTAACATACCTGCTCCAATCCAGCATTTGGCACCTGGGTCACCGCTCCTTCCTATGCCATCACCTATGGCCATGTTTGATGTTTCTCCTTTCCAGGTAAAATTTCAAACTATTAACCTGAGGTCAATCCCTTACCTTTCATGTCATATATGGCCCTTTTGGGTTGCCCCTCCTTGTATACATATCATGCATTTTATGCTGGTGTGGTGTATTAACCATATCTAACCATTGCTATAAATTGTTTTCCAGTCATCTGACATGTCAATTCAAGCTCGTTGGCCTCATGGTCCTGCTGCACCTCCTCAGTCTGTTCCTCTGTCAATGCCATTGCAGCAACAGGGAGATGGTATGAAGTTTAGCCAAGGCCATGGTTCTGTTGACCAAGCATTAAGTGGGAGCAGGTTCCCCGAGTCTCGAGCTTCAGCAGCTTTTGATAATAGTCGGAATTTTCCTGTGGCTTCAGATGCTACTGTTGCCCGATTCCCAGATGAACTGGGATTAGTAGACCCTTCCAGCTCCGGCAGCACTGGGGCTTCAACACGGAGTGTTGGCACTAAGAGCTCAGCTTTAAGCACCAGTGGGGATGCTAGCAAGACAGATGTTGATCAGAATCTCAGTAGTAGCAGTGTTAGTGGACAAAACAACACAAGTTCTAATGTCAAATCTCAGCCTTCTCAGCACAAGAATAACACATCTAATCAGCAGTATGGCCATTCCTCGTATTATCAGAGAAGTGGATCCCAGAAAAATAGTTCAGGTGGTGAGTGGCCCCACCGAAGGATGGGGTTCCATGGAAGGAATCAATCTATCGGTGCTGAAAAGAGCTTTCCATCCAAGATGAAGCAAGTTTATGTGGCTAAACAGACCCCAGGTGGTAATTCAACGGCATCATGAGGACTAGCTGCTCAGATTGAATTTCATCTGCAAAACCAGGACGGGTTGAAGCATCTTTGTTTGCGAATAAAGAAGTTTTGGTTGCTTTTTGCAGCATCAGTAGGTGCATGTCTAGTTTTGAGATTAAGATTTTGTTCAGATATATTTATAGATGGTAGCTATGCTAGGTTTTCCCAATGAAGGTTTGCATAAATGGCAAGGGGAAAGATTTTTTTCGGTAAAAAGGAAGGGGAGGATGGATAGTGTTTACTAGTATTTATTTCAGTTGCGGTCCATGGGGTTTCTTTGTTTGAATTGAACTGAAACTGTTTGTTGGCTGCAAACTGAGGCTGGTCATTTTGTTGGGGTTTGAGTTTGATGTACAACAATATTCAATATTGTATCCAGATGAACATATCTTTTTCCCATTTTAGTAATATATATGGCTCTTGATGCTTCTTCAGATGTTCTTGTGTTTCTCTCTTTGCAATTGAAGATGCTAACGACAGGTTTCTTTTTGTCATTCAAGTGCGTTCCATTCGACTACTTTTACCAGCATAGCGCTATATGCATCCACAGTGCCAATCAACTTCACTTATGTGTATAAATATATATATTCATTTTCACATGTCTTTTGATAATAATAGATTAAAGATCAAAATATTTTCAACTGTGCTGCTGGTGGTCTCATAATTTCTACTGATATTGTGATGTATAATCTACTAATATATGGTGATGTCATCTCCCAGTTAAATACACCAATAGGTCGATAAATATAACAGACACACCATTAGACTATCTACCCATTTGCACAGAGCTTATGACTGCACATGAATACATTCATCACCAGCCTTTCTGATACGTCATATTAACCCCTATTAAGATCATGTAATGCATATCTTAGGTGTTTCCCACAACATACGTGAGAACTTCTCGTCGCATAAGTATGTGATATTAATAGTCACCATGATACGAAATTTTAATTTTAATTTTATTATCCTTTTTCTATTTTAGTATGTTAATTGTTGAAATCCTATTGCTAGTATACGTATGCTTTAATGTGAAAGGTACGAAACACATAATTGACATAAAAATCCATTACCATTGTTCAAATCAGATAAAGAAAATTTTTAACAGCATATGGTAGGATTCATTAAAATTCATTTTCTCTAGTAAAATGCATATTCTTTATTAAAAAGTAAGTTACACACACGCATCTTGATGAGACGCGCGAGCGTTACACAATTAACCCTGTAAAATCTCATCGTTAGTATAGAATAAGCAGATATCGTTCAGTCTGGAAAATTGAAGAGAACTCTAAACTTTTAGTGTTAACAAATAATTGAGGGTTTGAGATTGATTATTAACTACTAAAATAAAACCTAAATAACTATTTACATGATTGACTTCTCTTTACCAAACTAAATCAAATTTAGCAATGCACCACATAAATACAAGTTTAGTTATATCATGCATTCTAATTCATGCAAGATTTCTATTGACGTTTAAGTTGACTTAGGGCTTCACCTAAATTGCATGCACTCAAGTTTAACAACAGTTAAGGTAGAAATCAAACAAGATTACATTTAAGCACCATATCTTTGTTGTAGACATGCTTCACGGTGGCGTCACTCACCATGGGGTACATGCAAATTTCCAACACTTTAATTAACACAAACCGAACCTACTTAGGGCATGATTCGATTTGTGTCAATATGGATGATGAAGATAGCACTCAAATACAATCTTAGGGACTGCATTCAAGCACTAAATTCATATGCACATATCTGAAAATTATCTAAGAGCAAGTAAAAGAAGAGTAGAACACAATAATAGAAATACAAACTTCAATAATTATAAGAACATGCAAATGGTGCAATCTCCTTTGATCAATTCCTTATTTTCTCCTTTAATTTGGTTGTTTTCTTCTTTCTTTCTTGCATTATCTCTTTTTATTTACTTAATCCCTCCTTTATCTCATCTTTTTTCTTTCTCTCTTTTTCTTTCACTTATTTTTGTCATTAGTGGGTGCAATCTCCTTTGATAAATTCATTTTTTTTCCTTTTTAGATGTCTGCTTTTTTATCTCTTGCATTATCTCTTTTTATTTACTTAATCCCTCCTTTATCTCTTCCTTTTTCTTTCTCTATTTTTCTTTCACTAATTTTTGTCATTGGTTGGTGCAATCTCCTTTGATAAATTCTTTATTTTTTTCTCATTTTTAGGTGGTTCATTCTTTCTTTATTTTCCTCTTTTGCTTCTTTTCCTCTTTTGCTTCTTTTCCTCTATTTTTTTTCTTCAATCTAGCTACACAATCTCATCTTTAAAATCTGAAAATAATAAAAGACAAGAATAAAGACAAGTAAGTTACATAATATGAAAGTACGATTAGGAAAGTTACGGAATAAGAGTTTCAGTTTAAGTAGGAATTTCCCAAATAGTACGTTTCCTAGTTTAAAAAGGATTCTTAATGCAAGTAGGATTCTCAATATATCACAAATGTTATAAAAATGCCGATTAATGAAGACTCCTAATTTAACTAAGTTTCCTAGTTACACAAGGAATCCAACTCTAAATAGGATTCTCGATAATTTTTGTGTGTTTCAACCTGTTTTAACACCAAAATGCAACCAACGTCACCATAGACTCCTAATTCGACTAAATGACTCAATACTACTACAACAACAAGAGCTAAGTAAAGTACAACTGGAGGTAAAAACATGTTAAGAACGGCGCACAAAGTGCTCATATCACAGCTATTTTGAGAGAGTGGTTGAAAATAATCCAGAAGACGGAGAGAGCAGTTCCACAAAAGAAAAAGAGAGATGATTATGAAATAGGCCTTACATGAAGATCATTAAAAAACATATATATATATATATATACTTATGAAGGTTATGTGAGACAGTCTGGGTGAATAAGATGAGTAGTTTTTCAGTTAGAAAGGAAAAAGAAAGAGCTGCACATGTGAAAGAATTCTAGTTTCAACAAGAGAACAACAAATTAAGATTGGACAATTCTAACAAAAAGACGGTCAGATATTTGACTCAGCTATGTTGGAAGATTTGATTCATCTTTGATACTGAGTTTAGAGTCTTTGAACACAAAAACCATAACCAAAAAGGACTTTCTCAAGGATGTAGATTTAAAAGGGAGACAAACTGGCCCGTTTCTATTGTTATATTTTCGTCCTCTAAGAACTCATCGAGCTGGCTGAGAAATGTTTTGTACTGATAGTTTAGAGGACTTATAGATTTTGCACTTTGTTTAGCTTCGTCAAGAAGTCTGAGAAAACCCAGGGGTAGTTACCTGACGGGTGTAGTTATTCAACAAGTTCCTTTACACTCTCCAAGCATGTCGGCATGGCCTCTGGTGCTATGCCGCTTCTCGGCACTTTATCAATGATGTAGCTGTTTGCACAATCCATAACTATGTTGTCAATTGTAAACTAACCACGCTGCAGTCCCAAACAGTCCATTTGTAAAATAATATATGGGAAAAAGAAAAAGTCTAAATTTATGATATTTATTGTTTTTGAAAAAAAAAAAACACTCGGCTATTTCGGCTGCTAAAGCTGCTACTGTCTATTGTTAACAAACTCACTACTACTACCGATTGTTTAAACGCTCTATTACTACTGACATTTTACAAAGAATTCTACTACTGTACATGTATCCATCTAGACCTGCTACTAGTTATTGCATTAACACTCTTTTAATCCACTGCTAATATATTCATCCATACATGCTATTGCACTATTTTTCATCCAAACTTGCTAGTGCCTATTGCCTATCGGATTTGCACTTGTTCAATCATCTTGTTGTTTATATTACTTCAACCATGCAATTTAATTGCATATAACAACATACACGAAATTTGAATCTTCCAACAATGAATCCAGTTTCTTTTCCATGATGTTGCTTAGAGAGATGGTGGGTATGTGAATAGGTCTATAATAAAAAGCATGAAAAGTAGCATCACATACCTCTCACTCTTTAATCCTTCCGGATCAAAGATGAGGACAACAATAGTAAAGATCCATAAGAAATCAGATCGGATTCGACAACCATATCGTTGTAGTACTTCATCCAAGTCTTTTGAAAAGCAGAAAACTTAAAAGGAAAAAACAAAATTTCATTCTAAAAAAAACAAACAAAATGTTATAGCACCGTACAAAGTTTAATAAATTATCTTGTGTTAATTCGGAATCAATTTTGAAATTATGTTGTTAAAGTAGATATGAATCATACTGAGAATTTAATGTTCTTTAAACCTGACCTTGTTTCTAGGGAACCCTTAATCAAGAATTATTAAAAAAAAACAATGCATTTTGATAGGACTTGATTACTCGACATCAATATTTAACCTTGTAAGCATCGTAAGTAGTATAAAGCAAGAGGGCATCGTTCACAAACCGGGGATCCAGCAATGGCTTAGGATCATAAACACTTAATACGAATTCATAAAGATATAAAAGAGTTTGAGATATAAGTTTCAGATTAAAAATAGAAAATAAAACCTAAACTAATATATACATGTGATCAACCAACCAACACATAAACAATCACCAAACAAATCATGTAAGAACAAAGCAATCGAAATCGATTCTCAATCAAGTTCATGCCGTAGGTATCAAGGTTCAAACTAAGTTCGATCATTCATCAAGTTCCTACTTGGTTCCTAATACATGGATACATTCGAGCTCAACTACTTGTCTTGCTACGAAATCTAACATACCAATTCATCATGCAATTAATTATCACATAGAGAAATCAACATGTTTAAAGTACCTATCCAACGCCGAACTTAGAATCAAAATCGGTGGAAAAAACAAAGAACAATTAATCCACTACTTGTATCATAATCGTTACTAGCTTTGAATGATTAACATATGTAACATCAACTACTTATCTTAATCTCACATGTAATATAAGAACACACCGAAATTTAATCAAGAACATAGAACAAGAACTCACGGCATAAAACCAAAAATCATTAAATAGAAATCAAAAACTTCATATCATTACACAATTCGAAAGTCACAACTATCTCATAGACAAGATTGAATTAAACTTTAACAAAACAAAAACAGAAATCATCCAAAAACAAGAACATAGAAAACCGAAATAAAACATAAAGATCATAGAGTTACACTTTGAAATAATCCTACGGGGTTTATTCCAAGCAAACGAAGATCCTAGTCTACTTGCTTCGAATCCAAAGGATGGAAAATGATGAATTTCGGTTTTAGGATTTCTTGGTGGATGAGGGACTGATTCGGCAGAGCTATGGCTTGTGCTTGTGTGCAAGGTTGATGATCATTAAATGGGGAGGCCGTGCCTCTATATATAGGAGTCACAAAAGCCTTATTGCCGTCCCTTTTAGGAGATAGAATCCAATTGGGAAGCTGAAATCTTATTTGTTATGGACTTTGATTCATGTACTCCAAATCCAACTTGATGTAGGAAACCAAATCCAATAGGGAGAACACATATGGCTGCTCGGCATCTCTCCATGTTCAACTACGAATAGCTAGGCCGGCCTCTTCTTCTCCTTCTTCAACTCGGACATGATTTCCTTGTCTCACTAGGAATGCATCATGGCGTCACTACTCCTTGTTCAAGTATGATTTGTCTTTCCTGAAAAGAAATCGACAATTAAGGAATATGAAAGAATGAAAATAGGAAAATCGAGTCCTAGTCGAGTAAGGAATCCTAGTTTAATAAGGATTTCTAACACTTAGCACAATTTCATCATTAAATTATCCAAATTCGGCATAGCTCTACTTAGAACATACAAATGACAAATATGAACCTAAAACAACGAAATAAGAAGTAGCAAAGCATAAGAATAGAACATATATACATTAAGAACGTCACAATATGTGCTCCTATCACATTTATGGAGAGTGACTTTTGTACTAGACAAGGAAAGATTTACAAGACAAAAATCGTTTGTAAAGTGCCTCTTTATTTCATTATGAATGTCGTGTTTTTATACATTACTAATTGCCTTAATTAGAAAACTTCAATTATTAAAAATGTTTCTACTGTCAAATTTGACTGGTGTAGAAATCTATACTCTCAGCCGTAAACTGTTTGTATGGTTTTGTTTAAACCATATTAATTATAATCATTCTTTAATTAGTCTAGAGATGCTCCTTGATCAACATCCCATAATATAGTAGAGACATTTCAATTCATCTCATAGGTTCATTGTTTGTTGAATATACTAGTTGAAACCATCTTATAGAATCCTCCACTCGCTTATCTATTATCAACTGCACAATTTGTTGTAGGCATAATTTACCATCTATTGGCACGAACTCGGTTAGCTTCCATGTTTGGGCAAGATACTCCGAAAAATTGTGTGGGATTTTAAGGTTTGCCATACAAGGAGGAAACTGTATTGGACTTGGTACTTTATACTCTTGGTTTGTGATAGGAGGACAAAGTATGACATTCTTAATGTATATATGCTATATTCTTACTCTTGGTTACTTCTTATTTAGTGTTTTTAGTTCATTTTGTTAGAATAAGTGTTTAGAAAGCTTAACTCGAATATGTGTGATTTGATGACAAAAACGTGATAAGTGTTAGAAATCATTGTTGAGATAGGTTTCCTTACTTGATTAGGACTCTAATTTCCTATTTTCTAACTTTCTTATTCTTCTCAGGAAAGACAAATCCTAGATGGATTATGAGAAGTTCTAGATGTGTGCATTTAAGAGATGGATTCCTATTCGAAGTTGGATTCTTGCATAGAGTTGGAGATGGATTTCCAAGGTATAATTGAAGAGATTTTCCTGCATAATAAATCAGAATATTAAGAAGGAAGAAGATATGCACTTAAAGCTCAATCCAGATAAGATTAAAAATACGTCAGAAATCATAGTCCAACTTCGACGGACTCCGTTGGACAGCTTACAATAAATCAGAAAACGTGTCATATATGGATGGAAAGATCAACGAGTCTAGTTTTCGTAGAATTTAGATCGAGGAAAATTCATTAACAGTCCTTGAACTTATGTGGTAAGGACAATTTCTTCCCTGACCTTTAAAAAGGATCAAATAAATCTCTGAACTCTTATTCTGTCAAAACTTTTAGAATATTCCGTTAAAACATTCTTTTTTCTGTTAATTTTGTCATTTTGTTAAAATTTTGACGGAACATGGTGGACCTAATTCTTAAAATTTATTTTTCTAAGCAGTTTACTAATATTTAAATATACCATCTATACTCAAAGGTAAACATTTATTTTATCATCATAGCAATTATCATAGCTTATAGACTTAGACTTTTAGCATTTGCTAAACTGTCTTTAAAAGAACTGCAACAAAAAAAATATAAAAAACAAATAAGAAATAGAGAGAACCTTCCAAGAAATACCAAAAATTATTGGGATATTATCTACAGAATACAGCGTTGAATCTACGCATCCCAAGAAAATATCAAAGTTCTTCAAGAAATTTTTGAAGAAGATCAGAAACCTCTTCACATTTTAAGCATCGGTTAGATTCGCCCTAGCTGGTATTAGAGCTTGTTTCGCTCAGAAACAAGTGAAAATCAGGCTTATGCCACAAAATTGGCTCCTTTTATCTAATAAATAAGAAGTCAGACCTAAAAATTACCAGTCTTTTTGTACTGAAAAAGCTACTGATAAGTGGCAATGTGCTTTCATTCAAAACATATTCGAGAAAGCCAGTACTCCATAGAATACGTTTGTATAATATTAAAATCTTATACGACGAACATATTCATCTCCAAAAGGAGATTGGAGTAGCAGATATTGATCCGTCAAGACCTAGTCTGATTGAATTTCTAGATTATCTATTTAGAGAAAAAAGCAATAACAAAGTTACAGAACAACTCCAAAGGTTTAATCCTCGATTAGATCAACTCAAAGAAATAAATTCTCAACTAACAAATAACAAAATATTTTAACGGAATATTCCAAAAGTTTTGACATAAGTACCTTATTGATATCAGAATAAGAGTTCAGGGATCTCTTTGATCATTTTTAAAGGTCAGAGATCAAATTGTCCTTACCACATGAGTTCAGGGACTGTTGGTGAATTTTCCTTATTTAGATCGCATCAATATCTTATTCTTGGAGGAAGTGATGACGAAAACATTACTCAGAGGTCCAGTGGGCTCGGCCGAATTATTTCAGTCATTAATTTTATTTTGATCTAATGGTTGTGAGGAGAACTTGGGGCCATGTTTTCTCCTATATATAGAGCATGGCAAAGACAAAAGAATCATCATCAATCCTTGCATACGTATAGCTAAAGCTTTGCCCAAACACAGACTCACCACCAAGAACCATAGAATCTGATTTCATCCAGCCCTTCACCATCTTTCTACTTCTAAGCGCGAAGCATATGACATTCATCCTCTTGAAGATCTTTAGTTATCTTGTCTTAAGCCGTGAAGGATAATTCAACGTGTTACCTCTATGATTTTCTTGTGTAGATTTCAGAATTTTTTGTTCTTGTTCTTGGATGATTATTGTTTTGGTTTTGTTAAGTTATTATGATTTTGTCTATGAGATTTTATATGACTTTCGAATTATATATAGAGATAATGATTTCAATTTTTATTCTATGATTTTGGATTTATGCCGTATGTTTTTCTGTGTGGTTAGAGGATAATCTATCTGTAACGACCTTGTAGTTAGGCGAGAACCTCTTCTAAGTTGAAGTGGCCACACACCTATCAAGCTTTCCTAGATGTTGCCATTGCCCCTCCAAGTAAATATAGAACCCTTAAACTGTAAGTCGTCCAGTTCACAAGTTCATCTTTCCAGTTCCGAAATGGATCCACCAACTTTCTCTGTTTGATTTAAAATCTCATTGAAGTCCCCACCCATAACCCACAGATCTTTTGAAAGTTATTTTCATAACTGCTCAAGGCACTTCCATAGGAGCGGCTTATCTTTAGGGTGACCGTAAAACCCTATGAATCTCAACATTTCCCTGAAAGGTTTGATGTGTACAAAATCTAAAAAAATTTCGGAGCTATCATAGAACTCGAGGTCTATATTTCTTTTCCACATCATAACTAAACCCACACATTTTTATAAAGGGGGTAGGGTGTTCGAAGCAGTACTATATCTAAGTCTTTTGAAAAGCAGAAAACTTAAAAGGAAAAAAAAATGTCGTTCTAAAAAAAAACAAACAAAATGTTATAGCACCATACAAAGTTCAATAAATCTTCTTGTGTCAAATTAGAAACCAATTTTGAAATTTTGTTGGTTAAAGTATATATGAAATCATCATACTGAGAATATACTGTTCTTTTAATCTCGTTTCATACTACATCCCATAATATAGCAGGGACATTTCAATACATCCATGGTTGCATCTTCATACTGTTTTAGTGCCACTTCTTCATTCTTCAAATTAAATAATTGCCTCCATCATTCCCCCGCTTTATGCTCATCCACATTATCCTTACCAACCCAGCCATCATATTTGTCATTCTCGTTCTCCTTTGGGAACACTTTAATTGTGCTTAATTAATAGAGATGATCGATGTACAAAGCATACAAAAAAGTAAATATAGAGAACAATAATTAATTTATTACATACAAATGAGAAGAATGATTTATATAATTTAAAATAATTTCTTTTTAAATTATGTCATTGAAGTTTCTTATAATATATGAAAAATGGATGTCAAGTGAGGTTGTGATACGCACAAAATAAACTCGAGGAATTAAGGTTTTCTTTTTAAAAGATGAACTCATTCTGTCAAATGCACGTGCATGCCAAGATTTCCATTACATATCCATCCGTATCACCTCTTTTCATGATAGGACAATGCTTCATGATGCATGCCATAGTGATTGATAAATAGGATAGACGACCCATGTTCGAATACTCCATCCCGATGCAAGATTGAAGATACATTGGCCTCCATAGTTGATGGAGCTTAAAGTGTAAGAGATGAAAACGGAAATCAAATCGAAGATCAAACAGAAAAAAGATTTCCTAATAAGAGAATGAGAGCATTGGATTCAAGGTCTCCTTGCTACCATATAGACTTAATTCCGATATTCTTGAGCATATCTTCTTAATTACTTTATTTTCATATATATATATATATATATATATATATATATGGTTGCTAGGGTTTAAATGGTGTATACCTATGCATGTACGTAGAGAGCTAGTTGTCCTATATATATAAGGAAACACATTCTTTGGTTGGAAAAGGTTTTTGAAGTTAATTAGGATTGTTTTTGCATGGTATATTATTTAATTCTTTCCTAAGTGCACTCACGGTTTTTTTGGGTAAGTTTGTTAAGAAATTTAACCCTAGCTAGGTGGTGGAGCTGTGCATGATATGTGTTTCTTTTTGTAGGAGATATGCATTAAGTAAGGGGAAGAAGTCTATTCTCTTATCAATCGACATTTCAGAAATTGTGATGGAGAGATTATGAGCATATAGAATAGGTTGTGATACCTTGTTATTGACATTGATAAACTCATATCTCTCATATATGATGTTGTGCTCATTATAATAGAGCTTCTCACAAGTTAGCCCGGAATGCTAGTAAGGAGGTCATGTTAGTATCTCTACTTGTGAAAGCTCTAATCTTAATTGCATCATTTATATTTGATTGTGTGCTTAACCAAAACTATTTATTCGTATTTGCATTGTTGCACTTAAGAATCAATGATCTTTGTGATTCAATCAAAATATGTGGACTTGCTGGGAAACGTTCATTTATCTCACGTCCATTATATATACATGCTTATGGGAAAACATTTATGGTAGATCAAGGAGGAAAATAGAGGAAGAGATTATTGCTTAGTGCGTTTACCATGCATCTCTATTTTACATAATTATTGTTTAATCGTTCATACATATGCCTATGTGATATTAAGCATCAACGATTGAGAGAAGAGAGAGAGAGAGAGAGAGAGAGAGAGAAACTTGGGAAAAGAAGTTGTTGCATTAGCTAGTCTCATAGCTTTATTCTGTGTTGATTATATTCATTGAGAATTCGTTGTATTTTGTATTCCCTCTATGAGTTACATATCACATGCATAAATCGTTCGTGCATTTAGATTAAATCGTTCATGCATTTAGATTAAACTTTTTTCACGAAAATTGTAGAGCTCGTCGATACGAATTCGTGGACATGCGACACGGCTAAATCGGAGTTCGTATGGAAAAGTTACGAATCAAAAGAGCGTTTGGGCATTTTTTTAATTTAGTATAAATAGGGGGTTAAATTAAAGAAAACCAGAAAATTTGAAAATTTGAAATCGGGCGGGTACTGTTCATCCTGACCCCATTTCCGTCTCTGGCGCCGATCTCCGATGTCCGGCCACCGATCGACGCGCCACCAGTTCCATTCGAACCGTCTCGTGGTTTCCTGTCGATTCATATCGGTCTCACACCGCACTGACCGCCGTACGCAACACATTCACCACCGCAAGTTTTCAGCCGAAGGTTAACGCCACCGCCGTTGTTTTCCGGCGACTCCAGAGCTCGGGGTTACACCAATCGACATGATTCTTCACACTAGGCATGATTCGATTGGAAGAGAGGATGAACCAGAAGAGAGGGGATCAACCGGGGGTACCGGAAGAGAGGGGATGGACCGGGAGAACCAGAAGAGAATGGATGAACCGAGGGTACCGAAAGAGAGGGGATGAACCGGGGGAACCATAAGAGAGGGGATGAACTGGCAGAACATGAAGAGAGGAGATGAAACAGAAGCGGTATTGATATTATCGAGTCGCTAGAAGAGAGGGGATGTACTAGCATAGTTCCGATAGAGATTAGAAAGGAGATGACTAGTGACTCGCTGAGTGTCGTATGGTCTCGTGTTTACTTCCCGAGTGAAATGTCGTTATAAGTGTAAATTTACACGATTCAATGTTTATAGAATGTTGTATGATAGTTGTGACCCCGTGGTCTTAGTGGGTTGGGCGGTTGCGGTATAGGACGAGCTACGAACTTCAGGGGTCTAATGAGATTAGGTAACGAATATTGCATACTCCGTCATGCATTTTGAATTATATTTATAAATTATGTTGTGGATGTTGTGAAATTGTGGGAGAGCACGGAGGCTCCAGGTGTCGAGGTTGAATTTGAGATATAGTGAGTGTCTTTTTGTGCAGGTAGAGTTTGCTACTTTCAAGGGAGACTATGCCGAAATTTTTGGTATATCTCATTTAATAGTAGTTCTCGCACGATCTGACTCGATATTAAAGTATATTTGGTGCGGGTCCAAAATAACTTTTTGGGAATTTGATGGAGCTTGAGGAAGTCAAGTGGACAGAGGAAAGATTATGTTTGTATGCGGAGGTCCCCATGCTTTCAGTCTTGAGTAGCATTTTTACTTTGTCTCATCTTCATAATCCCAATTAAAGTAGCAAGGGTTATATAAAAATTGGGAAGATATTTTGCTTATGAGCGGTGAAGATGGATCATTGAATTAGTTTCCATCTTGTTCAGAAATTGAATGAGAAGGTTAGATTAGCTTGTCAACAAGATAATAGTCATTACTTGAAAGATAGGGCCTAAAATTCGATATGAGAGGCTGGTTTTCCCACTGAGGTGCTTCTACTCATTTATTGGTGGTTCGTGGAATTCTTCTCATGTGAAAAGTGAGGACCTTGATAACACCCATGTTGGTGTATCTTGCATAAAAGAGTGGTGGAATGTGGGTCCTTTAATTTTACATTATTAAAGATGGTCTTAGTTTATGGAGGCGTTTGTTGGTGATCTGGGCTTATTCTGAAAATTGTTAATCTTTGTTGCACAGAATTTTGTTGGTGGGAAAATCAAGGTGGTACTCTTTGTGCATTTGTTGGCTTTTGTGTGGAGCTATGGTTGCGAAAGAATGAGAGTTTTTTTTTGGTACAAAGAATGAGAGTTTCTTTGGTTGCGGGGAGTTGAATATACTTCGTGATTTATTCTTCCCTTCACATGGTGAAGGTTCACTTGGCTTACATGGCACTATTACAACCACGTCTTCTGAAATTGATTAAATCTCACTTTAGTCAATATACTTCTGTTAACGTTTTTTTGAATGCACGTGGAAGGTAAAAATACAGTTCTTGGTGAAAGGAATCGGTGAGATTAACGAAACCTTCCTGAACAAAGTTCATTTTCTTTTTGCTTGTTGAAGTTCTCCTCTCCAGTAGACCAAGAACTGATGCCGGACTTGGATCGGGAAGACGAAGTCAAAAACCGCCGACCGCCGACTTTTCAATCTCGGTGGCGAGAAATAGCTGGGCGAGGATGACGAAGGAGGGATTAGAGAATTGTTTTTGTCCTTTGCATATAATTGGGTTTGTTCGGTTGAGGATTGAAGTTGAGGATCTGGGTTTTGGTTAATTTCCAGTCATTAATAATTGCAGAACATAAGTCTCATGTTTATGATGCGGAATTGATTATAAAAGTGGTTGGGTTTCTATGTAAACCGACTATGAAGCTTTGAAAAGGAGAAGAAAATTATTCAATTGGATAATTGAAGAGATCAGCAAAGAAGAAAGAAAGAGTAATTGAATTCCAGTATGGTAAGAGAGAGGCACAATTGTCAATCTTGAAAGTCTCTGTTGCACTGATGACACCTGCATGTTCCTCCCAACCAATGTTTCCCCAAACCAAGATCCAAACGGAAAGAGTTGCTGGGCAGGTTGTGGGACAATATGTGGAGCCACCACCTGGGGCGTCTCCGGCAGCAGTAGTTCTTGAGCACGATGCGATCACAATTGGCGAGGCGCTCGAGGCAAATGCTCTCTCTGCCGGTGATAAGCCGATAGACCAAAGCGACGCAGCTGCGATTCAAGCCGCAGAGATGAGAGCCACTGGAAGTAGTGAGATTGTTCCCGGAGGATTGCTGCTATAGCTCAGTATGCAGTTCTGCTAAGTGCTAACGCAAGGGAGGCTGAGAAGACCAAGCTGGTTGATGTTTTAGAGGAAGCCACTCAGGAAATGGGCGGAGACAAAGCGGTGACCCGTGAGGATGCGAAGGCGGTTATAGGAGCAGAGATGAGGAACAATCCTAATATGAGCACTACGCCGGGTGGATATATGCTTGATAAGCAATTCCACCCTAATTTGAAACTAGATTAACAGAGCGTGAGATACACGCGCCGTTAGTGGTCATGTGGGTGAAGGTTCACAGGGTGGACCGGAAATAGTTTTCCTTTGTTTGGCGGCTCTTCAGAGGGTCATCACTGGCAGTCAAGCTCAAAAGAGACAAGCCTTATATATTCTCTGAGCCGTTTAGCACCCTTTTCCAGGTTTTGGGGAAAGAAAGCTAAATTAATGGTGGTTGCTTGTCAATTTTTGAACTGATGGGTGGTTGCTTGCCGTTGACAGCTTTTTTATCATTTGAAGGGAGCAGATTACAGTATTAGGCTGATACCGGGGATTGACCATTGAGCTCTAGGATAGACATAAATTATAATTTTGTGCCATTA
Organism: Argentina anserina; assembly: GCF_933775445.1. NCBI lineage: Eukaryota > Viridiplantae > Streptophyta > Magnoliopsida > Rosales > Rosaceae > Argentina > Argentina anserina. The sequence goes on from NC_065876.1 coordinate 18,217,315, forward strand.
ATTCTGGTATCTTATTTAATTAGTATTCTTATATGTTTACTTCAAATAGAAATATGACAATCATTTCTAATCCATTGGCACTGATCCGAATAGTGTGGAAAATTGTTGGAGCGTTTATTTTTCATAACATAGTTTTAGATGCCGCATTGTATGTAGTACTGAGCTTAGTAGGAGATGTGGATGCTAGAAAACAAGATGCATACACAAACAAGAATTTGCTAAAATTTTAGTCATCGTTGATATCTTCCATTACTCACTCTTTGAGATCGCCCATACATTGTTATGGGAAAACACCCAAAGTTCCAATGTTTTTCTTTCTATTGTTATGTTTTGCAACATATTGACTAATTGTGGAACACAAAAGGCTGCATATGTAATTTTGATAGTATGCATAAAGCTGGTTTGGTCTCACCTATTTTATGACTCTTACACAGGATGCTCTTAGTAAATCAAGCTTTGAGAATTATAGCCCCAGAGCACGTGATTCATTATCATGTTGGACAGCTGATTGCATAGGATTTAATCTTATCGAAGCAGTTTTATGTCATATATGTCGGAAGGAACGGCCTGGTGCTGTCTTGGTATTCATGACTGGGTGGGAGGATATCAGCTGTTTGAGGGATCAACTCAAAAGCCCATCCTCTTTTAGGTGATCCTAACAGAGTTTTGCTTATAACTTGCCATGGGTCGATGGCCACTTCTGAACAGGTTAGTGTATATCAATATCTGCCTATACATGTGCATTAACTCATGAAGCTCGATAACATTGTATCAATGTGTTCTAGGCTTTTAACATGCTCGAAAATGAAAAACGTTTTGTAAAAATCAATATTGCTTCACCTGCACATGTTTAGCTGTTACTTCGTGTAAAAGAGTGTAATTTGTACATACGATTAGCTTAATTGTTAGGATGGTGATATACCACACAACACAAAAAACTCAGAATTCTGCTTTCTTATTTTTGAGTTTCCTTTGGACGTTTCACTCTAATTCACTGAATTCAGGGACTCCATCTTTGATCGCATCATTAATGTATAGGAATTAAGGTTCTCCTGTATTAGGTGGTTGCTTTCTTTTCCTAAATTTGTTTAGTGTGTGAAGTTTTGATGATCTGTGACGTATCCTCATCATGTGTTCTTGTCCACCGCTGTGTAATCTGTTGTTTTTAATTACACTAAAGTTTTGCTTTCAGAAAAGAAACAAAAAATAATCTCTTTCCCTCTCAAACTTATGGTTTCCTTAAAATGTGTCATATTATTCTCCTTATCAAAACAATTAGTTTACTCTTTATTGTTTGGCCAGCAGTGTAAACTTAAACATAATTAACAATTTGCTTATACTATGTTTACTGATCACATGTGATAGTGCTGCTCAACACTTGTTTCTTACATGATTTGTGTACCCGTGTGGATTTGTCTTCTCTGTTAGCGCATCTTCAATGATAGTGTCATTAAGGGGGTGGTAAACCAGTTCTTATTGCGCTGCTGTTCATATTATAAATTAACAAGATCTTCTGCTGCAACAATGATTTCAGTTTTTTCACTCAGTTATTCTTACTACTAATATTAATGATAATCAAAACCTCACTAGGTTTTGAATAATCCAATAATAATCTATAATCATCAAATATATAGTTCATTGGTAATTTTTTTCTATATATTTTCTGGTCAATATGATTAAAATCAACTGTCTGTTTGTATTGAGGATTAACTGTGGCAGTCAATCTTAGTTATATGTTTCTTTCTCTGACATTAAGTTAGATTTAATTAGGTCTGTTCATTTCCAACTTACTTGATCCCTGGCAATAAATTTTATGACTACTATTGGAGTGCCGGTACAACACAGACATTCAGCAAGGACCAAATTTGTTCCACCATTTGTTGTGCCATCTGTATCTGATGTGTTGTTATCTATCGGCTCCTGTTCACCAGGGAGTACCTTTACAGTTTTACTGTATATTTGAAGTCTGATGGGAAAGTAATCTCCTATTTATTCTTTCAGAATTGTATTGTTTGATAGCAATGATCACTTCTGTGCTGTAACTCCTGTAAGCCGCAAAGGCCCTGGCTCCCAGGGTAGAGTCTTCCCTACTGCTCATTTCTAATGACTTTAGACTTAACTGTTCAATGATGGAGATGACCAAAAGTTAGAAGTGTCCCAAATTTGACAAGGAATAAGGGTTCAAGATGCCCTTAGATATGTTTTTTAAGTCTACTGCTCATCAACTTTCTTTTTCCTGCAGAACCTCATTTTTGGGAAACCGCCTCCTAATGTACGTAAAATAGTTCTTGCTACTAATATGGCAGAAGCGTGCATTACAATTAATGACGTAGTTTTTGTGGTGGATTGTGGAAAAGCAAAAGAAACTACATATGATGCTTTGAATAATACACCTTGTTTACTACCTTCCTGGATATCTCAAGCATCTGCTCGGCAAGTAAGTCGTTGTACCTTGGGCCACTTTACCAGTAGTGTTCTGTATAGCAAAGCACTAAATTATTTGGCATCATAACTTATTGATTCTTTCGTCTTTCTTTTTCTTTTTTAAGTTTCTTTTCCATTTAAAGTTCTCTGCTAAAGTCATCTTTGTTATGTATCTTGTGTGTAAAATTTCATCTGTTCTGTCCTTGTGTTTGAATGGATGTGATTGCTTATGTGTAGTTTAGTATTTTCTTGTCCATAAATTCTAATATGCCCCGGTATATTTGGTAAGCATTGAGTTATATTGGTGAACCGGCACTAATGCTCTCTGTACTGCTTTATATGTGTTTTTTTTTTCTTAATAGTTATTTGCTTAGACTTATCTGTTGAGTATGGGAAGGAATTACTTATGTCGTGCTGTATTGTACCTGGTTGCAGAGAAGGGGAAGGGCTGGTCGGGTGCAGCCAGGTGAGTGTTACCACCTTTACTCCAAATGTGTGTATCATGCTTTTGCAGAATACAAACTTCCTGAACTTCTAAGGACTCCTTTGAATTCTCTCAGCTTGCAAATCAAAAGTTTACAGGTTGGTAGTATAGGAGAATTCTTATCAGCTGCTCTGCAACCACCTGAACCACTTGCTGTAACTCTTGATCATAATGTTTTATGTTATCTGTTTGATGACCAAAATTAATGTCTTGAATGATTAGCATATTATGTCCAAAAATTAATGTCTTGAATGATTATCATATTATGTCCCAAAAAAAAAAGGATAATTATTCAATAGTATGCATGTCTCAGATTTCTGTCACTGTTGTGTTTAGAATGTGGTCCCTTTTGATTGATGGGTGAAGCTTGGTACAGTAGAGTCAAAGTCAAGTCACATTTTGAAGTGACAGACACGAAAGTAAACCAGATCCCTTCTCACACATAAGATGAATTCTGCCTTAATTTGATTCTTTTTTATTTTGTGATATTCTCTTATTTATTCTCATGTATTTTGTTTGTGCTTGTCTGTGGGTGACCTTGCCACAGTAAGATATTCAACTATTTGTATTGGCCTTACTGGGTCTCCGGTTGGTTTAGTAGTTTAAGGGAGTTTACGCATCATTATAAACACATATTCCTTCAAATATCTCCCTGAGGCTTTGTAGGTTCTTAATGTGGATGTCGACCTGTTACAGTCCAGAAAGTGGACTGTTAGTAAAAAGTGATAAGGAATTTTGTTGCATTGGAGGAACTATGAAAGTCCGGGTACAGTTGGATGTTTCTCATCCTCATAGTTGTTATTTGTTACAAGTACATACAATAGTAGGCCTAATACTTCTGACTTCTTCTGGTCCCAAATGCATTCAATTTTATACTTTTCCATTGAGTCAATTAAACGTAACTCGGCAGTTTAAATTTTACAGCTGTTCTATGTGACCTATTTTTCCATTGTCTCAAAGTCAGATAAATATAACTTGGCATTTTAACTTTTACAGCTCATGCTACCCTGTTCATTTCTTGTTTCTTACCTGTGTATATTTCAAATTTTACTATTTTCTTTTTATCACTGATTGACAGGTTCAAAATGCTATTGGATTTCTTAAGTTAATTGGAGCATTGGATGAGAATGAAATTTGACAAATCTTGGTAAGTCTGTGTCCTGATTGAACCTGTACTGCGTTATGTGTAACTAAATTTGTTATCAGTCTTCTAAATTCTCAAATTATTAATTCTCCTCTTTCTTTTGTTTCTTAACAGGAAAATATTTGTCAATTCTTCCAGTAGATCCCAAACTAGGGAAAATGCTGATTATGGGTGCTGTATTCATTGCTTTGACCCAGTTCTTACAATAGTGTCTGGGCTAAGTGTTCGAGATCCATTTCTTTTGCCCCAAGACAAAAAAGATGTGAGTGCAGGATTCCATATGACAATCTGTTTGTGCATTTAAAGTTTGCTCCTTTGCATGGCTAGAAGTGTTTATCTAAGTGAGCTATAGTCTTCGTACTCCGCGTGTCTGTACCATTCAGTTAGCAGGTACAGCGAAATCTAGATTTTCTGCAAAAGATTACAGCGATCATATGGCTCTTGTTCATGCATATGAAGGATGGAAAGATGCAGAAAGAGAAGGATCAGCATATGAATACTGCTGGTGAAATTTTCTCTCTGCCCAAACACTTCAAGTCTCTTCGGAAACAGTTTAGTTATATCTTAAAAGATGCTGGTTTGGTGGATGCGGATGCAAGCATTAACAACAAGCTAAGTCACAATCAGTCCTTGGTCCGTGCAATTATATGTTCTGGACTTCTGGACTCTTCCCTGGCATATCATCTGTAGTGGTGTGATTTCTCCCTTGAAAATTATCATCAGCTCTTACTTGTCAGTTCACTAGCTAACTTATCTCCATATCTGCAGCACCGAGAGACATCCATGTCTTTCAAAACTATGGCTGACGGCCAGGTTCTACTATATGCTGTAAGTTGCTTAGAGCTGGTTTTCGATAATCTACAGATAAAATGGAACTCATTCAAATTATATTCTATTACATTGCAATCTTGCGCAGATCTATAAATACATATAAGTAATCATAGTAAATAATGTTGAGTGAATTTCACACTCCCTAGTTTATGATCCACGCTCCATGGTTCCTTTTTTAGTTACTTAAATTTGTCTTTGGCATGTAACCAAGTTTGTCTTTCAAAAGAAATTCAATCCAAAAGGAGAAGGAGTTGCAAATTAAGGAGTGTGAATTTCATTCTCATAGATTATGTAAATAGATTTTCTACTAATGTTCTTATGTTATATGTAGATTTATGTCTCTTTTAGAACATTCAAGTCTCCAAGTACTTAATTGTATGGTCTCAATTTCAGAATTCTGTAAATGCACGTTACCAAAGAATTCCCTACCCCTGGCTGGTCTTTGGTGAAAAAATAAAGGTTAACACTGTTTTCATACGCGATTCTACTGGTGTCTCTGATTCCATTTTGATCCTTTTCGGTGGTGCTCTTAAACATGGAATCCAGGTTTGTTTTTCAAAGACATTCATCCCAGGGAATTTTCTTGTGATTTTGTGTTCCTTGATTCATTTCTTTGTGTTTTTTTCCTTCGCCCTTGGGCTGGGCATTTGAGAATGTTGGATGGCTATATCGACTTCTTCATGGATCCTAGTTTGATGGACTGCTATTTGAAGCTTAAAGAAGAGCTCAATGAGCTGATTGATCCAAAAGAAGGTGAATCTGGATAGATTTTACTCGAACAATATATCATGCCTCATCCACAGTCCATCCGGATTTGTTATTCATTTTCTTCCTAAATCTTGCATTCAAAGTAGTATACAGGATCAATCTATTGAGAGTCAAGGTAGTTGTTTCTGGATGTGTTGCTATGGCCAAGTTTTGGTATCGGATGGTTACCTGCTTCTTTCTCTATAGCTTTGCACTTTGTGCATTTGCAAGTGTAAACATAGATGAATGGGACATAAAATAAGTGGCTCTTTTCTTAGATTTTTTTGAAATCTGTTAAAATCTTGTTCTTTCAGATGGTGATGACTGGGACATAGGAAAGACTACCTTTACGTGAATCATTATACTTGGGAGACTAATGAAATAGACTTCTTTTTTTCATGAGTTGAGAACCTACTAAGTTTGGCACTTTTGGCCTTCAGTATTTATTCACGTCTTTAGTACTGAATGCATACACGTAAATAATGTTAGTTAAAGTATTTGCTATGTTTTCTTTAGGAACAATGGCAACATATAGGTTTCCATGTTCTGGTATACCCACAGTTCCAGTATTATGTGTCTTCCTAGTGTACCCTGAATTTTGTGAAGAAAAAAATTGTTGTTTTGATTTGGTTCAAAAGAAAGTTGAAAAGACAGTTGGTATTGGTATAGATAATTAGTGCGCAGGATAGCTTAGTAAAATTATGGTTAGAACAGGTTGTGGCATTTTGTCGAATACCAATATATTTCAGTGCAGTCTGCACAAGGAAAAGCCTTTTTATCTCAAATGAGTTGGTGTAACAGCAAGATTCTATATCTGAAAACTGTTATAGGTGGTCTCATGAATCCATTAATTTCATGAAATTTTGATAGAAAACATAGAATGCAGACTTTAATTATTGCTTGTCAGTTATTATTATTAATTTTTCTAGTGATGATTACTAAGTTGAAGACTTTGTGTTCTGATAGTACTTAATATACAAGTTCAAACTTCAAACATAAAAGTTCTCACACAACCAGTTCCTTAAAATGTCAAATTACAAAGCATTAGCTGATAGAGGAAGATAATGGTGCCAACTTTGAGGTTTCGCTCGCATTTAGTCGAATATTCCATTAAACAAGGTTTAATTAGAGCAATTGAAAAGAGGTTACTTGTCAAATATAACTCAACAGTGTGCATTAAGTTTTGTTACTATAAAAGATAAATCTTTTTGATACAAAGTATTATCTACCCCAAAGATAACGGGGGTTGTTACTTGCACCTTCAGTGATATATGGTACGTTGCTTAACGTCTTTCAATCATAGTAATGCTAGCTTCGTTTTTGGAGGAATTAGTATTCTCAGGGTGTGGTTGAGGATGATAAGCTGAGTTTTGGATAGTGACTCCAGGCAGCTTAGGTTGTGGACCATCTTTCTCACTGCTTAGAATTGAAGCTAGATCCACTATGGTAGGTCTATCCGCAACATTGTCCTGTACACAAAGAAGCCCGACACACACGCATGTCATTACTTCTGATGGGGAATATGAATCACCCAATACTTCATCTACTAGCTCCAGTGCCCTGCCTTCATTCCACAAGTTCCATGCCTGAAAATCAATCCCATTAGTAGTCGTTAAGACTTGTTTAATCCCCAAAGTTGTAGCAATTACATTAGGTTTCTGAGTATAAACTTACATACGCTAGAAAGCCTTGTTGTTTGTCATGTAAACAGAAACCAGCATTCTTCTTCCCGCTAATAATCTCCAATACTAAAACTCCAAAGCTATAGACATCAGACTTCTCAGAAAATATCCCACCCATGGCGTACTCCGGAGACATATAGCCACTGCACAGCAAACTCATTAGTACGTATCTAACAAAATTGTTTCTTTTGATTTCTGGCTTATAGAACTGATTCTAACCGTGTTCCAACAACCTTCTGAGTATTTTCTTCAACTATGCGTGCCAATCCAAAATCTGAGATTTTAGGATTCATTTTCTCATCCAAGAGAATGTTACTTACTTTTAAATCTCTTGTATCACCTTCACAAGAGAGTCATAATGGAGATAAAGAAGCCCTCTAACAACACCTTGAATAATATTAAAGCGTGTAGCCCAATCAAGCACTGCTCTCTTTGTCGGATCTAATCAATATTCAATGGGCACAATTAGACTTGTAATGCTATTCTTATTGACCATGAGTACTAAATATTGACATGTGTACTTAGTGAGACATAATGCATATATGAACCGAACAGAAACAAAAAGTATTTGACAGTACTGATGAGATTAAACGAGCAGGCTGAATGTCTTCCTCAGTCAAACTCCTTGGTACTTTTGACTTGACAAATTCAGTTCATGTGAAATTAACACAACTCTATGCTAGCAAGAACTTTTCATGCATCTTCATGTTAAAATGAATACAGGTAAGTATGAGTAAAAACAGTAAAATGCTGCAGATAAAATAACACACTAGCTCATTTAAAAAAATAACACACTAGCTAGTGGAACTAACCGAATAGAAAAGTGTCCAAGCTTTTGTTTGGCAAGAATTCGTAAATCAATAACTTCTCATCCTCTTTAACACAACAACCCATCATCCTAACAAGGTTTTTTTGTTGGAGATTGAAGATTAACATCATCTCATTCTTGAACTCTTCGACACCTTGTCCTGAGCTACTAGATAGTCTCTTTACTGCTATTTTCTTCCCTTCGGGTAGCATCCCCTACACGATTTTCCACATATTAGTCATTGCATCATTGCATGCATAGTCATATCTTGAACCTCAAGACATGCTATATATGTTTTTCTTAGGAAAGAAAATACCTTGTAAACTGGGCCAAAGCCTCCTTGCCCGAGTTTGTTTGTGATGCTGAAGTTGTCTGTGGCGATTAATATGCTATGAAAATCATATATCTTTAGCTCTGCAAAATCATGTTTTCCTATATATTCTCGCAGACCGTCTCTATGTTCCAAGCGTCGTGTTAATTCGGTGTATCCTAATTTTGCTAATGACACTATCAAACACAGAATTGGAAAGGAACAAGGTGCAACATTTGGGTAACAGACAATATAAATTCTTATGATGTGTAAATAATTCAACTTCCTTATCAAATTCTCTTACGCATCTGGTTAGCCCGCCACCTGTGCAAACTGAAGACTACAGCCACCAAGATGACCATAAATCCAATAGTTGTAAGGCTGCCAATTAACTTTATTGGCTTTCCTTTACCTGGAGAAAACAAAAACAAAATATTAAAAATAATTAAAAAATCTAATCAACATACAAATACAGATAAGGCTAGAAGTTAGAATCGTGAAATAGCTAGTAGCTTTACCTAGTTCTGAGTCTGCTAGGCGGACATAAAGATCTACTCCAAGTGATGGTGGAAAATGCTGAATATCAATAAGGTCCTTGTACCAGACCAAACACCCAATGTTATTAACATAAGCATAAGTCAGGCAAGAACAATTATTCAGGCACTTTATCTTGCAGTCCTCAATCTTGTCTGCCGCCACAGAATTCAGATATTCATGAAAATCGGGTACTTTCAATCTTTCCATCTTAGAAATCCATCTGATTCTATTGATGAGACTGATCCCTTTGAGCGTGTCTCACAAGACAAATTTGGTCGTCTCACACAACCTTGGGGCCAGTTTCTTTTTCTCCATTCCTCATTTGACTTGGATTTAAACCCTTTCAAACACTTGCAGATTGGTGATTCAGAAGCTTTGCAAACCCCAAACAGTCCACAGGCACCATAAACGTCACATGGGTTGTTCAATGAGTACGAGTCGAGATACCAGTTCTTGCCACTTACTGAAAAAAAAATTCCCATTATTCCTTCTGAAGATATGTCTACATATCCAAGGAAACCTGGAAGACTATCAAGACTGAAGGAATAATACCTTGTTCCCTGTGTCTCATTATCAATCAGACTATTTGGATTTTGATATTGAGCATTCACATATGAGGGTATGCCAATAAAATTTGATTTATCCCATGGCCCACTTCTCCAGTGAGGAGTAGATCTATTAATCCAAATGAACACTTGCGCTGGCAAATCTGCTGACAGTCCGAGCAAGAATATCCCAGGTGATGGAACATTTTCACTTTTCCAAGATGTCAAGAAATTCTGTTTACCAGAACTTCTATCATATCCCATCAACATGCCAGGAAGTAGTGAGTCACTAGGATTATTATAACTCTCCCACATAACAGCTCCCATAAAAATTTTGACAACAAAGTTTCCATCATCTAAGAGAACTGCAGATGAACAATTATATATATTAGCTGACCAGACATAGCTCTGTTTGCCATCTATGAGTTCCAAATTCCCATTGCTGCCCAATCTGGAAGTAGCCAAGGTGTCTGTAGCTGCAAGAGGACTAACTTTATTAGCCACCCATACATATTTACGAGGAAATATACTTTTGTGCCACAACCCCACATACTTATTAGCAGAATTGTTTGGACTGAAGAAGCCTAATTCGAATATTAGGCTAGGAGAGACTAGAGTTTGTCCCTCTGCTAATGGTGTGAAGGAGTTATGTTATACACTTCCACACCATACTGCAACGGAAGCAAACTAAAGATGAATAAAGAAAACAAACTAACACAACCTAGTTGCATCATCCCTACTTTAAAATGCTAAGCGGAAGAACAATCTCAATAATTTTCTGTTTCACAAGGTTAGCTTGGCTACTGAAAGTGCTGAAAACACCTGAACCACACACCACACAGAATTAAGTGCAGAGCAGGTTTCTTTCAAAAAGAGAAGAAAAAAATGCAGACCATGTAATGCAGAAAATTCAATGATAGTTCTGCCAATGTTTGCAAAGTCATGGCAGACAAATTCGACATTATGTTGAGATGTTAAAATCTCAATAGCATTCAAACTATCTTCTGTATGTTCTGGACTTTTGGTCACTAGCTTATAGTAACATTACTAGCTTATAGTAACATTCAAACTTAAAGTGAAAGTTTTCAACGAGTGACACAATCAACAATTGACTATTTGACTTGAACCTTATGTTTTGGAAGTAAACTCCATCCCTTAGAGAGACCCAGAATTAAGCAAAGAAACCATATGGTAGGTAGATTCAGCAGCAAACAAATTCGAGAAAAGTAAGTGAAAGCCCCGTAAATATCACCCATGACTGAAACCAATCAATCTTTACATGACAGAATCTTAAAACCCATCATCATTATCATCATCATCATCATATCACCATGGCAAACAGCTGGAATAAAACCCAGTAAAATTTGATGTAAAAGATTCAATCTTTGCAGTGTTCAGATATTTTTAAAGTAGAAACAGTCAAGTACCTGAAAGGGGTCAAGCAAATCCTCTGGCTTTTCATCTTCCTCTTCATTTTTTTCGTATTTCGCATAATAAATTACTGAGGCGATAAACTGATGATGATGATTTAATCCGCTACCTAATAATCCAATATTGTAATTTGTAAACGGGGTGCCCCACTGTTAGGACCTTTTAGTAGTAATTACTAATGTTGGCCTTACATTTATGTGGTAGCTGGTCAGGTTCTCTTAGTGTCGGGTCTCTAGAGTATGTTCTGAGCTTGAGCTATATAACCAACTTCTATTATAAGAAGAAAGCTATAAAATGAATATCAAACTTGCTCATTTATCTTCTCTTTCAATCTTGTTTAAATTCCTGTTTTAATTTGTTCTATGTTCCTTTAATTCTCTTGTTTCAATTCCTAATGGATTACGATCCTATCAATTGGTATCAGAACCAGGTCTGATTGGCTTCTCAACTCCCACCATTTCCGTCCCACCCTCCGCCCACTTTTATCCGCCGCCGCCACCACCACACTTTGCACATCCATTCTATTCGACATACCCACCACACTCTCTTTCACCTCATGCTCTTCCGGCACCACATCCCTTTCCGACAACAGTAGTACAAGACATCCTTAGTCAGCTTGATGCTATGCAGCAAACTATTGTCGATTATGGTAACAGTTGCAAGGAGGCATTTCGTCGGTCTCAGGAACGTCTCTCACAAACATCTCTCACCTCAAAATTTCCCCACCCAACCACTACCCACCACGGTACTGCTACTCCTGCAATTACCCAGTCCATAACTCGGGTTGCTTCAACTTTCCCAAATCCTCAACACCAGTCACACAAACCAACCTCTCCATCGCCCTCAGTCCCAATTTTCGCCCCCCAACGCCCATTTCCAGATCCCAAATCCTTTTCTCTCCAACAGAGATCGTTCAAGAGTGTCGGACATTGACTCGCCTTCGCCGCAACAGGTCGCGTTTCCAAAAAGAACCAACACCCACATCCTTACTCTGGTCTGGGTAGCTACTCCCGATCCAAACTGAACCGCAAACGCCGTGCTTGGGTCAATAAAGCTTCCAATGGCGGTGCCCTTCTAGAGGTGATGACAGAGATGGGTGAGCTCGGTGTGGGTCCACATAATCCGACCGCTACATCGAACCTGTCGGCGACACACCCATCTCTTTCGCCCATGATTTCTAATGTTTCCGAGTACCATGAAATAAGCCTAAACTTAGCGAACTCCAAAAGCGACGCCACAGTCGTCTCTGAGGGCCGTACGACTGTCGTCGTCGTCACTAGTACCTCCAAGCTCGACCGCGAACTTGCTAGTCTCACCATCGTTCCAACATTTCAGTCACCCGTCTCATCAGTTGTGCCACAACCCCAACTCACAGACCCACCTTGAAGATTTGATAAAACCATCAGGACTCAGGCAAAAGGTACCAATGACTGAAGCGGATGCAAATTTGTTGCAGCTTGGGTCACTATCAGCTTTTACAATTGCTCCGTCTGTGTGGTCGGTGGAGACATCATCAGCTTCAACTACATTCGGAGGTAGCATTCCAATCTCGGAGAGCTCACATTTTACTCTTTCACATGGTGAAGTGATTTTAGGCTTGGATGATGCTAGTTATGTTGTTAAGGCATCTGAAACGAGTAGTGAGGATAATGATGTTGTTGTTTTGGTTGAGCCTGGCTTCTTGGATGGTGATACTGGTGAAGCTAATTTTAGTCCTGTAGTAATATATGAAACCCTGCAATTGCATACTGAAATGGAGTTAGATGGAATCTGGCGACAATGGAAATCTACAGCTCATTCCTTGCTTGCTAGTGCACAGAATGCAAAAGAGTTGTTTTTAACTCCTACGGCAGGGCTGGAGCATAATAATGAGATGAGGATAAGTCGTGTTACTGCAGCTAGGATGTGGCAATGGCTATTTCATTGCTTCCAATTATGTTCAGTATATGATATCACCCACATACATAGTTGTTTTATAAATTACATTACCGTAAGGTCAATTAATCTGATGGCAAAAGCATTACATAGTTGTATAACGTACAAATATTTACAATTAATTAAATAAAATTATCACATTAAAATTACTATCATTACAATAATTTATTTAAAAAATTGTAAAATATTGTAAGTGAAGTAATTATCTATAATAAAATTATAATTATTTAAATAATAATTCGATTGACCACAATGATAAAAAATTTGTAGTCATATTTGTAAATGTAGATATCATATACTGAAGGCAAAATTGCTAAAATACACCTAAAATTTGGCTGAAATTGTCAATTTGCACCCCATCTTTTAAATTTAATCGTTTCTATCCAATTTTATGTCACATGTCATGCACATAAGGAGTAATGTTGTCATATTCTATTTATATTTTTCTTTAAATATATATATATATATATTATTTAAAAGGAGGATTATTTTTAATCAAATTATTTATTTACATCTTTTTTCTACATACTTAACCCTATTTGAAATTATATATTCAACATACCAACTCATTCAAATATAGTGTATTGTGTATATATATACATACATTTATATGTACACATTTATTTTTAATTTTCTATGTATTTATTTATATTTTTCTAATATCTTTTAACATACCATATCACGTAAATAATAAATATATTAATCAATAACATGTTTCGAAAAAAACAAAAAAATATAGTATCAAGTGTTCCTCTTAAGTAATTTTATTAATTTATTTTATTATTAAATATGAATAAATATATAATGACAATACTACTCCTCAAATGACTTAAAATTGGATGGAAAACATTAAATTTAACGGATGTGGAGCAAATCGGCAATTTTTACTAAATTTAGGAGGTAAATTGACTCAAATGCAAGTTCGGGATGGAAAACTAATAATTATGACCAAATTTAGAATGCAAATTGACATTTTTACCTATAGTGGTGGGTACCTAAGAAAATTCCTATATGGTTTGGATCGGAATTTGTTACACCGGCCGGTTTTCAAGCTTGTGGAGTGACTCACTTAGGCAAAAAAGCATCCGCCAAGAAGTTGGAAATCAAAACGGCATCTCGGAATGAGTCAATATTGTGGAAGGTATTAAGTTTGTGATCCTAACAATTTGCTAGTGTTTGGAAACATTAGTATACTCCAAGTATTTTTATAGTGAATTCCGGCAGCTTAGGTTTGGGACCCTCTTTCTCGCTGCTGAGAATTGAAGCTACATCCACCATGGTTGTCCTATACATATTTACAAATATGACTACAAATTTGTTATCATTGTCCTATACACAAAAAGGCTAACATGCACACATGTCATTACTTCTGATGAGGAAAATATATCACCCATTACTTCATCTACTAACTCCAGTGACCTCCCTTCATTCCACAAGTTCCATGGCTAAAAATAATCCCATTAATTGTCATTCACACCCAAAATCTGTAGACAACAATTACATTAGGATTTAGAGTATAAACTTAAATAGCCAAGGAAGCCTAACTGTTGTTCATATAAATAGAAGCTCGTATTCTTCTTATCGTCCTCCAAGTATTGTAAAGCTAGCTTCATTTTTGGAGGAGGTAGTGTTCTCAGTGTGTAGTTGAGGATGATAATTAGAGTTTGGGATGGTGAATAGAGGCAGCTTAGGTTGTGGACCATCGTTCTCACTACTTAATATCAAAGCTATATCTTCCATTGTTGGCCTATCCACAACATTGTCTTGTACACATAGAAGCCCCATATGCACATATTTCAGTACTTCTGACGAGGAGTATGAATCACCCAACATTTCATCTACCAATTCCACCCCCCTGCCTTCATTCCACAAGTTCCATGCCTGAAAAATGTTCATATATATGGCTTTAGCTATATGGAATAAACTGCTCATGAATTTACATGTGACACTACAAGTTAAAGTATGTACTTACATAAGCTAGAAAGCCTAGCTGTTGGTCATATATATAGAAGCTGGTATTCTTCTTGCCGCTAATAATTTCCAATACCAACACCCCAAAGCTGTAGACATCAGATTTTTCGGAAAATACCCCACCCATAGCGTACTCCGGGGACATATAGCCACTGCACAGGAAACAGATTAGCCTGTATCTATAAAATTGCTCCTTCTGGTTTCTGGCTTAAACAAAACTGCCATGTGTATATGAAAGTGAAAAATCAGTTATTTACCGTGTTCCCACAACCTTCAAAGTATTTTCTAGACTCTGTGTTCCTTCAACAATGCGTGATAATCCAAAATCTGATATTTTTGGATTCATATTTCCATCCAAGAGGATATTACTGACTTTTAGATCTCTATGAATCACCTTCACATAGGAATCATGATGAAGATAGATAAGCCCCTTAACAACACCCCGAATAATCTTGGAACGTGTAGCCCAATCAAGAACTGGTCTCTTTAATGGATCTAAAATCAAATATTCAGTGCACCAGTTAGAGTGCAACATTACAATCAATAATTCTATTCCATAAACATTACAAGAACCAGTGGTGACACAGGGCCTTCAGCCATTAAACCAAAATGCTAGCTGTAAATTCTAGCTAATTAGAAAAATAATAGTTGTATGAATCGAATGCATAACAGAGATCTCAGACACCAAACAATGTTAGATAGTAATAAGCATATATTAAACTTGCAGGGTACAATATCTTGCTTAGTCAAACTCAAGGACTAGGTAAGATCATCTGGCTTCATTTATAACAACATGCAGGCTTTTGAACAGAATCTTACAAAAAAGATCACAGATGAAAGAATATTAAAGAAGAAAATAAAATACATGCAGATAAACATAAAAACAAATACTGAAACTAACCAAAGAGAAAAGTATCGAGGCTTTTGTTAGGCATAAACTCATATATAAGTAACTTCTCATCTTCTTTAATGCAGCAACCCATGATCCTAACAAGGTTTTTGTGTTGAAGATTGGAGATCAAAAGCATCTCATTTTTGAACTCTTCTACACCTTGTCCTGAGCTACTAGATAGTCTCTTCACAGCTATTTCCTTCCCTTCTGGTAGCATCCCCTACATGATGTCCACAAATTCGTCATTGCATGCATGTCTATACTGCTATGTATGCTAACTTGAGAGAGAAAGTACCTTATAAACTGGACCAAAGCCTCCTTGCCCCAGTTTGTTTGTGTCGCTGAAGCTGTCTGTGGCAATTAGTATGCTTTCGAAATCATATATCTTTAGTTCTGAAAGATCATGCTTTCCTAAATATTCTCTAACATCGTCTCCATAGATCTTAAATAAACTACTTGATTCCAAGTGCGGTGTTGTTGATTCCACATCTCCTATTTTGTAGTTAAAGTATCAAATATCGAGTTGGAACACAACAAGAAGCAAGATTTGGATACCAGAAAATATTAAATTCTTTTAGTGTGCTATATAAATGACTATTTCATCTAACTCTCTTACGATTTCTATTAGCACGCCACCGGTGCAATCCGAAGACTATAGCCACCAAGATACTCAAAAATCCAATAGCTGTAAGGCTGGCAATTAACTTTATCGGCTTTCCTTCACCTGACAAGAAAAAAAATCAAAAACAAACATTGCAAAGAAGTAAAGGTCGCATAAGCTATTATCATTTACCATGTTTTGAGTCTGCTAGTCGGACATAAAGATCTTCTCCCAAAGACGAAAATTGTTGTATATCAATAAGGTCTTTGTACCAGGCCAAACACCCTATTTTATTAACATATGCATAAGCCAGGCAAGAACAATTACTCTGGCACTGTATCTTGCAGTCCTCAAACTTGTCAGAAGCCAAAGAACTCAGATATTCATGAAAATCCGGTACTTTCAATCTTTCCAACTTCCAAAACCCATCTTTTCCTTTTGATGCTACGGATTCATTTGTCTGCGTCTCACATGACAAACTTGTTTGTCTCACACAGCCTCTTGTCCAGATTCTTCTGCTCCATTCCTCATTTGACTTCGGTATAAACCCATTCAAACACTTGCATATTGGAGATTCAGAAGCTGTGCAAACCCCGAAAGGGCCACAGGCACCATAATTGTCACAAGGGCTTTTCCATGACTCCCAGTCAAGATACCAGCTTTTCTCACTTTCTGAATACATTTGCTGCAGTACTCCGTCTGAAGATATGTCCATATATGCAAAAACGTTGTGACCTGGAACTGTGTTTGAAGCTTTTGAGTTATACCTTGTTCCTGGTGTCACACCAATATACTTCGATTGATCCCAAGGCCCACTTCTCCAGTGGGGAATAGATCCATTTATCCAAATGAACGATTGTGGTGGCAACTCTGCTGACAGTCCGACCTTAAATATCCCCAGGGATGGATCGTTATCACCTTCCCAAGATGTCAAGAAAATCTGCTTTCCCAGCATGCTTGGGAGAAGTGAGTCACTAGGATTATTGAAACTTTCCCAAATATCAGCTCCAGTAACATGTTTTGCAACAAAGTTTCCATTATCTAAGAGAACTGCAGATGAACAATTAGATATATTGGCTGACCAGACATACCTATGTTTTCTATCAACTAACTCCAGATTCCCATTGCTGCCAATTCTCAAAGTAGTCAAAGTATCTGTAGCTGCAAGAGGAATAACTCTGTTAGCCACCCATACATATTTACGAGGAAATATGCTTTTGTGCCACAACCCCACATAAGTATTAGCAGAACTGTTTGGACTGAAGAAACCCAATTCAAAAATTCGGCCAGGGGAGACTAGAGTTTGTCCAATTGCTAATGGTTTGGAATTAGTGATCTCATAAACTTCAACACAATAACAATGAGATCTAAGCAAGTTCAAGATCAAGAACAACAGTAACAAAATAATGGAATTCAAACTTCTAACCATCTCTGATCTAAAATATAGACATGCCATCAGACTAAACTTGTCGATGCGAAACAAAATGATAAATATTCAAGCTTTGTTATATAGTTACAGAACATTGGATAATGACGATTGAATGGAGGACTAATGAGCTCCACAAAGACTTAAGGATTCAGGATTGTACCTCTTTGGGTGCAGCATTTAAGAGCAGAATAAGATAGTCACCAACTTCATTAATTGATCTTATGAGCAATCAAGATCAAAGCTTTCCAAGATGGGTACGTCCCAAATTGATCCATTGCATAAGTACCAGAACTATTTGGACTGAAGAAGGCAAGAAGCCAGGAGAGACTAGAGTTAGTAACTAATCAGGGTACTAAAAGGCACCTGGCCACGCAGAATTCAACTTAAACCAGCTAACTGAGGAAGTTCAAAGATAGTTCTGCCAATGCTTGCAAAGTCATGGCAGACAAATTTGACATTATGTTGAGTTGTTATCATCTCACTAAAATTCAAACTATCTCTTCTCTATCTTATCAGGTCACTTTCAGTAACAACATCTGAGAAAAATGATTGAGCTTCAAGTCTAGGAAGTACGATAGTTGCATACTAAAAGAGACCCATATTACATGCAAAGAAAGTATCTGATAGGTAACATCTGGCACCAAGAAATTCAGATTAGGTAAATGAAACCCAGTAAATATCAATGTCTAAAACCAATCAATCTCTCCACATGAAAAAATCACAACACCCAATAATGGTGTAAAAGATTGAAACTTTGTAACAATGATTCAAAAGATTGAAGCTTTACAGTGTTCAGTACCTGAAACAAGGACTGTCGGAGACCCAAAAGCCGCCATTGCGGCTTTCCTTCTTCTTCTTCTTCATGTTGGTTGTGAATGAATAAATATCATCGGCGCGATTAAAAACTTATATTTACCCGAATTTTGATAGAAATCAGAATGAAGACTTTAATTATAGGTTGTCAGTTATTATTATTATTATTATTATTATTATTATTATTATTATTATTATTATTATTATTATTATTATTATTATTATTATTATTATTATTATTATTATTCTCTAATGAGAATTACTAAGTTGAAGAATAGTCGAAGACTTTTTGTTCTGACAAGTACTTAATATATAAGTTCAAACTTCAAACTTAAAAGTTCTCACACAATGAAGTTTCGCTCACATTTAGTCGAATATTTGATTTGGGGAAGAAGTTCCATTTTCAAAAAATTAGCTTAAATGAGGTTTAATTGAGAGTTGATTCCATGCACGGGCCATGAATATACACGGGTAAAAATTGCAACCACGCGCTCCAACACCCGTTTATCTCTGCCACTCTTTCTGCTCCCAAACCCGCCACCCTCGTTTGATTAGTTCTAGCATCACCTCCTCCACCAGAGTACTAGAGTTTTGAAAAAAAAATCCCTCTCCTTAATTTCCACAACCTCCCTCATCTTGGCCATGTCGTCTCTTGCTGCCGAGAAGGCGGCCTTCTACTTCAACCTGACCTTCCAGATCCAGCATCTTCCTTATCCAATCGATCACAAGCATACTCCCTTCACTTCTTCTGTCTTAGTCAGATGGCCAAAATCCCACAACCTCACCTGCCACGATGTCACTGCGCCTGGCCTCCTCCACTCCCACCTCGACGTCACCGCATTTGGCGCTTGCTCCTCTTTGCCTTCTCCTCCGATTCATGCCACCACACCCCACCGCCACCCTTTACTTTCTGAAAAGCTGCGAAGGCTTCGATCTCACTCACGTAGCAGAAGCAGAACTAGAGTTTGATCTCAGACGCGTAAAAATTTGTTCCACGTGTTCAATTGAACGGCTAAGATGCCCTGCGTATATGGGCGGCCCATGCACCAAATACGTTTCAGGTTTAATTAGAGCAATTGAAAAGAGGTTACTTGTCAAATATAACTCAACAGTGTGCATTAAGTTTTGTTACTATAATTTTCGATACAAAGTATTACCTACCCTAAAGATAACAGGGGTTGTGACTTACACAGATACACACTTACACCTTCAGTGATATATTGCACGTTGCTTAACGTCCTTCATCATAGTAATTGCTAGCTTCGTTGAAGGAGGAATTAGTATTCTCAAGGTGTGGTTGAGGATGATAAGTTGAGTTTTGGATAGTGAAAACAAGCAGCTTAGGTTGTGGACCATCTTTCTTGCTGCTTCAAATTGAAGCTACATTAGGTATCATAGTATAAACTTACATACGCTAGAAAACCTTGTTGTTTGTGATAGGAACACAAAGTGTGACGTTCTTAATGTGATTATGCCATATTCTTACTCTTGTTACTTCTTATTTAGTATGTTTTAAAGTTATTTTGTTAGAATAAGTGTCTAGGTGGAGCTTAGCTCGGATATGAGTGAATTGATGATGAAATCGTGCTAAGTGTTAAGAAATCCTTATTGAGATATGATTCATTGTTCGAGTAGGATTCATCATTTCCTATTTCTTTGTTTCTAACGTACTAATTCTTATTAAGAAAGAAAATTCCATGTTGGAGAATGAAAGCAATCCTAGTTGCGCAAGGAATAAGGCTCCCGTGCGGCATTGGAGATGGATTCTAAAACCAAATTGGAGATGGATTTCCAAGGTTTATATGAATATATTTTTGTGCATATAAATCAGAATTATTAAAGAGAAGAAGATATGCACTTAAAAGCCCAATCCATACAATAATCAAAAAGTTGTCAAGATTCGTAGTCCAACTTTGACGGGGTCCCCTGGACAGCTCAGATCGCATTAGAAGACGTACCATATATGGATAGAAATCTGTGTGAGTCTAGTTTCTGTATGATTTGGAATCGAATCGATATCTTATTCTACAGGGAGATATAACTGAATCATTACTCTGAGGTCCAGTGGACCTTGTTTCTCCTATATATAGAAGCACGAATCTATATTAGAATTACCATGAATTCTTGCACTAAAGAATGTCAAAGAAGTCATGCAGCAAATAAATGAGAAGAGGTAAGAAAGTCAAAGAAGTCATGCAGCAAATAAATGAGAAGAGATAAGAAAAATCAAACAATGCTGCAACAATTAAAATTCTTGCTACCTCCCTAATTCAAAGGAGGAAATTCGTGAAAAACAAATCAGCATTAAAAGAGGAAGAAGATATGACAATTAATGTCCAATCCTTATCAGAATCAAAATTCTGCCAATGCAGGTCATCCAACTTTGACGGGTTCTCTTGGACAGCTCACAATGACTCAGACAATGTATGATTATGGATGAAAAGCTATGGAAGTCTATTTTCAAATGCAATTGTAATCACCTCAATAACTATTTTTTAGCGAAAGTTATGGCGGCAACAAGGCACACACGTTAGCTCTGCCGAATTGAGAAAATCTAGGAAACTTAAACCAATTTGGTTTCAACTTTGTGGACTTTGTGGCCGGCCTCCCTTTGGTTTTTCCTATATATATAACACCTCATTTCCACAGAAAAAATCATCAACCTTGCTCACAAGTATAGCCAAAGCTCTGCCCAAACACTTTCATTCACCAAGAACCATAGAATCCAAATTCACCACCCTTCACCATATTTTCTGTCCAAATCTTGGGAGCCTAAGATACCATACTCTTGAAGGTTTCGTGCTACCTTTGTAAGCTAGGAAGTAGTGAGTCACTAGGATTATTAAAACTCTCCCACATAACAGCTCCCACAACATTTTTGACAACAAAGTTTCCATCATCTAAGAGAACTGCAGATGAACAATTAGAGATATTGGTTGACCAGACATACCTATGTTTTCTATCAACTAACTCCAGATTCCCATTGCTGCCAATTGTCAAAGTAGCCAAAGTATCTGTAGTTGCAAGAGGAATAACTCTGTTAGCCACCCATACATATTTACGAGGAAATATGCTTTTGTACCACAACCCCACATAAGTACTAGCAGAACTGTTTGGACTAAAGAAACCCAATTCAAAAATTCGGCCAGGGGAGACTAGAGTCTGTCCAATCGCTAATGGTTTGGAATTAGTGATCTCATAAACTTCAGCACAATAACACTGAGAACTAAGCAAGTTCAAGATCAAGAACAACAGTAACAAAATAATGGAATTCAAACCTCTAACCATCTTTGATCTAGAATACAAACAGGCCATCAGACTAAACTTGTCGATGCAAAACAAAATGATAAATATTCAAACTTTGTTATATAGTTGCAGAACATTGGATCTATACAGCTGTCATCATCACTGTGACAATTATGTCATTTCAAGTTGTATAATGACCAAGGTTCCAAAAAACCTATAGTGCCTAGAAAGTTTCGAATTGTTAAATATTTATTTATTTTTATATATGTATTTAATACTATTTATATGATTAAAAATATATAATGAGTAAAAAAGTATTCGATATTAATGTTTAAAATAGTCTCAACTCATAATAATTTAAAGTTCGAAGTTTATATCATAATATTAGAACAAAAGGTAAAATTAAAACAAATTGAATACTAAATCTCAATTTATATTCTTCTCAAAATCCTCTCGTAACTCATTTTTCAAATGTGATTTAAAATAAATAAATATATATATATATATAAAGTCAAACCGTCTAGGACCGTTTAGGCGGCTGCCTAATCACTTGACTATCAAGGACGACCGAATAGCCAAAAAAACGAAACGGTGATAGGTGGCCTAGGCGGCCATTTTTTAAGAACACTGATAATGACGATGTAATGGATGACTAATGAGCACCACAAAGACGTAAGGATTCAAATTTGTACCTTTTTAGGTGCAGCATTTAAGAGCAGAATAAGATAGTCACCAAGTTCATTAATTGATCTTATGAGCAATCAAGATCAAAGCTTTCCAAGATGGGTACGTCCCATTGCATAAGTACCAGAACTATTTGGACTGAAGAAGGCAAGAAGCCAGGAGAAACTAGAGTTAGTAACTAATCAGGGTACTAAAAGGCACTGGCCTCGCAGAGTTTAACTTAAACCAGTTAACTGAGAAAGTTCAATGGTAGTTCTGCCAATGCTTGCACAGTCATGGCAGACAAATTTGACATTATGTTGAGTTATTATCATCTCACTAAAATTCAAACTATCTCTTCTCTATCTTATCTGGTCACTTTCAGTAACAACATTTAAGAAAAAGGATTGAGCTTCAAGTCTAGGAAGCAGTATACGATAGTTGCATTGCATACTAAAAAGAGACCAAGATTGCATGCAAAGAAAGTATCTGATAGGTAACATGCATCTGGCACCAAGAAATTCAGATTAGGTAAATGAAACCCAGTAAATAAAAATGTCTAAAATCAATCAATCTCCACATGAAAAAATCACAACACCCAATAATGATGTAAAAGATTGAAACTTTGCAACAATTAATTCAAAAGATTAAAACTTTGCAATGTTCAGTGCCTGAAACAAGGTCTGTCGGAGATCCAACAAGCCGCCCTTGACGGCTTTCCTTCTTCTTCTTCCAGGAAACCTTTTTATTTTATAAAAGAAAATAATATAGTCAAAGTCCAAGGAAAATGGCCAAGTTATTAAAAAAACGTTTTCTTTTAATGATTTGGTGGTTCTGGGATGTGGGGATGGGATAGCAGCTATTTTTGGACATAGCCCTCCTGAGGAGACTATTTCTGGTTCAGGGGTTGTTTCGAATTCTACTATTGCCATTCCTAGTAGTTCTGATGATTCAGTAATTATTGCTGATAATACTTCAAATATTGTTGAGGAACTTTTTCATGCGAATAGCATAGTTGAAGATGATAGTGGACTGCCTTCTCCTAGTAGAAAAGGTGTGTTTGATGATTAAATGATTTACACCAATCTCTAGCTCTCTTTGTTTATCAATGGTGAAGTTTATTTTCTGGAATCAAGAGGTGCTGGTGGTGATGACTTTAGGTCTGCTATTGCAGACATTGTTAGAATTAATCATGTTGATATTCTTGCTGTTTGTGAACCTCGTGTTCCTTTCTCTAGGCCAAGTGATGCTTTGTTTAAGCTTGGCTTTACTGATTCTAAGATTGTTCAGGCTAATGGTTTCTCTGGTGGTTTATGGTTGTTGTGGGATAAAAACAAGATTTATGTTGACTTCATTGATAAAACCTCTCATTCTATTTCCATTAAAGTCTCTGCTGATAGAAAACCTCCTTGGATGCTTAATGTCATTTATGGTAGCCCCACTCATACTGTTAGAGCTACTCTTTGGCCCTATTAAGAAATCATGACTTCTACTGCTCTTCCTAGTGTGATTATTGGTAATTTCAATGAATTGTTCTCTGCTGCTGACAAGAATTGTGGACCTCTTTCTGGAAGTTTTTGTTGATTGAGAGAAAGGTGAATAATAATGCCATGATTGAAATGGGTTTTTCTGGTTCATGTTACACTTGGAGCAAGAAAGATTGGATAGAGGCTTTTACACTTGTAATTGGAGAACTACCTTCCATGAGGCTTTCATCCAACACTGGCCTAAAACCAAGTCTGACCACTGCCCTATCCTAAAACCAAATGAATAATAATTCCAATAATAGTGTGAATAGAAGAATGTCTCCTTTTCGATTTCAAGCTATGTGGTTCAACTATGCTCAGTATTCTGACTTTGTTGATGCCACCTAGAAGTCGATGGATGGTGAGTTTCCTGTCAAAGTGAAAAACACGCTTCTGCTTTATCTAAATGGAGCAAGGAGGTTTTTGGTAACTTATTTCTGAAAAAGAAGAGACTTTTAGCACGAATCAGTGGAATTCAGAAAGCTTTGGATAGATTTGATAAGACTACAAAACAAGTGACCCTACATTCGGTGGAACTTTCTGACCCTGCAATTGGTGAACTTTGTGAACTTGCAAGCGTAAACATAGATGAATAGGACATAAAACAAGTGGCTCTTTTCTTAGAGTTTTTTCCTATCTGTTTAAATCATGTTTTTTTTTCCAATGGAGATGACTGGGGCATCATTATACTTGGGAGACTAATAAAATATAGACTTTTTTTTTTCAAGAGTTGAGAACTTACCAAGTTTGGCACTTTTGGCCTTCATTCACGTCTTTGGTACTGATATCATACAAAATGTATGGTAGTTAAAGTATATGCTATGCTATGCTACCCTTAGAAAAATGCTAAACACCCCAAAAGATTATACAAGAAAACATATATCAAATGATGTGGCATGTGCCACTTCATTCACCTTAATCCTAATAATATCCAACATGTCTATTTGTTAAAAATTTAGGGCTTCTTATAAAAAACTCACATTCCATACATTAAATTAGAAAAAAGTCAGGTAAGATTTCAAAATTAGAAAAAAAATCATATTCTTAAATCTCGTATAGCATTGCCACTAAAGTTGGAAGTATTTACAAGAATGCCACTATAGCTATCTCTCAGCCTGAAACAACTGAGGAGGTGCAGAATTCAGCGACGCAGAGTGAAGGCACGGGTTAGTCGGCGGCCGGTTTGAGGCTCAGTGGAGGTGCAGAATTCAGGCGCGGGAGGGAGGCGCAAGAGATGGAGTCATGGTTTGACGGTAGAGGTGCGGGGTGGAGACGTGCGTGAGTTGTGGTTTGACAATGGAGGTGCGGGGTGCAGACGCGGGGTGGAGGTGTGAGGTTGAGACGCGAGATTGAGTCGTGGTTTGACAATGGAGGCGCGGGGTGGAAGCGCAGGTTCACGGAAGATACACATATGCTGATTTTGAACGAATTTACCACTACTGCTATCACAGTAGCTATCACATTGTGTGTCAGATTAGCTATCACACTACCTGTCACAACAGAAAGTTAGTGTGACATCGGTTGTGACAGAAGGTGTGATAGTGGGTGTGACAAGGGTTGTGACAACGTGAGTTGTGGTTTGACAATGGAGGTGCAGGGTGGAGACGCGGGGTGGAGGTGCGAGTTTGAGACGCGATATTGAGTCATGTTTGATAATGGAGGCGCGGGGTGGAGATGCGGGGTGGAGGCGCATGTTCACTGCGGAAGATACACATATGCTGATGTTGAACGAATTTACCGCTGCTGCTATCACAGTAGCTATCACATTGTGTGTCACATTAGCTATCACACTACCTGTCACAGTAGAAAGTTAGTGTGACATCGGTTGTGACAGCATGTGTGACAGTGGGTGTAATAGGCTAGGGGTTGTGACAGCGTGAGTTGTGGTTTGACAATGGAGGTCCGAGGTGGAGACGCGGGGTGGAGGTGCGAGGTTGAGACGCAAGATTGAGTCGTGGTTTGACAATGGAGGCGCGGGGTGGAGGTGCGAGGTTGAGACGCAAGATTGAGTCGTGGTTTGACAATGGAGGCGCGGGGTGGAGATGCCGGGTGGAGGCGCAGGTTCACGGAAGATGTACATATGCTGATGTTGAACGAATTTACCACAGTAGCTATCACATTGTGTGTCACATTAGCTATCACACTACCTGTCAGATCAGAAAGTTAGTGTGACAACAGATGTGACAGTGGGTGTGACAGCGGTTACGACAACAGGTGTGACAGTTAGTGTGATAATGGTTGTGACAGCGGTTGTGACAGCGGTTGTGACAGAAGGTGTGACTGGTAGTGTGACAGAAGGTGTGACAGGTAGTGTGACAGTGGGTGTGGCAGGTAGTGTGACAGGAGGTGTGACATGTAGTGTGACAGAGGTTGTGAAAGTGGGTGTGACAGGTAGTGTGACAGGTAGTGTGACAGTGGTTGTGATAATAGTTGTTGCATCTTGTACAGTTAGTTGATTCAGAGTGGGTAATATATCAAATGAAAGAATGGAGCGAGATCTTTCTAACGGTACCAATTTCGTCAAAATCTATCGCCGGACGAGAAAGTTATGGCCGAAATTAGAAAAAGACAAAAAATAGTGAGAAAGGGAAAAACAGTCCATAAAATATTTTTAAGTGATTTTTTCTAATTTTGTTGACTTTTTTTTATAATTTCCACTTAAATGTGATTATCTTTTTATAATTAATTCATAAGTAATGACTTTTTTCTAATATAAGTTGGGAGATAGTACTTTTTTCTAATTTGCCGAAAAAAAAAACTGATTTGATTTTGGGTATAATCATCACCTCTAGGTTCATCATTACCTAGTCATCCACTCACTTCCTCCTTTATCACATACTTTCTCATTTATCACTCACTTCTTCCATAACCACATACTTCCTCATTTATCACCAACTTCTTCCATAACCAATCACCTCACTCACTACACCATTATCTCGCACTTTTCTTTACTTTTTCCACTATCATTCTTCTCTACAAAAACCTCTATTATCACCACCACCAAGGGGAAAAAGAGAGGGAGGAATATAACTTTTCCATCTACTCATCTCATTCTAAAAACACCAAGTTTCATCACCTCATCATCCACTGTTTTTCACACCCCATCATCAAGCAAGGAGGAATGAGAGGAGTCTAGCATCATTTGAGGATCTCCATCACCACCACCTTCATCACCACCATGTCAAGACCTTCATGAGTTCATCCACATCATCCTCAACTTGAGATTCACTAGTCACCTCTCTACTCTCTCTCTTTACTTTGATGTTCATAAACATGTTGAAGCTTGATATGAGCACTTTGTGCTACGTTCTTAATATGTTTTTACCTCTATTTGTACTTTTCTTAGCCCTTATTGTTGTATTATTGAGTCATTGAGTCACAATAGGAGTCTAGGATGGTTATGGATGTGTATTTGTGCTTAAACGAGTTAAAAACAAAGAATTGGTCTAGAGTCCTAGTTTGAGTAGGAATCCTTATAGGACTAGGAAACCTAGTTGAATTAGGAGTCTTCATCTTTTTTGGTCGCATTGGCTATATCTTAAGAGTCCTGTTTGCATTAGGAATCCTTGTTAGACTAGGAAACGTACCATTTGGGAAAGTCCTACTTGAACTCAAACTCTTATTACTAAACTTTCATAAATGAACTTTCTTGTTCTAGTAACTTACTTATTCTAGTAAGTTTCTTTTTTGCAAATTAGAAACTTTCCTAATCTAGTTGAGCTCATCTATTACATGTGTCTTTTTAAGATAACAAATGTCTAGATTAAGACATAAGTTTCGAAATGTATTATCTCTTCTTATTAATTTTAGTTCTTATTTTCAGATTTGAAGAGATAATTCAAGGAATAAAGAAGACCAATGCCATGCAAGACCCTTGAGGATTTGTAGGAGTTCAATGTCGTGTGAGATAGGAAGAGAATAGCACACGGCAAAGCTTGAGGAAGAAGCCTCTCACGGCTTGATGAAATGAAGGAGGCCATGCACTACATGGAGAGCTAACTCACGAAATGAGAAGTATAGATAAACAAGGAGTTGCTGTCCATATCCAAGGAGAAGAAGGAGTTATGCCGTGAATACCATTCAGGATTTAAAGGGAATTAATTTTGGATTTGATGAGATAATACAAAGCTTGAGGAAAAGAAGGAAGTTGTGTGCAACAAGGAAGCTTTGTTGCCATCCATATTCATCAAGGAAAAGAAGTCCAAGTCGTGTGAAGCTTTGGAGATTATCTAGGAGATGTCGTGCCTTTAAATCAACTAAGGGAAAGGAGTCCAGTCGTGTAACCCTAGAGAATAAAGGAGATAAGAGCTTATTCTACAAGGAAAATATGGCAGCCATTCGATCTCATCATTGAAGAGGCATCCTAGCCGTGCATTCTCCATGGATCAACCCACAATGCCGAGCTGCTCTCCTCCTCCTTCCTCTATATAAGGCACGGCCTCCCTCACAATTCATTAGCTCAATTCTCTCACAAACAAAGCCAAAATTCTGCCAAAATATATCTAGAAAATTCAAGCCACAAATCTTCATCCATCACCACAAAACCGTGCTCATCTTCCTCCTCTCCAAATCGGAATCATCGTTGCTTCATCCATGGCTTGTAATTTTTATTTAGGTTTTCTGCAAATTTCGAATTCAATGTATGAATTATTGGATGATTATTTTGGTTATATATGAAGAACATAAATTCAGACTTATTTGGTTTTATGTTTTGATTGTATGAACTCATGAAATATGTGTGTATGCCGTGTGTTATGTCTTAGGGCAGTAGGATTTTTGATTTCTTTTTAGGTTTTATTTTGATTGATTCCTTGAATTTGTACATATAAATCAATGCTTGAGGAAGCCAAGGTCATGGTTCTCCTAAGGTTGCGATTTAATTCACCAAAGTGTTCATTGATTGAATATGCGCTTCGTGTTTCAATTATTGATACTTGTTTAGGGTTGTGATAATTCTAGGAATTTGCATGCTTAATCAAGATGAGTGAGGCCATGCTTGCTTACATGTCTCCAATTTGACTTAATATGTTCATGTGCTACTTTGTTGTTTAACTAGTACGCTTCGTTGTGTTGAACTCTTTTTAGCATATGTTTAGGATTGAACGCTTCATTGATTCTAAATAATTAAGAAGTCTTAACGATTAGATGAACTGCTTCGGACTCTAATTAGAATTGGAATTGAAATGGACTTATAAAGAATCGAAATTGTTGCTGCCTATATGTTGTTCTATGCGTGTCATACATGTTTCATGAGTAGAGTTCGTGTTTTGCTTATGTGATGAGTGGTAGATGAATTATATATAAGTAATTTAGGATTTATTTTAAGTTGTAGTTTTAGAATTCAAATCAAATCCCCCATTAACATGATAAGTGTTGAGTCCCTTTTGATTCCCCGGACTGAACGATCTCTGCTTATTCTATACTAAGATGATGTTTTTCAGGGTATTTTATAGACGTTCTAACAAAACGATCTATCAAAGCTTGTGTATTTGGTTATGAGTGAGTAGTTAGTTTGTTAGGCCTAGGGTGAAAGCCCTAGCCAATCTTGTATGACATTGATATAAATATTTTGTTTGATGCACTTTTCATTAGCACTCTAATATGATAGTTCAAAAGTTAAACATTCGTGCTTAAACTTAATCAATTTGGGTATGATTGTTTGCCATGACATGATGATTGATTAAGGCTTGATTAACCTTAGTTGTTTGAAGCATGATAGCATATCATATGTGCATATTAGAATTGTGAACTACAATCACTTAGAGATATGCATGGTTGGTTTGCATGATTTCTTCATCTCCAAATTTTATGCACTTAGGGTAATGCATTTGATACTTAACTGGATTCATATGCATGACTTGAGTAGTTAAGTACTACATCCGAGAGGGATACAAGGAGATAATTTGCTAGGTAGAGTGGCATCATTCAATTTAGTAGCATCATTGTTCACAAGAGAAGCTAGAGGTGGAAACCTTAAGTCCTAACTCTCATCAATTTCATCACATCTAGTTTCGCATAGCCTAGTTTACATTTTAAGTAGTCATTTAGTTTTTAGAAGTAACTCCACATCCGAAACAAATGTGAATCACTACACCATCTTGTATATATCCACCATGAATTTGGGTTCACTTGTAAGCCTTGATTTGTGACTTGTACATTTACATATTCTTCTAGCATCCCTTAGGCTCTCCTAGCTAGAGAGGATTTTTCCAATCCCTTAGATATGACATCCCCCTACTCACAATCTCACTACACTATAACTTGACCATTTATACCTGAGGGTGGCCTTTAAGTCGACAGTTCACTTTGATATCTTGGTGTAGTGGTCGAAAAAGGTTAATATGGTTCTTGGTAGGTCATGAAGAGAGATTGCCTCTTGGCAATTTAAGGTTTAAGTGTTGTAGTCAGTAGTAACAAATTTCTTTGTCATTTATAAAGTTAATATTGTTTTACTTCGGTGTGTGAATTAGAAGCTTTGTACTTGTTTTGGTGATTTTGTTGACGTAGCGAGAATAAGAGGTCACTAGGCCAAAAAAGGCCTTCATACCACACCATTCAGACAACATATGTTTTGGTATGTTGTTAGAATGCTTATCAACTTCTTTAGACAACATATAATCTTAGAAGTGATGTTTGAAGAGGGTGGTTATTGTACAATGTTTAAGAGTTTTCAACTTTTCTTGAACTCAAATAAATTTGAGAAACTTCAGACAACATATTAACATTATAAGCTGACTGAATATTTAGTGGGACATAAAAGTTAACATTATATGAACCGGTGAGTAAACCTCATTTGTTGCCAATTAATTTGAGTTGTTGACATCGTCCGTATATCATCAACTTATAAAAATTGTTCTAAAATATATTTTTATTTTAATTACATGAACTTGATCATCTACGGTTCATGGGTAAGTGAAAATGAAATTTTAATAAAATGATTTTAAATTTTATGGTGATCATGGACTAAGGTTAATGTCAAGAATAAAATCGGATTATGCATGTTATTATTAATATAGTATGGTCTATTTGTGTGTATATATATATTAATGGTAATAACAATATACATATACACGTTGCTATATTATATTTTATATTGTATTGTTGTGTAATTTGTTAAAGTTGGTGGATGGGACCGGAATGAAGGAAAATGTACATTTCGATAAATTGGTTTATTAAATGTGGTTATTTGATAATGATGGTGGAATGGATTGAAATAAAATAAAATGTACCTTCCGGTAAATTGGTTCATTGGTATAATTTTGTTAAATTGTGTCGTTGTGTGAGTCACTTGGATTTAGATACAACATTATCATATAGGGATTGATATGTTACACGTGTTGATTTTTTAACATTCGAATCTTGTTAAAAAGGATTTTTTGGTCTTCGGACATGGGTCACAGTGGTGACTGTGGCAATGAAATCGGGAATCAAGCTTTTAGCCGGGTAATTGGTTACGATTAGTTAGAGTTATAGTATGTCAGATGTTGCACAACATGGGGGTAACCTAGTGGAGTTACATGTGTCTCATGAGTGCATAATTTGAATGAAAATTGTCATATTTCTTGTTAGTTGATGTGTTGAAGTCTAAGTTCCAGGTAGGTAATTATATGATTTATGTGGTAATTATCCAATTGCATATTTATATGATATACAGCTTGAGTACATGATGTGGTTTACTCATACGGGGTTTATAAACTTACCGGGTTTATGTTCATAGCCCGGTGCCCCATTCTATGGTGTAGGGGTTGGTCTTGCATGTGAGGGTCAACGAGAATGAGGCACTGATGGTGCAGTGATAGCTATGAGGTGAGGAACTTGTCTTCGGTGGTTTTTCTTTTAGTTGTAATAAGGTGTCACAACCCCAAATTTTGAATAATGAAAATTCAAAATCAAGGTTGCGAAACTCCAAAATAACCTCAATATAATTGAAGCTACATTACAGCAGCTGAATATCCAACACCAAGTTTAAACAAACAACTTAGTTTACAACTTAAACACAAACTCACAATTTACGTCAAGTAAATAAATATAGTTTGTAGTTCCTCTCAACCCTCACCAAAAACTAAAAGAAACTGCAGCAAAGACGGCAATAGCTGGGCCCCACTGCCTAGCTGCATAACCCTCCACAGCTACTAGATATCACCTTCAGCTCGATTCCCTGCACCATTGATTGGTACACTGAGATTACAAACAGAAACCCGACAATATGAATTCAACATCAATAACCATGACAACACTATCACCACACCCACACATATAACATCATTTTCCACAATCAGCAAAATTCTCAATCCATCATGAACACACAGTCGACAACAACAACATCACAACGAATGTCACAACAACATCACCAACAACCAACCCACACTCACACAACATTGGAAATGAATACCAACACACACTCACACAGTTTTCTGGGGTTTACAACAAACTTCTTAACGCCCCCACACACTCACAATTCACAACACCACAAGAAAACTCCCAACATAACACACAACAATAATACCCACTCACACAAAGATGCAA
This sequence comes from Argentina anserina, assembly GCF_933775445.1. NCBI lineage: Eukaryota > Viridiplantae > Streptophyta > Magnoliopsida > Rosales > Rosaceae > Argentina > Argentina anserina. The sequence goes on from NC_065876.1 coordinate 18,249,860, forward strand.
GCAAACAATTAGTGAATCCTGCTTGAAAGCGTACTTCAGGAATTCATGTAACTAGAAAATATGATAGTATAATCCCTGCATAAAATTTACTTTAGGAGATCATACTTATAAAAGAAAAGCACGAAAGGAAAGTTAGTGATTCCTGCAAAATAGCGTAGTTCGGAAAATCACTTAACATACAAATAAAATTAAAGAAGTAAGAAAACAATATTACAACACAACCAATAGCACCGACAACATCGCTACTTAACAGTTAACATAGCCCTTAACCATTAACTCTTTAAAACCATTTTTAATAAAATCTCATTTTACTTATCCATGGACTATATAGTCGATCAAATCCATATATTTTAAAACAAAACATATTTCAGAATGATTTTATTGATTAATGATCCTAGGACTATGTTAACACACTCAATACAACACTACAACATCACACAAACCAACAACGATATTGACACATCCACAACTAAATCCATTTTACCAGGAGGTAAATCTCCTACTCTCCCGGTCCATTCTTCCACAAACACTACTCAACACAAACCAATACAACACATAACAACATCAATGATACCGGAAGGTACATTTTATTCCATTCCGGCCAAACAACACTTTCACTATACAGTTATTCCATCCACGAACCTCCATTTTATCAAGAGGTACATTTTATTCTCTCTCGGTCTCATCATTCACACAATATTATCCGACAAAAGCATACACAATATAATCTCACAATTAATAAAGCATCACTATATAAACAATGTCAATATATGTACATTATAGTCACCATTTTAATGTACATATATATAACCCAATATATATCACAATCTCAAAATAAATTATAAGAAGTAATTTACTTAAATAGAAAAAAGTGTTAGTATACTTGAACTTAGTCACCTGATAGGAACACAAAGTGTGACGTTCTTAATGTTTATATGCCCTATTCTTATGCTTTGTTACTTCTTATTTAGTTGCTTTAGGTTCATATTTGACATATGTATGTTCTAAGTAGAGCTATTTCGAATTGAGATGAATTGATGATGAAATTGTGCTAAGTGTTAGAACTCCTGATTGAGCTAGGATTCCTTACTCGACTAGGACTCTACTTTCCTATTTTCATTCTTTCCTATTCCTTAATCGACGATTTCTTTTCAGGAAAGACAAATCATATTTGGAAAGAAAGGAAAGTTGCCGAGTTGCATTCCTAGTTGAACAAGGAAATCATATTCGAGTTGAAGAAAGAGAAGAGGAGGCCGGCCTAGCTACTCCTAGTTGGACCAAGAGATTGCCGTGCAGCCCTTAAAGAGATCTCCCTATTGGACTTGGTTTCCTACATCAAGTTGGATATGGAGTACATAAATCAAATCCATAACAAAAAGGATTTCGGTTTCCCAATTGGATTCTATTTCCTTTTGGCACAGCAAGAAGGCTTCCTACACCTCTATATATAGAGGTCGGCCTCTCCATTCAGGATGATCATCAGCCCTACACATAAACACAAGCCTAGCTTTGCCGAATCCATCCTTCATCCTTCCAAGAAATCCTAAAACCGATTCCACCATTCTCCACCTTTATCTATAGCCTTGAAGCACGATTGAGAAGAGGTTTCATCCATAGAAGTCTTGGCTACACCTTGTAGGATCGATTGATTGATAAAGTGTAACCATGATTCTCTCTTTATTTCAATTCGGTTTTTGGTTTTATTCTTGTTCTTGGATGAGTTGCGATTTGTGTAGAGTAATCTTGTATCAATTTTGTCTATGAAATAGCTACTTGATTCAACTTATGTAGAGGATTCGAAATTATGTTTTGGTTTTATGGAATTTCTGTTTGTTTTGGTTTCTGCCGAACCTTGTTCTTGATCAATTTTGATTTCTAAGTGTTATGTGTACGATTGTAGCATGATATTTAGGTTGTTGGATTAAAGACTTATGCTATGAACATGTTTATTCTTTTCTATATGATTTTCGAAATTGCATGATTGGGGGTTAAGTATGTGACATACTTAATGAATTCGATATGCATGGCTTTGGGATTATGTGGTAAGATGAACATGTTAGATTTCAATGAAGCCGAGTGGCAAGACTTGAATGTGTTAAGTGTCTATGCATATAGGTTACTGATTTGGAACTTAGATTGCATGATCCAACCTTAGTTGTTCAATATATATGGTTTCGGCATGATGCAAGAAAGACATAGAGCTTGGTTCGATTTCCTTTGTATGAGATGTTTTGGTGATTGTGTATGTGTTGGTTGGTTGATCACATGTATATATTAGTTTAGGGTTTATTTACTGTTTTTATGATTCAATCCGAAACTATATCAAACCTTAAAACCTTTATGAATTCGTGTAAGTATTGTGATCCTAAGCCCTGGCTGGATCCCCGGTTTGTGAACGATACCCTCTTGCTTTATACTACTATGATGTGTCAGGGTTAAATATTGATGTCGAGTAATCGAGCAATCATCAAATGGCGCCGTTGCCGGGGATCCATTAGAGATGGATCCCTAACTTTTACTACAAATTCATTGTGAATATTGTACATTTGTATATTCTTATTCTTATTTCGTGTAACATATAGTAATGTATCTGAGGTTGTTGTTTTGGTGCTTGAGTGAATGATTGTTGTAGGTTGTAAATCGAACGGAATAGGTAAAGTCCCTTTTGTTAATATTAGCCTTAACCCTTCATGCTAGCTCTCGAGTTTGCATGAGGTCGAGGGCGGCTTTTATTAACACTTGGAGTTTTGTCTAACACATGAGGTTAAGTCCAGCTGAGTAAGGGGCACGCTCTTTTATTACTCTGGTGCATGGGACCAAAATTGGATCTCAGAGAACTACTGACTGACATACATCTCGGTGATGGAGTCGATAGGGAGTTCGCTCTCCTTAGTTCAACAAATGAGTCCTACCATGTTCACTAGCTCTGATTGAGCTAAAGACCTTCTGAAACAAAGACTTGATCTTGTGTCTAGGCATCCATACTTAGGCCGCACGTCCACCTTGATTTACAACTTAGAATCAATCGATCGTTCAATCATTGAAACAGCAAAAAGAACTTGTGAATTGTATGAACTTGTGACAACGTAAAGAACTAACACTTGTAAACTTGACATAGTTGCCGTGCTCTTCCCCTTAAGTGTGCGTGTATGACTAAGGGAAGGCACGAATTTTGTGTATCCATTATGTATTCTTCAATGCTAACTCGTTACCTTTCATATAAACAGGTACTATGCATGTCCGAATTTTCTAAGAAGACACAAGAGCTCAAGGATCGAATTCAAGCACTTAGAGATTTAAACAACTCTTTCATAAGTAGACCTTTGAATTTCGAAACATCTCCAAGCAATTCACTCTTAAACTCTTCACCTAGATCAGAAGAAGAGGAAGATCTGTCCTTTCCCTTCGTCTTTAAGTCAGACTTAGACACAATTGCGGGCCGTGACATAATACCTGTTGGTGCTCCAATGGCACTCAAGAATGCATTCATTCCTACCACCCCGGAATCACCCTCATGCATTGCCTTCACTCCACCTGATGAAGCTAACTTCTCCATTCCTGTTCAATTGCTTGGGCAGCTGCCTAAGTACTCTGGTTCTTCAATGGAAGACCCTAATGTTCACCTTAGGGAGTTCTTGGACATTTGCAAGCTCCAATCGATACATCATCTTTCTCAAGAAGGCTTGAGGTTGCTTTTGTTTCCATTTACCCTTAAGGATGATGCTAAACGTTGGTTGTATTCTTTGCCTGCAGGAATTATCACTACATGGGACGAAATGACTAGGAGATTCTTGAAGCAATTCTTCCCTGCTCAACTCACGAAAAGACTTCGGAGGGAGATTCAGAACTTCACTCAAAAAGATGGTGATTCACTCTATGAAGCTTGGGAGGAATTTCAGGAACTACAAAGGAAGTGCCCTCACCATGGTATTTCGTTGGATGACTTGGTGCAATTTTTCTATGAAGGACTCGACACCACCAATAAGAGCATGGTGGACTCGGCATGTGGCTGCACCTTCATGAACAAGACCGGTCAAGAAGCTTATACCTTGATTGATGACTTGGCTGACAACAATCGCCAATTTAGTTCCAAGGAGAAGAGAGGAAGCAAGAGCCGTGGGGTGTATGATGTTGATGCAAGGAACCAGATGGCGACTTTAGAAAGGAAGCTTGACGTGCTAGTCAAGGCATTCAATGGTTCGAGCATCAACCCTCAAGCATGCGGCATTTGTTCTTTCAAGGATCACACTACTGACAATTGTCCAAATGGTGCAATGACTGAAGAATAGTTGAACTTTATGGGGCAACAAAGGCCTAGGTACGATCCATACTCGAACACATACAACCGTGGACTTAGAGATCATCCAAATTTTCGTTGGAGCAACAATGCTCAACCATCCAATGCTCAAGGTCAAGGACCTCGTCCTTCAGGTTTGTTTGTGAGGCCTCATGTACCTCAAGGTTCTGCTCCCTTTAACTCTAATGTTCATGGTTCAAATAATGTATCTTCACCTAACTATGATGAACTTTTGAAGTCTCTTGCTCAAGGGCAACAAAATCTAAACTCTGCTACTCAAGCTTTAGTTACAGGTCAACAAGCTCATTCTAAGGACATAACCGAGCTTAAGAAGCAGATGGGACAAGTGATCGATTTCATGGGCAAAATCCATGAAGGAGGGAAGTTGCCGAGCCAAACTGAGCCTAATCCGAACGTAAAGGCCATGGTGACACGAAGTGGGAGGACCTTGGATGCTCCAATGCAGCAACACAAGAAGGCCGTGCCTTCTAAAGGACAAGAGGCCGAGAATTACAATGTCAAAGACTTAGAGAAGGACCCTGCCTCCTCTAAAGCCAATGGTGCCGTGCCTCTACCAAAAGAAGATCATGTTGTGCATGACAAAGGTAAGGATCCCAACTCTAGTGGTTTGGTTTCAACTAATGATCTTCCTCGTGTTCCCTTCCCTAGTAGATTTGCAAAGCAAAAGAAGGATGACTCTGATCAAGCCATGCTCGACATTTTCAAGAAGGTGGAAGTGAACATGCCTCTTATTGAATGCATACAACAAAATCCTAAGTATGCTAAGTTTTTGAAAGAATTGTGCACCAATAAGAGGATGACTCGAGAGAAGGAGGTTGTTACAATGAGTGAGACGGTTTCTGCCGTGCTCCAAAGGAAGCTACCACCAAAGCTTAAGGATCCAGGGAGTTTTTCTATCCCTTGTACAATCGGAAACATGACATTTGAAAAGATAATGTTAGACTTAGGTGCATCTATTAATGTAATGCCGCACTATATCTATGAGAACCTAGGTCTAGGTGATTTGAAACGTGATAATGTTGTGATTCGATTGGCTGATTGTTCCAACAAAGTCCCTTTGGGCTATGTTGAAGATGTTCTTGTGCAGGTTTCGAGCTTGATCTTTCCTGCCGACTTCTATGTCATAGACATGGAGCCAACGGAGGCAGATGACAAGGAGGTTCCTATCTTGTTAGGCCGCCCCTTCATGAGGACTGCACGAACGAAAATAGATGTGTTTAGTGGATCACTCACCTTTGAGTTCGATGGTGAAGTGATTAGCTTCAACATCTTTGAAGCTATGAGGTATCCTCTGTCGGAGTTAAGTGATTGTTTTTCAGTTGACATACTTGATTCCCTTGCAGATAACTATCTTGATACTTTGACAAATGACGAGTTGGCACTCACCATTGCCCAAGGGGCCGGATTTACAAGTGATAGCTCAAACATTTCTGTGCTAGAAGCTAAGGAGGCCGTGCCATCCTTCATTCACGAAACCATGACCTCTCTTGAGGTTGCACGTGAGGTAAGCTTTGTCTCTCCTAGTCCAATTCTCTTAACTACTAACAAGAATCTTCCTTCTGTGGTGCAAGCTCCAAAGCTTGATCTTAAGGTTCTTCCGGACCACTTGAAGTATGCGTTTCTAGGAGAAGAGGATACATTGCCCGTGATCATTTCATCTGCACTAAATGAGGAGCAAGAAGAGAGATTGATTGAAGTGTTGAAGAGACACAAGACGGCAATAGGATGGACCTTAGCCGACATCAAGGGGATCAGCCCTACCATGTGTGTGCATCGAATATTGCTAGAAGATGGTGCCAAACCAACTAAGGAAGGTCAGAGACGCCTTCATCCACCAATGATGCAAGTTGTAAAGGATGAAATCACTAAGTTGCACGATTGTGGCGTGATCTACCCCATCTCGGATAGTAGGTGGATCTCTCCCATTCAAGTTGTGCCAAAGAAGTCAGGCATCACGGTGGTGAAGAACAAGGACAACGAGTTGGTCCCTCAAAGGACAGTGACCGGACATAGGGTATGTATTGACTATAGGAAGCTCAATGCGACAACAAGGAAGGACCACATGCCATTGCCATTCATTGATCAAATGCTTGAGAGGTTAGCTGGTCACTCTTTCTATTGTTTCCTTGATGGATATAGTGGATACAACCAAATAAGTGTTGCGGAAGAAGATCAAGAGAAGACTACGTTCACATGCCCTTTTGGTACGTTTGCCTATCGTCGCATGCCTTTTGGTTTATGCAACGCCCCAGGTACGTTCCAACGTTGTATGTATCATATTTTCTCCGAGTATATTGGTTCTAAAATTGAAGTTTTCATGGATGATTTTTCTGTCTATGGTGAAGATTTCGAAACTTGTTTAGAAAATGTTGAACTTGTGCTCAAACGTTGTGAGGAAACTAACTTGGTTTTGAATTGGGAAAAATGTCACTTTATGGTCACGCAAGGCATTGTCTTAGGTCATATTGTTTCATCTAGAGGAATTGAGGTTGATAAGTCTAAAATAGATCTTGTGCGTCACTTACCCCTCCCCACAAGTGTGAGGGATGTTCGATCGTCTCTTGGACATGCAGGTTTTTATCGTAGGTTTATCAAGGATTTTTCCAAGATTGCGAGACCAATGAGTTCATTGCTTCAAAAAGACGTCCCATTCAACTTTGATGATGATTGCAAACATGCATTCGAGACCTTGAAGAAGCTCCTAACTTCAGCACCGATCATGGCACCGCCGGAGTGGTCCTTGCCATTCGAGTTGATGTGTGATGCCTCCGACTATGCAGTTGGAGCCGTGCTAGGGCAGAGGAAGGACAAGCAGCCCTACGCCATCTACTATGCGTCACGAACACTCAATGATGCTCAACAAAACTACACCACCACTGAAAAAGAACTTCTTGCCGTGATCTTTGCTCTAGATAAGTTTCGTTCTTACTTACTTCAATCTAAAGTTATTGTTTACACTGATCATGCAGCTTTGAAGTATTTAATGACAAAGAAAGATGCCAAACCGAGATTGATTCGATGGATTCTTCTACTCCAAGAGTTTGATCTCGAGATCAAGGACAAGAAGGGAAGTGACAATGTTGTGGCGGATCATTTGAGTCGTTTGGTAAGAGATGCCGAGCCCTTGGCCATCCAAGAGAACTTTCCGGATGAGCAACTCTTTCGAGTTGAGGTACGTGAGCCATGGTATGCAGATATTGTCAATTATCTTGTTTCTAAGCAATTTCCGGATACATTATCGCATGCTCAAAAGAATAGACTTAAGGCATTAGCTAAGTACTATGTTTGGGATGAACCATACTTGTGGAAACATTGTGTTGATCAAATCATTAGGAGGTGTGTCCCGGAACATGAACATCATTCTATACTTACTTTTTGCCATTCTGAATCTTGTGGAGGACATTTTGGTTCACGTAGGACTGCTCTTAAGGTGTTAGAATGTGGTTTCTTTTGGCCTACGATTTTTAAAGATGCATATCATTTTTGCATGACTTGTGATAGATGCCAACGCATGGGAAACTTAGGATCTAGAGATCAAATGCCTATGACACCGATTATATATGTCGAAATTTTTGATTGTTGGGGTATTGATTTCATGGGACCTTTTCCTAGCTCAAATGGTTACTTATACATACTCGTTGGTGTTGACTATGTTTCGAAATGGGTGGAAGCAAAGGCCACCCGGACTAATGATTCTCGAGTTGTTGCAGATTTCCTTCGTTCTAACATTTTCTCTAGGTTTGGTATGCCGAGAGTTATCATTAGTGATGGAGGATCTCACTTTTGTAACCGTACCATTGAGGCGTTGTTGAAGAAGTATGGGATCAAGCATAAGGTTGCTACGCCTTATCACCCCCAAACAAGTGGACAAGTGGAGCTATCTAATCGTGAGATCAAGAGAATTTTGGAGAAATCTGTTGGACCATCACGCAAGGATTGGTCTCAACGATTGGATGATGCTCTTTGGGCCTATAGGACGGCATACAAGACTCCCCTAGGCATGTCACCATTTCGACTAGTCTATGGCAAGGCGTGCCATCTTCCTGTGGAGCTTGAACATCGTGCATGGTGGGCTGTGAAGAATTTTAACATGGATATTGATGAGGCCGGATTACATAGGAAGCTACAATTGCATGAGCTTGAAGAGATTCGAAATGAGGCCTATGATTCGGCAATGGTTTACAAGGAGAAGACTAAGACATTCCATGACCGCATGATTAGGAAGAAACACTTTGTCGTTGGGCAGAAAGTTCTTTTGTTTAATTCTCGACTTAGATTGTTTCCGGGCAAGCTCCGTTCTAGGTGGCTTGGACCGTTTGTTGTTACTAATATTTTTCCTTCTGGTGCTATCAGGATTAAAGGTGTTGTGATTAATAAGGAATTCACGGTCAATGGACATCGCTTGAAGCCGTACTATGAGAATTTTGTGGCACATAACGTGGAGGAGACGTCTCTCCTTGATCCTACGGCAAGCAAGTGATGCTTTGAAGAAGTCTAGGCTATAGACTCTAAACTTAAGCCAATGAAGGAGCCTTCAACGAGTGTTTGCATTTTCTTATCCCTTAACTCTTTCTAATTTTCGTTGCTTATCATATTGTACATTGAGGGCAATGTAAGTTTTAAGTGTGGGGTGGGGTATACATCATTCGTTGAATTCTAGTGTTTGATGCTTATGTGTTTCAATTTTGTGTTTTGATTTTCAAAATTTTAGTGTTATTTTAGTTCTGTTTTTCGATTTTTGAAGTTGCTTAGTTGTTTTGTTTTTGTTTTGAGTCCTAGGTATGCCTTTGACTGTCTAGGATGAGTTGATCTTTGAATTTATGGTTGATAGATGAGCATGATATTGGAATGAACTTCATTGTTATTTGATGGTTAATCGATGTGTAGATTTTGTACGAACATGTAGTAGATGAGGATTTTGAAACTTAGGTACAGAATGAGCATGTTCCTTACTTGTTTGAATTCATGTAACCTATGTGAGATTCGAGCCATATACTTGTGCCTTTCTTTGGAGAGTTATTCTATCGTTTCTTGGCTTTATAACCTCATTACATCTATTTTGATCAATTCATATGCCATAGAATTGCAATGAACTAGAGAATGCTAGAACTTACTTTGTGAAACTTTCGAAGCTTTATGTCATAATATACTCTGATTTTGAAAAGGATTGTTGGATTTTTTTAGGATTTCCACCACTTTAAGCCAAAAAGCCGTATATCCCTATTTTGAGCCCTGCTTGGGACACCTTAGTGTTAACCCTTTGAGCCTACGTTAAGCCTTTTCTTTCGTTACCAACATGTTATATCCTTGCTTAGTGTAGTTATATCTCTACCTTGTCTTTGAGGCTTGGCAGAGCCGATTTTGGATGTTAATATGGAGTGATGATTTGATTCAAGTGTGGGGTTACACTATTGTATGTATTTTATGCTGTGAAAAGAGAATGAAAAGAAAGAAAAATGTATTGAAGCCGTGAGAAAAGAAAGAAGAAAAGTATGTGCACGGCAAGAAAAGGAAAAAAATGAAAGAAAGAATGATGAAAAGATCTCGGCATACATGTTGTCTTTGGTGAATTTGGAGTTGTGATGTATTTGTTGAAGGCTCAATAATGTTATACTTCAGCCTTTGTTCGTTTTCACTATGTTTAAAGTGAAGAATGGGTCCAACATGATGATATTTGGCCCTTGTTTTATGAAGTATGGCGACATAAGGTGGATGTTTTGCTCTGCTAAGTCTTGAGGATGACCTTTGTGATTCCTTTTACCTTGAAAATAATACCCATGCCGAGCCTAACTATCCCTTTTCTAAAGATCCGCATGATTCTTAAAATGAGTAGCTCTTGATTTGTGGAGTTTGTTTCATAAGTAAGCATATGGTTTGGGTTCATTTGTGCATATGATTGGTATCTTTCATGAGGTTTTCGATTTTTCACTATGTTCATAACTCTTGTGTGTGAAAAGCTTTTAAGCATATGCCATGTTCTTGAGAGAAAAGATTGGAGTGCATATCCTATGTGAGTTGAATTTGAACTTGTTTTGAACATGTCGAGCTTAATTTCATCTTTGTTTCTGCCATGTCTTACTTGTTAAATGAAATCTCATGTTTATTAACCATTGAATTCAACCTATCTATTTTGATTGAGTGTTATTCTTGATGCTATGAGTTTGAAGATCTCTGAGACAAAATGTTGAAGGCATTAGTGTTGTGTCGTTAGTATTGTTGTTTTGATTTTGTTTTCTGTTGTGATTTTCTTTTTTAGTGTTTGCTAAGGGACTAGCAAAGTCTAAGTGTGGGGTTGTTGATAGGAACACAAAGTGTGACGTTCTTAATGTTTATATGCCCTATTCTTATGCTTTGTTACTTCTTATTTAGTTGCTTTAGGTTCATATTTGACATATGTATGTTCTAAGTAGAGCTATTTCGAATTGAGATGAATTGATGATGAAATTGTGCTAAGTGTTAGAACTCCTGATTGAGCTAGGATTCCTTACTCGACTAGGACTCTACTTTCCTATTTTCATTCTTTCCTATTCCTTAATCGACGATTTCTTTTCAGGAAAGACAAATCATATTTGGAAAGAAAGGAAAGTTGCCGAGTTGCATTCCTAGTTGAACAAGGAAATCATATTCGAGTTGAAGAAGGAGAAGAGGAGGCCGGCCTAGCTACTCCTAGTTGGACCAAGAGATTGCCGTGCAGCCCTTAAAGAGATCTCCCTATTGGACTTGGTTTCCTACATCAAGTTGGATATGGAGTACATAAATCAAATCCATAACAAAAAGGATTTCAGTTTCCCAATTGGATTCTATTTCCTTTTGGCACAGCAAGAAGGCTTCCTACACCTCTATATATAGAGGCCGGCCTCTCCATTCAGGATGATCATCAGCCCTACACATAAACACAAGCCTAGCTTTGCCGAATCCATCCTTCATCCTTCCAAGAAATCCTAAAACCGATTCCACCATTCTCCACCTTTATCTATAGCCTTGAAGCACGATTGAGAAGAGGTTTCATCCATAGAAGTCTTGGCTACACCTTGTAGGATCGATTGATTGATAAAGTGTAACCATGATTCTCTCTTTATTTCAATTTGGTTTTTGGTTTTATTCTTGTTCTTGGATGAGTTGCGATTTGTGTAGAGTAATCTTGTATCAATTTTGTCTATGAAATAGCTACTTGATTCAACTTATGTAGAGGATTCGAAATTATGTTTTGGTTTTATGGAATTTCTGTTTGTTTTGGTTTCTGCCGAACCTTGTTCTTGATCAATTTTGATTTCTAAGTGTTATGTGTACGATTGTAGCATGATATTTAGGTTGTTGGATTAAAGACTTATGCTATGAACATGTTTATTCTTTTCTATATGATTTTCGAAATTGCATGATTGGGGGTTAAGTAGGTGACATACTTAATGAATTCGATATGCATGGCTTTGGGATTATGTGGTAAGATGAACATGTTAGATTTCAATGAAGCCGAGTGGCAAGACTTGAATGTGTTAAGTGTCTATGCATATAGGTTACTGATTTGGAACTTAGATTGCATGATCCAACCTTAGTTGTTCAATATATATGGTTTCGGCATGATGCAAGAAAGACATAGAGCTTGGTTCGATTTCCTTTGTATGAGATGTTTTGGTGATTGTGTATGTGTTGGTTGGTTGATCACATGTATATATTAGTTTAGGGTTTATTTACTGTTTTTATGATTCAATCCGAAACTATATCAAACCTTAAAACCTTTATGAATTCGTGTAAGTATTGTGATCCTAAGCCCTGGCTGGATCCCCGGTTTGTGAACGATACCCTCTTGCTTTATACTACTATGATGTGTCAGGGTTAAATATTGATGTCGAGTAATCGAGCAATTATCATCACCGCCAAGAGTGACGTTGAACAAGGTGAGGTTTACTCACCTTAAAGCTCGCTGCAATTTTAGTCCACATGATCAAACACAAGCTTCTACTTAATCACCTAAGTAAAACAAATGAACTTAGTAAATAACCAAATCAAACACACTTTAATGAACGTAACTCTTAGTCTCCAAACACAAAGATTGCCGAAGCGGCAACCATCCTCCTTGACCTACCAAGATCCGCGGAGAACCAACACCTTAACGCTACACAAATGCCCAACACAACCCTCCACAACCAAACTGAGAATATTCAAACTCCCGAAAACAACCAACATCAATTTCAACCTAAAATCACCAACCATTTAACAACAACTAACTTACTCAAGAATTAACCTAACACATGAAAATGACATATGTAAACGCTCGTATCGACGAACACATCACAATAGAGCAAACCACTACTCCGAAACATTACCCTACACGCCGCTGATAGTGGCGGCACCGCCATCTTTTCCCATGACCACCAATAATGACCAAAAATCACCACCAGCATCTAAACAACATTTCCAACAACTTTTTAGTTGACAACAAAGTCTAAATCCAAGTCTAAATAGCCCAAACGACAAAGAACATAAAATCGGCACTATTCATCGACCCTAGAAATTGAAATTCTTGATTCGAGTACTTACACTTCGATTTGGATCGATTCCTTTGTGGGAATGTTGGGACTGAGACAAGCAAAACCCCCCAAGAATATCGAGCTATGGCGGCTGGAGGAGGTGGCGTCGACACGTTAGTACCTTCCGACGGTTACTGCACCATGTGTGGTTGTCGCCGGCGTGCAACGCGTAGATCAAAGATGCAAATCGTCGAGCCCGTCAGTTTGATAGGTGCACGACGTGAGGCGATGTCAGATGGTGGAGAAATCGACCGAAGAAGATTTTTTAGTCGGGTGAACAGTACTTGAGCTCAGGTGAACAGTAACCGAGCTGCGTTCGGAGTAAAAAAAAACGATTTTCTTAATTTCTAATCTCCTCTCTTTCCTTTTATACTCTTTCTAAAATCGGCAACTCAACTTTTGAGTCCACGTGACTTAATCGAATAACCCTCTTTTGGTTTTCGAAACAATTTCCACCCTGAACAACGACCAATTGAAAGGCGTCGAGTGTGAATTTAATCGAATTACCATTCTATTAATTCCGAGAAATTAAAAGAAATGAAATAAAAAATCGTGTTATTATAATGGGGTAGAGGGAACTTTGCATTTTCAATTCGCTACTTGTATGTACACATTTGGTAATGTAATTTTGAGTTTTCTGAGTTTCACTTTTAAATTCAGTTAATGGTACTTGGTTATTTATAATAACTATTAAGTATTTGGAGATTACTTTAGAGTTTATCAAGATTCGCATTTAAATTTTATTATTCGAAATTTTGGAGTTGTGACAAACATGGTCTTGCATAAAATAAAGCATAACAACTCTTTATCTTATTAAAAACCAATCTTACCACAAAAACTTTAATGTGCCCCATATTTATAAGTTTGTGTTGATATTACGAGATTAATGCCACTAAGCGCGTTACGTCTTCAATTTGTATTTTATTCAACTTCTTAATAAAATGACATATTTTAAGAAGGCGGAAACGGTGCCGCCAAACCAAATGATGTTGGGCAAGAGTAGGGTTGTTTTATGCGTATTTTGTATGTATTTGTACACACACAAAACGTAGTAAATACAAGAGTAATGTATCTATAAATGAACAAGTCGGTATCGGAAGTGTTGGCTTTCAAGTTTCAAGTGAATCCCCGATGGCGTTTCTTCTCAAAAGTTCGGTCGCTTCACATTTCCGTCAGGTATTTAAATCCGCCGTCGTTTTTTCCGGATATCTCGCGGCTCGCCGGAATTCTCTAATCCTTTTTTAATTTTCACCCAGACGGTCACCAACTCCGATTCACTCTCCCTCACGCGCCGCCACTTGCACGTCGCGCCAGGGCCTCGCGAGCAAGCTGTGAGTCTTAAACAAGATAGGATTCTACTTTTATAGGGTTTTTGGGTAAGGCTCTGCTAATCTGTATTGTCTGCAGCTCTTGGCAGCGGACCCGTCTCTAAGGCGATTCAAGTCCCATAAGAAGGGTGTCTTGGCCATCCGAAGGATCAGGAAGCTTCTCCCACTTGTTGTTCTTGCTGGTACTTACTCCGCTCTCTGCTACTCGTTTTCTACTTGTGTTTTGGATCATTATTCGGAGAACCCAACCAGATTTAACTTCTGTTTGAAAACAGTATGATGAAATGCATTGCATGATACTTGTGACTTGGGTACTTATATTGTAACTTGGTTTGTTCAGATGAGACAGCCTCAAGCACTTGGTGTTGGGTTTTGCTTTGTTACTGTGTTTTCGAGTACTCATGTTACGTTTTATCGTCTTGTTCAGGTTGCTGCTATGAAATATACATAAAAGCGGGGATGAAGCAGGAGGCTAAGGCACAGGCATAGGCTTCAGGTGCAAGAATAAGCAATTCTGTATTTCAATGGTGATTCCATCATGTCTGGAAACAATATAAATGAACTTTATGGTTTCTAAATTGTGCTAATAAGCAGAAAATACGTTTTCCTGACGGCTTTTGAAGTATATGTTTCTGATTAATTTTAGGTTTTAGTTCTTAATAAAATCTAGTTTAATTGGCACTTTGGAACAAGTTGAATGAAAGCAGTCTGTTTTTTAATGTTCTGCATAGCCGCAGTGTTTCTAAGCCGGAGTTGCAGAGGAATGCATCACTCGATTTGTATTTTATGTTATTTTTTGTTGTCCCCTCATTATCTCATTATCTGTGTGTGATTCCAAGAACCAACCTCCTTCCTCTTGATCCGATTTCCATCTTAAGAAACCAAACATGTATTCCTGAATTCTTTGATTCTGTTAAATTTGAGTGATGGACCTGTAGCTTTTACCGAGTCATTATGTTTGTTCTTGGGATACATTAAGCTAAGAAGAGCGAGTGATGATAGGAATAATTTGTGAGCAACAGCTGTTTGATAAGAATCTCTACTACTGTTATGTTCTCCTTGTGTTTGTTTGAAGTAATCGAGTATATAGGTCCATGTAAAACTGGAATTGGCAACAAATGTGTAACAATATATGTAGTCCACTCAGTAAACAAAGGTTCACCTTTTTCGTCTCCTTCTTCCTTCATTTTTCTATCCAACTGCATAGATTCTCTATTAACAGAATAGAGAAGTTCACTTCAGGGTTCAAGACTGTCCACTTTTCGAGCTAAAGAATGCTGTAGAAAAATTTATAAGAGAACCCTGATCCTGTAATCACGCATACAGCTGTTGCCTGACTTGCCTCTAACATATTAATTCGAGCTAAAAAAACAATTTATTCTAGGTTCTTATCATTTGTGTTGTTCGTGAAAAGCTAAAGATAAGCTATACAATTTAATAATAACCTCGCTGTGTTAAATGGAGACTAAGAAGTTTCTGAGAATATATAGCTATCAATATGTAATAATCTCCTAGCCTAAAAGAAAATCCACTTCAACATCCATATGTGTTTGTGCTTCCTTTATCTAATTTATACATGAATCTATTTTACAAATGCCTGTCCAACGAGACTGGTTGATATTAATCTGAACTTTTGCTGCAAATCTACGAATGTACAGGATACCAATGAATTGAATGCTACCATGGGAAAATGTCGACATGCTTCTCTTTCCACCTGCTAGCTTAGCTGTACAAAAATGGAAAGGAAACGTACCAACCTCATTTTCATCAAATGTATATGAAATCAGACTATCTACAATTTCTTCTGCTCTGCGCTGTAGTATGGACTTGAGAGTATATATTATTCTGACGCTATCTAACAGTGATCCAGAATTCAGATGACTCAAAGTGACACACAGGCTTCACTGTATTTCTGCTCCTTTCATCACTGCACCTCGAGAACGGATTTCTGACGGCGAACTCGTTCCCTTCACAACTCTCATCTCCACAATCAGAATTACATTCAGACGTATCATCATAAGTTGCAATGTCGTCCAAAGTACTTGCTGGTGAGAATGTCTCGCCCTTTCTTGAAACTCTCATTGGATTTCCAGAGACAAAAGGATGGTTAAGTAGCTGCTCAGCAGACCACCTCCTTTTCGGGTCTCTCTCCAAGCATTTCGCTAGAAAATCCAGACCCTCGCTTGAAAAATGTCTTGGAAACTGAGGCCTCTCGCTGCTGCAAGCAATCTTCAAAACAGCGGCTACCGGATCGGAGATCTCAGCTGCCCAAGGAGCCCTTCCAGTGGCCATTTCAATCACAGTGCATCCCAATGACCAAATGTCGCAAGCGAAATCGAGCCCTTCGTTCCTCAAAACTTCAGGAGCCATCCACAATGGAGTTCCACCAATAGCAGTGGAAAGCACAGGGTTACCCTCATCCTTGAGCCTCTTGGCGCAGCCAAAGTCTGCCAGCTTCACATTCCCTGAGGAGCTCAAGAGCACATTCTTGCACTTGAGATCACAATGCACGATCCCCTTTTTGTGAAGATACTTGAGACCATGAAGAATCTCTCTCGAGTACAAACGAACCACGTCTTCATCGAAAGCACCCGCAAAGATCTGAGCCACGTCTGACAAACTACCCCCTGCCATGTACTCCAAGAACACATTGCATGACTTCCCTCTACCATTTTCGATCCCCATGCATCGAACAACATATGGGGAGTTCAGACTCTCGAGAATCATAGCCTCATTCTCAAGAGCAAGGGCTCCATCACAAGACTGCGAGGATTTCACAACGAAAAGTCCTCCTGTGGATTTGCTCATTGCCAAATGGACACTTCCAAAAGAACCTGATCCAACCAGCTTGCCCTTCATCCATTCACCAGGCAGAGGAGATGTGCATTCATCAATTCTTCCCATAATTTCTTCTCTATTTTTCTTTGAAAATATACTCTGATATCTTGAGTTGGGCACAGAATAAACCCAATTCAAAATATGCAGGTACTAACGGACGTAAATAAAAAAGTTAGCAGTGAAAAAAAAAAACAAAACTCTTACTTTGTTGTTGGTTCAAGAAATGGAATGAACACGAGATTATGTATACAAAAAAAATGAACAAAAGATTAGAGCGGTTTTCCCTCGCAAGATGGAAAACCGCCCTAACAGTAGGGAAATGATCCCTTGTTTTTACAAGTTCTGGACTTTTGGTCTTTCTTCTTCTTCTTCTTCTCTTCCTGTCAAATACTAACAAGGATAAAAGGAAAATTGAATTTAGGGGTCTTGAATTTATATCAAAGCCATGATGGGAACAAAATGATTGGCTTCCCTAGTCTTGTGGAACAAAGTGTACCCCATTTCATGCCATTCATTCTGTTTTCTTGTTTTGGGATTCATTGAACTGATGCATATAGTAAAAGCCTAAAAGGAGTTATAATGTTATGTTTACTTGCCCTAAACATGGAAATCAAGAAATTACCAAACAAAAAAATATTGTTATTTCATATCTTGTTTTGATGTACTGGCTATAAAAATTTTACAAAGACAAAGTGGTACTCATTAATGCGGTATATGCACTGTACAACGGATTATAATATTTATAAAATTAAACTTTGCCAAATTTAAATTTCACCCCACCCATGAGCGTTAATTCTAAAGACATCACAACTCATGAAGGACGTTTGCCAAATTTATTAGTTAGTTCCTCAAATTTTAGAATTGAGATTAGATTTACCGATTGATATAACAATGAGGTTGTTGGAAGGGAAAAACCTTATCACTCTTGGTTGTCATAGACGTATAACTGATATGCAATATTATTTTTTACCACGAAACATGATGTGATGATATTATTGGCACTCTTGCAAGTAATATCGTAAACTACTTGTAGGATCACTATAATTATATATAATTATTTTGAGCAAAACCTTTAAGAAATGCTTCCTGATGCTTCCTCTTTTGACAAGTTTGAAAGCCAAGCAACTCTTCGAATCCAGCCTTACGCCTGAGCAAAGAAACTTGATTCACTTGTGATCTCATCTCCTGGTCGAGTCTTAAACTAGGCCAAAAATCAAAATTGACGATGATTTTTTACTGTTGTCTAATATATACCTTGCCATTGTGTATCCAATAATTTTCGGATACATGACTCAGAAAATAGACGAATACCATTGTCTATGAGCCCTTTTGGACAATTCTCAATTATAGAAGTACTATCGTCTGTTGATTAACATGAAGATAAGCGAGGAAAATTTCCTTGCATTTGGGTCATTTTCCTTGCATTAGGATCATTTTTTGTGGTATTTGAGTCTATAAAAAGCAAGAAATTTTGGGTCGTTCTATATGGTCATCACAACAAAGTTCACATTTTTGTGAAGCAGTTTGCAATTTTTTCATTGTGTATTAAGAACTAATTGATCTGAAACTCTATACAGGTATGAGATAAGCAGGAAATTGGAAACCATATAAGACGGTCGACCATTGGGGAGGAGAGGTTTGCTACACCATTCAAAGAGCAGGAAGGACAAGATTGGAGAGACAAACCCAGATGAAATGGGATGCTTTTGTCTTTCATTTTCTCTAGACTGGATTCATCAATACTGTAAAGAGACTCTAAATGCAAAATGTATGAATTGCCCCAAAAACAGAATAACTGGTCAGATTCCTGCAAGCCTTGGGAATCTAGGCATGCTCAAAAGGCTTGATCTAGGCTTCATTAAGTTCTTTGGTACAGTTCTCTGGTTTTCTATTTAAAGTGCTACTTGGTTGATTGCTCAGCATAAGCAATCTCATTCTAAATCTAAGTTTTTGAATAAAATATGGACACTCAATATGCCTCCTAAAATTAAGATTTGTGGTTCGACCCGGAGCAGATTGATAACCAGAGATAAACTCTCTGCTTATAACCATAGTTAACCAATGGAACACGGCTAGGTAGAAAGATCAGATCACAAATTTCATTTAAGCAAGGTAAACCACCATTTTCTAAAACTAAAAAAGCAAACCAAGAATAAAAGCCCTTATTCAAAAATCTAAACCCTTTACAATCAGTTTTCCTTTACCACAAAATTGATATTGAACACGAACAGTTGCTGCATGCTTCTCATCTATCTAGGTGGTTCTTTGCACAAACTCCTACTGGCGGGGTGAAGCAGAGGGACGCATAGGCCAGCCAATGAGCGGAGGCGAATCTGGGGGTGTTGCATCTTCACTTGGAGAGAAAAGGCTCAATTCCACAAAAGGTCCCCTAGAAGAACCATCCTCTTTTTTCAAAGCACGGAAAGAAATTGATCCACGCTTGGTTGTCACATCAGAGTTCCTACTAGGACTAATTCCAGCACTTTCTTCCATATGACTCTGGTTAGCAATAAGAGACATGGTGTCATTTTGACCATCATCAAGTCTCCTTCTACCCTCCAAGTCTTGTAAGCTCCCCAGCGCTAAAGAATCCGCAACTGGGCAGTAAACAAGCATCCATATACACACACCCACACAACATAAAAGAGCAAGAAAAGCCAAGAAAGCAAGAGCTTCAAACTGAAAGTGCTCTGGTTTAGATAAAACAGAGAAACCAAGCAAAGCAACCCTCAATGGAAGGAAACTTGAAACTGAGAATATCAATGTATAAACTCTTTTCTGCAGACCCTTATTGATAACCAACTTTAAAATCTGCCTTCCAAGCCAAAACACATAGGCAGTTAGAATGATGGCAAAAATCCCAAGAAGTATCGTACTCAGTAAAGGGTAAGTGCAGAACACAATCTGATCAGTCTGTTTCATTGTTGTATTGATGAAGTAGGAAGGCACCTTATTCTGCAGTTTGGGCCCAACTACTACGACAACAAGCTGAAGAAGAAGTACTGGGAGGCAGTAGAAAAGAATGTAACCAGCTGTTTTCCCATTCCATTGTCGGCTTAGAATACCCGACTCCATTGTATGCAAAGGGGCCCGTAGAAGGAACACAAGGGTCAGGAATAGGCAAGGTTCTGCAAACCCCAGGTTTGAGACAATATAGCATTTGCAGACAGTCTCCTGCCATTTCGAACTAAGGGTATTTAACAATCTTCCTTCCCGTCTCAACAAACTTAACCGGACAATTTCACCAATTCCCCACCAGATCGCAAACAGTATGAAAGTTATACGGATTATCCAAGGGCCACTGAAATAACTGAGTTGAACAAGACCCTGACTACGAATGCGAGAGCGAAAGTAAAACAAGTAGATAATGCAGAGAGAGCCGAGAAGGATCAAGAGAGCAACTAGACATACGGTCAACACACCGAGTGTATCGGCAGCAATTCTCGTCAGGGGCATTACCCGAAGAACAGATTCCACGCATGCTCTCTGCCAGCATGGAAACAAAGGATCCTCTGGTAGCGTAAACGATTCCTATCCAGAATCAACACAGGCTAGAGGAGCAACTTGGAATAGCTGTACCAAACGGTGCTCATTGAATACAGATTAACTACATCTACTATAGGTGTCTACGTTCCGGATACATTTGCAAACAACCATACAGTACTGCAAATAACTGTAGAATGATTGTACCCTTGATTATGTTACCCAGCCACCTGCATCGTAGACGGGAAAAAAGCAAATCAGCACACAACAACGACACACGCACGCGCCTTAATATATGGAAGCTATTTACAAACTCGAACCAACAATACAACAATTGAAAGAAGCTGAATTAGATGGTAATTTAACAAATCCAAACATGAATATAACAACAGTACATCACAGGTTTGCAAGAAACAGTCGACGACAGTTATGCGCATAATCAGCACCAAATTCAAATGAAGTAAATCAAAAACCCGTGAAGAACTGCCACGAGCTTTTAGTCTATATATCCTTATAGTCCTGTTTGTTCTGTATCCGCATCAGTTAATAATAACGAAGAAGAAGTCCATAAACATTGAAATAAACCCTAGACGAAAAATCATGGACCAAATCTAATCAAGAAACCTATGAGAGAGAGAATCGCGATATCGGCCACAAATCATAAGAATTAGAGGAAACAAGAATTAGTAGAATGAAGCAAAAAGGGGATCAATCAAGAGCTTACAGAGACGAGAAGCGTGATCTGGCAAAGCCGGAGCACGAAATCGAAGAATCGCGACGAGGAAATCAGCAAACCCTAAAAGTTTGTTGGTCACAGAGAGAGGGAGAGAGAGAGGGAGAGGGAGGAGAAGAGGAGAGAGGGAGCGTAGTTAGGGGGGAATAGGTGAGTGGGACTTTGTTGGTGACAGGCTGTATCCAGCTGTGCCGTCCGAGCCTTGTGGTTCGGCAGCTGAACAACGGGGGGCTGAGCTTCGGGATTTCTAATCGAGCCTACGTGGCCATGTCGTGGCGGCGTTTACGGTGGGTGATTTTTGGGAGATACATGGGTGGGGCCAGCTTGTGTTTCATCATGGCTGGCCAGCTTGTTTTCTCTCTCTTTTTTGCTTATCACTTCATTTTTTTCATTTTTGTTGACCATCCTTTTATTATTTTTCATACATTTCTATTTTCTTTTTTATTGTTTCCTAACTTAAAGAAAAAAAAATTATTATTGTAATTCATCATGTACTTACTAATGCCACCACATATGTCATTTTTGATGACAAACATACTATGTTTTATAAATTTTATGTGGTCTGAATAGTTATTTCATACATCTCCGTTGTAATAAAAAAACAGACAAGATGTCATAAGTAAAAAAAAAACTCAAAACTAACATGCAGTATAAAACTATTCTTTAATATGAAGTTCAATTATTCATAACTCTTGCCTATTCTACGACTTACACAAGCATAGTAACAGACAACAAACTAACTAAACTGAATTGTTTTGGGGTCTATAGCCCTAAATCCATAACTGGGCCTTCCAAAAGCCAAAATCAAAGACTAATCTGGGCACCTGCATGTATGGCACCACCCAGGCAAGACGCCATTACCGCCGGCCGCCGGCCGCCGATCATCACTACCACCAAAAGCCAAGTTGCAACCATAGTCTTACACCATAGAAATCTACCTTCATCTACCGGGAAGGGAAGAATCTTTATTGAAAAAATTGTCATAGAAACTGAAACCCTAGATCTAGGATTTCCTCCTCTAATACAAACAACCCAGCATCTTTTATTCTGTCGTTAGGCCCTTGATTCTCATATCTCACCTTCCTCAATTGCACACTACCATCACTGCCATTGGTATACCACAAAAACCATGCACCACCATCATCACTTGGTTGGAATTGATTGAAAAAGTATGAATGGACAGAAGAAAAGATCTCCTCTGAGAATAGAAGACGGCAGAAGCCGCTATAGTAGTCATCGCCGACAAGGATATGGAATAGTAGGGTTAGGGAAAGAAGATGGAATAGGAGGTTTAAAGACAGAGGTCTCATTAAGTGCGGCTAGGGTTTTCTCGAATTGAGATAATATCTCACCATATATGTCATCTTCAATGCAAATTTTTTAATTAAAAAAATTAGAAATTAAAATGTGTTAAACATCCACCTAGACTAGTAGTTTGCGCAATTAAATAATAAAAAATCCCACAAAACACCTCTCACACATATTTTTTTCAAAGCAAATGCTAAACACTAAGATGTTTTTGCTGAAACACATTCAAAGATGGTTAAAGTGGGAGCTCGCGCTTTGGTCTTACCCTCTAATATCGTTTTCTTATATTGCATGAACACATACAAAGTGCAAGCAAGAATAAGTACTCAACCCTAGCTTTACACCTTCAAATAGTTACTTAGCCATTTGTAATCGGAGATTGAATGGGGTCAATCTTTGGGTTTTATCGTATTAAAGTTATATTTATCGCTTGGTGTGATTTTCCTCTTATACTATTTTGCATTTTAATTTTTATGGTTTTTTTTAAACCTTGAGTTAAGTTTTCAATACTAAGATATCGTAACCTTAGATACATGTGTCATGATTATTAATCTAGTCACTAATGTGATCTCAATTCTCGAGTGCCTTTTAGACTATAAATTCTTGTCGCTCGATAGGTAAAGTTTGATCACTTCTTGGTTTTTCGAGAATTAGTCGATAGTCAACTCATGGTCAACCTAGAAAAAAACTTTGTCATTTGTCAATAGTCGGTCAACCATTGATCAATCATGGTTAAGCTATGAAATGTTGAGCACTAGTTATAATTTTTAATTAACTATAAAATTAATTGATTGACTCTACATCTACTCTTCAGATTTGAAGCTAAACGTGAAGTTGTAGCAAGAGGATATTGCTTAGAATAGAACGCAAGTAAGCTATACATGAAATTTCATGTAAGGAGAGTTAAACCCAATGTTATACATTTTGTTTGCCTATTATATGAGCATGTGCATAGTTATACGGCTATACACCTCCTGGAAAATATTGTTATGCTTTGCGTTATTGAAAACGTTTACAAAATCTGAGGCTAGACTATTGTGTGCTTATTAGAGGATCTAATATGTTGTTTATTCAACCAAACAGTGAGTGAGACCTAGTTATCAAGAAATCTCTCAATGTCGATCGTCATAAAGGGGTAATGCCCTTATTTATCTCTTCCTCATTTACAACACTTTGATGTCCCGAATGAAATTAATAGAGATGTTTTGTTGCATGACGAGTAAGTGTTTTAGGGAATCTGTTAGTAAATGGACACTCTCACTACTAATAGTGTAGTACGTATGACCCGTTATTAGGAAATTAAGTCAAGCGCGAGCGCTAGTCATAAGTTCACCTCTAATCTATTTGAGCTCCCATGATTTAACATGCTTTCCTCAAATGTATTATCTTGCGTACACACCTATATATCTATATATTATTCTAGTTTTCAAACATAGTAGTATGAGCTCCTTATTGAGCAAAGCAAGAACAAAACCACCTAGACACTATTATAACAGGTTGATTGCAGGTCATATGTACCGGAATAATTTTAGCTTAGAGAGTGTGTTGAGTGACATGAAGCTGCTAGTGCCCTATCTTTTCTTGTATGGTACCTTCCATATTTCATATCTTTATGCTTATGTATTTGCATTCAGAAAATCCTGTACACACGACGAATATAGTACCATATGTAGTCTTAGCCTTTGAAAATAAATTGTGTTTAGGACTCACCGTCTGTACATATGATATCATTATCTAATCTAGGCAACTTGCATTTTACATGAAGATGCACATTGTACACAAAAGATACTCTAATTTCTTTTGCTAAGAAACTCATACTCGTATAGGGTGTTTTGTTCCTAATGATCGGTTTGATTACTCGACATCAATATCAACCATGTAAACATTGTTAGTAGTATAAAGCAAGAGGGTATCGTTACAAAACAGAGATCCAACCAAAGACTGAATCACAATCAAATAACAATGAATTCACAAAGAGTTTAAAAGTTCGATATGTATGGTTATAAGAACAAAAAAATAAATCTTAAACTAATATATACATGTGATCGATCAACACTTACACAAAGCATCACCAAAATAAGTCATATAAAGCCAACGAAATCAGATTCTAATTCTCCTTTAGGAGTCACGCCGAGATACCATCATGAGTAACTAGGGTTGGATCATGCAATTAGGTTTCAAATCAGTAACCTAGACACATAGACACTTAACTGATTTAACTCTTGCCAATCGGCCTCATTGAAATTAAACCTAACTCATCATCATGCTACAATCGCATGCACAAGTTTCATCAAGTTATAATCACAAGTCATTAATCCAACAACCAAAATATCATGCTACAATCGCATACATAACACTAGGTATCGAAATCAACCAAGAATGGGTCACGTCATAAACCTAAAATCATAAAACCAAAAACCAAAATCACAACTTTATATAACTTGAAACAAGTAGCTACTTCATAGATAAAATCGAAACAAGTTTACAATGACTAAATCACATACATAACCAAGAACAAGAAAACCTAAAACCGAAATTAACATAGAGAATATCATGGTTACACTTTATCAATCAATCGATTTCAAAAGGTGCAGCTGTGACTTCTAAGGGAATAGAGCCTCTTCAAAATCGTACTGTGAAGCAAGGGTGGTGAAAGGTGGAATCAAATTTAGGGTTCTTGGATTGGTAAGTATGTGTTTGGACAGAACTTTGGGTAGTACTCGGCGTAAGGTTGATAATTCTAATGTAGATTTGTGCCTATATATATAGGAGAAATAAGGCCCCAACTGTCCCTCTAAGCTCTTAGATCAAAAACAAATCAATGGCTGAGATAAGTCTGTCGAGTCCACTGGACCTCCGAGTAAAGTTTCCGTCATAACTTCCTCTAGGAATAAGATATTGATGCGATTCCAAATTCTATGGAAACTAGACTCCCACATATTTCTATCCATATATGGTACGTCTTGTAATTCGTTATGAGTTGTACAGGGGAGCCCGTCGAAGTTGGACTACGAATCCAGACAGATTTCTGATTCTGATATAGATTGTGATTTTAAATGCATATCTTCTTTTCCTTGATAATTCTGATTTATATGCACGAAAATATCTTCATATACACCCTAGAAATCCATCTCCAACTTGGTTTTGAGATCCAACTCCGAATAGGAATCCATTAAGTCGCACGGCCTCTCCTTATCTTACTAGGAATTTGATTTTCAGTCTCTCATCTTTCCTTGCGCAACTAGGATTGTTTTCCTTTTCCAACATGAATTTGTCTTTCCTAATAAGAATAAATAAGTTAGAAACAAGGAAATATGAAAGAATGAATCCTAATCAAATAAGGAATCATATCTCAACAAGGATTTTCAACACTTAACACGTTTTCAGCACATCTTCACACGTATTCGAATGAGGTTTACTCACCTCAAACTCCGCTTTTGCAACTTCAAGTGAGAGTTACTCACTTGTTTCAACAAACACCTAAGAGACAAGAAAACTTTACTTAATAAAAGGAATTCCGAATATAAATAAAACAACTCAAAACTCACCAAAAATTTCAAAGGGCTTTGTTCCCTCATCCCCCCTCTCTAACACTCTCAATTAATCCCCTTGACCACAAAAACGTGTCTAGGAACTTAGCTTTGGAATTTCCTCTCACCCAACCAAACTAACGCTTACCTTAGCAACAACTTTCCTCTTGAAACTTCCAAACCACAAACAATCACAACCAAACACCTCTCCACCTACCCAAGCTAGTAACCAATAACTAAACTTCTAAACCACCAATCACAGTGACACTTCACTCCAAACCAAACACTAACACAAGAATTGAACTCAACTCACTTGACTCTCACCAAAACCTACTTAAACAAGTCATTTGATTGACATTGGGATTTCTCCCAAAGCAACCAAAGGGTTAGCATCAAACTTACCCAAACTATCTTAGTACTTAAATGTGAGTCACAAACTCACCTCTCCACTGGAAAACAAAAACAACATAGCAACACACACACACACACACACACACACACACACACTCACATAGCCGACCAAACCACTCCAAATAGGTACCTCACTACTCCACCTCACTTGCGTAAGCCGTAACTAACTTCCATACTTGACCTCATGAGATCACTCTAACACCGTGGCATCTACTGCCTGCCACTTCTAACTCAAATTACCCTTCACTTTCACCAAAACATCACCCCATAGAGAAAGGCAAGACCGAAAGATGCAAGCCTCTCACCTTGGAGTTGTTGGAAAAATACTAAAATTGGCGGAACTGAAACCAGATCGGCGGGTCAACTTCCAACCTTTGATTCCTTCCGCTCAATGCAAACTGGTGCAAGCCACCATCACAGGGAAGAGCGCACGGTGGAGTCCAACAGATCTGGGATGGTCGCACGGTCGGGCGACATCGGACGATGCCGGAAAAGCCGGTCGGGTCGGGTCGGTTCGATTACTCGACATTAATATTAACCTTGTAAGCATCGTTAATAGTATAAAGCAATGTTTTAAAAAAACTCGTCTCAAGACTCGCCTAAGGCTTATAAAAACTTAAAATTACTTATATAACACCTCTATTTTTCAGTCTGGGCATTGAGGCTTTAAAAACTTACACATTTTACGCCTTATGCTATGTTTTCACGCCTTTTACGCATTTTACTACGCTTTAGAAAATAATCTTTTTAGGTATCTTTATATATTTATTTTATATAATGTGTTTAATTTGACGAAAACTATCTAAAACGTTTGGATTATAAATTTCATTATATTTAAATGCAATAAATTAGTAAGTTTTTACGTATATCTGTTCTTTTTTTATGTGTAATTATATATTTACATATTTAACTACTAATTTTTATAATATAAGGCTTATGCCTTATGCACCTCAAATTTTAAAACTCAAGGCTTTTAAAAAAAACGCTTTGGGGTACGCTTTCGCTTTTTAAAACATTTGTATAAAGTAAGAGGGTATCGTTCACATAACTGAGGATCCAACCAGGGTATGAATCATAATCATCTAACACGAATTCACAAAGAGAATAAAAGATTTTGATAGAAGTTTCGGATTGAAAGTATAAAAACAAAAAATAAACCTAAGCTAATATATACATGTGATTAATCAATCAATACACAAGCAATCACCAAACAAATCATGTATGATCAGAAGCAACGAATTTCAATCTCAATAAAATTCATGTCGTAGGTATCTCTAGCAACCTAGAATCGATCATGCAATTAGGGTCCTTTGAGGTTATCCTATCACATTGACACTAAGCACATTCAAGTTCGGCACCAACCTCACAAGAAATCTAACACATTAACCCTAACAAGAAATGTCGAGTAACAAGTAGAGATTACATGTTCATAGTACAAGTCCAAACTGAAACCTAGGTTGTCATGCTAAGCTGCTGGGCATACATAACAACCTAAG
Organism: Argentina anserina; assembly: GCF_933775445.1. Classification (NCBI taxonomy): domain Eukaryota; kingdom Viridiplantae; phylum Streptophyta; class Magnoliopsida; order Rosales; family Rosaceae; genus Argentina; species Argentina anserina. The sequence goes on from NC_065876.1 coordinate 18,277,833, forward strand.
TAAATAATTAGTGAATATAACCAAGAAACAAAACAACTAATCAACTTCCGAGTATCATAACTATTTGTACCTTTGGATAATTAACATATGCAACATCAACTGTCAAGTATCAATCACACATGCAATATAAGAACACATTAAAATTCTCTAAGTATAAACAAAAACACCACACGGCAATAAAACCTAAAATCATTGATTGAAATTGAAAACTCTTGTTCAATACACAATTCAAAAATCAAAAACAATCTCATAGACAAGATCATAACAAACTTTAACAAAACCTAAACAGAAATCACTCAAGAACAAGAACATAGAAAACCGAAAACAAAAGATGAAGTTCATCGTATACACTTTAAGTTATTCCTCCAAGGCTTCACAAGAAGGTACATGAAATCTTCCAATGGGATGGCTAAATCGGATTCTAGGGTTCTTGGTATTTGAGGATGTGTTTGGGCAGAGCTTTGGCTATATTTGCTGCAAGGATTGATGATGATTTCTCTAATGATGACGTGCCTCTATATATAGGAGAACAAAACAGCTTTCTTGCCATCCCTTCCAAGTAGTAGAATTAGATTTGGATGTTGATATCTTCTTTGATATGGACTTTGATTCTTGAACTCCAAATCAAACTTAATGTAGGAAACCAAATCCAAATGGGAGACAAACAAGCTGCACAACAACTCTCAATCTTGAGCTAGGAAATGCTAGGCCGACCTCTTTTCTCCTTATCTAACTCGGACATGATCTCCTTGTCCAACTAGGAAAGCATCACGGCTTATCTACTCCTTGTCCATATAGGATTTGTCTTTACTGAAAAGAATCGACAAGTTAGAAATAGGAAATATTGAAAATAGGAAAGTAGAATCCTAGTCGAGTAAGGAATCATAGCTCAATAAAGATTTCTAACACTTAGCACGTTTTATCATCAAAACTCTCATATTCGATATAAACTCTATCTAAACATACTAATGACAAATATGAAACTAAAATAACTAAATAAGAGATAACAAAGAACAATAATAAGGCATAATCATATTAAGAACGTCACACTTTGTGCTCCTATCATCGGGTCAAACGAAGATCTTTGTTTCTGAAGGAGAGAGAGGCGTGGGGGAAAAGAGAGGAAAATGGATTAGGCTGAAATGATAATTGTGAGGTTACTATTTCTCTCTATTTCCTTTTTATACTCTTTCCAAATCGAAAACCAAAATTTGTTGCTAACAACTTCAACATACGACATCGATTAAAGCGTGTCGCGTGTTTACGAACTCGTATTGACGAGCTCCACAACTTTTGTGAATGAAGTTTCTGAAATGAGCGATGGATTAAAATTCAACTCATGAGTCGAATGAATTCAATTGAATAACGCGTTTTAGTTCACAAATCCAATTCTACTTCAAACGAAGGCTATTTGAAAGACTTAGAATATGGATATAACCAAAAAAAACCGTTTCATCAAATTTCCAAGGAATTACAAGAAATGACAATTGAAATTCGGGTTATTACAGTTTATGCTCCAGCTAGCTAGCCTGGCTATTACTCGATATTGCTTAATAGGAATTAGTGTCCTAAATTGAGCAGACAAGGCTAGAAATAACAGAAGAAACGAAATTATATATACGAGGAGTCTAGGGTAACTGAAAGTCTGAAACTGTATTACGAAAGGCAGGAAAGGCTCTCTACATTATCAAACATGGTGAAGTTTAAGACTTCCAATTCAGTAACTAAGTTAAAAAGCCCCATTTCCAAATATGCAAAGAAAGGCGATATGGTGAAGTTCAAGACCTTCCAATTCAGTAACTAAGCTAAACAGATCAAGCAACCTAACTAGCTACCTCAACATCTGTATTTTAAAAATAGATTTAGCATGAGGAAAACATCGTTACCTAAGAGCTCACTTCATGCCCCACTTCATCATCATGAATCTCACAAGCTGAAGCTGATTTCTTAGTCACCACATACTTCTCAGCCTCCACACTATAATCATTTCAAGTTCAGAAAGATAAAAGAGAGGCTAAGTAAGCTTTGGCATTCAAGTAACTGCAATTAATGAACATGAAACCACAAAACTGACAGATTATTTACCTACTTCTTCTTCTCATATTCCTTCACAACTATTTCATACTCGGCCTTCCTCTTTGATGCTTTTTCGACAGAGGGAGCTTTTTCCTAACCAAACAAACAACCACAGAAACATAAATAGACCAGAATAGAAACATTACACCAAGGGCATATGCTATAAAAGGGCATATCCTGGATGCTCTGGCTTTTCATATAAACTTAGAAGGCATAAAATATTATATGTTTTTAGTGAATAGCGGCCTGCAATTATTCATCTAACATAATCACAGATCTCAGTATAAGTTAGTTTTGTAATAATGAAAAAAAAAACAAGAAATAATACCATGTTCATAAATTAGAGCCAGTAAATAATAATATTGTGTTCCTGCTTGTTCAGGTTACCTATCTGAATGCCAAAATATTTTTAATGTGAGTGGAAGGTCTGAACTTGTGTCATAATGCATAAATTTAAGTAGTCTTTGCTTTTGATGATAATGTTAACCTCAATTGCGGCGGTCCACCGGGGGTTGTCATAGTCGGCCACAATGTCTTTGGGGGTGGGTTTGGGGGCTGGTCAGGGATGGATGAGGTGGGAACGGAAAGAGGAGGTGGTGGGGTTAGGGGAGAGGTTGAGGTTGCTCAGGTAAGAAGAGAGAGAGAGTCGAGAGAGTTTTTGAGAGTTTTTTTTCCTGTGTCGGAGGGAGCGAGAGTTGAGAAGAGGAGGAGTAAATGTGTTAAAGTGTTAGGCAACTAGGTTTTAATCTGTCTAATTTTCACACGATAAAACTTTCACCAATGTGTCTTCAGTTTAGAGGAAAAATTCTCTTTAAGGGGAATTGGCAAGTTTGATTGGAGGGAATTGTCAAATTTTGGGTGACATGGTAAGTTTGGCTTCTCATTCATACAAGGGTTATGAATTCTATTGTTGTATGAGTTCCTTTATTAACATGTCAAAATGAATTTTGAAATGCCAAAATGAAGGAGGCAATATTCCCACCTAGATAGGGCTTGAGTAAAAGTGAGTATAACATCTCATCACACAACAAAACAAGTGATTTTTTGTTGTGTGAATATTTTTATTTTTATTTTTTTATACTATATGTTTAGGGTGAATATCGCATTTTGTCGTAAATAAGTGAGCGAATCTTGTAATACGTAAATGATATTCCACTCTATTGATCACATCTTACGTACGACCTAATTTCCTTGAAGATCGAGAAAATCAAAGAAATAAGTTATGAAGAGAGTAGTGAAAAACAATTTTGTATAATAAGTATCGACTGTGTTTAAGGTTAACCTTGCGAATCAAGATCTAAACATTACCGAAAACATGTTGATTGGTATCATAAGAGTGTTTCGTTGATGATAAACAGTATACTATCTTACAATTGATCGAATTTCATCCGTTTGTAACTATTTGTCATTTGAAGCACAATGTGTGTACTAATGTGGTATAACATTCTTACTATGTTATATATCAACGTGTGTCGTTTTAAATAAATTATATTGAGTATAGTGTACATTTTCAAAAATCGACCGTAGGTTGTGATCTTCATAGTGAAATATAGTTGAGGTATAAAATTTACTTATTTTCGAGCACGATTGGATCACGATCGATGCGGTCAATCCCTACATATAAACTACTCACTATAGGTATCCTTATATCCTCCAAAGGGCACCCATATTACGCATGTATAACTATGTGAAAACTTTTACACAGTTGCGTAAAGCGTATTAGCGCGAGATTGTAAAAAATTTCAGAGATTTTTTCGGCCAACGAAGATATTTTTAAAATTTTATGAAAATTTTCAGTAATTGAAAATATAATTAAAAGTCAAACATGGTTTACGTGGCTAAATCCTGGCCTTTTATTTATTTAACTTTTCAAATATTTATATAAATAATACTAAAATTCATTTTAAAAAATTAATACTCAAATATGATTTTTATTTTAAATGCCAAACCCTAAACCACAAACCATAAATCCTAAACACTAAACACTAAAAAAGATCACACAACATAAAAAACATTAACAACATGTATATTTTGTTGTGCTAGTGTTTTACCAATTACATAGGGTGGTACTTAGTAGATATTGAAGAAATATGGAAACATACTTACACAACAAAGAGAAGAGTAACAGTTGTGTAAATTATTTTGAGATCCTATTCAAACAACATCACTCTTTTATGTTGTACAAGTCATTTACCAAATTGCATCCCCTAGCACATGTTGAAACATGAAAATAAATATGGAAACATATACACACAACAGAATAACAAGTATCAATTATGTGAATTACTTTGAGATCGTGTTCAAACAACACCACTATTTATGTTTTTGTCACAACCCTGAATTTCAAATGATAACAATTCGAATTCGAAGCCATGAAAACTCTAACATAATTCCAAATATATTGAAACCATCTTACAACAACAGTGTACCGAAACCGAGTGGAAGTACAACTCGATCGACTTGAATAATACATTACCAATTTATATCCACAAGTATCAAAGCAATTGGAATATGTAATATTCACTCGATTCTCACCCAAAAAATGAAAGAGGGCATCCCTCATTAAATCCTCCGTGAAAGCTCTCTGAGCCTGCTAACCCCCGCTTGCATAACTATCCCCTACACTATCGATTTGGTGCACCGGGATTGTAAACACAAACCCGGTAAGCTTTACAGCTCGTATGAGTAAACCGACAATTAAACATACTTCACAAAACAAAGGAATTGTAACAATTAACATTTTTAAAACATATGTACTCATGAGACCTGGGCAACCCATCTAGTTACCCCTCATGTTGTACAACGACAGACATACTAGAGCTCTAACTAATCGTAACCAACACCCGACCAAAGCCTTGGTTCACAATTTAAATGTCATCACCAAGTCCGAATACCAGAAAACGTTTTAACAAGACTCAATGTTAAAACCACGTATAATAAAACAATCCTCACATGTTTATATCATATAAAAACCAAGGGGACTCTTACACAACAATTATATAACATCACACCTATAATCCATTACACCGGAAGGTATATTTTCTTCCATTCTGGTCCCATCCGCCACAATAATCCGTCAATTTACCGGAAGGTACATTTTATTCCCTTCCGGTCCTATCCGCCACAATTAATTGAAAACAATAAAAAACATAATTTAAATGAAAACCGTAACATAAACTTAAAAGCGTCTTAACATAAAAGCAAGTCACTGCCAAAGGTAGACTTGTTGTGATGAGATTTACTCACCTTAAACTTCTACAACCCTAAGTGAGATTCCATTACTCGTTTCGTTGGTCACCTAGTGGCATAACAACGTGCTTAGAAAATGAATAATAATTACATTTTAAAAACTGTTCACGTAAACACTGGTCACACAAAACACTGTTCACGCGCCGCCCTAGACGGTCGCGTGTGGTGCTCACGCGTCGCCACAAGCAGTCGCGCGTGACCTCGTTTTCGAAAACCAACCCACCCCTCCTTCCACCTGCATCAACCTATAGCTTAACGCCATCTCTCTGCTGCCCCACTTCCTCCCACGCGCCGCCCTAGGTGGCGGCACGCGCACCATGAACACCTCTACTCAAACATCATCAAATCGAAAAACTTACAACATTAAAGACGTATATCACAAGGAAGAGATCATAACCGTACCTGTGTTAAGACCCAGATCGTCAGTAAATGGTCAAAAAGTCGCTGCCTCCTCAATTCTCCGACGTTGCAGCTGCGGCCTTAAATTCTCATCAAGGCCAACAAAAATACCTTCAAAGCGAAGAGGGAGGCTGGAGATATCAGCCCCGAGCCTTGAGTCGTCGAAAAGGACGAGGACAAGGACAAGGACGAGGACGACATAAACTTGCAGATGTCTTGTCTCCGCGAATGTCACTTTATGGGGTGTGGATCTGGGCTTAGGTGAGAGAGAACAACGTGATGCGTTGTTTGGGACCAGCGGCAGCTTGATCGCCGGTCAGACTAGCGAGATCGATGGGAGGAGGCGATTTCTGGAAAAAAGGGTAGGGGGTCGCGCGGCCGGTCTGGGTTTCCTTTTTTGTTTTGTGATTTTAGGTTTCCAAAAATGTCCTTTTATACATTTCCAAAATCGGAAACCCAACTTCCATTGCTAATAACGTCCAAATATGACATCCAATTAAGGTGTGCCACATGTCCACGAACTCGTATCGACGAGCTCTACAACTTTCGTGAATGAAGTTTTCAGAGATGAGTGACAAGTTAAAAGTCAACTCTTGAGCCACTGAAACATAATGTTTTTCAACCTTAAATTTCCGAAATCAGTTTCATTTCGCAAAGACATCGACGAGAAGACGTAGAATGAGATTTTACTCGAATTACCAAGCATTATAATTTATACGTATGTATCAGAATTTAAACTTGAAAATTCGGATTATTACAGTTTTGTTGTATAAGTCATCTAGCTAATGCAATTGGCATCCCCTAAACATGGAAAGAAATATGGAAAATATACTCACACAACAAAGTAACAACAGTTGTGTGTATTACTTTTAGATCTTGTTCAAACAACTCCTCTATTTATTTTTTGTTGTATAAGTCATCTACCAAATGCAATTGACATCCCCTTGCACATGTTGAAACATGATCAGCAAAAATAAGGGGTCTGATAACCAAAATAAGCTTCTCTCACACAACAAAAATAATGTGTGTATTGTCTTGTTAAAATTATACAACTGCACCATATAATTTTGTTATCTCTATAATTCTGCATTTTGAGGGTGCTTAATGGAGGATATACATACAATAGAAAATATTAATCTTTGTTGTATGATAAAACCAAGAATTATTCTTTTCATTTTTTCACCATTAACACAACAAAATTTCATAATCTTAGTTGTATGAAGGGGTCAGACTTATCAAACAAGCCGTGACCTGCACTTGGTTGTATGAGTTGTGTTGTGTATCGCTATTTTTGTAGTAGTGGTAGTTTTTATTTATACAACAACGACAAATACACAATGCGATCTTAGCCGTTTATATGCTTTGAGTGCTATATATGTTTATTGTAGTTATTGTATTAGTTTTAACAATCCCACATGAATTTGTAAATTTATATGTCATCAGATCGAAGAATGTATGTTGTTATTTACCTTATTTTATTCTAGAATAAAATACTGATCACTGATCTAATTTTTAGTAACTCGACAGTTTAATACTTCATGTTTTAATTTCAACTAATCACTCCTTATACTTTCAAATTTTAAACAATTTGGTCATTCCGTTAAGTCTCCGTCCAATTGCATCGTTAAGTTGTTTTTTCCCTCTTATGTGATGTCTGATAGGAGCACTTTGTGCTACGTTCTTAATATGTTTTTACCTCCATTTGTACTTTGCTTAGCCCTTATTGTTGTAATATCGAGTCATTGAGTCACAATAGGAGTCTTGGACGGTTTTGGATGTGCCTTTGTGCTTAAACGAGTTAAAAACGAAGAATTGGTCTAGAGTCCTAGTTTGAGTAGGAATCCTTATAGGACTAGGAAACCTAGTTGAATTAGGAGTCTTCACCTTTCTACGTTTTAGTCGCATTGGCGATATCTTGAGAGTCATGTTTGCAATAGGAATCCTTGTTAGACTAGGAAACGTACCATTTTGGAAAGTCCTACTTGAACTCAAACTCTTATTACGAAACTTTTCTAAATGAACTTCCTTTTTCTAGTAACTTACTTATTCTAGTAAGTTTCCTTTTTGCAAATTAGAAACTTTCCTAATCTAGTTGAGCTCATCTATTACATGTGTCTTTTTAAGACAACTAAAGTCTAGATTAGGACATGATTTTCGAATGGATTATCTCTTACTTATGTTTTCTTTTCTTATTTTCAGATTTAAGAGATAATTGCAAGGTAATTAAATGATTCAGCCGTGCAAGATGGGAGTGAAGATAAGGCACGAATTGGAGAGGAAATAGTAGTCCATGCCGTGCATGACTCTTGAGAGAAAATAGGAGATCAGCCGTGCCTATTCAAATCAGCAAAGGATAAGGAGTCATGTCGTGTATAGAAGAGATAAACAAGGGGATAAAGACTGAAATTACACAGGAACAAGGGCAGCCATTCGATGCATTCATTGAGGAGAGATCACAGCCGTGTATTGATGGACCAAGCAGCCCAAAACCCTAGCAACCTCCTCCCTTGGTTCCTCTATATATAGCTCGGCCTCCCTTCATGCTTAGCATCTCCATTCTCTCACAAAGCTAACCGAATTGCTGCCTAAATCCATCCAGAAAATTCAAGCCAAAAAAACCTTCATCCATCACCACCAAGCCGTGCTCCCCCTCTTGCCTCTCCAAATCCGAATTCATCTTGCTCCATCCTTTAAGGTTTCTAATGTGTGATTCATCCATGGCTTGTAATTTTTATTTAGGTTTTCTGCAATTTTCGATTTCATTGTATGAATTCTTGGATGTGATTTTCGGTTTTATATATGAAGAACATAAATTCAGACTTCTTTGGTTTTATGTTTTGATTGTATGAACTCATGAGATTTGTATGTTTGATGTGTATAATGACTTACGGTAGTAGGGTTTCGAAATTAATTTAGGTTTTATTTCAATTAATTCCTTGAATTTGTGCATCTAAATCAATGCTTGAGGAAGCCAAGGTCATGGTTCTCCTAGGATTGCGATTTAATTCACCAAAGTGTTCATTGATTGAATATGCGCTTCGTGTTTCAATTATGGATACTTATATAGGGCTGTGATAGTTCTAGGAATTTGCATGCTTAATCAAGATGAGTGACGCCATGCTTGCTTACATGTCTCCAATTCGACTTAATGTGCTTATGTGCTACTTTGTTGTTTAACTAGTACGCTTCGTTATGTTGAACTCTTTTTAGCATATGTTTAGGATTGAACGCTTCGTTGATTCTAAATAATTAAGAAGTCTTAACGATTAGATGAACCGTTTCGGACTCTAATTAGAATTGGAATTGAAATGGACTTAGATATAATCGAAATAATTCGCTGCCTATATGTTGTTCTATACGTGTCATACATGTTTCTTGAGTAGAATTCGTGTTTTGGTTATGTGATGAGTGGTTGATCAATTGTATATAAGTAATTTATGATTTATCTTACGTTGTAGTTTTAGAATCCAAATCAAATCCCCTAGTAACATGATAAGTGTTGAGGCCCTTTTGATTCCCCGGACTGAACGATCCCTGCTTATTCTATACTAACGATGATGTTTTTCAAGGTATTTTATAGACGTTCTAACAAAACGCTCTATCAATGTCTGCCAAGTCAATAACCTAACGATATAATTGGACGGAGACTTAACGGAATGACTAAATTATTTAAAATTTGAAAGTATAAAGAGTGATTAGTTGAAATTAAAATATGAAGAATTAAACTGTCGAATTATTAAAAATTGAAGAAGTAATTAATATTTTATCATTTATTCTATTAAAAAGAAAAATTGTGAGTTGCGACCCACGCGCGTGGGTATGCGATGATTCTGTATTTAGTGCCAATATACTTTTCTTCTGCTCACGGGAAGGCTGTGTTTGTTTCTGTAGCGTAATTCAATTCCGTCAAAACCATTTTACTCTCCCACCCCCGGTTAAAATCTCTCTCTCTCTCTCTCTCTCTGAAATCTGAAACACAGAGAACAAGCCAGTCCGCGAAGAAAACCGTGTATTATTAATACTCGTCTGTGAGAGGGCGGAGTTGGGTTTCTCTGCAGATGATCGGCTCTTCGTAATTGTCGGACCACCCAGATCCTAAAATCTCTCTCTCTCTCTCTCTCTCTCTGTGTTGTCTCTCTAGAATCCTTGCTTGTTTCAGGCTGTTGCTGCTTGTCTGTCACAACCCACATTGGCATTTCCAAGTCACGACACCGTTGTAACTTAGTTCTATCTCAACACATTTCTTGGTTCTATCAAGAAAAAAAAAAGATCCAGGGGGATGGTGTCATAGCCTCAATCACCGCATTATGGGATGCATTTGCTCCAAAGGGCTGTTGGCCAATCAATACGTCCTCAAGAATCACCCAACAGACAACGAGTTGAAATCCAACAAGGGGTTAGATGATGGAGGAGGAGGAGGAGGGGCGGCCGTGGAGGTGGATGGTGGTGGTGGTGGTGATGCAACCACACGGCTGATAGGCAATGACCGAAGCAATACGGAGGAGGTATCATCAGATGAAGGAGGAGGGAGGGAGAAGAAGAAGATGATGAATGGGGTAATGAGTTTGAGAAATGGAGAAAGAGGAGCACAAGTGGTTGCTGGTTGGCCTTCTTGGCTCACTGCTGTCGCTGGGGAAGCCATCAGTGGCTGGGTCCCTCTCAAGGCTGACTCTTTCGAAAAGCTCGACAAGGTTTCTTCCTCCTCCTTCTTCCTCAACATACATTGATCGCATTCACTTTACTGATATGTTTGTTTCTGTCAAAACGTATGTATATATGTATCCATGTAGATTCCTAGTTCAATAAACTGACCGAAACTGGACACTTGTGCTGGATGAGGCAGCAAAATTTAATTCACTTGTGTTGCTGCCTACGCCGGCAACACCATGGAACTAAGATGTAGAAAATCATCTAGCTTTTGTTATTGTTTTAATTCCAGACAGAACAAGATAATACACTCTCAACTGTTTAGATTCTTTTTAAAATCTATGTACTTGGGAGAAAGTTGCAGTGTGTGCATGCTATTAGGTAATGTACTATAAATGTATGCTTTAGCAATTTATGGCTCCAAGAAATTTGTCTATTCTCTGAATTACTTTTGATCCCACTTTCTGTAAGCATACTCTTTTCCTGACTTTGAGAGACAAAAGGTCGCATATCAATCAGCAAATGGTGGCTACTCATAATAGATGGCCAACTGAACTCTAATAGGGCATCATGCACCACATAGAGAGAATTTTTGTTTTTTGATCTGAAATGAGTTCAAAACGACAAACACTCAGGACTAGATTTGATTCTACCAGTTGTAATGATTTTGTAGATTCATTTGTTGCTTGCTAACATCTGATCTGTTATCCTCTATGTCGACAGTTCACTCACTTTTCTTAAGTTAGTATCCATGTTCAAGATCTTTTCTTTATTCTTTTTCTACTTAGAGTTATAAAGTTTGTAATACTGCAGATTGGACAAGGAACTTACAGCAGTGTGTACAGAGCCCGTGATCTTGAATCAAACAAAATAGTTGCATTAAAGAAGGTGCGATTTGCCAATATGGATCCAGAAAGTGTGCGCTTTATGTCAAGAGAAATTCTGATTTTGCGTAAGCTTGATCACCCCAATATCATGAAGCTTGAAGGTCTGATTACATCAAGGGTCTCGGGCAGCTTATACCTTGTATTTGAATACATGGAGCATGATCTTGCGGGGATTGCAGCAAGACCTGGGATAAAGTTCACTGAAGCACAGGTACTTGCTTTGCCAGTCAGATCTAAGTTAGAACATAGTAAAGCTTTTACTAAGAATTACAATTTGTGTATAGATCTGGACATACATTTATGAAGTGTTTTATGCTCACAAACTGACATTATAATAAAAGTTGAAGGCCTTGATTAGAATGTACTGAAGAAAAATCTTTGCATCAAAATGTGTACTACAACTTGGGTATGCATATTCTTAAGAAACTTCTTTGTATGGCTAATGGATTTTGCGTCAGTTTATGAATTACCAGTTTGAACTAAGCCTCTTGCTCTCTCAAAAACTTTGTTTATGGTAATTCAGGATACGTACACCCTATTAAAAACATGATTGTCTTATTCTTAACGTTGGTTTAACTGTAACTCTATTTTTAAAATGTCATTGCACATTAGGTTTTTTGTGTTTTGCTGCTCAATACTTCATTTTCTGGAAAAGGAAACATTCAAATCAAAAGACCATATCGTAAAGGAACTAAACTTCTCACCATTTGCATAATTTTGTTGTTGTTTACAGCACCCTTTGATGGTGTGCTAGTTGTCAACATGATTCATTTTTATCATGGAACAGCTGGATTAGTTTTAATAATTTCATTTCCATACGGTAACAAAATATTTAACTCTATCTCTTCCGTGACATGTTTGCCTCCAACCTGCAGATTAAATGCTACATGCAACAGCTTCTTCTTGGACTTGAACATTGTCACAGTCATGGTATTTTGCACCGTGACATCAAGGGATCAAATCTTTTGATCGACAATTATGGCAACCTAAAGATTGCTGACTTTGGTCTAGCAACCTTTTACCAACCTCGCCAAAAGCAGCCTCTGACTAGTCGTGTAGTAACCTTGTGGTACCGACCACCTGAACTTTTGCTGGGCTCTACAGACTATGGGGTTGCTGTGGATTTGTGGAGTTCTGGTTGCATTCTTGCAGAATTGCTTGCTGGGAAGCCTATCATGCCTGGAAGAACAGAGGTACCTATCCCAGCCTTTTCATGATAATGAAATTACCAATCACACACTTTCATACCATATATATATATTTGCTTTATATTTCTCATATGTTAATTTAATGCCCCACCAAAAAGATAATTGTAATATGTGCTTGAATTTGGAACATTGTGTATGGATATAATTGTAACATACCGAAAAGATATATCTGCTTGTTAGTTGCTCATCTAACTGGAATTATACAGAAATCAGATTATAATTGATGAATGAAAAACGTGTAGATATTTCATTAAGAAAATCTGGTAGATGATACTCTTGATTTTGTATAGTTAATCCTTTATGCTCTAGCAGGACAATGGAATCTACCAGCTGTAGTGATGGAATTATGTTGGCATCTTCACTGATTTAATTCAAATTGTATGGTTCATTTTCACAGGTGGAGCAACTACATAAGATATTTAAGCTATGTGGGTCACCTTCTGAAGAATACTGGAAGAGATCAAAATTGCCACATGCAACCATCTTTAAACCAACACAGCCATACAAGCGTTGTGTCGCAGAGACCTTTAAAGATTTTCCGAGCTCAGCTATGGCCCTGTTGGAGGTCCTTCTAGCAGTAGAACCCGACTGTCGTGGAACGGCTTCTTCTGCACTTCAGAGTGAGGTAGTCATGGGCTTTGTGTGCTATTGAAACTTTGAGTTCTGTTTCTCAAATTATAGAGTATAGGGTTAAAAAAAATGAGACTGATATAATGCCTATGTAGTGAATCGGTCAACAAGTTAGTCAGAGAAACAGAACAAACACAGCAAACCAAGAGAAACAATCACAAAGAAAAAAACACAAGAACACAGATTTAAGGTGGTTCAGCAAATAACTTTGCCTACATGCACCGGACAGAAACACACTTCCACTATATTAATAATGGGTACACAAGAAAGACTAAGAAAACAAGGACTCTGTTCTTTTTCTATCTTTCTCCTCTCTGTCCTCTCTCACCCTCTAATCGAGAATGAAACACACTATGCTCCTTGTCTATGCGATGCCTAAACCTAGAGCATAACCCCTCTTTATATAGTCATAAAGACAAACATGTTTCCTCACCAAATAGGAATCATATTCCTAATAGTGGTAGGCTGTAAAGCCTTCTCCTTTTACAGGTAAATCATCATCAATAAGAATTTCATATCTTTACCGGAACACCATACTCTAAGAAACCATTGTGGAAAAAAACATATGGGCTGGAAACCCAACAATCTCACCCTCTAGACCATGAGAGAGGTACACCGGCGTGACTCCATCGGGAGTCCGCCCAAGCTGATTTGATGCAGAACTATGTGGTTGGAGCATGCAACTCCTCCTGATCAGGCTCCTCCTGATCGAACAACTCATCACCATGTCCCTGTTGGTGGAACAACTCTTGACCATCTTCACCCTGGTTAGAAAACTCATTGGAAAAGAACATTTGGGACCACTTTTCCAAAGCGTCTTTCTTCCTTATATGGCCGTCACCATGACGCCATATGTCCGAAGAAGTATCACCGATTGCACTCAAGTCATTTTTATACACCAAGTTATGTGTCTTGTACAAGGAACGACAAAACTCTCCACTAGCAACGTTCAACGATCGATTCGTAAGCTTTTACTTCCCATCACCAATAAACTGGTGGAAACCTTGCCTGTCAAGAGCACTTGCAGACAGTATGTTGACACATAGATCAGGAACGTGCCTCACATCCTTCAATGTCATATGGTAACCCAGATTAGTCTCGATGCAAATATCTCATATTCCCGAAATCTTGGAGTAGCTTGTTTTGCCCATCTTTAACATCCCAAAACCACCTGCCTTGTATGTAAAAAAGAGCTCCAAGTTAGAACTAACATGACAACTTGCACTCGTATCCACGAACCAATCATGACCCTTGTCAACTACATATAGACATTCTTGTAAACTAAGAAACTCATCCAAAACATCTGAAATACAAGCAGTATAACCATTATCTTCACCATCTTGGTACTTGCCTTTCTTCTTGTTTTGTTTCCACTTTCGATACATCCGCTTCATGTGGCCATTCTCACCACAATAGTGACAATCAACACTAAACCTTTGACCCGAATTCTTGCATTTACCCTTCACATAAAGGGCTCTTGCGTGCTCATTGTTTGTGCCAACACTTTTCCTTCTTTGTTATTCGTTAAGCATGTTATCCTTAACGGTATCCATAGACAATACACCATTACAAGGTCACCACGAAAGTTTCCCAATTATCCGGCAAAGTTCCTAGCAGCAGCAATACGAGTAACTCATCATCAACCTTCATTCCCATTGTCGACAACTAGTTGGTCACATTTTGGAAATTGTTCAAGTGCACAACCACACTAGTATCATCATCAAACTTCATGTTGACCATCTCTTTGATAAAAAATGCTTTCTTCGCAGCGGTCTTCTTCTCAAAGAGGGACTCCAATATCTTCCAGAGTACTTCCGCATCAGTTTCTTTCGACACATGGTGAAAGATGCTATCATCAATCCATTGTCTTATCGTACCAACTACTTTCCGGTGCAACTTTCGCCACTTCTCATCAGTCATATTGGTTGGCTTTGCAGCCACACCCTCTATGACCTCATGCATATCCCTACAATATAGGATATCCTCCATTCTTGGCTTCCACATCACCCAATTCTTGTGCGTGAGTTTGATCATTGTGCCTTTCACATCATCATCCATTCTGACAACACCGATTCAGCCGAACTCAACCTTCAACCAGGCTCTGGTACCACTTGTAGTGAATTGGTCAACAAGTTAGTCAGAGAAACAGAACAAACACAACAAACCAAGAGAAACAATCACAAAGAAAAAAACACAAGAACACAGATTTAAGGTGGTTCAGCAAATAACTTTGCCTACATGCACCGGACAGAAACACACTTCCACTATATTAATAATGGGTACACAAGAAAGACTAAGAAAATAAGGACTTTGTCCTCTTTCTATCTTTCTCCTCTCTGCCCTCTCTCACCCTCTAACCGAGAATGGAACACACTATGCTCTTTGTCTCTGCGATGCCTAAACCTAGAGCATAACCCCTCTTTATATAGCCATAAGGACAAACATGTTTTCTCACCAAATAGGAATCATATTCCTAATAGTGGTAGGCTGTAAAGCCTCCTCCTTCTACAGGTAAATCATCATCAATAAGGATTCCCTTCCTTACCGGAACACCATACTCTAAGAAACCATCTTAGGAAAAAAAACAACTAGGCTGGAAACCCAACAGCCTGTCTGTTCTTTTTTTTTTTGAAAATGGATGAGGTCCAGACGGCCTGTTTATTCTGTAGCTGGAAAGGAAATTTAAAACCAATTGTTGGAAGATGGTACTGACATATCAGTTCTATCAGTTACTTATATGGTTAGCTGATTCTCCGTATTTTACTTAAAGTTTTTCTTTAAAATTTCTATATCATGTTGCGATGAAACTGTATATACCCCATTGGGTAATTGAAAGTGAGATTATATTGTCCAGTAGACATTTTGACCTTTTATCTGGAAGTAGCACTAATGAGTTCTAAAAAGATTTCAGGCTTCTTTTGGTAATTTAATGGAAGTTGGTATGGGTGTTTGATCTTCTCTTACTAAGTTATCTATTTTTCCAGTTCTTCACATCTGTTCCTCTTCCCTGTGATCCTTCAACTTTACCCAAGTACCCACCAAGCAAGGAGTTTGATGCCAAGCTCCGAGATGCGGAAGCTAGAAGGTACATTACTAAATTATTTTATGTATTTTCAAGTTTTAATCCCGGCAAGATCTAATTTTGACTCTGCTAGAAAAAAAGAGAACGAAAATGTGTCTAATTCAGACAGTCTTTCCTGTTATGTTCTGGCTTTTTTTTCTCAGTTAAAGCTATTATCCTATTAAATTAGTTTAGCTTCATCATGTTTTTCTGGACATCAATATTATGAGATTTTGTTTTTGATAAGATTACAGAAGTTTTGTTATATAAATCTGTCTTGCCTTGGAGCATCAACCTCACTCCTAGTACTGTAGAGTGCTGTTCTTTCTATTTGTCTTGTAGAAAGCAATATCCTAGTTTCACTATTTGAAGGGAAAGGATAAGTTTGTATTTGTAGTTTTACATATATTAGGCTGGTTATTGTTTTCTTGGCTTCAGTGGATAGTATTTCTTGTTTTCACTATGGAAAACTGATCTGTCCATTTCAAACCAGGCGTAGAGCGCCTAGTGGTAAAGGACATGGAGGGAGTTCCAAAGAGTCAAACGCTGTGGCAGCGCCAGTTGGCACTGCTGGGCATGCATCAAAAGAGGTATTGTTATATTAATTTTGTATTTATTTTATCATGTGGATTGCCCCCCATCTGGAATAACTGTGATTGATTTACTGAGTTTATTTAATTAGAAGCAACAAGGGCAGCATAATTCAAAAAGCATCAGTGAGAAGTACATTCCTGAAGTGGAGACTGGCTCTGGCCTTCCTCTTGAACCTCCCAAAGTAGCAGCATCAAATGGCTTCTCCTATTCAGGCCAGTTGATGCATCCTAGTGCATATGGATCTACACGAAATATTGAAATGCGATCTGGTCGGTCTAAGAATGGTGCAGAGTTGAGAAGGCAGAACTCATATATGAATGGTGGAGCTGCCCAATCATCCAGATATTCCAGTTCAGCTTCAGTTCGAAGTGATTCACGATTTGATGGTGTTGTACAGACTACTACAAATCCACACTGGCCAGAGGAACGTATTAATACCAGATATAATCACTTAGATGACGAGAATTCCTCAGCCAAACACGATTGGTCCCTTCAATTTCTGAATAGGCCAAAGTCTTCACAAAAAAAGGATGAACAGCCATCTGGAAAGGATTCAGCTAGGGTAAAATAATTTTGTCATTGTTCATTATGTTATTTAAAATTGACGCACTGACATTAATAATCACTTCTCTTGTTTGATCAGGGTTATGCTACCAAGAAGAATCGAATTCACTACTCTGGACCATTGATGCCTCCTGGGGGAGACCTTGAGAAGATGCTCAAAGAGCATGAGAAACAAATACAACATGCTGTCCGCAAAGCTAGACTGGACAAAGCCAAGATAGCCTATGGTGAGAATGGACAGACAGAGTCCTTACTCCATAATGTGAGAAACGGCAGGTGACAGAAAATGGAATCTTATACTGTGCAATTTGGAGAGCAAGAGCTCCTCGGAATGGAAAAAGTGCTAATCTTAAAGAAGGATTCATTTGGGGAAATTTTACAAATCTGGTCACCGAAAGATAAATGGAATATATGGAGCTTCATCAAGTTTCATTGCATCAGATGTGTATTCAATTTTTGAAGGTATGCAATATAGTTATACCCATCATTTCATGCTCAAATGATTGAGAGATAGTCAATCAGGCAGATCAAATCCCTTGGCCAATATTGACATACCAGGAAAATTCTTTGATTGCCAGATGAGAAGGTCTCTTAGGTGGTCTTCCGATGGACAAGCTTGTGTACGGTTGAAACCAGAGGTGCTCTGTTCAGCTTTTGTCTAATTCTCTGTAAAGGCTGAAATTATATCACACAGGTTCCCCTTTTGATCACATCAATAGAAGGCAATTTCTTGCTCCAAGTTCATCAACATAATCCTCTCTTTTATATATTTAAGATTTGTTATGCTTGTTTAGAAGAAGATAGTCGCTGTAGGGAAATTAATTAGGAAGATCATAGGTTAAGCAATTGTCTTCAGCATGTTTCTAGTAGATTAAGCAGTTGTCTATCACCAACACGAATCGAATTCTTACAGATCCTGTTGTGGAATTTCCATTTTTTACGTGCTGATGTTTCTGTAATCTTTAAGAATGTAAGAGCCTGGTTCCGTCAATCTGAGTCTTTTACTTTGCTCTCGGCAACTGGGCATTCTGTAAACTAGTCAACTTGAAATGCTCTCATGCAGACCGTTATAGAGCAACCTATAGAACAACCTAATTGAATCACATTGATCAGGTGCAAAGCAAAAATTGCATTTATAGGAATTTAACAAGAAACTATTGCATTTTAAAGAAGTAATTTTAGATTTGCGAATGTGTTATTTGTTTTATTAAGATGCAACACAAGCAATGAAGGGCATCATAAGAAAAAAACTCTGATGTGATGCACACATGCATCTTTCGAAGACAGTCAAAACGTTTAATGAAGGATGAGCAGTTTTTCATCTCTATTGGAACCCTAACAGTCATTAGACACATTGATCTGGCCCGCAAGAAAAAAAATTGGGATCCGTTGATAGGAGAATGAGCAATCAAATGTAAACAGCTGCACAACCGAACTGAATAATAGAGATAATTAGATAACCTACCAACCGTTGTATTTCTTGCACTCTTGCTTCACCAAGACTCATGTAAAGTAGCTCTAGTGTCTTCTTCTGCCATCCAACGTTTCACTTCCCTTCATGTTTAAGCATTAACCCAACAGATCATGACCAACTTGAGTAATACTATAAAATCTTACATCATTCTTTTAAGAACTTCAACCTCGATCATCTTCCTATTCTCTCCCCAGAATTAAGCACGTAAGACATATATATCGAAAGCATGAGTCGACCACCTAAAACCCATCCAAGTTTCAACTATAAGCTTCTTCTCCTCGGAGTTTTCCTGGCTTTCGTTGTCCTCTTTGTTCTGAGATCAAGCTTCTCATCATCATCTGATCTTAATCAAAATTCATCTACCATCATACCAGAGGTACCTTCTGCTAAAGATTTAAGTACTACTTCTACAAACTGCTCACCAAATACTACCGGTTGTAACAAGATCCCATCCTCTCTAGCGCAAACCATAATCCACTACACAACCTCAACCATCACCCCACAACAAACTCTCAAGGAAATCACAGTGACAGCAAAGATTCTAGAGAAAAAATCACCATGTAACTTCCTTGTCTTTGGCCTCGGCCACGACAGCCTTATGTGGAGTGCACTCAACCATGGGGGCAGGACAGTTTTCCTTGAAGAAGACGAGTCCTGGATCGAGCAAATCCGACGCCGCTTCCCCACGTTGGAATCATACCATGTCACATATAACAGCAAGGTGAATGAGGCTGATAATCTTATGGATGTGGGCAAAGGGCCTGAGTGCACTGCAGTTGGTAGTGATATTAAGTACAGCATGTGCCAATTGGCTTTGAAGGGTTTACCAAGTGAAGTGTATGACATCAAATGGGATTTGATAATGGTAGATGCCCCGACCGGGTATCATGATGAAGCACCGGGAAGAATGAGTGCAATATACACAGCCGGAATGATAGCCAGAAACAAAGAGGAAGGGGAGACTACTCATGTTTTTGTTCACGATGTGAATAGAGTTGTCGAAGACAAATTCTCTCTGTCATTCCTTTGTAAAGGTTACATGCAAAAACAGCAAGGGAGATTGAGGCACTTCACTATTCCTAGTCACCGGGATGGTTCCGGCAGGCCATTTTGCCCGGAATGATTAGAATTTTGTTTTTGAAAATGCAGTTTCGTTTCGAAATGAATATTGTTTCAAGGTTTATTTGAATGCCAGCTAGCTGCTGGCTATGGCATCTGTGTGTACGTACGTAAGATGATGGAGCAGCTTTCAAGGCTAGAGACTACCATGCGTACAACAAGAATTTTGACAAATAATTTGATAAGAGATTATTGGCTCTCGAGAAATGCTTTTCGACATGTATCAATAGTGTTTTCCTAGTACAAACATTGAAACATATAATAGCAGTTGGTTTGACATTCATTCAACACAGATATGACTATTCTAGTTCTTTTTTTCTTTTTTCTTTCTCTATATTATTCCTTCATGTTCTTCCTGTTATTGTTATTTGTTTGTTCTTGTTTTCTAATCTAAGACATCTAACATGTCAAAATACAAAGCATCATTAGCTGATATAGGTAGCCATTCTTAGATCACAGTCTTGTCAGGAAGTGGAAAACAGTATTTAACTGTCGATCAGACTCAGACCTGAACTCCATGTAAGGGTTCCAAACATAGAGTGGGATGCTTACACCCAATTAACTTTCATTATAATACAACATAATTAGAAACTTTTATCAACTCTATGAGCCATCAACTCTTTTCAGCTGTTTATATCCACCTAAAGGGTTCAAAATGAAGCTACATTTGAAACCCCTCAATTAAAGATTGCTAATTTTCTTGTTTCACTATACCATTAATGTTCAACTCGGAACAATTAAGTGTGTGTCTCAAGACTTTCAGGTATTTCAGCACTTTTCAGTAAGACACCAACCTACCCTGACAAGACTTATTTGTAGTTCCATGTCAGTGATGTGTAAATTTTAAGAACAGTACACCAAGTTTAATCACTCATAATTAAGGTTTTTTTTTTTAAGTTTCAGAAATGATACTTTAGTACATGACAACTCAACTTCATTTCAGTACATGCCATTAACATCTATGTTAGTTGGTGTGTTAACTAGCATATTTTCAAGGGTAAAATCGTCTTCCACTTCAATTCTATGTACAACATATAACACTAGCATATTTTCAAGATTATTTCTGAAACTTATGAGACCTTAATTATTATTGGTGAGAACTTCGTGTAATATTCTTAAAATTTTTCCTTTAGTGATTTTTGCGTATAGTAGAGACGTTGAAGCAAGGAAAGCTAGCCAGTTTCTTTTTTGTCAAAAAAAAGAAGAAAGAAAAAAACTACCTATTCCATTCCTCAAGTTACTTAAATATCAACGACGTACCTTACACGTACACACCAACCACAAGAGATTGAAACTATCCCTGGTGGATTACTCAAGTAGCAAATTGCATACATGAACAATAACTTATGCACCGAAAAGTTTTTTTTATTTTTATAAATTTTGACAGGAATTAAGGATTTGTACGGTTGCTTTTGAACCGTGTTTAATAATTACATTTACGGAGGGGAGAAGGCATCTAAATTCCAAATTATAAAAATTAAGATAGTCACATAAGATAATTACACGTGTCTTGTTATACAATACACCATTTTATAATTCTTTGTTTCACTTTATGATTGTCGTGACAAAGCTTAGAGAACATCCGCACTGAGCCATATTATCATCTTTCTTAACAATGCTAGCCATTTTGAGTCATATTATAGCTAAAGTAGCTGTAATGTCACTTTGTAAACTTCTCTGCATCACTTCTCTATATTTTGGCTAGTCTTATAAGATAAGTGTTTATTAAATGTAGGAAACAAGTTTAAATACATTTATAGATTACATAAAATCACTTAATGTTGTTTTAAACTTAGAACCTAACTTCATAGCTCATTGAATTGCATCTTATTCTCATTGGTTTAAGCTACCTTCTCCATTCTATGTCCTCAGCGTTCCGTTTGAATCAATTAAGAAGATGAGTAGAGGTTTGTTCTAATATCTCTAAATTCAGAACAGTAAAATTTTGAATATGTGGATGCTAAGACTCTGATATAATTTCAATAAATGAAATTACATTACAACAGCTGAATATTTTTTCCAAATTTAACAATACACTTAGATTACAAACTGTAACAACACGTAATTACACGAGTGTAAGTTGTACAGTAGTCAACTCTCACAAGTCCTCACCGAAATAAGAAAATGAACAGAAGCAAAAACAGCACCTTGCTGTTACGTTGCTCACTCCTTCCGCCTCTACTACTGCGAAGTACCTGCAGTGCTACCCCCTGCACCAGTAATGGTACACAAGGATTGTAAACATAAACCTGGTCAGCTACAAAGTTAGTATGAGTAAATTAAAAAAGACATAATCAATGATAATGTAACATATTTCTAAACTCAGAAATATATATAAAACAACATTATCATCACAATACTAACAACGTCAAAATCCAACCAATGCCACAACAAAGCCACATATCGCCACACATGTATAATCACAACTCACAAATCACCTTGCAACACATGCATAACATTCTCAGTTAATGTGACCCTCAAGTCGCACCTAGAAGAATGTCAGTAATACTAGAGCTCTAGATGATCATTCCCACAACCGCTCAAGGAATGGTTCTGACATATGCCTACGCCACTAAGGTCGCTACAAATGCAGAACATTGAAATACATTTTGCCACTTGGGCCGCCACTAAGGCTAAATCATATGTGTTCATTTTCTTTCGCCAAATGGCCGCCACTAAGGCAGAACAACTCACACAAAGTCTTATACCTCAAAAGGGCCGCCACAAAGACAACACCACGACCCATAAAATCATGCACGCAACAATCATACCAGAATGTCATTCCGGTAACAACAAAATAATCACAACATAATAAATCCGGAAGGAACATTTTCTTCCCTCCCGACCACACAACATATAAGCATTTCGACTATACAATTATTCCATCCAAAATCCACCAATTTACCGAGAGGTACATTTTATTCCCCATCGGTCACATCCTCGACAATTTAATATAAACCAACTAAAATACACAATATATTTCACAAACATAATAGCTTTATACACTTAGTGATAACTATATGCATACCCTATTACCATTTAGATATACGTATATAAATCACCAAATATATACACATTGTTGTAGGGAAAATGGAATGATCTACTCATCTCATTGATAATCCCCTTTATATAGGGGTCAAGATTACAATAGAAATAAATGGTAATTACAATGGCAATTAAGACTACATAATGGTGATTGATCAGTTACATCCGTTGACCATAAACGTCATTAACTTATTCCTTTATTTGCTTTAACGAAGGCACACTAATGGTGTTTTTCCTTCAACAATCCCCCTTGTGCCGATTTTAAAGATATAATGGTGCATAAGGTGTTGCCTCGTTAAAAACCTTGCCAAGTAACAAAACCCAATGGGAGAAAATAAAACCTTGGTCGAAGGAGAAAAGAGCACAACACACATATTACATTTAAGATTAACATGTATGTGCTAGACTCCCCCTGATGTCTGCACCTCCCCCTGATCTTTACATTGATTATGGGAGTTTTGATAACTTTTGCATATTTAATGATGCATCTTATTTGGTACGTATTTCTTTACGCCAAATGTGTAATTACGTGAATAGAATTCATTCTCATCATGTCGTTTTATCTTTTCTTTATAGGGACTATAAACCTAAACCTTTAGGTATTGTTGTTGCGTGGGCGCTAAGCTATACAGCGAATGAGAGGTCGAGTCAAGAATATTGTGTTAAATAACAGATTTATAAAAATTATATAAACATAGCATATGCAACAAATAGAGCATATTATTTAACATGGTTAAGTAATTTACAAAACTTAGGCAATTATCGTATTCATGATACGTGCCAATGACCATGTATAAATATATAATGCTTAACAATTTAAATCACATCATCACGATTAAATGACATGCTAAGTAATTAAATTTTAATAATAAGCATAGCATGCAACATGGTTACATAATATACAAGGCTAAAGCAATTATTACACTCGTGCCAAATACCATGTATAAATATAATGCGTAAAACATAAATCATAACATTATGATGCAATTACATACTAAGCAATCAAATTTAAAAATAATTTTAAATCTGCATAGCATATAACATGTCACGATATTCAGAGACTACTTTACTCACGTAACATATATATTTTCATTTATATGAATGAAATTTAATAAAAGCGGCAACACTAACTTAGATCTTACTTGTAAGTTTGCCAAATAAACTACATATCAAGTGAGTCTCGATCTCATAATTCCACGTTGCTCGTCACATGGTTATGAATAAATCACTTTTAGCTTTTTACTGCAGAGGTAAGTTCTGAATTTACCCGAGGTAAAAAAACTCTTTTCTTTACGGGTCGGATTGACGGGCCGGTTTGGGAATGGCCGGGTCGAGATCTGCAATCGCAGATCTGAGCTACCTTGACAACCTCTGGTCGACACGGTGAGAAGGAGGGGCGGCCCGGCCCGGCTGGATCATCATCGTTTCTGGGCAGCACAATAGGCTAGATGCATGCCTGCGGATCCAGGAAGGCAGCACCGTTAGGGTTTATCGAGTCAAGCTAGTGCCGGCGTGGGTACGACCATTGATTCTTCGAGGCGCTGGTCACCGTTGTCGGGAAAATAGACATCGTCGGCACGATCTGCAGATCGGAGGACAAGAAGCGGGGTGCCTAGGGTAACTTTCTGGGTGTCTGACAAATCTACACTGGGTTTGCTACGGGCTGCAGTCGGTTTCACCGATCTGGATGAAGCACGACGTCGAGGTTAATCGTGCTTCAATCAAGGTCGCCGATTTGGGAAGATGGAGCACCGACGAAGTTGGGTTAGGTCGTCGATGGCTCAAAAGCCTTGGTAGCGAGTTGGACCACATCATAGAGCCGTTCTGTCTCTAGAGATCTATAGAGATAGAAGACAAAACCGGAGCGGTGCGCTAGTGTGGCTGGCGGCGTCGACGGTGGCAGTTCGGAGATGGGCAGGGTGCCCATATAAGATTTCTGGGTGCCCTAAGGCAGAAATGAATTCTGATGTGTTTGGTTTTTTTTCTTCTGCAAATTCTTTTCTTTCGGCAGAATTTTGTCTAGGTCTGAAAACTCAAGGGTCAAGCAACGTGCTGATAACGTGTTGTAGGAAAAATGAAATGATCTACTTATCTCATTGATAATCCCCTTTATATATGGGTCAAGATTACAATAGAAATAAATGGTAATTACAATGGCAATTAAGACTACATAATAGTGATTGATCTGTTACATCCGTTGACCATAAACGTCATTAACTCATTCCTTTATTTGCTTTAACGAAGGCACACTAATGGTGTTTTTCCTTCAACACACATTTATATTTTAATCTCACAACAAGTAAAAATATAAAAAATATAATTTCACACGTCTAATTACCGCCAAGGGTAACTAGACCAAACGTGAGGTTTACTCACCTCAAAGCTTGCTCCAACTTCTAGTTCACCGAGTCTGAAAACTTGTCTCACCTCAAACACCTAAGTGACAACAAAAATCACTTAGTAAGGAAAATAACCCAAGACAACCCTACAACCCTCTTATGAACCAAAGAGCTAGGTTCTTCTTCTCCTACCTCAACCTTTCCAAAAAATAACCAAAAGACAAGCTCCTAATTTACTAAGGCCACCCTCT
Source organism: Argentina anserina (assembly GCF_933775445.1). NCBI lineage: Eukaryota > Viridiplantae > Streptophyta > Magnoliopsida > Rosales > Rosaceae > Argentina > Argentina anserina. The sequence continues at coordinate 18,303,376 of NC_065876.1, forward strand.
CAACCTAACTCACTAATCGTAACAAACCAAAATCTCACTACTCGTAGTTCACTAAACCAAAACTAAACTCAAACACTCCGCAATTTTGATGTCGGCCTTACTAAAACTAACCACATTTCACCACTCAAATTCCCAAACACTCACATTCAACACAATGGGACTGTGCACAACCCTTCACCATTCAAAAAACTTCCCACTACTAGCTCTCACTACCCTCCTGACCACATGACTCTAACCCTCACTATCTAAACACAAAACCAATACAATCCACAACAAACACAGTCACCAAAACATCACCAAACTAACTCCAACTCAGCCACACCACACTTCTACCCACATCACCACTACATCTAAAACATTGATCAAAGAAATGGGGAAGGTATTTGCCTCAGTGACTGCCCAAAAAGGGCAAGGAGCTGTTAGAGTTGCAGCTGGTATCTTTCCTCTTGAAAGAGTCACATCAAGCTTAAGTTTCATGCCCCAAACTTCCACCAAACTTGTAAGGATGCAATCCAGAGACTACCAAGGCTGATTCCAAGTGAACCCGAGCCTTAGGCTCGCCGGAAACTCCACTTACGTGGCTGTGTGATCTGCTAAAACTCCAAGATAGTAGCACATCTCTCTAGACCACAACGACGACTTGCCTCCACCTCAACTTGGTACTGCTCTTCCCTGTGACGTCCATAGGTCCAATGACAGTTGCTGCAAGGTTGGAAGTGGAAGATTGAGGGAGAAGAAGAAAAGATTAATATGGTGGTGAAGATGAAGATATTTGAGAAAGGAAAGAAATGGGAGGTTCAGTGGAGTGAGAAGAAGAAGAAGAAGAAGAAGAAGAAGAAGAAGAAGAAGAAGAAGAACAAGAAAAAGAAATGGTGAGTTCGGTGGAGGGAGAGGGAGAAGATATTTTCAATTCCTCTCCCCATTTTACCCCTTCGATCAACAAACTTATGTAATTAATTTCTCACTCTTCCGACTTCTGAAATTTACGTGTTGAATGTCTACGAACTCGTTTTGACGAGCTCTACAACTTTTATGAATGAAGTTTTCTGATACGAGCGATGAATTAAAAGTCGACTCTTGAGTCAAATGAATTAAATCGTAAGAAAACTTAATGGTTATCGAACCAATTTCTACTTCGTTTATGGAAAAACTCTCTCATCTTATTCCGAGTTATGTTGATTATGGTCAGTGGAAGCCTGTTAGTGCTTCTCAGGCTAGTCCCAAAGTGTCTCCTTTGTTCTTTGCTAATGACTTGGTTCTTTTTGCAGAAGCTACCCCCAAGCAAGCGTATGTGCTCCAAGATTGTCGTGACTTATTTTGTTCACTCTCTGGTCAGACCGTGAGTTTTCAAAGATCTTTGATATATTTCTCTCCTAATGCTTGTAAGTCTATTGCTTGTAGAATTAGTAGAATAGGTGATTCTCCTCTTCCTGATCACCTTGGTAAGTACTTAGGTATGCCTCGCATTTATTGTAGAATTAATAAGTTCACTTATGTTGGATTGTTCGATAAAATTCAAAACAGACTTTCTAGCTGGAAGAGTAAGGGTTTGAGCATGGCTGGAAGAGTTACTCTTGTTAAGTCTGTAACTTCTACTATTCCCATATATTTTATGCAAACTGTTAGATTACTTGTTAGTTTGTGTGATAAAGTTGATAAACTTGACAAAGATTTTATCTGGGAGATTCTGAGGATAAGAAAAAAGTTCACCTTGTGAATTGACAAATTGTCTGTCAGCCTAAGTCTCTTGGGGATTGGAAATTAAATTTTTTGCTGATTTGAATCAGGTCATGTATAAGGCTAGTTGGAGAATTTTTCAGAATGATAATGGTCAGTTGGCTTCTATGTATAAGGCTAAGTATTTTAATGGGATTTGCATTTCTAATATGGCCTACAAACCTCCTGGTGATTGTTCTCATACATGGCGAAGCATTAATTTTGGTGCTGAGTTGCTTAGAAAATGCTTAAAATGGAGGATTGGTGACAAGGTCATTAGATTTTGGTCTGATCCTTGGTTACTCTCTGGTCCTCTTCTTAACTTTGCTTTTCCTGATGCTATTGTTAATCCTCATGCCTTAATCTGCGATTTTTGGTGTGAGACTGGATGGAACTTGGATCTTCTTAATTCTGTTTTGCCTAATGATATTGTGTGTTAGATTATAAATGTTCCTACTGCCTTTGAGATTGGTGGCAGGGATGCTCTTATTTGGGGTCGTACTTCTAATGGTAAGTTCTTTGTCAGTTCTGCCTACAATTCTAAGTTTGATTTGTCAAGGCCTGTGAATTCTCATTGGAATTCTGCTTGGAGTTTGGAAATTCCTCCTAAGTTAAAGATTTTTCTATGGACTGCTCTGCACAAAAAGTTGCTTACGATGAAACTCTTCTCCACATGTTCAGAGATTGCCCTAGAGCTTCGATGATTTGGAATTGCTTTCCTAGATCTATGAGTATATTTAATTCTTTTTCTCTTGATTGGAATGGTTAGATTGATGCTCAAATCCATTGCAGGGCTGTTATTAATAAGTATACAAAGTGGTGCAATTTGTTTTTTCTCTTATGTTGGTACATCTAGAAGTGGAGGAACAAAGTGATTTTTGACCCTAATTTTATCATACCTTCCTGCCCTAACAAGATTATTTGGAAGTATGTTGATGAGTGGAATGCTGAGACTATTTATAGTAGCGTGTATCTTGCTTGGTAAAAACCTGTAGTTAATTTTCTCAAGCTGAATGTTGATGGGACTAGAAATTGCACTTCTAGGCATATTGCTGCGGGTGGTGTTATCAAAGACCAGTTTGGGAATTGGATGGTTGGTTTCTAGATTAATTTAGCTAGTTTCTTTTTTTTTTTGTCATAAAGAAAGAGAAAAAAAAACTACATTTCTCAAGTTGCTAAAACATCAACGACACACCTTACACGTACACACCAACCACAAGGGATTGAAACTATCTCCGGTGAATTGCCCAAGTAGCAAATTATCATGAACAATAACTTATGCAACGAAAAGATTTTCTTTTTCTTTTTTATAAATTTTGACAGGAATTAAGGATTTGTATAGCTTCCTTTGAACCGTGTTTGATAATTATATTTAAGGAGGGGAGATAGCGTCTAAATTCCAAATTATAAATAATTAATATAGTCACAAATAATTACACGTGTTTTGCTCTTATACAATACACCATTTAATAATTCTTTTTTTCACTTTACCATAGAGAACATCCACACCGAGCCATATTATCATCTTTCCTGACAATGCTAGCCATTTTGAGTCATATCATAGCTAAAGTAGCTGTAATGTCATTTTGGCATGTCACTTTGTAAACTTGTCTACATCACTTCTCTATATTTTGGCTAGTTTTATAAGATGAGTGTTTATTAAATGTAGGAAACAATTAGTTTAAATACATTTATAGATTACATAAAATCACTTAATGTTGTTTTAAACTTAGAACCGAACTTCATAGCTCATTGAAATGCATCTTATTCTCCTTGTATCTGGTTTAAGCTACTTTTCTCCATTCTATAGAGGAGTAGAGGTTTATACTTTTGTCTGTATGGTTTTTTTTTTCATTTATAATCGACAAAATAAAGGTGGTTAAAATCGAAAAAAGCTTTTAGGAAAAAATTAAAAAAACAAAGTATTTCTAGTTTGGGGTTGTCGTCGTGAGCAGCAGTAAGAAAGAGGTTTGCTTTGCTGAGTTTGCATTTTTGGTGCGCGTGTCGTCGTCTTCTTGTCTTCAATTAAAAAGCCGCGCTGCGCTCCCAAACATTGTCGGCAGAAATCGAATCCATCATCATGAGCAACGAATAGTAAGCCTTTTCTTTCCTACCTTGCTCCCATTGCCCTCGATTATTTTTCATCTTTTGGTTTTGGGTTTCAGTGATTATCTCTTCAAGCTCTTGCTGATTGGGGACTCCTCCGTCGGAAAATCCTGTCTGCTCGTCAGATTCGCTGTCAGTTTACCTTTGTTTTTTTTGTTTATGCCAGATTGGGTTCTTTTGGGAGAGACCAGAAGCAATGTTCTAGTTTTGAAGCTGAAATCTTGACTATGTATTTTATGTCCATTTTGTTTTGGTTTTCAGGATGATTCCTATGTGGACAGCTACGTTAGCACCATTGGGGTTGATTTTGTGAGCTACTTGTGCATCTATATACCACACATTACCAAATGTATGCATAGTTTGTAACCTCTGTTGTTTATGATTCGTGTTTTGGTTTGCCATTTTCAGAAAATCAGGACGGTGGAGCTGGATGGGAAGACAGTCAAGCTGCAGATTGTGAGTAGGAGTTGCTTTGTTTTCCGCTTATTTGCTTGATTTAAATGGGAACGCAGTCGATTTTCTATTTGTTTTCCATGTGTGTTTGGCCAGCATTACAAGTACTGTCATGAAATAATTGTGGAAAACAAGTTTAAATGAACTCTTGAATGTTCCGACGTATTTGAGGTTTAATTTATGAGAAATGATTTCGGAAGTTTATTAGGGAAAGTATGTGCAATGCTTGACTTTGGAGTCTGTTCAGTCACACTTCCAGCATCTAATTAACGGACTTTTGCTTTTTCTTTCATTATAGTGGGATACGGCTGGACAAGAGCGATTCAGGACCATAACAAGCAGTTACTACCGTGGAGCTCATGGGATAATCGTAAGATTTTCTTGGTTTGTTTTGTTTACTTATTCCTTTATTATTTCCTGGCTTGGGGGTGTCAGGTTGAGGAAAACTCAAGTGTATGTCTAAATCTTGAGCTTCTGGAGTTCTGCTAGTATCAATTTATAACGATGATTTTGTTGCTGGCTACTGCCTTTCAAGTCGCTCTTTTTTTCTGCCATTTAAGTTATCAAAAATGTTAGTTGACATATATAACAAAGCTAAGGGTTTTTCTCCACTACCATTCTGCTCCAGTCCATGAAGCACTAGAACTTGGCTTTTAAAATTGTTTTCTTTTTGGTCTTTAGCATTCTTCAAACTTGGCCATAAAATAACTAAAACAGTATCGAATTAGAATACTATTAGCAAGTGAGTAGGACATTCCCTTTTGTCTTGCTGTAAGACCGCATGCATGCTCACTAAGCCACTTTCAGTGTGATGAGTCAACAATTCAACATACATGATCAGGTTACCTGTAAGGTTTATTTTCTTACACGGGAGTACAGACAGTACACTACTATGCTGTACATATCTGAGGGTAGTTATTTTGATGCTATTCTGGAACATTATCTGTGGCTCAGTTTTGGTTCTTACCACCAGTCAAAATCCGTTTTGGTTCTCATAGTAATGTATGGGGGTTCATTTCATTCTGTAATGGAAGTCTTACTTGTACTGGGGCTGTAACAGATTGTATATGATGTTACTGAGATGGAGAGCTTCAATAATGTCAAGCAGTGGCTGAGTGAGATTGACAGATATGCAAACGAAAGCGTGTGTAAGCTTTTAGTGGGAAATAAATGTGATTTAGTCGAGAATAAGGTTGTTGACACGCAAACAGGAAAGGTAATTCTATAATTTATTGCATGAACGGTTATCAGTTCTGTTTTTCTTATTTTGAAAAAGGTTTTAATTCTCTATAGATGCTGTTCTGTACTCCACACATTTTTTTGGCAAGTCATATCATCAGTCTCTTAAATTTAACAAAACAGCTTCTGTGGTGCTCTAAAACATGCTAGAGGAGTTTGTGTATCAATTTTCATACACCCCTAAATCCGTTACATGTGATGTTTTAAATAGCTAGATCTGTTCAAGTTCCTACAATTCTTTCTAATGAACTAAGATCTATTAATTTAATTTCTTATATTTTAGATTATTGATATGGTGATTGTAGTCGATGCTTAGATGAGTCTCAACAGTAGTTCCCCACTAGTATTCACTTTGGTTGTAGCTATAATCAAGGATCTATAATGTAAAATTAAAATGAATCCAGGAATTTACCTAATAATGCAGTGCCACTTCATTATTAGCTGCTAGAAGGTTGCTAAGCTTTAATCTGGGCTGGATCGTCACTATAATTAGCTTGCTGCGTATACATATGATTATGCTTTTCACCGTTTAGGTCCCAGACCCTGGTAATTCAGTCTTTCTCCATTTTCCCCTACCATTCTGGACATTCTCAATCCTAGACCTGTTCAGCCACTTGACAATCTTCCTTTTCTGGATCCTTAACCTCAGGAAGTGGCATCAATGGATCTTGTTCAATTCTTACCTATTTGGGCTGTTATCTAATCTTTGTAATTACCTCATGATTCCAAGTCTCCCATTCCCTCCATTTTATTTTGAGAAAGGGTGGGCTCCCCCGCAACGGTGTCTGTAATAGAGTGTGCTTCTTTTCTGTCCTGATGCATAGTGGCTGCAAATCTGAAAGTTATCGAGTGTTTTCATGTTTGACCTCATGTTTCCTATGTCTTAATGAGCTGTAGGCTTTAGCTGATGAGCTTGGTATCCCTTTCCTCGAAACAAGTGCTAAAGACGCGATCAATGTTGAGCAGGCTTTCTTGACCATGGCTGGCGAGATCAAGAAAAAGTAAGATCACTAGTAAACTCTTACATGCTATGAAATCTACCCTGACAATTCCATTTTTGTACTCCCATTCTACAATAAAGATGATGCATAAAGATATCACAGAACATGCTTCTTCTTTGAACACCCACTACCCTAAAACAATATGGGGCTGATATTTCATAACTATCTGTTTTGGCCCATCTTTGACATCTGAAATGATTGGAGTTGAGGTTTATGAAATTATCATGTGATACAAATTTATCCCAATCATCTTTACTATATTGTTGTCGTACTTGCTTGTAATCTCTTACATTTATAATAATGTTTTGCAGAATGGGCAACCAACCAACTGCTAACAAGTCGAGTGAAGCTGTTCAAATGAAGGGAAATCCCATTCAGCAGAATAGCAATTGTTGCGGTTAGCCAAAACTTATTATCAACTTATGTTGTAAAAAACTTGGAAGTCAGTGAAACTATGTTGGACGTATTGTATGTGTATCTTTCAGAAACTATTAACAGATCGACTGGTTTCCCTCTCCTCTCATTAGGTAAAATATGCAATTACGTGTTTATTTACCTACATCATTTCCACATCATATTCAACATTGTAGGAATGTAGATGAATGCTGTTAACCAGAGATTAAGGGGCATGGTAACCCTCAATCTGTTCCTTTTCAACCTTTTTCTTTTTGGTGTAAATTCGCAACTGATTTGTTTCCGGAGTTCGTATATATCATTTCATTATCCTGCACCCCTATCTATTCAAACATAATGTGGTTATAGTAAAATTTACACATCTCATTCGGTCTCCAGATTAAGTGTAGAAACGAAAAGTTTATATCTTTGAATGAAACAGCTCATTATCCATTCATCGTTTTTGCGATTCCTCTCCTCAACTAGATCGGTCTCATTCGGAAGCCTGATGTGGCCGGATGTGGATGCACTTTAGGCACCTGATCGAATTTGGATTTGGTTGTCCTTGACATGGAGGTTTATGTTCCAGGTGGATGTGGTAGGAATAGGATGAGGTGTCCGCGGAGGTGTTTAGGGTAGTCATCAAAACTTCTACTTGCACCATGCATGCAGAAATACGTACTTGTACTATATTTCGATGGATCCACAATCAAACGAAATCAGTAACTTGAATTAATTCATCAATAATAAGAAAACAAAGACTCATCAATTAATTCACACCCATTCACAGCCCCTCAAATTGCCAACATCTTTTTAAAAGAGGTCTTCAGATTGCACAGCTTGCCTCGAAGAATAGTGAGTGACCGAGATCCAATATTTCTTAGCGACTTTGGGACACAGTTCTTCCAGCTGCAGGGAACGAAATTGTGCAAGAGCTCAGCTTACCACCCGGAATCTGATGGTCAGACCGAGGTGGTCAATCGATCACTTGAGCACTACCTTCGTTGCTTCGTCTTTGACAAGCCGGGGTCATGGCAGTCCTTGATTCACTGGGCAGAATTTTGGTATAACACCTCCGACCACACCTTTTCAGGCACTATATGGCAGACCACCTCCAACCATTGATAGCTTCATTCCGGGCACCACAAAGGTTCATTCAGTGGCACGGTCTCTGCAGTCAAGAGATCAATTGCTCACGCAGCTCAAGTCCCATCTCCCACTCTCCCAGAACTGAATGAAGCAATTGGCTGATCTGAAGCGCACAGAGAGGGAATTCAAGATTGGGGACTGTGTTTCTCAAGTTACACCCCCACTGTCAGCGCAGCGTCTCCAAAAGCCTGGTCCATAAGCTTTCTCCCCGTTACTATGGCCCATTCAAGGTCCTGCAAAGGATAGGCACTGTGGCTTATCGCTTGGAGTTACCAACAAAGGCAAAGATGTCTTCCATGTATCCTTGTTGAAGAAGAGTGGGTGATGGGATTCCACTCAGCACAACCTTACCACCTCTGGATGATTCGGGAAATTTGATTTAGCAACCTAGCCGAGTCCTGGACATGGGGTACCGCACAAAGAAGAAACGCAAGATCACCACATGGCTGATTCAGTGGCAGGGACTACCTGAGGCGGATGCTACCTGGGAAGATGACTCAGTAACGCTCAATGTTTTAAAAAGCGAAAGCGTACCCAATACGTTTTATTGAGAGTTTTGAGCTTTACAAGTTGAGACGCATAAGGCGTAAGCTTTATGTTATAAAAATTAGTAGTTAAATGTGTAAATATATAATTATACACATATAATAAAACAAATATACATAAGAACTTACTAATTTATTGCATTTAGATATAATGAAATTCATAATCCAAACGTTTTAGATAGTTTTCATTAAATTAAATATATTATATAAATAAATATAAAAAGATATTTAAAAAATTATTTTTTAAGGCGTAATAAAATGCGTAAAAAACGTAAAAAACGTAAAAGGCGAGCCTCGGTGTCCAGACTGAAAAACAGAGGCGTTATGTAAGTAACTTTAAGTTTTTTAAACCTCAGACGAGTCTTTAGGCGAATTTAATTTTTTAAAACATTGGGAATGGTTGAACGTTTTCCAGACTTACGTGCCTGATCGACATGCACGCTCTCGGGGAGGGAGTGCTTGTTAGGCTATATCCATGTTACCCATCTACTACAAGTCCATTTAGATTATGAATCAAAGCCCACTCTAATGTGTGGTCCCTAGTTTAGCAGCTGTCCCTGAGACAAGTATATGTATGCTCTTTGCCATTCCTGGCAGCTATGAATGAAAATACTTGAACACCTCATTTTGTTTTCTCTGCATTTTTCTTTCATTTACATTCCAGTTCTTGCCCAAATTTCTTCATGCCAATCTGTATATCCCATCACATCTCGACTATATAAAGAAACACAACGGGGTTGACTGTTGAGTCCTTTCCTATGACGATACAGTCGATACTGATATTGAAATCCACTATATAAAGAACGCTAAATGGTAATGCAGTTGTCCAAAGCAAGCGGATCAATATCATGAGAGCTGCCAAAAAAAGCTGTAATCAATATCCATCAAAGAATATTGATGATCTCCCTGATGCTGTACTGGTCGATATCGACCTTGTGTCGACTTCCGTGCATGTGTACGTGTGTCCCAACATTGGTTTGGTCTCATCTCCAATCCCTTCTTTCCTCCCTTCTTCGTGTCTCCAAAGCCACAAAACAAACAATATCACAAGTTCACAACCCCACTGATCTTCTCCGACACACCAAGTCACCAATCAAAATAAATTCTTGCCCATGTTCTCCTCCTGTGCCCCGATGGCCCGATCCCGCAACAGATAACTTGGCTGACTTTAGTTTTCTTCCATGTTTTCAATTTCCTAACGTCCTCATAGACAATGAGCCAGTTGTGTTAGGAGCATATACGTATATCTGCAATCCATGCCATGCACCAAAAAATGGGACGTCTTCCTTCTGCTTTAGGCTTTCAGAACATACGAGACGTCGCATTCATCTGCAAGGAAGTCGACGTTGGTGAAGAAGGAGATTTAAGCAAATTCGAGCTTTATTTTGGGTACACCTACATGGTTGTACGCATAATAGACCAATACCGCCTCGAGGTTGTCTGTTCGGAATGCCTGGTAGGTGGTTCTAGTCCAACTGTATATTGCCCACAAAGCGTTAACTCCGATACGTTGGTAAACAATATAGGCATTGCTTACAAGGGAATGCTGTATCGATGGAATCTCTAATATCTCTACTCCAATATCAACAATTGTGTGTTTAGTTGTAGCTTCATCGATAAGCCTAAGGATGATCGTATTGAAAAAGGATTTGACTTCTTCCTAGGTGATTGCTGAGGCCATATGCGGTTATGCCGGCCGGTTGTTCATCGATCTCGAATGATCACTATACTGTTCTGTTCAAATTACACGTACAAAGCTTTATCTTGCCGGCTTGCCCTGCCCATGTTGGAATTTCATGTATGCCTAAGATGCAAAGATTTCTCCTTCGGTTTGGTTTTTGCTTGGTTGGTCAGGCTGGCGAAGATGAAGATGAAGAGTACCACAACGCTAAGTTTAGATTTTGCTCCATTGGTTGCTCTTCGCAGTTTTAAGGTTCACCTTAAACATAATTTGTTTCTGAAGTTACATTTTTGTTGGTATAAAATACTAGTCACTCCTCACACTATCACAAACACGACAGTTTATTCATTCAAGTTTTAATTTCAACTAATCACTCCTTATACGTTTCAAATTAAGCAATCTGGTCTTTCTGTCATCTCTCCATCCAATTTATGTTTGTCCAACCAACAACTTAACATCTAAATTGGATGGAGAGATGACGGAAGCACCAGATTGCTCAAATTTGAAAAGTATATGAGTGATAAGTTGAAATTGAAACTTGAATGAGTAAACTATCATGTTTGTGATAGTGTGAGGAGTGATCAATATTTTGCTCCTTTTGTTTAAGTTATACATCACCTGAAACTCCACACATGTTCTGTTTATTCTTTTAATTCGTGCCTTAAATCGAAGGATAAATTTAATGTTCTTATGTAAACAAATAATAACAAACATTCTGAAACCCAAAAAAAAAAAATTCGAGTAACAAACATTCATTGTTAATGTTATCATAGGTCGTATCTTTCAACAGGGTAATGCCACCTGAGTTGGTGGATGCTCATCGAGCTATTTCTACAATATAGCCCAAAGCCGTGCGAGACGCTATCTAATGATCAGTGGTATATACCTCATGAAATATACCCCTTACATGACAAATCCAAGCAACAAACAAGAACGTATGGTTCAAAGGAATATGCAACAAAAAGAACTTTTCACACAATAACCCACAGCAGCCGAATAAAGGAAGATAAAAATAATAATAATAATAACAACCTAACAAGAAATAGACCAATTTGCTTTCATCATCTAATTAAATAAAACATAGATCCCATTTTGTTACTTGAGGACAAAAATTCACGGCTAGAAATGTGGGATAGATGATATATAAAAAGGGACACAACGTTTTAAAAAATATAAGATCCAGAAATCAATTCTAGATCATTTCAGAAGTAGTAGTCTTATAGCATAAATTAAAGACTAAAATCAGAACACTAATAATTGAGCGAGGTAAAGCAAAAAGGCTTTGGAAAGATCTTACAGATGGATGATTAACAAAAGACATTTCTGATAGTATGGATAAATGCTAGTGGTGAGATGTTATGAATATGGTAAAAGCTAAAATCAGAATAGAAATTAAAAAGATCTTTGTGCATATAACTTCCTCCGGTATAATTGCCCACTTCTTCTGCATACAAGTAGTGTGTGGTGGTTATCAATTTCAATCAGAGATAGTTTTTATTCTAATTTTACATCAAATTATTCAGGTATTTTAATTTTGTAATAAATTACACTTTTGTAGGGTGAACAGAGTAACTTGTAGGTGTAATAGTCGTACCATTTCTTCCAAATGCAACATAGAACTATTGAAACTGGGGAAATTAGGGGTTTTATTACAAAATCATTAGTTGAGAAGTTAAAACTTTTGAATTCAAAACATTCCTTATAGAAAATTATATATATTTATATATAAATGTATGAAAACAGAAATTGATTTAAATACGCATTAGGCGTTCTAGTTACTGAAAACATATGAAATAGTTTTTAGAATACAAATTGGAACTTCCGTATAAATATTGAAAACGTCTTTTGCTCATTCACACTATTTTCGTCTTTTGCTCATTCACACTATTTTTTGAGAACAATTGATGCAAACTACAAAGCCGGTCTTGGGGTGGTCAAAGGGGAACCACCGCACAAGGCCCTCCGGCCGGTACGGGACGTAATTTAAGTTTCCATAGAAGTTATAAAATCATGGAAACTAGAATTCAATAAATTTGAATTCTATTAATTGATAATTTCATTATTCGGATTATATAATGTAGATTTTTTAAAATAACAAAAGTTAAGATCATTTGGAAGGAATTGAGAAAAAATGCCTATTTTTTTCTAAGGATTAAATACTTGTCACACCCTATATTTTAGGTGTAAAAACAGTTTTGTCTTTTTACTTTCAAATTTAATTTGTATATCATTTAACTCTTATTTTTAACAGTTATGTCATTCTACTTTCAAATTTAATATGTATATCATTTAATTCTTATTTTTTTTAACCGTTTGGTCATTCCGTTAGTTGACCGTCAAAAAAATTCCGTTAAAACTGTTAAAAATATACATATTAAATTTGAAAGTAGAATGACAAAACTGTTTTTACACCTAAAGTATAGGGTGTCAAAAGTATTTAATCCTAAAGTTTTCAAGCAATGCATTCACTATCATTCGCTCTAAGTTTTTGTTTTGAAACACACCTACGTGAGGGAGCCATTCCATTTTACTTGTTTTACATCTGCTCCAAGTTCTCGCAAGCGTTTAACAAAATTACAGATAACTTAATAGGGAGCAAGATCGTCATTCTCTTGTTTACAATTAATTTGGTAATTTGATTTGATTACAATTATATATATTTGATAGCACATATGATGAATTCAACTTAAAAACAAGAAAAACCAAAAGAGAAAAATAAAAAAGGCATAATAAAAGAAAGAAAAAAATCTAATTTGAATTTGGGGTATTCTAGACATTTTAACGGCTTAACGGAATTTTTTTACGGTTAACTAACGGAATTGACAAAACTGTTAAAAATAAGAGTTAAAGGATATACAAATTAAATTTAAAAGTAAAAGGACAAAACTGTTAAAAATAAAAGTTAAAGGATATACATATTAAATTTGAAAGTAGATTGACAAAAAAAAATTTCACTTAAAGTACATGAATTCCATCAAACACATTCCGTGCATTTCCTAAAACCCTTCAACTTCTCACAACCAAAACCCCACAACTTAAATCAAACTAACTCAACTCCTCTACATAGATGCCATTGCCCTGCTATCGGCCACAACAACCCAAACACTCTTACATCCTAAAACAATTAACCTCACACCAAATACACAGACCTACACAAAACAACCTCACAAACAAACTAACCAAACCTAAATAAAACTACCTCAACACTTTCCAAATGTAATTTCAAGTGTTGGGGTAGAGTTCTCACCTAACAGAAACATCGGAAGGACAGAGAGCTGCCATAGTGTAGCTTTGACTTTTCAATCACAGTTGCAAGGAAGCCGAGTTCCAGCTCCAACTTATTTCCCTCTTGCTCCAGCGTGGCCCAAGTAGCTAGGACCGTCGGGTGGAGCTACCCCTTGCCCATAACTTGCTGGCGACGCCTGACACGACAATGGCAAGTTTCTGTCAATTCCTCCAAGTGTTGCAGTGGCTGCTGGGCTTCAAGGGTTGTTACACCGCCACTAACCAGTTGAAGAGAGGGGCTACCCGGTCACAAGGAGTCTAGCAACACCGTAAACCATGGTTGGAAGGTGAACTCGGTGATGAAGACGGATTTTCTGGAAATGGAAAGGAGGGAAGCGGTGGGAAGAAGTAGAAGAAAGAAAGGAGAAAAGAAAGAAAAGGAGAAGTCTCGGGTTGGAGAGAGAGAAGGAGAAGATGAAACTAAATAAATATTTTCCAATATTTCCTCTCCCCATTTTACCCTTCCCACAACAACTCTCGTTAAATAAAACTAGCTTCTACGACTTCCGACAACAACTATGTGCTACATGTCTACGAACTCGTTTTGATGAGCTCTACAACTTTTATGAAGGAATTTTCTGAAACGATCAAAATTCGACTTTTGAGTCGAATGAATTAAATCATAAAACGACTTAATGGTTCTCGAACCGATTTCTATTTCGAATGAAGGCTATTTAAAAGACGTAGAATATTTATATAACCAAAATATCATAAACGACTTAATGGTTCATGAAATTACAATAAATGAACAACAAAATTTGGGTTATTACAATATCAAATACACCGATGGGGTGTATACAAGCTAACAAAACTCCAAAAAATCATAAACAACGGTGCTGAACATCAAGACATCGGATATCACCGTAAAATAAACTACACGGCACCAGACATCAGGACAACAAAAATCACCAACTTATAATAAAACATAGAATAACAGGCCAGTCTCAAGACATCGACCAAAGTAAAGTGCAAATGTATGCGAGCAGGCGATAAAGACGTATATCATTTAAATTATATATATAGAAAACCACTAACCCGGCTCACCCTACCCAGCTCACCCTCCCTGAGATAGTAGTATCGAAGTCCGTGCCCTAAGCCTTGTTCCTCATGCTCCATGTAGAACCGTATACTTCAAGTCCGTCTTAAAACTCTATGAAGGGCTGTAGTGATTCTCGTTGCCTTCGACCTCTGACACCATAGTTCCAAGTTGCTGGGACTCCCTTCACACCCATGTGATTCTTCTGCAACAGTTGCAAGCTCCCAGACAAGCCCAAAGCTCCAAAACGATTGCTAGAGGAAGCCCGCGGGGTCGCCGGAGTTCGAGAAATCGGCGACTGTTTTTCATGGCTTCAAAACTCGGATTTTCCGAAAGGTTGCATGTTGATTCTGTTTGCACCGTCGGAGAGAGGAGAGGGAGAGGGTCACACCAGTGGTGATCTCGTGGCAAGATGTCGCTAGACGACGACAATGCGACCTGGAGAAGGTGGCGGCAGTGCCTCTATTTTCAAACATATGAGAGGAGAGGGAGAGAGAGAGAGATATATATATATAAGTGAACGGTGATTTTGGTGTGGGCTGGCTCTTAGGGTTGGGCTTCCTTTTAAAGGGAAACCAACAATGGAGATCAAACTATGGGGATCAAAGGTTGAGATTAAACGTGGGAAAAGACATTTTCTGAAAATACGATTTAATTGATATTAACTTCGTAAATGCGTAGAAATTAATTGAGTGTCAAAAAAATATTCCGTGGATGTCTCCGCGTTCCTGACGATGCGTAGCCTAACACAAAAATAATAAACCAAAAAATTGACATCTCAGAAAATTGTGAGTAAGCAAGTTAGTTATGCTGGAAAAATAAAGAAAATTTTCAATGACTTAGAGATTTTGTATTTGTGTTGTTATTTATTATTACTTATTTGGATTGACTTTTAAATATTGGTAGAAGTCGATTACCAACCGAGTACCAATTAGTTTCTATACCAACGTTATTAATTGGTTTAAATGATAAATTTTTCATACCAATTATATATTGGTTGGTACATGATATTGAAAAAATAAGATTTGTATACCTACCAACCCAGCCCTAATCAATATGCGCCGAAATTGATACCCCTCTTTTCAGTTTGATAAAAATTATGAAATTGGCAGAAAGAAGAATTGAGATCAATTCTTTTGTCTGTGTTGATATCGTGTCCGGCAGTTATGTAAAGATTGTGCGCAACTACGTCCACTTGTCTTTTCTTTTTTTTTTGTAATTTACCGTATTGTCCATGCAGTAGTTTGATCTCATGACAGAAAAGTTTAATTAAAGGACAATTGAGGAAAGAGGGGTTTGATAGTTATATAAGCTCTACCCTTAATTAATACCGATACTGATGGGGATATCTAATGAAAAGAGTAGACATTTACATTTTACTATTACACGTAGAATGAATTAATGGTACACTAATCGACGTGAGTCACCCACGCCCACTGTTCGTGTGAGAACTCCTTGATTAAAATTTTGTTTTAGACGTCATGAATTATATATAACTATGAAAAAATTTCCTCACTGATCAATTTTATTGTCAACCATCATTCGCCCGCGTAGTTCTTGTTTTTTCTCCTTTATTTATGCTGAGATAGCTAGGTTGCGTATTACTTATTTAATAATCAATGTTTTTCTAATAATCTTCAAATAATGGGATAGAATTTCTGGTATCAGCAGCTAGTAATCAACTTCCAAATAGCTATCGATCATCTACTAGCTAGTTTCTCTCTATCTCTGAATATGACTCTTCAAATTTGATTGGCTCTAAAATGTCAAACCCGGCGGCCTCCAAAACTGTCTATTTCATTTTTCTTCTAAAAATTAATAAGTTTCTTGCAGGCTGCTTTTCTTCTAGAGTAACTGTTCATAATACGAAATTTTGGTACTATAGAGAGCACAAAGAGTACGTAAAAAATTATTATATGTACCTGAAACAAACTAAAATATGTACACAGAGAGTACGTATAGGAAATATTACAGCACCAAAATCGGTGTACACCAAAATAAACTCAAAAACCGTCTTTGTACAATTAGCTCTCTACAGTTTTACCTGACCTGCTGCATATTTTAACACCGAAACATTCTTCTGTCACCAATAACAAAGACCAAATGATCCAAAATCGACTGTACTAGAAATTATTGTGATTAATACTGTTAATGTATTTAATGTCCATTAATACTGTTGATGTTATGATGGGAAGTGTTGCGTGTCAAAAATAATCTTCTACCTTATACAGCTGACTTTCAATTTTGATAAACAATTGTTGGAAAAGATATGTACACATTAAAGTCGTAATCAGATTCATTTAAATCAGAATCTGTTTGTACAGTAAATGATAGAGAATAAAACAGACCGCCATGATTATGGCCAAGTCATGCATATATACATACAGAACATTTATACATGATTCTTCGTCCCTCCAAAAATCCAAAGCAATCCTCCAAATCTTTAATCCAACGTTAAGAATTAAGGACTTTTTGATTCTTTACCATCTTGTGTTTAGAAAAACTTCTAAATAATGAAGGTACTATTCAAATCTATATTTATCTTATCCCTCTGGAAATTTCTTATTATGTTTCCCTGAGAAGGAATGTTACAAGATTTCATACAGCACATAGTTTTCCTTCCTCTCCTTCTTTCCCTTGAATTAATGAGACCCCTAAACCTGTCATTGCCTTTCTACTTCAACTATTCATATTTTCTGGTAGTTTAATTATTTCATGCAAATTCTTCAGTGTTAATATTTGTTGTGTTATTATATTGATCGACTGGTGCTCTGGAGATCTCTTATTGATTAACCAAGAACATTCTTTGTCTCTGTATCGTCGAGAAGAGCAAGAAGCAAGGAAGCTAGCTGCAGATAACTAGCTCTTAAGATATGGAGAAAACTCAATGGATTGCAGGAGGAAATAAGTGCCGTAATCACCTCTGGTTTGTCCTAACAGCTTCCTTTCTTATATTCCTTGTTTTGACATGTACAGACTATTCATCTTTAAACTCAGGACGCAATTTCAATCGGGTCACCTATTTCATCACCAACTTACAAATTGTTACCCAAGACCAAGACCAAAACCACCACCCTCCCAACTCTCTTCCTCCTGCAGCTAGTACTGATTTTCTAGCATCCGATCAGACCAGGACGACCAATAATTCTAGTATTACTATTACATCTAAAAGCACGCCTGCTCCTTATTCTGTTGGCCAAGGAAGACAACCAAATAATGTTATCAGCTCCAATAAAACTAAAATGGCAACTTCTGTCATTTACACTCCACCACCGCAGGCTATACCTAATACCAAGCACCAAATTTCTGATTCTGATTCGTGTTCGGGCCGATATATTTATGTGTATGATCTTCCAAAGAGGTTCAACCAGGACTTACTCAAGAATTGTCATTCCCTTCATAAATGGACAGATATGTGTCCTTACATGTCAAACATGGGTTTAGGACCAAAACTAACAGACAAATCTTCTAAGAGACGTGATCGGCTTTTGGGGGGAAAAGGTTGGTTTGCAACGAATCAGTTCTCATTAGAAGTTATTTTTCATAATAGGATGAAGAAGTACAAGTGCTTAACCAATGATTCATCACTGGCCTCGGCAATATTTGTCCCATTTTATGCTGGCCTTGATGTTGGTCAGTACCTTTGGGACTACAACACTTCAATCCGAGATGCTTCTCCTCTAGAGTTGATGAAATGGCTTTCAAATAGGCCTGAATGGAAGACAATGTGGGGTAAGGACCATTTCTTAGTTGGAGGCAGAATTGCATGGGATTTCAGGAGACAAACTGAGGATGATTCTGCTTGGGGATCTAAGCTCATGTTTCTGCCAGAGTCCAAGAACATGACATTGTTGTCGATTGAATCAAGCTTGTGGAGCAACGAGCAGGCGATACCATACCCTACATACTTCCATCCCTCAAAGGAGAGTCAGGTGTCTGAGTGGCAGAGAAGAATGAGAAAGCTCAAGAGGCCATACCTCTTCACATTTGCTGGTGCTCCTAGACCTGAATACAAAGAAAATATCCGGGATATGGTTATAAGCCAATGCCAATCTTCAACCAAACACTGCAAACTTGTAGGGTGCTATCATGGTGCAAACAAGTGTGATGATCCTTTGAATGTGATGAAGGTGTTTCAATCGTCGGTGTTCTGCCTGCAGCCTTCTGGGGACTCATTCACTCGGCGATCAATATTCGACTCCATCTTGGCAGGCTGCATTCCGGTTTTTTTCCATCCGGGATCAGCTTATGTGCAGTACACATGGCACTTCCTCAGCAGCCCGTCTAAGTATTCAGTGTTTATATTTGAAAATGATATCAAGGAGAAGAAGGTGATGATCAATGAGACATTGCTGAGAATTCCCAAAGCTAAAGTAGAAGCAATGAGGGAGGAAGTTATAAGGATGATTCCGAGAATAATATATGCAGATCCAAGGGCACCTGGATTGGAGACACTTGAAGATGCATTTGACATAGCAGTTAAGGGACTACTTGACAAAGTGAAGAAAACTAGGTGGGACATGGAAGCGGGTCGAGATCCTGGTAATGCTTTCTCACAACTGAAGGGAACCAAATTTGATATGCCAGGGACCAAGAGAAGGGAATGACGATCAAGTTGCTTCGAGGACATAGAAATGAAAATTTTATGTAAGTTTTTTTTCTATATTCGATTAGTGTTGGGCTGTTTCTTAAATGTGAAATGTTTATGGTGTGGAGGATGTTAGATTGTAATATGATACAGATACCGAATCCAATCAACCAGCAAAAATCATTTCATAACAATGTAAAAACATGAAGATTAATTCTTTTATAGGGGAATGAATTGACTTCATTTTGCGACAAGACCGTGCACGGTCACAAGGACCAAATACAAGAGGTGACAAACGGCCCCTCATACAAGCTAAACATAAGCATAGCTAATAAATGCTCAAAAACGCGCTTATTAAACAAACTAAAGTCTGAAATAACAAGTCCAAACAATTGAACAATCTATGAATGAAAATGCAAAGCAAATATGTAACTCCTAACCAAATTCCCGATACATCAACAAACCGATTAGGGCCTAAGGCATCAATTGCGTACCATGAACGGAAGATTGGTCAAAACCTAGAGATTGAGGATCTTTCCCCGTGAGTCGAAAACAAAACAAACCCACATGGGATGAAAGAGAGTTGGACATATAAATGAAGATCAATTTGTCAGACATATAAATGATATAATCGGCAAACAAATCAAGAATAGTAAGATATAGCCTTCTGCCTTTTCAGTAATGCTCACTTCACTAATAGGAAACTAACAGAATGCAAAGCGTAAGATGAGCAGGGATTAACTCCTCTTTTTTGTTCTTTTTTTTTATGTGAATAAAAACTCCTTACTGCTTTAAGAGTCGTAAGTTTATCACCAATTAAGCTTAATGTTATTCAGGTTAGTTAACTTGAACGTCTCAATCCTATTACAAATATACAACTCCAACAGGTATCACAACAGAATTTACAAATATATATAGAGAAATTTAAAAAGAGTAATGACAACCTCTTCGGCTCGGCACAGAATAGAGCAAAGAGTGGCATCTGAAGGTAGAAAGTTTGGCTTCTATTTAAACATTCTCGGTTCTCCTTTTTGAGGGAAAGATGTTCATTTATTTCACAATTTTTACTACAAACCCTAATCCCATGTTAATGTATTTGAGAACATCTTCCCAAATCAATGGATGACCCCCCCTTACCGACGTTGGCCGCAAACAACCTCTTGTCGGTGGAGTAAATTGAGCGGAACCTCAAACCTAGGAACCTGAAAGGCCAGAAGCAACGCACCCAAATCATCTCTAAAACCTAAACCCTAAATTACTAACCTCTCTAATCAATACGCAAATCAAGAGTATAGAACTACAGACGGCATTCTGGAGAGAGAAACCCCAAATCTTGATTTTTCCATCTTTCTTTGGGGCATAAAAAGCATATACTTTCATTAGCTAGGCATCCGTTTTTCAGCGTCTTCACCATTATGCTATAGACAATGGCGTCTTGTGCAAATATACACTCCATACTACACGAACAAAAACATAATAACAGAAGAAAAATTAAGAATTATGGTATCTACCAACACAAACAGGTAAACTAACTGAAAAGTAAATATACCACAAAACGAATAAGACAAAAAGCGTACATTTGAGAATGTTTCTATCATATAGATTCCAAAATGAAATGGCAAAAGCAGAGATTATAGATTATACTAGTCAAGACTAGACTCCTGTCTGGAAAAAGAAAAAAAAAAGACCACAGAACAAGCTAACACAAAACTGAGACAATTACAACTGAATATTAGACATTTCACTTGAAGCACTTGGCATCCAAAAGAGGCTCTCCCTCAAAAGGCTCCTGGTCTTCAATCATCTGATTCACACGCTCCTTTTGGTTTTCATCTGAGATGTCAACCTTGGTCCACTCAAAGAGCTCCATGTCATAGCACTCATTCATCACAAATTCAGGGATTTCCGGGCCACGGAAGAGCCACAAGCCCTTCACCTTGAATGGTGGGTTTGCACCAATAATTAGCATCTTCCCAAAAGCATACTTGCGGGCCAGATCCATTCGCTGGAGAAAGCCACCAACCTTGTTCAGTGTCACATAGGAAACAGTATTCTCATCATTGTACTTGTAATCACAGAACCAAAGAGAATATCCTTCAGGGTCATACATATCCCAGAATCCTGCAATGATTGACAATGAAATCACAGGTCAAAATCTACAACTATGAAACAAACAAAAAGTGTCAACTTCTCGCGTTTGCAAAATAATCTCAATAATGAATATCTACTCTGGTTAAATGACAGATTCCACAGTTATGACTGAACCAATCGATATTGTTATATTTGATGCAGACATGTAAATCTAACATCTCAAACCTTGTTTCTCTTGATCATCTATATCATTGAACTGTTACGGGCAGTGCTTCGAGATGATTACCTTTAATTGCCACCTCACGAAAGTTGGTTTTTGTGTTAGAGTAAAGCCTTTTCCAGTCATCCAATATCATCTTGCTTGGGGGAAGCAGATCAAGAGGATTCTTGGGTTTTGGCTTTGGTGCCTCTTCCTCCTCAGCTTCTGCTTTGGGTTTTGCCGGCTCCTTCTTGGCTTCTTTCTTAGGCTCCTCCTTAGCCTTGGTTTTAGCAGCTTCTTTGGCAGGGGCAGGCTTCTTTGCGGATTGAACAGCAGGCACAGAATCTGTCTGCTTGACCTCACCCAATACCTTTTTGAAGTTTGGTTGATTGACCATTGTCCAGAAGTATCTCTCAACATGAGGAAACTCTGAAGTGAAGCTCTTAGTCATGACTCCAGTGAAGCCGGTAAACAAATTGCATGTCATAACAATGTCAGCAAGGGTGACAGAATGCCCAACAAGGTATGTACAAGAAGCAAGGTGAGTGTTCAGGGCAACCAGTGCTCTCTTTAATGCAGAAATTGCAGATTCTTCAGCCTTACAGCAAAAACCAATTAGATGTCAGAAAAAAATTCACAGAAATCTTTACGAGAGATGAAGAAAGATAAAGTCAGACAGCCAGCACAGCTAAAATTACAGTAATCATTAACAGGAGATTATCTCTCCTGAATGAATATCAGGTGACAATTTCAAAGGAACAGATTGATGTATACAAGATGACATATATTGTGCTAATTGTCCCAGCAATTTAAGATCCATATGGGCCTAGGCAGATCATTTACGCTATAGATTATTTAAACACAACATTATCCCGATCCTGTAATGCCTTGAACGTCAAACTCAAACAGTAGATGAACATGGGGAGATAAACAATTGCTGATCAAGATGAAAAGATAAAACCGAGACAACATTTGTATTGACCTTTGATGAGATACAAGTATCAACAAGAAATTCATATGCACCAAAACAGGTATTCCATTAACCAAAACCATATACATTGCAAAGGAGAAAGCCAAAACAAAGAACTTCTAATTACGATACTTACAGGAGGAAGATAGAGTCCAAATCCCACTCTTGGATAAAACCATTTAGCAATGTTAGCATCAATCTCCATGGATCCAAAATCAATCCACTGCTCAATAAGGGCCTGAGGAAGAACGTAATAGTACCAAGGATCATGAGAATCAGAAGGATATACTCACAAGATTAAGAGTTAAAAAAAACGAGGAGACAAAAAGCCAGCCATATTGAGTTCTTACATAGTCAATTGAAGATGAACCAAAGAGAGGATTGTCAGCCTTCAAGCGAGTAACTGAAGCAACACAAGTGCCATTAAAATTCCAATACAACAATAGGAATATACACAAAATGCAAAGGAATAGAGAAGAATCTTACCGTAGCGTGCAATGGCATTGCTCTCAAAGATGGGACCATCAGGTGTCTCCAGCACAGGAACCTAAGAAAAACATCACGACATCTTTAGCAGACATAATGAAACCGGGCTTGTCCGTTACTATTTGCAAGTCAGATAAAAAAAGAGGATACCTTCCCAATGGGGTTCATCTTGAGAAACTCAGGAGTCTTGTTGGAGACACCCATCTGAAAGTTGGGTGCAAGTGCAACTTTCACACCCGAATATTCGGCAGCAATGAGAGTCTTGTATGCATTTTTGTTTGTGCTCCCTGCATGCAAGACCTACAAAGTAGATCAGATTTAAAAAAAAAAAAAAAAAAAAACCCAGATCCCAGACAGCGGCACATAAATAGCGAACAACAATTGCATGCATATCATCTAAATAAAGACAAGATCTACAGACAAAATGACTTAAACAACAGTACCCAACCAGAAGACGAAAAAAAAAACACAAATTCAACAACAAAAGCAGAACTAGAAAAGTAAATCTAACACGGATTGAATTCCCCTATCTTGGAGTTGAAAAGGAGCAACGATAATTTCCTACATCTGAAGATAAGAGAAACGAAACGAAACTCACCAGAGCCATGGCTTGAAGGAAAAACGAATCGCCCAGAGATGAGATCTGGCACAAGAAATTTCAGTTATTTGATAGTAGAAGCTAAATTAGAACAGATCAAGTAAGAGAGAGAGAGAGAGAGAGAGGTACCTGCGAGGAGAGGCGCGAGCGTTCTTCCGAGAGAGAGAGAGAGAGAGAGAGAGAGGAGAGGTGAAGTGAGAGAGCAAAGAGACGATAAGAAGCACAACGCTAGGGTTTTTGTTGCGACTTTGCGACTTCAGTTAGTTCAGTCTTTAATGGGTCCGGCAATCCATATGGGTATTGTTTGGGCCCATGATATATTTCCTAAAGATTAATAGGCCTCCGGACAAGAATTTTATAATTACAATCAAAATTTTGTGAATAGTTCTAACCCCGGAGACCGATTAATCTTTAGGAAATGTTACTGGGTCAAGTTGGGCTGGTTGGGCTATCGGGTTGTTCTATGTGGCTGCATGTGTGCTTGGATCTTTCGATCAACACCTGTTTAGAGGGAGATGGGAGGTGTCTATTGTCTGTTAATTGTGTGTGGTTTTTTCAATCTACTAGGAATCAAGAGAGAGAGGAGCGAAAGTGAGAACGCACGAATTGAGTTGTGATAGCCGCCTTTGATGTTTCTTTTCTGATAGATTGGAGAAGACTGGATTGGAGTTTTTTGATAGATTAAAGGAGATTTGATTGGGGTGTTGCAGGTTTGTAGTTTTTTTTCTTTTATGTGTATCAGTTTCATGTAGATTTTTTTTTTGCCGGTGGATTGGATTTGTGTTTGGCTTCTATTGATGTTGTTGTTATATTTTTTGGGTTGAATTGAGGACGTGCGGATTGAGCTGTGAGGTTTTTATTTTGTGTTGTGTTATTACTATAGAGTTTGTGATTTATTAATAGGAGCACTTTGTGCGACATTCTTAACATGTTTTTACCTCAATTTGTACTTTATTTAACCCTTATTGTTGTACTATTGAGTCATTGAGTCGTAGTAAGAGTTTTGAGCAGTATTGGATGTATTTTTGTGCTTACATGAGTTAAAAACGCATAATTGGTCTAAACTCCTAGTTTGACTAGGAATCCTTGTTATGTTTTGAAACTAATTATCTCTTACTTATGATTTTATTTTCTTATTTTCATATTTGATTAAAAAGATAATTACAGAAAAAGAGATGGAGCCAAGTCATGCAACAATTAAAGATGATCACTTAAAGGCATAAAACATTGTATGTTTTAGGGAATAAAACATGACATGTTTTAGGGATTAAAGTATGACATTTTTTTAGAATAAAACATGGCACGATTTAAGGGATTAAAACATGGCATTATTATAGGAAGAAAGAAGCAATTCCAAACCCTCCATCTTTCCTCTATATATACATAACTTCACTTCTCAAATATCATCATTTCTCATTTTCATTCAAGAGCCAAAACACCACCATAAACTTCTCTCACAAATTAGCCAAGCCGTCCACCCCAAAACTATCATCATCTCCACCGAGTTTCACTTATTGCAGCCGTATCTCTAAGGTTCCTACAACGTGTGATTCTCGCAACTCATCTCTATGACTTCGTCTATTTGTGTTAATCTACAATTCTTTGTCTATGAAGATTGTAAGTTGTTGTTGATGTGGAAATATTGGTTTTGTATTTGTTTTATAATTTTCAGATTGTATTTAATACTTTTTTTAAACTATACCGAATTTATGTTCTTATAATTATTGAAGTTTGTATTTCTATTGTTGTGTTCTAATCATCTTTCTCATACTTTTAGATAATTTTCAGATATGTGCATATGAATTTAGTGCTTGGATGTAGTTCTTAAGATTGTGTTTGAGTGCTAGATTCATCAATCATATTGACAGAAATCGAATCATACCCTAAGTAGGTTCGGTTTGTGTTGATTAAAAGTGGTAAAAATTCTGGAGATTTGCATGTGAAACCATGGTGGGTGACGCCACACATGAAACATGTCTCCAACAAAGATTTGGTGTTTTAAATGTAATCTTGTTTGATTTCTACTCTAAGTGTTATTGAATTCGATTACATGCAAATTTAGATTAGGCCATAAGTCAATCTAAATGTTAATTGAAATCTTGCATGATTACATGATCCCATAAGGCTCTAATTGTATTGGTGTCTAAAAAGTATGTAATTGGTTGCACTAGAATGCATGATAGGTTCAAACTTGTAATTATGTGGTGTAATGGTAAATTTGGTTTAAGTTTGTTAAAGAGAAGTCGATCATGTAAATAATAATTTAGGTTTTATTTTAGTAGTTAATAATCAATCTCAAACCCCCTCAATTATTTGTTAACACTAAAAGTTTAGAGTTCCCTTCAATTCCCCGGACTGAACGATCCATGCTTATTCTATACTAACAATGATGTTTTACAGGATTTATTATAGACGTTTTAACCAACGCTCTATCATTTATTAGTGTAGTTATTTGAAAGGAGAACATCATATTATTGTTCTGAGTAGGTTTTAGGGTTGAAACATCACTTTTACAATGCTACAATCGTTTTCCTTTTCTTTTCTTTGAGGTCGAATTGGCTATTATTTTCAATATTTTGTATGAAAATTTTCTTTTTTGGCTAATTTAGAGGGAAGAAATGAAGCATGGGAGTAGATGTATTTACTTGACATAATTATGACAACTCGATTGGTGTGACATTATACTATTTGTTGTAGAGATTATAAGACTGATTATGAATTTTCCTTTGTTTCTCATAATGGATTGCAAGTTCTTCTTGGATATATAAAGGATAAGGATGTAGATAAAGTATTTTGTCGCCCTTGCATCTTTACTGGATACCATTGTTGAGCTGGAGCTATTACAGGTATCGGAAATTAAACCACTTCTAGACTAATTCTTCAATTTCCTACTTCGATTTTGTTATTTGGTTGTTGTTATTTGTTTGGCCTTGAAGGATTGTGTGGTTTTATTTACTGTTGTGGGTTTTGTTCTCGATTTGGTGAAGGTGCATAGGGATGGATCAGTCACACCAAAATGTCATGTCTTTATTAAGAACCAACGGTATGAGTGATAAAATAGTTCATATGTTTTGGTTATTCGAATGAATAAATTCAAATATATCCTTACTTTATATGTATAATTCATTGGTAAAAAAATTTCATCTTGCAGCTATACTATATTCAAACTATATGTACATATAGATAAAAAAAACAAGGGATTTAGTAATATGAAAGCAGTGGCCGCAGGTGGAAGCACTAGAAGAAAGCTAAATTTTTTTAGCGCCTATGAATAAGGATATTCCCGAAACTCATAAAGAAAAAAAAAAGCAATGTTGCTGGTCTTCTGACATGTCGCTTCTGCAAGCATAAAAAAAATTCAGTATGAGCAAACATTAGTGTATTAGTAAATGTGCTTGAACCTAGGGGTGGACTCGGTTCCATCGGTTCGGTTTAAGAGCACTAACCGAAAACCGAAACCGAAAAAAATATCTATTAACTACGGTTTCGGTTAACCTATAATTCGGTTCAGTTCAGTTTCGGTTAATAACCTATCATTTGTAATAACTTTTCACACTTGACTTAAAACAAAAGTTAAAATCAAAATAAAGTAGTAAGCTACAAGTTTAATACTTCAAATTAGTAAATAAGTAAACTAGATTGCAATAAGTTAGAAACAACAAATAAAATCAACAAAGTTACGATAGAGTATTAACCAAACGTAATATTTAATGGTTAAAGACTGTGAGCAATTAAGTTAAACATTTCGAGACCATTATCATGTAAAATCATGTATATCGTATGTAACTCTTAGTCAATAAAAACATGATATACACCTATTACTATATTAAATATTAATTATTAAATACATATATGTCGATTCAATTCGGTTCGGTTTGATCGGTTTTTTACAGGGACGAAACCGCAAACCGAAACCGAACTATTCAATTTGATGTAAAACTGGAACCGATAGATCGATTTTGTTCGGTTTCGGTTTTTCGATGTTGGTTCGGCACGGTTTGGTCGGTTTTCGGTTTTTCGGTGTCTAAAAGTCCACCCCTACTTGAACCCATACATCAATAAATAGGAAAAATTATAAAAATGTATCATCTCTCAACTTATATTAGAAAAAAGTCACTACTTATGAATTAATTATAAAAAAGTTATCTAATTTAAGCAGAAATTAGAAAAAAGTCAACAAAGTTAGAAAAAATCACTTTAAAAATATTTTCTGAACTGTTTTCTCCTTTCTCACTTTTTTTTCCTTCCTTTTTTAATTTTGGCCATAATTTTCCCGTTCGGCGATAGATTTTGACGAAATTAGTACCGTTAGAAATATCTCGCTCCCCTCTTTCATTTGATATACTACCCATTCCGAATCGACCAACCGTACAAGGCGCAACAACCATTACAAAAGGGTTGCCGCCATCAATGGCGGTGCTCTAAACAATTCCAGTGAAACCGAAGCTCAAGATTCCCTAATCCTAATTATTCTCTTCATTTTGAGCATACTTATACCAATCTCATTTGAATTTTAACAAAATTTCGCATATTTCCACATTTTCTCTCGGCATGTCACACCTACTGTCACAACCACTGTCACATACATTGTCACACTACCTTTTACACTAACTGTCACACCTAATGTCAGAACTGCTATCACACCTACTGTCACAGAAGTTGTTACACTATCTATTTACACTAACTGTCATAACCTCTGTCACATTACCTGTCACAACCACTATCATACTACTTATTACACTAACTGTCACACTCACTGTCACACCTCCTGTCACAACCTCTCTGTCACACACATTGCCCCTGTCACAACCTATGTCACACTACCTGCCATAACCCATGTCAAACCCTTGTCACACTACCTGTCACAATCTCTGTCACAATTTCTATCACACTACCTGTCACAACCACTATCACAACCCCTGTCACAACTTCTATCACACTACCTATCGCAACCACTATCACACCCCTTGTCACACTACCTGTCACAACATCTCTCACAACCAATATCACACTACATGCCACAACTCCCATTACAACTCACAACTCCTGTCACAACTCGTATCACACTATATACATGTAACAACCACAGTCACAGTCACACTTTATGTCACAACATTTTATGTGACTGTTGTGACTAGAAGAAGAAGAAGAAGAAGAAGAAAGACTAGAAATAACGTACCTTTGTTTATTATTATTATGTGATCTTGAACTTCTTAAATCAACTCATACAATCCAAATATCGATATTAATGTGATGTATTACACTGCCTATCATAATAGTTATCACACTTCTTATCACACTACTTGTCACACTACCTGTCACAATCTCCTTTGAGTTTTAACATAATTTTGCATATTTAGATATTTCTTCTTGGCACACCCGCTGTCACACTACCTATCACAGACGCTGTCACACCTACTGTCATACTTGTTATCACACCCACGGTCACACCCGCTGTCACACTACCTATCACACAAACATTGTTTTGTGACGGCTAGTGTGATAAGTGGTGTGACGGGTAGAAAACTAAAATTGAAGAAACAAAAAAGAAACACAATAAGGTGTGAAAGGGGTTGAAATTTCAATTTCTGATGGGCACCCAGAGAATGGCTATGGGCACCCACTTTCTCCAAATTACAGATCTGGCCTCTCCAACATGCATTTTTGCGCCGGCAACCTCTTCAAACTCTTTACATTGCTGTCGTCGTACGTGTGACGTCTGGATGTTGTCGTGCTCAAAGTGGCAGTAATTGATAACCCAACCAGAGATGCTAACCACCAAACAAGGTAGGCCTCGTGAGG
This sequence comes from Argentina anserina, assembly GCF_933775445.1. Classification (NCBI taxonomy): domain Eukaryota; kingdom Viridiplantae; phylum Streptophyta; class Magnoliopsida; order Rosales; family Rosaceae; genus Argentina; species Argentina anserina. The sequence continues at coordinate 18,332,714 of NC_065876.1, forward strand.
ATTAGACTTAGTGTCGAGATCGAATTCGATCGCGATGGGCTTGGGTCGAGCAAGGAGAAGGAGAAGGCTTTCCGACTGCATGGGCAATGAAGAAGGAGAAGAATCAGAGCTCCAAGCCTAGTGTAGCGACACCGTCTGCGGTCCTCCTTACCGGTTGCAGGTCAGCTCTTCCGAGAAAGAAAGGGACGAAGGTGAGGGGTGGCAATTTTTGTAATTTTTGCGAAAAATAAGGGTAACAGTATAAGATTTTTAATTGAGTGACTAAATTTTAATTTTAAAATCTTGCTTGATTGTTTTCTAATTTTATGTGTCAAAAGTGATTTTTTTTATAAGAAGCCCCCATAAATAAAGTAATAACTGAAACTAAAATAACAGAACTTGATACACAAGTAACACAACTGCTAGTTTCCAGATGTATACACATATATGTAGCTGCTGTAAGAATCAGACAAAATCGAAAACAAATACTGTAGCAATATAAATAAAACTGAAACTGAAAACAGAATTGAGCTATGATACAATCAATAATTTTTGACAAGGATCGTAAGAAGTCCTTTGTTTTTGTGAAATATAATACAGCCAAGAAGCAACTTTTAAAAGAGAAACTCTAATGTTCGGTGCAAATCAAAACAATAGATATACATATGAATCTGGGAATTTAAAAAGAAAGATAGTACTAGAGTAATACATGAATTGCAAGTAAAATATTTCCAGAGTGAATCTTTGTTCTCAATAATTCATAATTGGAAAAGTGGACTATATTCAGTTGGGAGAGTGTAGGAGGGAACTCAGAATATCGTTTGAAAATCGAAAGGACATAGCAGAACCAAATGGAGTTCATTGCAGCAACTAAACTCTAGCTAGTAAAAATCAAAAATCACGCCAATCTGACTCCTTTGAGTCTTCGAACCTTTCATAAAGCCATATGAAACTTGGTCTCCGGGATTGATATACTTACTTCATAAAGTCAAGGTATGGGTATTATCTTTTCATTTCGTTCTTATATTCTCATTAACAACTATTTAGTGTCGTTATGTTAAGGTAATCATTGGTAACATATAGTTAGATGTTGAAATGCTATGAAACAACATAGAAAGAGTCATTAGGAAGGTGATGCATGTACACATCGCCACTCCATATCTATAAGTACTACAATTACTATAAGTTTGTAGATTGAATTACTGAGGGGAAGGAGTAGAGCAATGGAAGGAGAACTACCTATGTCAGTTCTTGTAGGCTCAAAGGAGAACGAGGTTTATGGTTGGAAGTCTTGGTGAAGAGAAATACAACTTTGTTGAGGAATGACAGCAAATTTATTGCTAACTGCGAATATGAAATAAATGGATGCATGACAAGGTTGTGATTAATTTGTTTGTCTTTATCCAAAATGTCTACCATAGTACAATAGAAGCCATTCTTCCTTGTTTGATTTTATATTTTTAGTACTCAAAGTTTTGAGCACCATGTTCTTTTTTCATTGTCGGGCATAAATGGATGAGAGTCTTGAGATAAACTTATGTGCTTGGTACATATATCTTCCACACTTTGCCTTGTGGAGTGATTTTCAGCTGTAATACGTCTACCATGTCATGTTTGGAAAAAAAGAAGAAGAAACATTTTCAGTTAATTTGATACTGGAACCAAGGCAATTATATAATTGTCGCTAGTTGATTTTAGATCAAAACTAATTTATTGTATAATTTGTTGTGATACAAGTAAGATTGTAAAACCTCTCAATGAACATATAAGTGATGTTTAAACCAATTGTTTATAAGTCATGCATGTATAAAAAGCAGACATGATCACAAATTATTCTTTGCAACATTAAAAAGTGATAAATAATTTAGAATTCAATCCGGAAGTTATTTGAAAGTCAGAGATATCATTTTCCAGGCACTGAGGATTATGTAACATATACTGTATATATTGTAATTATTTTTCTCATTTCTATGCTAACCAAGTTGAGGATTATGTATTGCAAGTTTTTTGTTTGCTTCTCTTAGTTCTATATATCAACACTACTATAACTGAGGCCCTTATTTGGTGTCAACAACTTCACCAATAAATTGAAATTCCAATAATGCCCATGGAAGATAAATTTCTTATTTTTTTCATGATAGATCAATAATGGTTAATACAGTAAAAATGCAAACAAGTGGAAATAAATGAAATGAAATTAAAAGAAGATATTATGTAAAAGAAATCACTACCTGAGCAATGGGAAGTTAGAAAGTCTAAATCATGTTGATAAACCAACTACATTATTTGTTTGAAATGGATTGTGTGCCCTGGACGCACCTGTGTTCGGATCTTGCGTCCGACACAGCTGCTCTTTTTTTTTTTTGGAATTGGTTATGGTTCTTGATAGGTCGTTTGCGAACCTTTCAGTTGTCACTCTTGGTGTTTCTCGATCTCTTTGGTTACGATTACAGTTACGGTTACTCCCCTTTTTACACTGCTTTTGTGACATATGCATTGCAGTGATGCCTTAGTCCATCAAGTCACACGGTTATCCGGTTACTTTTACTCCTTGATGCGTCTGTGCATCTAGTTACGAGTGGTTGCTCTTTCAGTTACCTTAGATGCAATTATGCATCTGGTTATATTTTCTTGTTTTTTTCGATACTTTTGCATTGTGCCATGTTCTCTTTAATTAATTAATATAATTTCATCATTGTTTCAAAAAAAAAATTTGATTACGTGAAGTCCGTGCAAATATAGGCTGTGTTTGGTAATGCTTTTCACATCAGTGATTATAAGTGAAGCTGCAATCTTGCATTTGGTAACTCAACTTATCATCTCCGGCTTGAAGAAGCCATGGCTTTTTCCATAAAAAAGGAGAAGTAGGTTCTCCCTTCCTTCTAAAAGGCAGAAGCTCAAGCATTACTGTAGTGGAGGTTACTATAGTTTAATGAAACTTTCGTAGTCCCGATGGGTACCCTCATCTCCTTCAACAAATTACGTTGAATTGCCACATAAACCCTTCAAGTCTCTCTCACCCAAGCGCCGCTCTCACATGTTCGTCAATCCCTCTATCTCTCTTTCTCACTGAACATCTCAACCCCCTCCCTTTTGTTCATCAAGCAATATCGATCTAACATCAAGGATCCAAGAATCAGCAACTAAGCAACATATATTTGATTCTGGGTAAGTCTATTAACAATTTCAGTTTCAGATTTCTCCAAATTTTGTTGTTAATATGGTTTCAAATATATTCTGGGTGGCTCCAATTTGGTTTATTATTTGTTTCAGATCATGGTTCAAATCTCATACCTGGTTGTGTTTGATTAATCTGAAACCCGAGCGGGTCATCGCTTACTTGTCCCTCTAAAGTCAGTCAGAGACACCCCAAGCCTCTTATTCTTGAAGGTTAGTTTCCGGTTTATCCAATTTCAATTTCTCTGCTTGATTTTTGTGGTCTGTGGCGATGCTCATCCTTTCGATGATGGTCAAATTAGGATCTGAGCTTCGTGTTTTGCATGAGATTGAATTGATTTTATATTTCTAGATTTGATTGGGTGTTTGACCTTCTGCAGTTTCTGGGTTTGCATTTATGACTGAATTTGTTTATGTTAATGTTATGGATTGTGTCGAAAATTGCATGGTTGATTCTGATTTTCTGTGTTGATGATTTGCCACTGTCAGAAGTGATAAATGGTGTCAAGGAACGACTGTTTTATACTAATAGCTTTGAAATGATGTTCCTGTTTGTTTGTACTCTACAATGAAATAATGGTACAAAGTAGGAATTAGAAGAATAAGTTTCAATTATACTAAAACACCAATGTGGTCTGCTTAAAAAGAAACTAAATATGGACTTTACAAGATTTCAAGAAGGGACTATGAATTGAAAGACAGTAAGCTAGAACAATATAACCACACTTGCAGTTGTTCTAGCAACTAGAGCCTCTTTAAATCATCCCTTTTTGCTATGTTAATATCATTTTAACTACCACCCTCACTTTAATTAACTTAGATGCAAAAAAATAAAGTTTACTAGGGTTAGTAAAATTTTTACTAAAGTTTACTACCTCTAGTAAACTTCTACTGGGGGTATTAAACTTGAAAAATAGTATTTCTAAATGCCATAACACACCTTAAAACGGAAAAAAATCAACTTACATGCAAAATAATAAAGTTTACTCGGGGTAGTAAAATTTTTACTAAAGTTTACTACCTCTAGTAAACTTCTACTGGGGGTATTAAACTTGAAAAACAGTATTTCTAAAGGCCATAACACACCTTAAAATGGAGAAAAATCAACTTAGATGCAAAAAAATAAAGTTTACTGGGGGTAGTAATCAGTTCCATGGTCCATTGAATCTGCCGAATGCCCATATGCTAACATTCGCATTGCAGCTGTTGCCTTTTGTAGAGATGATAATCCAAGACGTCCCGCAGAATCCTTTTTTTGTAGCGATGATAATCGCATTGCAGTGTGTATCAGTTACCAACTTACCTTTTAACTCAAATACAGTAGTAGATTAAACACCAACTTTCATGAGTGATGTTGAGTAATATTTTGGTTTATAGGCTAGGAGTTCATTTATCTAGTGTATGGTTCAAGTAAAATTAAGTACTTGATTGTGTGTTTTCGTTATTTACATGTGTTAGATGGCAAATTCCAAAGAACAAGCGTGTTGGAATGAGTTCTTAGTAGAAGTTTTTGTTGACATATGTATCAAGGAAGTGCATAGAAATTCGAAGCCACAATCTCATTTTACTTCAGAAGGATGGAATACTATAATCACTTCCTTTGTTGAACAAACTGGAAAAGATTATACCAAAAAACAGCTGAAAAATAAGTGGGATGCCCTAAAAGGTGAGTGGAGACTATGGAAAGATCTAAAGAATAAATATACCGGTCTTGGGTGGGATTCCAAACTCAACATTGTTGTTGCGACCGAAGAGCGCTGGAGTCAAATAATTGGGGTATGTGAATTTGTATTTTTATATTGATAATTTATGTCTAATGGACTGTTTTGTCAAACATCTTATGATAAATGTAATTTTTTTATGCAGAAAACCAAGGAATTTGCAAGGTTCAAGAAAAAAGGAATATCACCCGAGTTTGAAACCAAATTGGATATATTGTTTTCCGATATTACAGCTACTGGAAAGCATGCATGGGCACCATCTTCTTCAATCCCTATCCCTAATAGTTCAGAGGAATGTGACAATGTTAACTACGTTGAAGGTAGTGGTGACTCTGATGAGAGAGATGCATCTAATTACACTCGGTCCTCTAAGAGGAAAAGAAATGAGAGAGCTTTGAAAGATAAAGAAAAAGTACCAAAAAAGGTTAGAGGTGCTGCACAGTTGGCCAAAGAAATTGGCAGAATGTGTTCTGCAATTGAAAGTAGAAGTACAGCATCTTCAATAGTCAGTAATGCGCGCACTAGTATTAATGAAGTGATGAAGGATGTCACCTCATTGCCTGGAGCTGAGCAGGGAACCAGATTGTGGTTCTTTGCCACTCGATTGTTTTTAAGTGCAGAGAAGAGAGATATGTACTACACTATGGAAGATCCTAACATGAAATTATGGTGGTTGCAATTTGAGATGAATGAAAAATAGGCTTAGGTTATTCATGAATTATTTTTAATTTCGTGTTTTTATATCATACCTTAAGTTTTAGCCAAGACTATAAGACTATTTTTTATCTTTCCTTTTTTCATCATGTCATACTCTTTCTATATTCTTAGATTTGAAGTTATATGAAGAATATGTGTCTCTATTATATTGTTGGTTGTGCCTTTATATGATTTACATGTTTAGCCATTGAAATCTGCAGGTCTAAATTATGAACAATCCAAGTGATGATGATGAAGTTGAGGAGGAGATATTCATGCGAGCTGTACAACTTAATGCTCTGCTGATTCAACATTATTATGATAAATATATCCATAAAACTCCTTGCATGACATCTTCTCAAACAGGTTATAAGTGAATAATGGAAGTTTTAGGAGGCAATGAAATTCGGTGTTATAATGCATTTAGAATGCAGAACCACGTATTTTATCGTTTATGCACTGATTTGGAAACTATAAACAAGGAGTTGTTAGGTTCAAATAGAACTAGTCATATGGAGATCGTGACAATGTTATTGTATTTGTTAGGACAAGGATGTGGACTTAGGTCTGTAGGAGAACGATTTCAACATTCCAATGAAACCGTTTGTAGATATATTGGAAAAGCCTTAGATCTTGTGTGTGAGCTAAGTAATAAAATAATTAAACCGGACGATCCTGATTTCATTGGCGTTGCACCAAAGATAATGAGGGATAGAAGATACATGCCGCATTTTAAGGTATTTTTCATGTTTACTTGATTGTTTTTTAGTATATAGTTATTTATGGTGTGACAAATAACAATATTATTCACAGAATTGTATTGGGGCTATTGATGAAGTGCATATTCCCGCTTCAATAAGTGATGAAGAAAAAGCACCATTCATTAATAGAAAAGGAATACCAACACAAAATGTCATGGCGGTATGCAATTTCGATATGTAATTTATCTTTGTATGTGCTGGTTGGGAAGGGTCTGCTCATGATACAAGAGTGATGCAATCGGTTCTTCGAAATCCTGAAATGAATTTTTTTCATCCTCGACCAGGTAATATATTAAATTTAGTTAATCTTTGTTAGATATTCATGGTTAAAATGTCATTTTAATAAATTTTATTATATAATAATTTTGTAGGTAAATATTATGTTGTGGATTCGGGATACCCTACGATGTGTGGATATTTGGGACCTTATAAAGGACCAAGACAACACTTCCAACAATATCGTAGGAAAGAACCAAGAAATAAAAGAGAATTATTTAACAAAACACTCTTCACTTAGAAGTGTTATAGAACGCACATTTGGAGTTTGGAAAAAAAAGTGGAAGATTTTAAAAGACATGCAAGGATATTCATTCGAGAAGCAAGTCAAAATTGTCATTGCTACTATGACACTTCATAATTATATTAGAAGATATGCGCATCGTGATAGACATTTTGTTCGAGGTGAAGCAAGTGAAAATGGTGAAGGAGCGATGGAAGAAGAAGAAGATGATGTAGAAGAACAAAACCATCATGGTGCACAAGAAATGGAAACATTAAGAAACAACATTGCTCAAAGTTTGATGGTTGCACGTTTAGAATGAAAATATTTAGATTTATGTAGTTACAGCTATCCAATATTAATCATATGAAACATTATTTTTTTTAAAATCAATTTGAAATTATCTTAAATGTCCAAATTAGTCATTTAACAATTAAAAGCATAAGCCAGCTTGAGTTTACCAAACGTTCTGCCACTACTTCTGCCACTAAAAGTCACTTATAAAAGCCAGTTTACCAAATACTTAGCTACTTTACTTATCAGCTACTTATTTTCAGAAATAAGTATAAGTCAGCTTATCTAATAAGCCCAGCTGCACCAAAGGCTGTGTTTGGTAATGCTTATTGTCTCTGGTGATTATAGGCTAAGCCATTTGTTGTGTTTGGTAACTCGGCTTCTCATCTGTGACTTCCAGAAGCCATGGCTTTTTTTGTCCAAAAGCTAAAGCTGCTTGACACCTCCTTTTAGAAGCAGAAGCTCGTTGAAATACTGTAGCGCTGATCACTGTAGTTAAATGACTTTTGTGTAATACCGATAGTACCCTCGTCTGCTTCAATGGATTACAGAGAATTGTCATGAAACCCTCGTCTTCTCTTAACGCATGAGCCGTTCTCATGAACCTCTCTCTCCCTCCCGTCTCTCTTTGAACGACATCGATCTAACACTCTGGGTTCAGTCACGATTCGTGAATCATCAATCAAAATTCTGGGTTCAAGCAGGCAACGCATCAGAAGAGCATCTGAAACTGAGTCTCCAACAGCTGCAAGTGAAGGTGAAGGAGGAGGAGATGAACCATATGAGGAGTACGAGGTAGAGATTATACAGCCTTATGGGCTCAAATTTGCAAAGAGTCGAGATGGTGGGACTTAAATTGATGCAATTGCACCTACCAAACGCTTTGTTTGACCTCCCTCTTTTTGTAACTTGTAGCCTTCAATGAGAGCTTGTTGTTGTTCTGCTCTGTCTATCATGCCCTTCCACCGTTCTTAAGGTACATCCAAAGCTTTGTTCTACATGCTCTCATTTCTTCATTGATAAAGGTTTCATTTGTTTGCTTTGTTCATGTAGTTTTTGCTTGAATGGTTGAATTGTGTGCCTCTTTTTTTTCCCGTTCTGGGTAGAGTTATGATTTTTCGGTCAAATCTGTTGTTTCAGTTTCTGGGTTACTAGCAATTGTTTGTGTAACCACTCTTATTGATGAAAGTTTGGTTCTTTATAATCAGTGTATGTTGTTCACTGTGGCAATTTATCTGAATTGGGTCTAATTCTTGGTACCTGTATTTGGGATCTAAGTGTTGGTTGATCTGTGATTTGGGTTTGCTTCATGAGTTTGAATTCTATCTGTTTATTTTGCTTGTAGATTCCTTGCTTCAATTATATTCCAAAGGGACACTTTTCATTTATTTTGCTTGTAGATTCCGTGCTTCAGTCATATATCATTGTATAGTGGTTGTACTGCAGTTAGATTGGTCTCAGAAATTCGTTTGTTAGTTTGATTCATGCTGAAGAACTGAATCTTATTTTATATGTATTCACGCTATGCAGGAAGGACCGAGGGAATATTAGGTGTACACCATAATGAAATTTGTTATATTTACATATCTGGATTAGAAGAGTGGGAAAGAATAACTGAGGATTCTTTGAAATCACTAATGAAACACCTTTTTCTTCCAGTGGGATAGAGACATGCCAGACTTCCTGCACAAGATAGCAGCACTGTCTACTTTGGAAATCAAGAGCAGGTAAATTCTGGAACGAGAATACGAAGAAGGCTTGACAAAGGAGTGGCATAACAGTTCTGACATAACAATTGTCACAGTTGGATGGCTCAGTAAAATGTTGGGGTGGAATGCTAAGCTTGTCAAATTATCACTAACTTGTAAGTCCCTTATTCTAATATTCTGACTCTGCCGGAAATTATTCTGGATCGTAAATGGTTGATTAATTATTGGAACTTCAATGAAATCCAAATCTTGACACATAAATTTGATGATCAATCGGATTTAACAGTCTGTCTGGATATTCATGAAAAGAGTTAAGAATGATATATAGCCTTTAATAATGTAAGAAACCTCACAAGGTTATAGAAGAGGAGGGTACACCCGGTTGTGATTAAAAGTTTTAAAAGACTCATGTCTAGATACTTAGAGAGTTCCTTGCTAATTACAATTAATGACTGAAGTATTAAAATTTGTTGGTTTAATTCTAGAGAGGAAGACAGTACAACCAAGATAAAACTTGACAAGTGCAAGTATACTGAGATAACTATTATTTTCAGCCTATTGGATACTGGAGTTGTTTTTTTTTATCTATTGAACTGTCCAAGTGAGTAAATTAATTTTGGCAACATAAAGAATGCTGAATATGCTTCTTACTAATACAGGACATATAATGGCTGTCGTAAATGATTCCAGATGCAAAATTACTTGAGGAAAAAGGAACAAAAAGCACAAAAAGAAAGCGATCTCCGGGTAGGACTGCAGCTTTACAAGTATGCACCATAAAACTTACTAATGTTTAATATTATCAGTTTTATGACAGACTCTCGGGTTCGTATTAACAGATGTCCCCTCTGAAAATTGCTGTTTGTTTTATCTTATTTTTGTTGATAAAGGAGTGGCAAATATGAGGAAGCACTGGAGAAATTTGAGTCTGTATTAGGTTCAAAGCCAGACACATTTGAAGCTTCAGTTGCAACTTACAATGTTGCTTGTTGTTATTCTAAGCTTAATCGGGTATTGCTCTTGTTCACATGAACAAGAATACTACTATTACATTTGAGCTCGTGTTTTCAGCATTTCTTCCGGATTTGAAGACTTTAAGGGTTATTTCAGTACTGAGAAAATACCATGATCTATTCCATTCAGATTCTTATGAAATTCACTCTACTGTCAACAGAGAATCCGAAATTGATATTCCACTCCTTACGCAGTTCTGCTCAAACTTCAGACTCATTTTTTTTTCTTGGTTTTGTCATTGCTGCATAGAATTATACAAATGAAGTCTCTTCTATTCTCAAATTAGTTGTCAGGAATTTGCAGAAGAAGTGTCATAAAATGACACAAATGCAGCCTCTTTTGTTCTTAGATGACCCAAAGTCAGACAATTTGATAAGCAGTTCTTAGATGATGACGTAGAAGAATAAAATCATCATGGTGCACAAGAAATGGATACACTAAGAAACATGATTGTTCAAAGTTTGATAGATGCGCATGTTTGAGTGCTTATGTATTTACATGATCCTAATCAAAACCAAGTTATCAATATAAGAATATATATTTGTTTAAGATAATTTTAAAACTATCCAATATTAATGTCATATATTTTTTATTGTTTTAAAATAAAATTGACCCAAAATTATCTTACATGTTTAAATTTGTCATTTGACAAATTAAAAGTATAAGTCAGTTTGAGTTTACCAAACGTTTTGTCATTGCTTTTGTCCCTGACATCCACTTATATAAGTCAGTTTACCAAACAATCAGCTACTTTACTTATCAGCCACTTATTTTTAAAAATCAGCATAAGCCAACTTTTTTAATAAGCCCAGCTGTACCAAACACAACCATAGCATATGGGTAAAGGCTAGTTATCAATAATGAAAACAAGTTACTCCAATGTAAAAGAATCGATAAACATATATCATATATTATTTTTACCGCGCGATGTTTCTACAAAATGGCTGGTTGGATCTTAAAAAATCCTACAACAACGGGGCGTTACGTACATTCATTTATGTATATATATAGGAGACCTCGCATTAGATCTCCTTCGTTCTCACTTCTCAACTCAACAGCGAGAACAAGAAGTCATCGGATCTCTCACTTTGCATTGATTCATTCCCGAGGTAACAATGATTATGGTCTTGTTTTGCTCTTTTATATTTCAATGTCTTGATTCTTCATTTTGGCTGCTCTGCTCAGCTCTCTAATTTGCTTTTGTTTCTGGGTTTTGAGTGCTTGATGATGGGTTTTCATCATTGGTGGGAATTGGGTTTGTGTGTAATTCTAGTTTGCTTGAGCAAAAATGCTTACTTGCTTGTTCTCGACTATTGTTTGTGAATTGTGATGGGGTGGGAAAATTCAGATCTTTGTAGTCTCTCCGGTGTCTTTTGTAGATCTGATTGACCTTTACTTCTTAATGGGATTCTGAGATCCAATATTGAGATTTGTTTGTAGATTAGCTCAATTTTGTAGTTTTTCGTGCTGTTTAAAATTTATTCTGCTTCACTTGGATCTGCAAATTTCATTGTGCTTTTCCTCTAGTCAACTTATAGATCCCAGATTTTTCTTTGTCGCGGTTTGCTCAATGCTCTGTTTAAGTTGCAACTTACAAGTCAAAATGCAAATCAGCTATTTAAGCTATTTAAGCTTACAGCATTTTTTTTCTAAGTTTATTCGAGCTCATTGTTTTACTCGATCAAGCTTGTTCTATTTCCCTTTTGTACCGCATTAACAATTTATGTTTTAAGATATTATGCTACTCCTCATTGGAATGTTTTGATGCTTTAATCTCCAAAAAGCTCGTTGGAGATCATATTGTTAGTTAGTTTTCATCTTGGTTTTATTGTAATGATGACTGCTGTCTTCTACAATCTGTGGATACATAAGAATAATTGATAAAAAGTAGTGGTTTGTTGTATCACCTTTATGTATCATATTTTGGTCTGAATGTGTCATGTATATCTGATTTAAGGAGAAAAGTAATAAGCTGCTCAAGAATTTTATATATTAAATCTTTTATTATGCAACTATTACAATTTCATTGCTTCAAAATAATAAAGTTAACCCTCGTTTTTACCTACTATTCTTCCAGATTTTGAACAAGGAGACAAAGATGGTGAAGATCTGTTGCATAGGAGCTGGATATGTCGGTGGGCCTACTATGGCTGTGATTGCCCTTAAGTGCCCAGATATAGAAGTAGCTGTTGTTGACATTTCTGTGTCACGGATCAGTGCCTGGAACAGTGATACTCTCCCCATATATGAGCCTGGCCTTGATGATGTGGTAAAACAGTGCAGAGGAAAAAACCTCTTTTTCAGCACTGATGTTGAGAAACACGTTATGGAGGCAGACATTGTCTTTGTTTCAGTCAACACACCTACCAAGACCCAGGGTCTTGGTGCTGGAAAAGCAGCTGATCTTACATACTGGGAGAGCGCTGCTCGTATGATTGCAGATGTATCGAAGTCCGACAAAATTGTTGTTGAGAAGTCAACTGTGCCAGTGAAAACAGCTGAGGCTATTGAAAAGATTCTGACTCACAACAGCAAAGGCATCAACTTTCAAATTCTTTCCAACCCTGAATTTCTCGCTGAGGGAACTGCAATCCAAGACCTTTTCAATCCTGACCGAGTACTCATCGGAGGTAGGGAAACCCCAGCAGGTGAGAAGGCCATACAAGAACTTAAAAAGGTTTATGCCCGCTGGGTTCCTGAAGAACAAATTATTTGCTCTAATTTGTGGTCTGCTGAGCTTTCAAAGCTTGCTGCCAATGCCTTCTTGGCACAGAGGATTTCTTCTGTTAATGCCATGTCAGCTCTCTGTGAAGCAACTGGTGCAGATGTCACTCAAGTGGCACATGCTGTTGGCAAGGACACAAGAATTGGGCCGAAGTTCTTAAATGCCAGTGTTGGTTTTGGTGGATCTTGCTTCCAGAAGGATATCTTAAACTTGGTATATATCTGTGAGTGCAATGGCCTTCCTGAGGTCGCAAACTACTGGAAACAGGTCATTAAGATCAATGACTACCAGAAGTCCCGGTTTGTGAACCGAGTGGTTTCCTCAATGTTCAACACTGTCTCTGGTAAGAAGATTGCAATTCTGGGATTTGCCTTCAAGAAGGACACTGGTGACACGAGGGAGACCCCAGCCATTGATGTGTGTAAAGGGCTGTTGGGTGACAAGGCCCGGTTGAGCATATACGATCCCCAGGTTAATGAGGAGCAGATCCAGAGGGACCTTGCTATGAAGAAGTTTGATTGGGACCACCCCATTCATCTTCAACCTTTGAGCCCCACTTCTGTGAAGCAAGTTAGTGTAGTCTGGGATGCTTATGCAGCAACAAAGGATGCTCATGGCATTTGCATCCTGACCGAGTGGGATGAATTCAAAAGCCTCGACTACAAGAAGATCTATGATCAGATGCAGAAGCCCGCTTTTGTCTTTGATGGAAGAAATGTTGTCGATGCAGAGAAGCTGAGGCAAATCGGGTTTATTGTCTATTCAATTGGAAAACCCCTTGACGACTGGCTCAAGGACATGCCTGCTTTTGTCTAAATTCTTGAGGAGCAATCATTCTCATGGATGGTTGAGTTACAATTGAAGTCTGGTATGCATTTGTTGTTTATTGTATTGTGTTCTATTTGTTGTTCCCATAATCCTATACTCTGGGGCTATGTTTTGTCTGATTCTACATGTTATAGGATCCATTTGACAATAGCTGATCAAATCTGTCTTTAGCTTAGTGGAATATCTGAAATTTGTTTCTCTCATAGTGTAATAAACCAAGAAATTACAGTTTTATAAAACTGTCATTTCTCCTGATTATGTTTATGGTGTCTTGTTTCTTTATGAAGTTTACATTATCTGTGTATACTCTTAAGGGTTTCTTTATTTCATTGGAGATACTGAAAATGATTTTCATACCATATGATCTTTATTTTTGGTATCGTATGAATTTTAGGGTGGTCCAAACTTCATACATCCGTAGTGATCTCGGAATTGGTGAACTTTTAACCAATCAAACGAATATTAATTGTTAGGAAACAAAAACCATATGCAAACCACAAAACTATTCTTTGCACCATTCAAATAAAGTGATTTAAGGTTGGGAGTTTAGTCCGGAAGTTATTTGCAAGTCAGGGAAATCATTTTGCAGCCTCAGATGTCTTGCTGGATAGTATAACATTGTCTGGAATTTACATACAGCTTGCTAGTTGATGTCCTAATGAAGGTTGTGTTTGTTGTTTGCCTTTTTTTTACCAAATCATATAGCTTTTAGATTTCGAATGATCATTTCCACTTGGCAAAACGGCTGACTACCTTGGAAGCACCATGGAATTGGGGAGAGGAGAGGCTGGAGACAAGTGAAGTGTATTTACTTCAGACGAATTTAACGTTCTTGAAATGATTGTGGTCTAAGAAGTGATGGCTCCTCTTTTAGTTTGGAACTCTGAACCCCCTGTGGTGGATTGGTCATAGAACTTATAAAACAGATGGTTTGCTTTGCAGTAGCACTAAACCCTGTGTAGGATGCCAATGGGAAGGCCATCGTAGAGCAGCGGCATGGTGGAAACCGTGGAATGAGATACCAGTCTTTTGTGTAACAGATTGGACTCTAGAGTCTTTGGAGGGGAGTTGGAGAGAAAAGCCTGAATAACTAAGAGTGAGATTATACTGACTGAACCTTTAGGAATAGGAGCACACAACTTCACGCCTTCACAGATTGCTGCAAGTTCTGCTGCACCAGGGAACATAGAGAAAGTGGTGCCTGTAATCCCCTGCATACCCAGAGAATTGAGAGCCTCTGTGATCTCTCACAACTGCAGCTATCCCTGCCTAACTAGGAAGAATGCTTCCACAAAGCACCAGTGTTAATGCAGAAGCATGTAAGGGGGAGGTGACATGTTGTAGCAATGACGCACGGCTGTTGATTAAGACTGAATTCTAGTGCTGTGTTTGCATTTCGAATGGGGTTGGAGGGACATGTTGTAACACAGGCATCTTGAAGCTAAATTGACCATCACATGGAAGATAACAATGTTGTAATTAATGATTCAAATAACTAACCACTTGGGAAACCCATCAAATGATTCAAATCATCTTGGTGACCTCGAATGATGATCACTGTTCTGAGTTCTGAAAGAATCGCAGGGACGTTACTTGTGTTTCACGTTGTATTACACCTTGACAATATTCTTGATAATATACATGGGCACGCCTATCATCCACTTCAGAGTGACTTGTGAAGTGCAAGGGAGACTAGCAGGTCACAAGTACCTTAACTATTAACATTTCTAGGGGGTAATGCCCCAAAAACATAAAACAAAGAACGTGACTGGGAACATATTTCAACTTTGTACATGGCTTTTGGACACAAGGCAAAGCTCAAAGCCGACCTTATATGGGAAACACCGAAATATGGACAGCACTAATGCTTACTCGTTTGCAACTCTTTTGTCCGTCACATTATGCAAGCCACCTTCAATCTTAACTGAGACGGGTGCCATTGATGTCAAATCGCTTGCAGAATTAGAGCATGAACTAGACACTATTCTGCTACAAAAACGCATGGAAGTAAAATCATCAAATTTTGCCAGTAAGTAAATATACGCCACCTGACAGAATGGCAAAATGATCAAATTCTATATGAAACTTGAATAATATTTCAAATGGGCGTGAGCATATAAGTATATATGCATAAGAAAGAAAGCGTTTGTGCAGGATTCTTCACATACAAGGAAATGGAGATCAGAAACTACTAAACGAGTGCCTATAAGTTAGGGGGGCTAAGCTGCAATAGCTAAATAATAATGTGTTCCATGATCTAAGGGATAGCACATAAAAGAATATCATACTGGATGTAGAAGCATATTGCCAACTAGTGGATCAGATGGACCCGTCTGAGATGTCGAAGAGTCCATAAGCAATTCAACCATTAGCTCGTTAACACAGTCCACATTATCAAGATGCAGTAGGATCTTCAACGAGTCATATGCTACAGGTTCAGTGATTAAACGTGTCCCATCATCAGCATGCATACGAGTTATTTTCCTGTCTTGGCACGTTTCATTCCTGTACTATTAAAGGGCGACATGCTTGGGCTTAGACTCGGGCTCATATTTGGGCTCTCTTCCCTCAATGTACCATTAAGCATAGCTAATTCCCTCAGCTGTTGCTTCTTATAGTGATCAAAAGACTCATCCTGCAAGAGATACACAACAGGTCACTCAAAGACGATGAATGAGAGAGAAATAACTCCATGATTAATCTTGTTCATACCACAGGCTTGAGAAGGTTCTCTAGCATAGCCACTGCATAGTCCAAGTGCGCGTTGATTATATCTTCAGGAAATTCAGCCTCCACCAACACATGCAACGGCTCATTAAGATGTTCATATCCAGGCTTTTCCTTTAATTTCTCTTCCTATAGGTGATCAGAGAGAGATACTCAGAAGTTAATAAGGCTGATGTGCAAGCAGCGTAACAAAAACTTCAGTACCCATGATATATATAAAAAAACATAATTTGTAAACAAAAGGATGCTCACATTGTCAAAGGTTAAAGAATCGGCAAATCTATTTTTGAACCCTAGTTAAGGCACAGAAAGTCCACTCCGAAATCATTTTACTTCATAGTTATTAAAATGGTGATAGACAAGGAGGTTAATTTATGTGGTGAAGAATATTGGACTCTATAGCTTAACCGTGCTGTGAAATTTAGCATAAAGTCTATGAAAAATAATAAAGATAAGAATCAGGTGATATGTCAATAATCCCAAAAGATTTATAGTTCTTCTTAACTCAAAACTATTGAGTAGCATAAAGTTATGGTAACTCTAGACACGAATAAAGCTAAGAAACAGAACTAAATTTGCACACAACTATTCCAACCAAAATGCTCCAGTTTAATCACATTTTTGTACCAAATGATTTGCTGTAAAGAACTCTTACCTTTACCGAATCCTTAACAGAACCCTTTCCTCGAATATACACCCTACATTCTGTCATGGCTTCAACTCTTTTTAGGGAGTTCCCACGTGGTCCCAAAATTCGGCCTACGAAATTGTACTGCCAAGCTTGGAGTAAAATTATCAACTTAAAGAATAGGGTCAAAATATCAAACTTTACATCGACTAAAAACTCCTTGCTTACATGTGGATATTTGTCCACTGGAACATCAAGTCTAATAACTCTCTTTACAATAGGAGTGGTTGCTAATCCCTGGACCCCATGCCATACCATTGGGGGGGATTGAAACGGGACCATCCGTTGGATATGTCCATTTTCCTGCAGGAAAGAATTTAACATCACATCTCAAACATACATGACACAACGGATAAAGGCAATAAGCAAGCTTCTGAAGGCTTAGGCCTACTCGAAAGAATATTCTGTAAAGAATAGCATTATAAGCAATAGTAATTTAGGATTACTAACTGTAGTGTTACCTCCATTTGCATTCCCGACCATCCCTCCAATCCCATCGGTCTACCATTTGTGTGTTGACCTAATGACCTATATGGACTTTCACGCTCAAGTAATTCATAATCTGCAACAGTTTGATTGAAGCCCGACACCCTTCTGATTTCTGGCATGGCATGAAAGAACAAGTCATAAATATAATGTAAAGGGGATTAAAATGTAGAGTATACTTTAAAAGGGTGAACTGTAGGCAGAAATATCAACCATGACTTAGGAGTCTGCTACATAGTGGCAAAACTTGTACAAATGGTCCCAACTTTTGCTTCTCTGCTAATAGTTCAGCCAAATATCTGCAATTACACAAGCCGAGTATTAAACATCAAGACAAGGCACAGCAGAGTAAATAAAAAGTCCACCATAAAATATATATATATATATATATTTATAGAGAGAGAGAGAGAGAGAGCACTGAAGGAGCTGTTGCAAAGCCAATGACAAACAAAACATAACAGACACCGAATATCAACAACACTTCAATCTGATATAATGGGAGCAGACCAATCTCTGAACTCCTACGAAAGGCTATAAGGACTCCCAGAATTGAACTATAATCACAAGTTACACCCCTCCTCACATCTTACCAAATACACTAGCATGGAATTACTTTCACATTTAACAAACATCCAGCACGACTTAAGGTATTAAGATACTAACAAAAACAAATTATGTTAGAAGCAGCATTGCACACTCAACGCACATATTTTCTTCTAAATCTTTTCGTTTTTACCAAGTCAGACGCGACAAGTAGAACATAGTTTCAACCTCCAAGGACAACACCTTGAACCAAAGTTAATCGAGAAATAAAGTCCTACGGACACAACACAAAGCGTAACCACTACCTTAAAATTGCAACCATTGTTGCTTATATTTCCTTCCAATGACAGCAAGCAGGGGACAATCCCACTAAAGTATAATAATTGTGATCAATTCTAGATCCCAGTAACAATCAACTATTGAATGGTGGTCGCAAACATGTCATCTGGTCACGTGTCCCAAAGGTATGGATTTTACAGTGTTAACAGTCAAGACTCCCGTATTCTTGGTGCCTTTTCAATTATAATTTTCTCGAGATCAATGCTTACATGATAAATGTGGTATGTGCTTACCCATTTTCCCAACAAAAATACAAATTCTTAGAAACGAATTGAAATGCGTATAGTTAAGTAATGCCAAACATCAAGTATGTGATAGAAACCAAACTGAGATGAGAGATTAGACCTCTCTCGATCCACGGAGGGCAGCGGAGACCTGTG
The DNA here is from genome assembly GCF_933775445.1 of Argentina anserina. Classification (NCBI taxonomy): domain Eukaryota; kingdom Viridiplantae; phylum Streptophyta; class Magnoliopsida; order Rosales; family Rosaceae; genus Argentina; species Argentina anserina. The sequence goes on from NC_065876.1 coordinate 18,351,280, forward strand.
TGGGGATGCAGGAACGCCAGGAGGTGGATACTGGAAGTAACTCCCGGGAGGAATCCTGTCTCCCATCACACAACTTGGACTAGCTACTGTTAATATAAACAAAACCACTCTGAGAAAAAAAAAATGATCGAAAGAACCGAACATAACACAATATCATGCAACTGAAACGAAACTGAAACAAGCATACATCCCATCTAATAATGCAATACAGACAGTTATTCAGAAGCAAATATCAGTGAATACCGAGAGAGAGAGAGAGAGAGAGAGAGAGAGAGAGGCGTACCGGGTGGGGAAAGGAGATACAGGAGCGCAGAGAGAGAGAGAGAGAGAGAGAGAGAGAGAGGATGAGGAGAAGGAGGAGGAGGGAGGTGGGAGCAGAGAGATCGGAATCTGAGTTGCCGCTGCCTCTGTCCCTTACTGCAAGTAGAGAGTGTGTTGTTGTGTGCGGGGAGAGTGAGGACTGAACTTAGGTAAGAGGAAAACAGAAATCCCTACAATGTAGTACTATCCATTATTATACAAAAAAATAAATTCTGAATATATGGATCTGTCGACATTTCTTTTTCCGGAGTCACCACAATTAACTGCAAAAATTCTTATATGCACGGTGTGTATATGACACAACGCAATCCTAACTATCGAAAATAATATAAATTCAGAGCTCACTGTGTATTTATATGATATCCTCTTATCTTAACCGTTCAAACTATATATGAAGATACACGGCGTGCATAGAGGATACTTTGCAATTAACCGTATTTTGTTTCATAGAATGGGAAAGATAATAGAGTCTATACATGTATATGATGTAACAGTCTGGTGCACATAACTACGATCTTGTCCGCTTTAGGCCCAGTGACTCGCACGAAATGCGTCTTATTATGGGTAGCTGACCATGCACATATAAGCACAGATTTCACTCTCTCGGACAATGTGTGATCCATGACCTACCTCCCTACTAACTACCGAGCTAGGCATCACAATACAAACTCATGGAATCACTTTTCGTTCCAGAATATTCCTACAACTAATATTGTTGTTTGGACCAAACTAGCCCTAGAATTATTGATTTTGTCATTAATATGAAGGTTTCTATGGGAAAATCAAGAAGATTTTTTTTTTAATTTTCATACCTTGGCATTTTCAAACACATGAAATGAGCTAGGGTTTAGTTGGGTTTTTGGCACCTTGCTTCATCTTTATGCCATTGATGAACATTATTGCTTGGAATTGCATGGGGATGATCAACGGTTAAATGGAGGAGGCAATGATCACCTTGATTCATCAGCATATGTTGGCGGTGTTGCTCCTTTCGGAGACCAAACTAATGAGAGTAAGGTGATGAGTGCCTTGTTGTTGGGCCAAGTCGGCATGGAGAAGTTGGTTCTTACCTATTTCTCTAAAATCTTTAGCTCAGCAATATTGATAAGTGTTGCCATGCTCGATACTGTTGATTCGCTACAACCTAAAGTGACAACTAAGATGAATATGGAAGTACTAGAGTCGATTCTTTCGCATCTTGAGCCGATTCTTCAACTCCCACACAGAGGAAAGAGTTCCCATATATGATAGCCTTGGCCTTAGGCTTATGCCGCTTGTTGAAAGAAGGTGGCCTACATCGAACTTGTCTAGGCAGAGTGATGCCATGCCAACAACAGAGGTGAACGAGGTCCGACCTCTGTCTCAGATGGGGAGGGCAGCAACAAAACGTTTTGTGACTTCATCAGACATGACGAATGTTTGGGGAAGAAGGGGAAGATGCTAAGCGGCCAACCAAATTTTATGAAACCCTAGGAGAGAAACCCTAGAGAGAAAATAAAAGAGGGAGACGACTACTTAATTTTATTTAAGTTCAACTTAAATTATAACTTTGATTTTGTTTAGGTTATTGATGTCTATATAAGCATCATCTTTCTTTGTATTTAAGACATTCTTTAATATGAATTTAACGTTATTGAGTTTTCTCAATTAGACTGGTAAATTCCTGAATTTCTCATGGATTCAAGAAATCCTAACTACTCTTGTGAATTCAAGGTTCTTGTTGGTGGATTCCAACGAATTAGTTCCTCTGCATCAAGTGGTATTATCCGTCTCAAACTTACATTATGGTCAAAATCTTTTGTACGAGCAACACGAAAAGTCTAAAAGATCATTTTCTTAAATATTCCAACAGCTATCTAGTAGCCTTAATGTCACAACCCAACCAGGATCATGACTAATGAGGATTTAAAACCGAAAATTTGTGTAAAACTCCTTTCAAATTGGACACAAAAAGAAGTACCTGTAATTTTTTTTTCTTCCACTGACAAAACTTGCAAGAAACCATCTTTAGTAAACCAAACTAAATTTTACAACTCTGGCAAGAGTCACACAAAATTTTTACATGCTCACAAGAGCTACTTTGGTTATAAAGTTTTACAATACAAGAAAAGAGCACCAAAGGCTCCAGGTTAACACTTCTGCTTACAAAAGCCTTTTTCCTTCCTATAATACACTAGCAAAACAATAGAAGTCCTAGAGAACAACTAGACATTTACAGCTCAAAACGTTCAAACACAGCAGTAAGTCCAACACACACTATACAACAAGCACTTCAAGTTCAAGACAACTCAAGAATCTCACTACAACGTCCACTCATGGATTGCTTACCTGAAAACAATGAAAGATATAGGGAATTAGCTTTACTAGCTCAGTAGGTACGATAAATAATCAATATAAACAAGATCCTAATTTAGGATGCACTTGGAATAATGTAAAAGAATATCAATGAACAATACGGAAGGAAACGAAGATTAAACTTCAAAGGTTGATGCTAGGATTATTGGAATGAATTTCAACAAGAACATGGCATAAAGCTCAGACTTAGATCAATTTTACTGATATAGATACCCACAAGGAACTGAACCAAAGAAGTAGAATTCAGTGTAACAACTATCCAACCATAAGTCAAATCACATCGTAAACTCAAATAAGATGACAATAAATTCATAGGCCTTTTGGTTTAGATATTCAATTCAAATTTCAGAAAGACCATTTCCTTTCACTATAATAAAATTCAGCAGTAATAAAAACAAAATATCCGAATTCAAATCCAAGTGAGATCCTTGAAACTCCTTATATCACCGGTTAGAGCCCTTTGCTCGCATTAAGGCCATCAAGCTCACCCCGTACAAGCGGATCCTGATCAGGTTTTGGGTCTCTTCACCCTAGGGAGGCACAATCCCTACTTAGCTGATTCCGGGCCTAACCAAATAAAACGGTTGAAAACCAAAATGGGTCTTTCTATGGAATAAATCTCTTTATGTTCTAAAACGATTAGTCAAAGACTTCTGATGAAAGTCAAAGAAGATCCTTTCTGAATATGAGATCAAATGCTAACAAATTCATGCATGAGCTACTTGAAAACTAAAACTTTGTTCTCAATAAATTTCTGGATAGAAACTTGATTTAAATTGAACTTTAATTTAAAATGAATGAACATGGCTAAATCGATACAATGAGTTTCTTTGCAGCAACCTAAGTAGCACGGACACGAGTGTCCATATTGGACACGATTCAATACGTAGACATGGCATATAAAATGTTTTTTAGACACGGACACGTGGTGGACACGTTAATTAAATATTATTTTAATATATATATTTATTTAAAAAATTAATTTATAAATTTGAAAGTATTTAGAATTTTAGATGTATATATATGTCAAAGTGTGCATTAAAATGATGAAAACATAACTTGTTAAAATGACTAAGGACTTAATAAGAACACTAAATAACCAAGATTCGAATCCCACCACAAGCATTTTCATTTTTATCACGAGTTTCTCTCCTTATATATATATATATATATTAAAGTGTGCATTGTTCCGGGAGAATTACTATTCTACCCTTGTGTGTGTCTTAGCCTAATAGGTTTCCCATTAGGAGATAGATTAGCATCTCCGTAATAGATTAGGACTCCGAATCCTACGGGATTGTGGTTTTGTAAATGCCTATATATAGGCCACCATATCATTCAATAATACACAATTATTTCATCTTGCATCACGTTATCACGCACTTTGCCCTAAAACCCTGAACTTTTAGAGCCCTAAATTTTTTTTCTCTCTCTTCTCCTCTGCCGGCCGCCGTCGATTCCAAGCTCCGGCATTTCCTCGCCGGCGCAGCTCCTGCTCGCCGCCCCTGCAGCCGCCGCATCGCTGCTCGCCGCCCCTGCAGCCGCCGCATCGCTGCCCCCGCACCGCTGCCCTTGCAACCCCCCCCCCCCCCCGCAGCCCCGCACACAGCCCTCCCCGCATCCCCTGCACGCTGCCCCTGCCCGCAGCCCTGCACACGGCCAAGCCCCTGCAGCCAGCCCCGCAGCCCCTGCACGCAGCACCGCAGGGTCTCCTCCGCATTCGCTCCGCAAAAACATCTTTTTGCCCCGCAAGTCCCCGCATCAAAGCATTCAAAATTGCTCCTCCCGCATATTCACGTAAGAGACGTGAAATTCACAATCAAGGACTTCGCTCAAGAGAAGCTACTTCCGTATACTATAAACCTTCAAAGGTAAATTTTCATAAACATTCCCGCTTTTGAACGTATAGATATATTATATCGGGCGCTATTAGCCTTCTTCTTGTCTAAATTCCGGCCTTTCTTATAACGCCGATGAGACTATAGAGGGATGGGTTTCCCCTCTTGGTCGATGTTTTCTGTGTGACGGTCCTGGGGGAGTCACAATTGTTTTGAAAGGGAAGTTAATCGATTTTCGTGTGGTCGCCTGAGTGCACCGCTGTTTTGGGTGCGATCATGAGTATCGCCGCTTGCATCGATTTTTCTTGTGACCATATACGTCACCCCTTCTAATTCCTATTATACTTGAATCTAATCGATTTCGTATTCGTTTTGTAGATGTCATCGCCATCTCGACCGGAATTTGGCCTTCTTGATCTAGAAGGAAAGGAATACCACCGCTGGGTTTCCGACATGGAACTCGCTTTCGAGAGCCGAGGGATCGAAGGCATGTTTGCCGACCCTCCTGCGGATTTCCCACCCCTGGCTAAGACTCAGACTCTCATATTCATAAGACGTCACATCCATGTAACTCTCAAGAGGCAATACTTGAACGTAAAAGATCCTAAAGAATTATGGGACAAACTACGCTTGCGGTACAACAACGTTCATGATAAGCTTCTTCCTGAATTGACCGTTAGATGGGATAACATCCGTCTATTGGACTATAAGAGAGTGGATGATTTCAATCAGGATATGCTATGCTTGCAATCCGATCTTGGCACCGTTGGTGTCATCAAGACCGACCTAGATCTTCTCAATAAGACATTGGACACGTTTCCAATCAACTATGAGGTTCAAGCTCATACGTACCGCACTCATGTAGAGGAAGGGAAGATCCGGTCTTTTGCCGACTTAATGGCACTCTTGGCTAAGAAGGAGAGACATTCTGAGATTCTCCTCAACAACAACAATAGACCTGTTGGCACTAAAATAATTTCTACGCCACAATCTAACTATGGGAAAGCTCCTAAGTAAAAGAATCAATCAAGGAACGCTCCATATCAGCACCAAAGTAACAACTCTCGTGGTGGGAGGCAACAAGGCCGATCTCGACCTCGGTCCAATACTTGGACCCGTGATGGTGGCGGCGCCGCACCCTCTGGGGGAGGCCGTCCCCGTCCCAAACTCCAAGGAGGCCAGGCGCCTCCTAATGCCTCCACTTCCGGTAATGGCAAGTCTCCATGCTTCAAATGTGGCTACTTCAAGCACTTTAATCGCGATTGTCGCGCTAGCAAAGAGATGAACAAGGCTTACTCCGCCTACAAGAAGTTTCTACAACCCGAATCGAATCATGTGGATGAGGACCATGAGATCGAGACTCACCATATCTCCATGAAGCTCGAGCCCCTTGCTTCTAAGGCTAGGCCTCCGGTTGCTACCATGGATACTCCCGACTTTGATTAGTCATTTTAGCTTTTTTAGCTTTATGATTCAAGTATTGTTATGGCCGACCGCCATTGTTATTTTCATTGACTTTGTAATAGTCTTTTGATTTTGGAATTAGAAGTTCATGTGTGATGTATTAAAGATTGGCATTCAATAAATTTTCTCAATTCTTGCTTACAAGACGATCTCTTTGAGAATTTTATTTACCCGACACTTAGCATGATGATCAACGTGTGAACTCACGTGGTTTTTAAATTGAACGCTTTTGGGTTACATGAGACCCCAATAACACTACATTGTGAATATGGAACTTAAAATTTGGAAAACGAACCTCGGAACGTTGAAAAACGACGTCGTTTTGCCCTTGGCCGGACCTGGACACTGTTCCAGCGTTTCTGGCACATTTTGCCGGCGTCTTCGCCGTCTTCCGGCCATTTTCCGGCGTTTCCGGCACCGCCACCCGGTTCCTGCCGGCGTCCTCTGTCGGACCTGAAGTTCCGGCCTCCATACTGGCCAGTTCCGACCGCCGCCGGCCGGTTTTCCGGCAATCGGTGCCACCGGTTTTCCAATGAGTTTTTTCGACGATTTTTTTTTCCGTTGTTTCTCGTCATTTTTCCGGCATATTGCAGCAGTCCCTGCTGCCACGTTTTTCTTGTCCAAAATTCACCCGGTTTTGAGTTTTTTTGCATTGGTTTTCCGGTTTGTTTTTCTGGTTTTCTCCAAGTCCGTTATATGCACTCACCGGTACTCTTTGTGTGCGTTTTCCACACCATTTTTGGATGGTTTCTACCACCCTAGTTTACTATTTGGTATTTCACTGCTTCAATACCATGATTTCCAACTCTTTAGTTGCAGAATGTAGTACTATTGCCATGTGATACATTCAATGGGATCGACCTTTGTTCCGATTCCCATTCTTACAATATCCTATGGCGTATTGTATAGAATTGTTCCCGTGTCGCTGACTCTCTTAATTGTCATTTTGTAGATGTCCCGCGGTGAAATCGAATGTCTAGCTGATTGCGGAACCACCCAACTGTCCTACGGCACATGCAGTTGTTCACAGATCTAGTGTTTTCGACTTCTTCGATGACTACAATGATTGGCTCGAAATCCATCATTCAAGGAAGAGGCACAGCTTCTTTCATGTTGCCTTATGGTACGACTCTTAATGTCGTAGACGCTCTTTATGCGCCGAAGTCTCCCCGCACCTTGCTAAGTTTTAAGGACATACGTGCCAATGGTTTTCACCTCGATACTTATGTTGAGAATGGAGAGGAATATCTTTGTGTTACCTCTGAGAAAGCAGGCCATCGCCGCATCTTAGAGAAGATGAAGAGTCTTGGGAATTGTTTGTATCTTACTTCCATTCGAATCTTTGAATCATATGCGGTTGAACGCAACTTTTGTGATTCAGACTCTTATATGCTTTGGCATGCCCGTCTCGGGCACCCTGGACATGATATGATGATTAGAATTCTTAAGAATTCACATGGTCATCCATTTTTCAAGTCCCGGAAGCGATTGGAGGATCACCTCACCCGTGCTCCGCACAGTGAGGCCGTGCCTACCCATGCACCGCATGGTGTGGCCGAGCATGCCTCACTCGGCAGCTCCACGGCTTTCATGCCGTCAGTGGCAGCATCCCCTCCTTCACAGGAGCTTGTGATGCCTCCCGTGCTTTCAAATGCCTCCATGGCAATTTCTGATGCCCATCGCTCGTTTTGCAAAGCTTGTTCTCTTGCTAAATTTCAAGGAAGTCCTTCTTTTGCTAAGGCTTCAACCGAGAACATTCAATTCTTACAACGTATCCAAGGTGACATTTGTGGACCTATTCAACCAGAATGCGGACCTTTTCGATATTTTATGGTATTGGTTGATGCATCGACGCGTTGGTCACACGTCGCTTTGCTATCCACAAGGAATGCTGCATTTGCCAAGTTATTAGCTGAGATCATCAAACTTCGGGCTCACCACCCCGATTATCCTATCAAATCCATTCGTTTGGATAATGCTGGAGAATTCACCTCCAAAACTTTTGATGATTACTGCATGTCTATTGGGATCGAAGTTGAACATCCTGTTCCTCATGTTCATTCACAGAACGGTCTAGAAGAGGCTACCATCAAGCGTATTCAACTTGTTGCTCGGGCAATGGTTATGGGTACTAACCTGCCGGTCTCTCCGTGGGGATATGCAGTGTTGCATGCAGCGACACTTATTCGTTTCCGACCTGCGGCTAACCAAGCGTTTAGTGCGTACCAGATGGTAACTGGTTACGAACCCAATATTTCACACTTACGAATCTTTGGTTGAGCCGTTTATGTACCTATTACGCCTCCGCTGCGTACTAAGATGGGTCCTCAGAGACGATTAGGTATCTATGTTGGCTATAATTCCCCAACGATTGTCCGCTACTTAGAACCAACCACCGGAGATCTCTTTACTGCAAGATTTGCAGATTGTCACTTTGATGAGACATGCTTCCCGTCGTTAGGGGGAGATGGGAATGTTATCATTCCAAATGAACGTCAGGAATTAACGTGGTGTGTCCCCACTATGTCTCATTATGATCCCCGCACTGCTCAAAGCAAGTTAGAAGTGCAACGCATTATCGACCTTCAGAAAGTCGCGGATTCGATGCCCGATGGCTTTGTAGATATTGCTAAAGTGACGAGATCAAACATACCCGCTGCGAACGTACCGGCACGGTTGGATGTCCCGAAATACGGGTGTGGAAGACAAGCTCCTGGACCTAGCAACGTTGGCACCGCCCCTGACAGTGGGACGGAGGCCGGCAGCGGCACCACCGTACGCCGTGGTGTTGCCGGCGCCCCATGTGGCGACGATGCCGAGATGGCCCGGCATGGAGCAGCTTCGGCCTCGGCTCCTCAAAGAAAAAGGGGGAGACCGATAAACTCTAGGGATTCAAGACCTAGAAAGAAGCGAACGACTAAGGCACAACGCGTCATCAACGATGAATCACCATCGTATGAAGTTGTCTCTGATTACAGCTATGTCCATGAATCAACTCAAGTATTACAGTGGGACGCTATGGAACCTTGTTTGATGCCAGAGAACAACGAAATCTCAGTGAACTACACAAGTGAGCAGTCGGTCCGAAACCGAGCCACTACATGCATTGATGACGTTTTCGCTTATTCCGTCGCACATGAGATCATATCTGAAGACCTGAATGCGAACGCAGAGCAGATTGGCCGAAGTGGAAGGAAGCAATCCAGGTAGAACTTGACTCATTAGCGAAGCGAGAAGTCTTCAGAAAGGTTGAATTGACTCCAAGAGATGTCAAACCTGTTGGACATAAATGGGTCTTCGTTCGTAAGCGTAATGAGATGAACGAGATCGTGCGCTATAAGGCAAGACTCGTGGCGCAAGGATTCTCACAACGACCTGGTATTGACTATGAAGAGACTTATTCTCCTGTTATGGACATCATTACCTTCCGCTACCTTATTAGTCTGGTAGTGTCTGAAAGACTAAACATGCAGCTTATGGATGTGGTCACAGCTTATCTCTATGGGGATCTTGACGCAGAGATATACATGAAAGCTCCAGAGGGACTACCTTTACCTCCATCAAGTGCCTCCAGACCACGGAGTGCTCATGCAGTCAGATTACGTCGTTCATTGTACGGGTTAAAGCAATCCGGAAGAATGTGGTACAATCGGTTGCATCAATACTTGGTGAGAAGGGGTTACAAGAATGATGAACTATGCCCATGCGTGTTCATACGAAAGACAAATTCCGGATTCATCATCGTTGCGGTCTACGTTGATGACATGAACATAATCGGTACTCTTGATGAGATTGAAGAGACCGTGTCTTATTTGAAGTCGGAATTTGAGATGAAAGACCTAGGGAGGACGAAATTATGTCTCGGCCTTGAGCTTGTGCATAGGGCCGACGGTATCTTAGTGCATCAGTCAAATTACACGCAGAAGATGCTTCGACATTTTAATATGGATCTATGCAGTCCATTGTCTACTCCCATGGTCGTCCGAAGTCTAGATATCAAGAAGGATCCCTTCCGTCCTAAAGAGGATGATGAAGAAGTTCTTGGTCTTGAAGTTCCATACCTTAGTGCAATTGGGGCACTATTGTATCTTGCTCAATGCACTAGACCGGACATATCTTTCGCAGTGAACTTATTAGCTAGATTTAGCTCCGCGCCTATGCTACGTCATTGGAATGGAATCAAGCATTTGTTTCGATACTTGAAAGGTTCCCTTAACATGGGATTGTTCTACCCCTATTGCAGAGAGAACACCGCCACGGTATCTCCCCACACCACCGCCTGCCACCATGGCGTGGAGACCGTGCGCGGTGCCGAGAGCAGCAACCGGTCCCGTGCAGCTCTTTCCCCCGATGCAAAGACTCCAAACAACTTGTTAGTTGGTTATGCCGACGCAGGGTACCTCTCTGACCCTCACAAGGCTCGTTCTCAAACCGGTTATGTGTTCACCATTGGAAATACGGCGATATCTTGGAGATCCACAAAGCAAACTCTTGTTGCTACTTCTTCGAATCACGCGGAGATCATCGCTCTCCATGAAGCAGTTAAAGAATGTGTTTGACTACGATCACTTGTTCGCCATATTCGTGATTCTTGTGGATTAGTCTCTACAACTGATCAACCTACGTGCATTTATGAAGATAATGCTGCTTGCATAGAGCAGACAAAGTTAGGTTTTATCAAGGGAGACAACACCAAGCATATTTCGCCTAAGTTCTTCTACAACGTTTAACAATAGAAGTTCTTGAATGTTCAGATCAATAAAGTGAGTTCAGAATCCAATGTTGCAGATTTGTTCACCAAGTCTTTGCCTAAATCTACTTTTGTGAAATATGTGAAAAGCATTGGCATGCGTTGTTTATCGGAACACTAGAGTTTGGTAGACTTCAGGGGGAGTCTACATCACATGTTAAGATCCTTAAGTAGTTGGTGCGTTGTGCTCTTTTTCCCTTCGATCAAGCTTTTGTTTTACCCGAGAGGTTTTTGTTTTGCTTGACAAGGTTTTTACCGAGGCAACGTTATGCACCATGCAACCTAGGCATGTGACACAAGGGGGAGTGTTCCGGGAGAATTACTATTCTACCTTTGTGTGTGTCTTAGCCTAATAGGTTTCCCATTAGGAGATAGATTAACATTTCCGTAATAGATTAGGACTCTGAATTCTACGGGATTGTGGTTTTGTAAATGCCTATATATAGGCGACCATATCATTCAATAATACACAATTATTTCATCTTGCATCATGCATAAATATAACAAAAATTGAATCTGTTGGAATGCTTGAGAAGTTATTGAGTGCCTTGGATGACCAAGGTTCGAATCTCACCATAAACACTTTCACTTTTATTATGAGTTGGTGCGTGTCCGATTTAGATACTCGCGTGTCCGATTCGGTACTCGTGTGTCCGTGTAAATGCCTATATATAGGCGACCATATCATTCAATAATACACAATTATTTCATCCTGCATCATGCATAAATATAATAAAAATTGAATCTGTTGGAATGCTTGAGAAGTTATTGAGTGCCTTGGATGATCAAGGTTCGAATCTCACCATAAACACTTTCACTTTTATTATGAGTTGGTGCGTGTCCGATTCGGATACTCGCGTGTCCGATTCGGTACTCGTGTGTCCGTGTCGGACACGAAATACGTTGCCCATAGCACGTGTCCGTGCTTCATAGGCAGCAACTAATGTTTAACAAGAGAAAGGCTTGTTGTAAAATGATCTCTTTAAATACTGGAAAATTTCCAATACGACAAAATACGAATCTAGGGTGATATGTAATCGCTGCAAGTAAGAGGGACTAGAAAGCATGATTTTTAACAATTGAGGTTTTGCTACTGAGAACAAGTATAATAAGAATGATATTACTTTGTAGTTGAGATAAAAATAGTACCAACAAGATTTAATTTTCAGTTTGTAAATGAAGGAACTGATGTAAGGTTCGCAAGAATTATATTGTGGAACGGTACAACAAGAGTAAAACGAGAATCAAGTTTAACTGTAGCCATATTGAACTCCATTTGAAACCCATATCAGTAGGTTAAGGAATTGAATATAACAAAGGGTCGGAATATCATGATAGGAAGGGGAAGTGATCAACTATACACTTCTCCAAAGATTCCAACAAGTAGAAAGCCAAAGAACAGTTCTACATCAAAGATAATACATTTGAAACAAGAATTTGCTGCCATGAATATATATACCTGTGCAAATATTCATATGAACATCTTAAGAACTCAGAAAGTATTATCATTCCAACGGGTATCATATTGAACGAAACTCAGCAGAATTTCAAGGACAAACGAACAAGGTTTGTCCAATTACGATTGAATAAAGTATCATAAGAATCATCCCAACACAAATACACCAAACACAAACCAAATCAGAATTAAAGCTATGGAGAAAATTTACTTTCCCTACCTCAAATTTTAAATTCACAGCAGCAAATAAGATCAAAGGATTGGTACCAACAACAAACCTAACTCGAAAGCTAGCACCCAGTACATATATATATATATATATATATATATATATATATATATATATATATATATATATTGATAGGAGCACAAAGTGTGACGTTCTTAATGTATATATGCCCTATTCTTATGCTTTGTTACTTCTTATTTAGTTGTTTTAGGTTCATATTTGTCATATGTATGTTCTAAGTAGAGCTATGCCGAATTTAAATGATTTGATGATGAAATTGTGCTAAGTGTTAGAACTCCTTATTGAGCTAGGATTCCTTACTCGACTAGGACTCTACTTTCCTATTTTCATTCTTTCCTATTCCTTAATCGACGATTTCTTTTCAGGAAAGACAAATCATATTTGGAAATGAAGAAGAGATGTCGAGATGCATTCCTAGTTGAACAAGGAAATCATATTCGAGTTGAAGAAGGAGAAGAGGAGGCCGGCCTAGCTACTCCTAGTTGGACCAAGATTGTTGCCGTGCAGCCCTTAAGTGATCTCCCTATTGGACTTGGTTTCCTACATCAAGTTGGATATGGAGTACATAAATCAAATCCATAAGAAAGAGGATTTCAGTTTCCCAATTGGTTTCTATCTCCTTATGGGACGGCAAAGAGGCTTCCTAAACTCCTATATATAGAGGCTCGGCCTCCCCATTTAATCATCATCAACCTTGCACACAAACACAAGCCATAGCTCTGCCAAATTCATCCTTCACCCTTCCAAGAAATCCTAAAACCGATTCCATCATTCCCCATTAATCAATAGCCTTCAAGCACGCTTGTGAAGAAGGTTTCATCCATAGAAGTCTTGGCTACACTTGTGGATTGCTTGATTTATAAAGTGTAACCATGATTCACTCTTTATTTCAATTCGGTTTTTGGTTTTTCTTGTTCTTGGATGAGCATGCGATTTGTGTAGAGTAAACTTGTTTCGATTTTGTCTATGAGATAGTTACTTATTTCAATTTATATAATGTTGCGATTTTAGGTTTTAGTTCTATGATTTTGGTTTCTGCCGTGCCATGTTATTGAGTGATTTCGAAAGTATTTAAGTGTTATGTATACGCTTGTAGCATGATATTTAGGTTGTTGGATTTATGACTTATGCTAAGAACATGTTTACTCTTTTCTATATGATTTTCGGAATTGCATGATTGTTGGTTAAGTAGGTGACATGCTTAATGAATTCAATATGCGTGGCTTTGAAGTTGCATATTAGGATAAGTATGTTAGATTTCGATTAAGACCGCTTGGAATGAATCGAATGTGTTAAGTGTCTATCTGTTTAGGTTACTGCTTAGGACCCTAATTGCATGATCCAACCTTAGTTATTCATGATAGTGTCTCGGCATGACTCTTAAAGGAGAACTAGAACTTGCTTTCGTTAGCTTTGTATGATTTGTTTTGGTGATTGTTTATGTGTTGGTTGGTTGATCACATGTATATATTAGTTTAGATTTTATTTTCTGTTTTTATCTTTGATGCGAAAATATATAAAACAATCTTTTATATCTTTATGAATTCTTGTTAATTGATGTGATCCTAAGCCCTGGCTGGATCCCCGGTTTGTGAACGATACCCTCTTGCTTTATACTACTAACGATGCTTACAGGGTTAAATATTGATGTCGAGTAATCGAGCAATCATCATATATATATATATCACTAATCCAACCACCTGAATGGAGTTTACAGAGAAATTGGTACAAAAGCTTTAGGGAAGGTTGAACAGAACGAATGAATTGGAGAAAATTGAGCATCCAACTTATAGGAGATAGCCACAAGTATAGCAAAGGTTTCCAAACTCTGACATTAGAGATTCAAATCTTTGGGTAAGTAAGAAGCTCAGTCCCTTGAGCAAAAGAGAACACAGAACAAAAGGAGAAGAAAGAGAGAATGATGCTAACAAACGAGAAAAGGAGAGATGTGGAGACTATACGTGCTCATCTCCTTTTTTTTGTTACAACCGGAGTCTAAAATACCCAAGAAAAGCAAAAAAGCAAACTAAGAGTCATAACATGAGCCAACTCTCCTAGCTCTAGTAGAAGAACACAAGTCATCAAGAACTCTTTGAACATCATGCTTAGGGGGATTGTCAAAGTACACAGTTTCCAGGTCATGATCAATGCTGGCTTTAGCTTAAGCATTAGCAGTCATGTTTAGCTCCCTGAAGATACGAATAAGCTTAGCATCCTTCATCTTGGTCATTATAGGGCATCATCCAATAAGCAAAGAACCAAGGGGGTGAAATTTCAAATTAGGACTCTCCATCAGTTGCACCAGGATGGCAAAATCAAACTCAATTTCCAAGTTGAGAATTTGATGCTTAGCAGCAGTTTTAAGACCAAGAAGAAGAGCCCATGCCTCATCATCAAGTACAGAACCAACCCCAAGGTTAGAGTGGAAACCAATAACCCAACATCCATTATGATCTCTAATGACACCACATGCACCAATTTCGCCTGAAGAGGTAGATCTAGTTCCATCAATATTAAGCTTGTAATAACCAGGAGGGGGTTTCTTCCATGACAAAAGAGAGTAACTAAACAAAGAAGCAACATCAGCCCCAAACTCCTAACTTGATATGGAATGGAAAAACCTTGAAATATCTTTTGTAAAAGTAGGAATCCATATACTCTTATCATCTTCATCTGAATCATTGACCTTAATGTACTGAAATTGGTTGAACTTGGCAACACAACTTGAGTTCTCCATAGATGTTAGCAAACTTGGATAGGTTTAAGCTCTGACCTCTTGTCACTCCAATGATCATAACTTTATCTCAGAGTATCAAAATCAAGATCCGTAAAATCCTACATTAAATAGACATCCGTATTTTCCAATGATATATGGCTCATGGTTTGATTCGACTTAAACTTTCACTATAGCTCAGCAAAGTTGGATGTTCTGCACAGATAGATTCTGACAATGAAGAATATAATCACCATTTAATCTTTTTAGCTCATTTTAGCCTTTTTTCTTCTCTCTTTGACAAAAATTTACAAACACACTAAAATAACATAAATCAATTATAAATTAGAGAACTAAACATAACTAAGGATATGATGCATAGAAAAATAGGATAATTTGAGCACATCAGTACACTCACTCAACCTCCATTTTCAAAATTTTCCTAACCAACTGAGCTCCATGAATAATAGCTCTCCAAGTACTAGAGCAATCAGAAGCAGGTTTGTAACATGAGTCAAATAAGCTGAGATGATTTAGATATTTGGCAGAGAACATATCAGCCCATAAACCCTTATCCTCATGAAACATTCTCCAACAAATGTTTCCAAACATAGCTTGATTCATATATGCAGTCTTTTAATCCCAAGGCCACCAATTTGCTTAGGCATGCAAACAATGTCCCATTTTACAAGATGAATCTTCTTATAGTTCTCAGAATCCCCCCAAATAAAATCCATATTGACCTTATCCAACTTATCACATAAACTCATAGGAAATTTGGCAGTTTGCATGGCATAATTTGGGATAGATGAAGTCACATATTGGACAAGAGTAAGTTGTCCAGCCATATAGAGGGTCTTACTCTTCCAACTAGATAATATGGATTGAACTTTATCAAAAATACTTTGATAAGTAAATTTATTAACCCTAGAGTGGATTAGAGGCATACCAAGATATTTTCCAATATCACTGGTGAGGGGAGAGCCACATATCGAGCTTATAGATTTAGCCAGCTTCTTGCAAGTGTTGGGTGATGATTGCTCGATTACTCGACATCAATATTTAACCCTGAACACATCATTAGTAGTATAAAGTAAGAGGGTATCGTTCACAAACCGGGGATCCAGCCAGGGCTTAGGATCACATCAATTAACACTAATTCATAAAGATATAAATGGTTTGATATAGGTTTCGGATTGAGTTATAAAAACAGTAAATAAAACCTAAGCTAATATGTACATGTGATCAACCAACCAACACATAAACAATCACCAAACAAATCATGTAAGAACAAAAGCCATTGAGTTCCCTTCTCATTCATGTTCATGCCGTAGGTGTCAAGGTTCCACACTAAGTTCGATCATGCATCAAGTTCCTACTTGGTTCCTAATACATGGATACATTCGAGCTTAACTACTTGTCTTGCTACGAAATCTAACATACCAATTCATCATGCAATTACATATCACATAGAGAAATCAACATGTTTAAACCCCTATCCACTGCCGAACTTAGAATCAAAAATCGGTGAAAAACCAAAGAACAATTAATCCACTACTTGTATCATAATCGTTACTATCTTTGAATGATTAACATATGCAATATCAACTACTTGTCTTAATCACACATGCAATATAAGAACACATCGAAATTTGATCAAGAACATGGAACAATAACTCACGGCATCAAAACAGAAATCCTTGAAAGAGAAATCAAAATCTTTATATCATACACAATTCGAAAGAACAACTATCTCATAGACAAGATTGAATTGAACTTTAACAAAACAAAAACAGAAATCATCCAAGAACAAGAAAACATAAAACCGAAATAAAACATGAAGATCATAGAGTTACACTTTGAAATATCCCTACGGGGTTTATTCCAAGCAAACAAAGATCCTAGGCTACTTGCTTCGAATCCAAAGGTTGGAAAAAGATGAATTTCAGTTTTAGGATTTCTTGGAGGATGGAAGAGTATTTCGGCAGAGCTATGGCTTGTGCTTGTGTGCAAGGTTGATGATGAAAATATGGAGAGGCTAAGCCTTTATATATAGGAGTCTAGGAAGCCTTCTTGCCGTCCCATAAGGAGATAGAAACCAATTGGGAAACTGAAATCCTCTTTGTTATGGATTTGATTCATGTACTCTATATCCAACTTGATGTAGGAAACCAAGTCCATTAGGAAGATCACAAATAGGGCTGCACGGCATCATCTCTTGGTCCAACTAGGAGTAGCTAGGCCGGCCTCCTCTTCTCCTTCTTCAACTCGAATATGATTTCCTTGTTGAACTAGGAATTCATCTCGACATCTCTTCTTCCTTTCCACATATGATTTGTCTTTCCTGAAAAGAATTCGTCGATTAAGGAATAGGAAAGAATGAAAATAGGAAAGTAGAGTCCTAGTTGAGTAAGGAATCCTAGCTCAATAAGGATTTGTAACACTTAGCACAATTTCATCATCAAATTATCTAAATTCGGCATAGCTCTACTTAGAACATAGAAATGACAATTATGAACCTAAAACAACTAAATAAGAAGTAACAAAGCATAAGAATATGACATATATACATTAAGAACGTCACACTTTGTGCTTCTATCATTGGGAGAACAATATATCAAAGATTTTTCATAATTCACAGCTTGCCTAGAGAGGAACAAAAAGTATCCAAACAATTCTTAAGGACCAAAGCTTGTTTAGAAAGCCTCAGCAAATAAAATCAGATCATCAGCAAAGAAGAGGTGTGAGATCTTTACACCAGATAGAGAAGCACTAACAGATTTCCAATCACCATATTCCACACTAGAATGGATCAAATGAGAGAGTTTCTCCATGCAAAGAAAAAAAATATATGGGGATAGGGGATCACCTTGCCTTATACCCCTCTAAGCCTTAAAAGCACTAGTAA
Organism: Argentina anserina; assembly: GCF_933775445.1. NCBI lineage: Eukaryota > Viridiplantae > Streptophyta > Magnoliopsida > Rosales > Rosaceae > Argentina > Argentina anserina. Next base: position 18,369,335 of record NC_065876.1, read on the forward strand.
GCTCCCAATTGAAACAAATTTGGAAGCTGGTAGAAGTAATACACTGCATAATCAACTTGATAAGAGAGTGAGGGAAATGGACTTCATACAACACACTTTCAATAAAATTCCAAGAGTGTATCATAAGCTTTAGAAAGATCAATTTTCCAGGCAAAAAAACCAAGCTTCCCAACAATTTTTTTTTGAATTTGAAAAGCATCTCTTGAGCAACCATTATATTATCATAAATGCATCTTCCAGGAACATAACTCACCTTGTTGGGACTAATGAGATTCTGCATAAGAGGTCGAATTCTAGACACAATTATCTTAGAAATTACTTTGTAAATAGTATTGCACAGGCTAATTGACCTAAAATTCACCATATGCTAAGGCCCTTCGATCTTAGGAATAAGAGAGATAATGGTGTGATTTAGACCAACATGGATAGAGCTAGAGGCCAAGGCATTGGAGATAGTTTAAAAGATCTCAGAGAAGTAAATATGCCAATGGTTCTGATAAAAAATAGCTGGGAACCCATCATGACCAGGGGATTTTAAGCCACCAACCAAAAATAGAATCCTTAATTTCAATCAATGAAGCAGGCTTACATAAATTAGTCAAGCTAATCCGATCAACAACATGGAATAAATGAGGAATAGTGATCCTGATATCTTCCATGACTGGCTAAGAGAAAAGGTTGGAGAAAAAGTCCACATCAATGTCTTTCATTGAGGCTAAGTCAGTAGTCCACACTTTAGCAACATCAAATAAACCCTCCACTTTATTTCTTCTTCTTCTGACAAGAGTAGTAACATGAAAATATTTTGTATTTCTGTCGCCACCTTGGATCCAGTTATCCCTAGATTTTTGCTTCCAAAATAAATTTTCTTCATATCGAATAGTCTCATGTTGGGAAATATGCTCAGCTTCCAAGTTTAAGAGAAAGGAGTTTTCATTCTTATCCCTATCCTTTTGGATACCAGCCATCCTAGCTAATAATCACTTTTTATATATATAGAAAATATGCCCAAATACATCTTTGTTCCATTTTGCAACAGCATAAGACATAACATGCACTTTAGAAACAAAATCACCAGATAAAACCTTCCATGAAGAATCAATAAACTCATAATACTTCTCATGAGAGAGCCACATGGCTTGAAACCTGAAAAGAGTAGCATCCTTATTAATAGAGTTATTATAGTTAAGTTGTAGCAAAATAGGGCAGTGATCAGATCTCGTTTTAGGAAGGTGTTGAATGAAAGCTTCAAGGAAAGCCTCCTTCCATGAACAGTTGCAGAACCCTCTATCAAGCCGTTCTTTGATTATGTTATTAGACCAGGTACAACAGGATTCAATAAAACCCATGTCAATAAGACCATTTCTATTAACCCAACTTCTGAGACCACCAAATCTACCATGGAAAGGTCCACCATTCTTGTCAACACTAGAAACAAGCTCATTAAAATCACCAATAAACAAACTAGGCAGATTATGAGTAGCAAGCAAAGAATCCAAATAATCCCAGAGAGCCGCTCTAGAAGAGTGATTGGGACTAGCATAGAGAACAGACAAAAGCCAAGTAGGAGAGCCACTAACAAAAACCTTAGCAGAAATGGATTGAAAATTATGATCCACCACCTCAAGTTTAACTTGATTCTTCTTCCACAAAAGCCACAAACCACCAGAAAAACCATTAGCCTCCACAATCTTAAAATTAGAGAAACCAAGATTTAGAAGAGCATCCTTAGTTTTATAGAATTGAACCCTGGGTTCAGAAATAGCCAACATGTCAATAGAATTAATTCTCACAGTGTCTGTAATAGCAGACTTGATATCATCACTACCAGCACCTTTGGCATTCCAAAAGAGGGTTTTAAACATTGATATACAATGAACGGGTAGTGGTTGGGAACAACCAATTAGTTATCAAACATATCTTCCTTATTAGGGGAAGATATATCAGTGCTAGTAGAAAGCATGCAATTTTCATAGAAAATCTCTTCAAAAAAAAAAGAGTCATTAATCAAAGACTGAGTATCACCTGAATCAAGAGAATCCTCCTCAGGACGTTTATGACAAAAAATACCCGAGAAACCATAAGTACCAAAAGAAATGCCCACATTATCAAAAGACAACTTCTTAGATACCTGAGAGTTCTGATTGGAAATAGAGTCAGGGCCCTTATTTTTCCTTTGATACTGCTTATTAGGTCTACTGTTCTTGCTCTTGAGCTTTATTCCACTGGAACTAGCCACATTTGAAACTTATTTCATAAGAACTCTGGGAGGTTTAGAATCATTGGAGAAAACAAGTTTCATCTTCGAGTTATTACTAGGAGCAATGTCCACTTGAACAACATCAACATGAGTCACTAGAGGAACTGCTAATCTTGGTCTTGCTCATTTGACATTTCTTCTCAAAGCTATTCCAAAGTTTGACAATAGCATGAGTAGAATTACTAGTGTCAACACTCACAGTATTAGGCATACGTTCCTTATCCAAAACATCCTCATTCTGAAGCACATCAAACCTAGAGCCGGAAGAACCAGATTTCTCAAAACCACCATTATTCATAGATTTTTTCTTATTCCTATATGTCATTAACATCCATGGACCCATATCATCCTTCACAATCTCATTAGAGGAACCCACCTCCATTTCAAAACTAGATTCAATACCAGAAGCTTTGACAGAAGGCTTAGCAACAATGATTTTACTCTTAGGACTCATAGAAGAGCTCTCAATATTTTTTTTGGCAAGGGAGGGGCATTTCTCTTTTGAATGGCCAAAACACCGACATTCAAAATGGATTAAAGAAATTCCTTCATAGACAACATTATACGCAATGCCCTCAACTTCAACAAAAGGCCGTAAGGGTTTATTAAGATCAACCTCAATACAGATTCTAGCAAACTTACCCCTAGCTTGACTAAGAGTTATAGAATCAACTATAACGACATCACTTAAAACTTTTCCAATCTTATCAAGAGTAAAATCTCTGAAAAATTTGACGGGAAGACCACAAATTCTTACCCAAAAAGCCATGGAGCCAATAACATGATTTGCAAGATCAAAATCAGGTCTCCATCGTTTAACCACAAGGGTTTGGCCAGCCAGAAAGGAACCACCATAGAGTGCATGATTCATATCTTCTTCAAGAGCAAATTTCACGATGAAAAATTTATTGGGCAAATCAATGAGTTGCCAGCCCCTCTTGACCTGTCATTTCCTTCTAAGACCCTTGAGCATAAAGTCAAAAGAATTGTCAAATTTAGTTTACCAATAAGCTTCACAACACCAATCAAAGTCCAGCTTGTTGTAAACTTTCGTAGAAAATGAAACATTTTGACCATGCTTACCAGAAGAGTAGTGTTGGATCATAATTTTTATATATTATAATACCGTAAAACATGGAATTTACTTATTCTATGTGCTTAATTTAATTTAGACTAATTCATTTCCGTGTTTTGTAGAATATCTAGACAAGAAGAGAAAAATGTGAAATTCCGGTAATTTTTCGAGCACCACAACTTTTAGCAGCACTATATAGTGGAGCACCACCACTTTGGTAGTGCCATGCATTTTCCGGTTGACTTTATGGAGAAGCAAGGGAGGAGCAACACATTGTTCTATCACAACTAGACCCATGTTTTTAGTTGGGATTTAACTACACCACTTTTCTCTTTTTCTCACAAAATCATGGCTACTCATTGTCCCAAAATCCACACCTATATTACATGCAAAAATATGATTTGATTTTGGGTATAATCATCACCTCTAGGTCCATCATTACCTAGCCATCCACCCACTTCCTCCTTCATCACCCACTTCTTCCATAATCACATACTTCCTCCTTTATCATTCACTTCTTCCATAACCACCTACTTCCTCCTATATCACCCACTTCTTCTATAACCAACCACCCCATTCACTACACCATTATCTCTCACTTTTCTCTATTTTTTCCACCACCATTATGGTCTACAAAAACCTCCATTACCACCACCACCAAGGAGAGAAAAAGAAGAGAAAAAGAGGAAGATAACTTTTCCATCTACTCATCTCATTCTAAAAACACCAAGTTTCATCACCTCATCATCCACTATTTTTCATACACCATCATCAAGCAAGGAGGAAGAAGAGGAGTCTAGCATCATTTGAAGATCTCCATCACCACCACCTTCATCACCATCATGTCAAGACCTTCATGAGTTCATCCACATCATCCTCAACTTGAGATTCACTAGTCACCTCTCTACTCTCTCTTTACTTTGATGTTCATGAACATGTTGAAGCTTGTGTATTTGGTTATGAGTGAGTAGTTAGTTTGTTGGGGCTAGGGTGAAAGCCCTATCCAATCTTTGCATCACATGATGAATGATTAAGGCTTGATTAACCTTACTTGTTTCAAGCATGATAGCGTATCATATGTGCATGTTAGAGTTGTGAAATACAATCACTTGGAGATAAGTATGGTTGGTTTGCATGATTTCTTCATCTCCAAACTTTATGCACTTAGGATAATACATTTGATACTTAACCTGATTCATATGCATGACTTGAGTAGTTAAGTACTACATCCGAGAGGAGTTGCTTGATACCAACAAAGGAGATTGTCCATTGTCATACTCGAGAGGGATACAATGAGAGAAATTGGCTAATTAGAGTGGCATCATTCAATTTAGTAGCATCATTGTTCACAAGAGAAGCTAGAGGTGGAAACTTTAAGTTCTAACTTCCATCCATTTCATCACATCTAGTTTAGCATAGCCCAGTTTACATTTTAAGTAGTCATTTAGTTTTTATAAGTAACTCCACATCCGAAATAAATTTGAATCACTACACCATCTTGCATATATCCACCATGAATTTGAGTTTACTTGTGAGCCTTGATTTGTGACTTGTACATTTGCATATTCTTCTAGCGTCCCTTAGGTTCTCCTAGCTAGAGAGGGTTTTTCTAATACCTTGGGTACGACATCCCCTACTCACAATCCCACTACACTATAACTTGACCTTTATACTTGAGGGTGACCTTTGAGTCGACAAGTTGCAACAATCACTATTAGTGAATTCGAATTCCTCCATCATCGTTTGGTCAAAACGATGAATTGGATTTTTCAGAGTATCAGCATAGTTCAAGGATGTACCAGCTGAGAGAGCACGAGATTTGACAGAAGAATTAATTTCCTCCATCCTGAGAGCTTGCATATTAGATAAGAAGTCACCACCATGTTTCGAGCGTTTGCGATTAGAAGCAAGAGAACTGGAGTCTCCGCCACTTCCCGAAGCAAGGGCGGAGAAGATGAACGAAGACGAAGCCACCAGGCTAAGCAGAGCGATGGAGGAGACCGGAAAAGCTTGGATATAGACGGATCGATTGAAGGAAAAACTCAAGCAATAGAAAGAAACTTTAGAGAGACGCGCGTGAGATGCGTATCGACTTTTCCGGATTCAATCAAGTTCTTAGATTCTTAGTTTTTTTTGTGTGATGGTGACTAGATATTACTAACCACAAATAGATAAATACAACATAAGGTTTATATATATCTCTGTAACTATATAAGCATAAAACAAATGCAATTATCAACACGCAAAATCAGACCAAAATAAATAGATAAGTAAGAATTTAAACCCTATAAAAATGTAGATCGTCACACTTAGTACACGCAAACTACCTATCTTCAAATCATTCTTATTGATTGTTTACCGCTTCCTTTCCTTTATACTTTTCTTATTTAATTGTCCCCTTCTTGTTTTATATCATTAGAACCTTGGAAAAGGTGGGGGGGGGGGGGGGGGGGGGGTCAAATGACGCTGCCACATTGTACATGTTAGATATCAATATTTGATTTAGTACAATCAACAGGATTTTAACATTACTTTGCTACTTGTAGCCGATTTTTTTTTTAAATTGCACCCTAAAATCGTCAAAATTCATAAATTTACGACTTTAATGTTGCATTTGGATGGAGGAAAACTAGGAAAAATTTAATTAAATTTCAAAAATTTGATATCCTTTATGTTAAGTATCTTGTTTAATCTAAAATGAATATCAATCAGCTTGAGATTGAGTATGGTTATGTTCTGTTGGTTCAATTAGTCCATTGTGTTGATCTTCATACTCACCCCCTTGGATCGCTCTTAAATGGTTGTTGTAATCTTATGAAGTCTTTGGGGTAATGCTCAAATTCGACACATTTTCAGGGAGTGTAATATGATTCCTGATATCTTAGCCAAAAACAGTATCAATCACGAGCTTGGTATGATCTTCTTTGAGAGTCCTCCCATCTATGCTACTCAGCAATATCTGGATTACATAGCTGTTGTTGCTAGAGCTAGAAGAATCTCTCAAAGAAGATCAGACCCCTAATGTAACAAAAAAAAGTATCTTGTTTGAGGCGAAATTCCTAGATAGTCTAAATTATACGGGAAAATATCAAGGAAATTTAGGACGTGTGAACACTTTTTATTGCCATGAAAAAAGGTGTGATAAGGCTATGTTCGGTAGTGTTTTTTAAAACAGTTTTCGAAAATAAGTTTTAGAAATGAAAATGTCAAATCACTATTTTCACTTTTTCTTTGTAAAAATTGAAAATATTTTCAATCTTCATTTTCTGCATTTTAAGCAATATCCTAACAAACATGTTTTCAACTAAAATATGGGTATGAAAACATTACCGAACGTCATTCTTAATATTCTCTATGTAATTCTAATCATTTTAAAATTCTAAGAAATAGTATATATCCAAACAAAAGAATTCTCAATTTTTTAACTTTTATGTTATTGAAAATAAAATTCCCGTCAAAATAAGATTACTCATTACTCCATCCAAACACACATTAAACATTGTTGTGAAATTGAGCGGTCAATGGAAATGCAGAAAATCAGTAATATAGAACAGCGAGTAATATGTGTGTTTTGGATTACGTAGTAAAAATTTGAGAGGTGGTGGTGCTTCTGTTATCGGACGCTCGAGAAGTGCACACGGTTAGCTGATTTCTCATGGTTGCTAGTCTAAGTGTGTAAGATAATGAGGGGAATGCATGAATTTACTTCGACGTGGCTACTGCTGAACTACAAGTCAGTCTCAGCTGCTGAATCAATCGTTCACTCAGAGAAGAAAGAAGGAGTGATCGACCAAGTGGAGTTCGGCAATGTCCGCATTTCCAAATACTCTGCAGTTTCTCCAACCCCTTCCTCGCACTAGCAGCAAACCCATGAGATCTGTTTCGGTGCAGAACTCTTCAAATGGCTCTGTCTCCCTCAAACAGAACAAAACAGCCCCATTCCCAGGTTTCTAACTCTCTGTTTGAAATTAGCATTACTTTTCAGGAAATGGGCTGATGGGTTGTTTCTGGTGCGCAGGGAAAGAAGAGGCTGATGTTGTAGTGATTGGGAGCGGTATAGGTGGGTTGTGTTGTGCCGGGCTATTAGCTAGGTACCAGCAAGATGTTCTTGTCTTGGAGAGTCATGATCTGCCTGGCGGTGCTGCTCATTCTTTTGAGATTAAAGGCTTTCACTTTGACTCCGGCCCTTCTTTGTTCTCTGGTTTTCAATCAAAAGGCCCTCAGGCTAACCCTCTTGGACAAGTAACTTGTTCTTTCTTGTTTTTTCTTCCAAGTCATGCATGATCTTATGGACTTCCTATCATTGTTAGTCTAGTGTTACTTTAGATTATTCATCAGTTTCTTGCTATTGATACCGTCAATCAAGCTTGCAGCATTACTAAAATGGATAGAAATAGCATAATGTGGTATGTCAATTTCAAGATCATTGTGAAATATGTTTGTCATGTTTACAGTTCAATGTCCTGGACATTTTCCTCTTTGATTAAATCATGGTAGTCTTTTGCCATTAGCGAATCACTGGGTTTTTGCTTTCATCTATGTATGGACTTGCGGTCACCTAATATATATAATGAGTGCTTCTTCGTATACAACTCTTTTAAGAATTGAGATACATAAACAGAGCTGCTGGCTTTAGTAATTTGGTGTTCAAAAGTGGCAATTGAGTATGATTGCATATTCTAACCTTAAGATAGTGGTATTTCAGTTATTCATTCATAGGTACTCCGAGGAGACAGTTTCATTAATATTGCAGTCACTTTCAGGTCCTTGATGCATTGGGTGAGACGATTCCGTGTGCCAGTTATGATTCATGGATGGTCTACCTACCTGAAGGTGAATTTCTGTCGCGCATTGGTCCCACAGAGTTCTTCAAGGTGGAATCCAGTTTTGAGTTCATTGATGTTTCATATGTTGACATTGGCTTGTCTAGGTTACATATTGCTTGGTGGTTAATCATTTCATTGTAAATGCTCTAAGATTAGTAAGTACAAATTAACATGCATGCATACATTGAACCCTTTATTTTGGATGCTATGAAATTTACACGAGAAGACATTCCTGGGATCTGTTGTATTGTAATCAATTGGAAATTATAAAAACATTCACTGTTAAGGTTTCCTGAAGATAATAATTCATAGATCTAAGATGTCAATAAGTAACTGACAGAAATTTACAGCTACTCTTTAATCAATAAGTATGCATCTTGATGGATCTTGTCTCACCCCCTTTGTTATTGCACCATCTAAGCTCTTTATTCCTGAGCCGTTTGTAGTCAATGAGTTCTATTTAATATTTTTGGTTTTCCTCCTTACAGGACCTTGAGAAGTATGCAAGTGTAAATGCTGTTCAAGAATGGAAAAAGCTTTTAGTGAGTACCATCAATATATTTCATCAAAAAAGGCATACACATATGTCATACATGTTATTGCATCTACAGTTCTTCTTTGTCACCTTGTTAGTTCTGGTATGAAAATTGCAACTCTTCTAAACTCTACAGGATGCCATTCTTCCAATGTCTGCAGCTGCAATGGCTCTGCCTCCACTTTCTATTCGAGGGGATTTGGGTGTTCTTTCTACTGCCGGAGCTAGATATGCTCCTTCTCTGCTAAAATCATTTGCCCAAATGGGACCTAAGGGAGCACTTGGTGCCACAAAGCTGCTCAGACCATTTTCAGAAATCATGGACTCATTAGAACTGAAAGATCCCTTCATACGTAATTGGGTGGACTTACTAGCTTTCTTGCTTGCTGGGGTGAAATCTAATGGTATACTTTCAGCAGAGATGGTAACTATATATCCATTAAGTTTAACCGAAGTTCTTTGAGCTTGTTATAAGTACTCAATATTATTATGCTTGTGGCCCAGAAACTTATTTCAGCTTCTGTGCTTGTTGTCCAACTTGTTATATGCAGTGGGTTTATCATCGTTGTGCTAATCTACTTTCAATTTTGGTGTTCAGTAAGGGGACCTTTTTTTTTTCCACACTTCATTTGTGAAAACACTTCACATTTGCAATACATTTTCAAGCACAGGTAAATCAGTAACATTTATGAAAGAAGGAAACTGAAGTTTCAAATGTATGGAAAGTAGATGTGAAAATCACCCCCTTCGGGCCTGCATATTGTTAACATCTAACATTTAGTCACTTAAATGCACCAAAACCCTATCAACTTAGAATCAAACGGTGATGGTTGAGTTTTTTTATTTATATAATGACAAGTAATATCTTAAAGTGCATCTGCTTTAGTTTTAACTGAGTGGTAATTGTCTTTTACTGGCTTAAATTTCGGGTTGGGTGTGTCCAATTTTCCTTTCCTTTTGATGATTTTGTTGATAACCAAAATATTTCTCCATAAGATATATATTCTCATATAATAGCGACATAACATTACACATATTATACAATTTTTCAGGTTTATATGTTTGCAGAGTGGTATAAGCCAGGTTGCTGTCTTGAATATCCTCTTCATGGTAGTGGTGCAGTTGTTGAAGCTCTTGTTCGAGGAATGCAAAAGTTTGGGGGAAGGATTTCTTTAGGAAGTCATGTTGAAAAGATTGTTGTTGAAAATGGTCGAGCCACTGGGGTTAAGCTACGCAGTGGACAAGTGAGTAAATTCTGTTCACAATGACTAAAAGCTCAATTTAAACTCTCTCCTATGGATCCAGTTTTTTATTTTTGCCCTTTGAAGAATATGTTTTCCGCAGTTTATACGGGCTAAGAAAGCTGTTGTTAGTAATGCATCTATGTGGGACACTCTAAATCTATTACCTAAAGAAGTTGTTCCAAAGTCATATGAGGATAGGATTAGGATGACCCCTCAATGTGAGTCCTTCATGCATCTTCATTTGGGATTTGATGCAGAGGTTAGTGATATTACATACCCTTCATTTAATTTCATTTGTCTTCATTTTCCACTTTTTTTTCGTATATCTATTACAAATTGTGCTGAAATCTCTTATAAATCAGTGTACGCAAAAAGACTTGGGAATTCATCATATAGTTGTCAATGATTGGGATAGAGGAGTTGATGCCGACCAGAATGTTGTTTTGATATCTGTACCAAGTGTACTAAGTCCGGATCTGGCACCACCTGGCAAACATGTCTTGCATGCCTATCTTCCAGGAACTGAACCTTTTGATTTGTGGAAAGGAATGGACCGTAAAAGTGCTGCATACAAAGAGCTGAAAGCCGAAAGATCCGAGGTACTTGCATATACCTTACATGTTTTCTGACTCGATATATTTATGCTGGCAACCTATGAATTTGTATATTGTAAGTTCTTAAAAATTTAATGAACTTGTATATCAGGTTATGTGGAGAGCAGTAGAGCGCGCACTTGGTCCTGGGTTTAGCCGTGACAAATGCGAGGTCAAGTTAGTTGGTTCTCCATTAACGCATCAAAGGTTTCTTCGAAGGAACCGAGGAACATATGGACCAGCAGTAGAAGCTGGTAAAGACTCGATTCCTGGGCACTCGACTCCGATTCCTCAACTTTATTGCTGTGGAGATTCAACTTTTCCTGGCATTGGAGTCCCTGCAGTTGCTGCTAGTGGTGCCATTGTTGCCAATTCACTAGTTTCTGTTGCTCAACATTCTCAACTTCTTGATGCAATTGGAATCTGAATGCTCGAGGATAAGTTTGGGATATTGATCCAGAATTCCAGCTTATATAAAATTATATAATCTGTATATTTGTGATAAAGAAATGTATCCTTGTCCCTGCACAATCAGTCAATCACTCATGTTAGCAGATTGGAAAACTTAATTGTACTGCTACATAATGTACTCTAAATTGAACCTGATATTCTTGATTCTTCTATGTATAGTGCGGAAACATGAAAATTTACTTAATTGCCTTGTGGCATCACTGGCACATATGAGTGACCAATACTTTTAGCAATAGCAGTTAGAGTAGGAAAAATGAGGGTTTTGATATGCAAATACTAGAATTGATCAAATATAACAAATAGACATCACTCTTGGGAGGCTATTCGTCGGTTATCGAGTTTGGCAGGCAGTTATCCTTGGTTTATTTTTGGTGATTTTCGAGATTTTAGATGCTTCTGAAAAATCTGGTGGTTGTCCTCGGCCGCCGAGACAAATGGAGCTTTTTCAACAAGCTATTGATGATTGTGCTCTGCGACAATTACCTTTCTTTGGTCCAATAAAATTAGGGGGGAAGATGTTTCCTTCCAGACCCCATGGTATTGAACTTACGGGCTCTTTTTCTTTCATAATTTTGGACCATAATATCCCTACTCAAATATGCTATTGTTAGAAATACCCATTGATTCATCTCTGCGCCTCTTCTCGCGCCTTCTTTCATAGATAGCATTCTCCAAGAAAAACTAACCCGCCTCTTTTTCGCGCCTTTCATCAGTCACAGATCTATATACTGATCCCCCTTCACTTACAAAGACCCCAAAGAACTCGAACAAAGCATATTCTTGCAAAGCAACTATCATTCAGGTTTGAACAATATCCATTGTTTACCTTTTCTCATTGTGTGAATGGTATATGATTTGAGCCTTTTCTTCTTCTTGTTTATCTGGTGATTGATTAATTGTGCTTTTGATTTTGATTGATTCTTCAATTGATTTTGCTTTAGGGATTCTAAACTAGCAATAAGCTATAAAAAAAACCCAGATCTGTAAGAAGAATCTTCAATTAATTTGATATGTATAAATGAGACATCTTGAGTTTGTTTTTGATGGTGAGATAGAGGATTTATATATTGGTTATGAGAAATTTTGGATATTTATATTTGTGGAGTCCTTGAAAGTTAATATTCTGTGTAATTTTCCATTTGTGATATGTGGTTTTGTGGGAAATCTTGTGATGGAAATTAGGTTTTACGATATCTAATAAAACCTCCACTAAAGAGAAACATGATCAGGTGTTCATTGTATTTCAATTAAATACTTCATGACTAAAAGAAACCAATAATGTCGTGCTTAGCTATATGTTATTTGTATGTCTTGCTTACTAGTAGTGAGTATCAAATACTCTTTTGGTAGCTTGGATCTTGTAGTGTATATGTTTAGTTTGTCCACCTTAGTTATAGGAGCTGCATCTGTCATGCACTTGTGTGTACAACTGAACTGTACATCACACTGGTATTGTTTTGTGTCAATCATATTCTTATGTTGGAGCTATGGCTAGCAGAATCTTGTCAAGGACTAAAAAGATTCTTAGAATGTTGGACGATGTTAAGGATTTATTCAACTTTGTCATCATGATATACGTTATCATGTATATCATTGCTGAAAGACATTATCGCAAGTACCGTCTGAAATCAAAGTCTATTAATGATTATTTTTCAAGAGTCAGTAATTTTCAACGCATGGTGTATGCGAGTGATGTAAGGTGCGTAAATGAGCTACGGATGGATAGGTATACGTTTTGCAAATTATGCTCTATGATACGAACATCTGGTAGATTGCGAGATACTAGAAATGTTTCCATGGATGAAATGATAGCCATGTTCTTGAACATACTTGCACACGATGAAAAGAAGCGAGTCATACAAGACAAGTTTTTACGTTCAGGGGAAACTATTAGTAGGTACTTTAATGCAGTTTTAGAGGCAGTCATATGTCTTCAAGGACAATTATTAAAATCACCATAACCAGTGGCTGAGGACTCAACTGATGAGAAATGGAAATTTTTTAAGGTAAATGAAAATTTGATTTTTCTTACTAACTGGAGCCTAAAACAGAAAAAAAAAATACTAAGGCCTCATTTGTGTTTTTGTAGAATTGTCTTGGAGCGTTAGATGAGACATATATTAGAGTACATGTACCTGAAGTTGAGAAGCCTAGGTACCGGTCTAGGAAGAATGAAATTGCTACTAATGTCTTGGGAGTATGCTCTCAAGATATGCAATTCATCTATGTACTGCCAGGTTGGGAGGGTTCTGCTGCAGATTCTAGAGTGCTTCGTGATGCCATTAGTAGGAGACATGGTCTTAGAGTCCCTCACGGTGAGATGAAGTGAATAATTATTTGATGTCCTCAAGTTCTTGGTTTTTTGTTATTTTTACTTTTTGCAACACTTATAATAATAACTATATGTATTCTATAGGACATTATTATCTTGTTGATGCCGGATATCCAAATGGGGAAGGCTTTCTTGCCCCATTTAGAGGGCAGCGATATCATTTAAACGAGTGGAGAGAAGGATGCCAGCCTACCTCTGCTGAATAGTTTTTTAATATGAAGCACTCATCTGCTAGGAATGTGATAGAGAGGTGTTCTGGATTACTTAAGTTACGGTGGGCAATTCTAATTACTTTTATACTGCTTTCTGTTCCTTTAGATTCAGTTTCAATTAATCTTTAATCAATGTTCTCATATTGCTTATATGTGTCTATTATGTACTTAGGATGAGTTCAGGAAATGCTACTCGTAAAAGAAAGCAACCAGCTGAACAACACAACTGGACCCCTCGTGAAGATGTTGCTCTAGTTGAGGCATTAACAGAAATATGTCTTGGTGGCTACTGGAAGGTTGACAATAGCTTCAGATGTGGATACTTGGGTAGACTTGAGCAGATTATAGAGCAGAAGATACTAGGATGTGGGCTTAAGGAAAAGCCCCATATTGAGTCTCGTTTGAGGACATTGAAGAAACAAACACTTGCCATCTACGACATGCTTTCTAACTCAAGTAGTTTTTCATGGAACCATGAAGAGAAAATGGTGGTATGTGAAAAGTAAGTGTTTGACGATTGGGTTAAGGTAAGCTTATGCTATTGATCCTATTATATATATATATATATATATTAATTGTCTAACTTGTTGTGCCATATGAATAGTTTGAATATTCTTTGTTAAGCTCACTTTGCCCTTTTTGTTAGCCTGCTTCTAGACTCCAAATACTCTGAATTTTTGCTATGTTTCTCTTCTACATGTTAACTATTGGACTGGGAATTATCAGTTGATTTCATTGAACCATGAATGATCTTTGCTTTTTCAAAGTTTAGTTTGCATTGAAACGGTTTCCATAATTTTTCAGTGAATTTCCTTGCTTTCTGTCCAATTTACAGGTCCTATTTGTTCCATATAGCCTCTATTATTTTTGTATGTGAAAGTAGACTTTCTAATAGCCAATCCAAAATTAATTTCACATCATTTAGATTTGAAATGAATTATTTGTGGATGTTCTAAGCTGACCCTAATGCTACCATGTTCTTCAGAAACTTGATAATTTCAGTATGTTTGTGTCCATCAGCTGCCTTATTTCCTGAACTCAGTTTTGCTTCAAATTTTGTTATGTGCCTCTTTCATATATGAGTACTTCTGATATGGGAAGTTCTAAAGCCATCCCTTAATGAAATTTTAGTGAATTCTCAAAGGCAAGATGTTATGCCTTAGGTTTTGATCACTCATATCTATTCTTAATCCGTTAGTAAAATTCAATCTTATTTGATTAAATTTCAGTCTTTCACCAATATGTTTGAAGCTTGATTGAATTTTTCTTCTTTTTTTCACCAATATAGCACAAACACTATGTGATTCACAAATTGGTATAGCACACTATATTACCTCTATTTTAGACAACAACTACTGACATGCTATATTAGATATCAAAACTCAAATTACATTCACATCTACATGTATGTGACAGGTTCATAAGGATGCAAAAGGACTAAAAATGAAACCATTCATTCATTATGATAGCTTGATTGAAGCTTTTGGAAGAGATCGTGCAAATGGACTAGGAGCTGAAGGACCGGGTGAAGCAGATGAAGATCTAAATGACAATGATTATGTTGATATTGAAGAACATGGTTTGGATGAAAACACAGGTTCTTCCAATGTTATTCGAACACCTGCATTCCCACCTTTTGCTCGAACTAGGAAGCGAGCGAGAGATGCTTATTCTCAATGTTTGGGAGACATGGCTATTACATTACGCTCTTTTGTGGATGTGACCAATGCACATTTGGAGACAATGCAAGGAGTACTCATGAATGAGCATATGACATCTGAAAGAAGAGGTAAGATAGTTGAGGAGCTTATGAAAATTGAAGGCATAAATGATTATGATGTGTTAGATGCAGTTGCTGAGATTATTCGAGATGACTCCAAGATTAACCTCTTGTTCACTTTGCCTGCCAACCTAAAAATTAAATGGATCCATAACTTGCTTGCCCAAGTTAGGAAATAATTGTTGGGTTGAGTTTTCTTTTGTATTGCTCCTGAGAATATGGTGACTTGAGTAATTATATTTTGAACTTATTTAAAGACTTACCTATGTTATCTATGTTGGAATTCTGATCAATATAAGGTTATTATATATTATGAACATTAACTATGGTATTGAAGAGATATGGATGATGTTTTGAATCAAGTAGGCATTCCCTATATTTTCAGTTGGTTTTGATTTTTCTTAGTCTATATAATTACTTTCACTTGTGATCAAATTCATCATGAAAGAAAGCATGTAACAAATTGAATTGGTGGCAAATTCTTTCAAGTAGGTTGATGTTGTTTTCAATTTTATATACAAGGATATAATTGGAACTTTAGTATATGTTTGCTTTCCATTCCTACACCCAACCAAACATCAGAAAGGAATTCAAATGGATTTCATGCATGACTTCCTTGCCTTACCAAACATATGAAAGGAATTTGGATGGGAATTCTAACTTCCCTTCCCCATGTAAAAGAGAATGGAATTAACTTACATTCGGTCAACCAAACATGGCCTTGGAGTAATGGCTCCATAGCTGAAAGGTTGGATATGGGCTTCTTTAATGATTAGGCAAACATACTTTTTCCCAAAGCTCATCTTATTCATCATGACTTAGGAGCCAGTGACCACCTTGCTTTGTTCGTTGATCTTTTTGGACATGGATTGCGATCGAAACCGAAGTTTAAACGAAGATTTATCTTTGAGCAGTTCTGGACTCTAGAATCAGCATGTGTGGATATTATTTCTGATTATTGGTCCCTCCAACAATTTACTGATAGACCGTCATAAGACGTCTATAATAAACTCTGGAAAAGATCATATTAGTATATGGTAAGCAATGATCGTTCAGTCCGGAGAATTGAAGGGAACTCAACACTCATCATGTTAATGAAACAGGGGGGGTTTTGAGATTAATTATTTAACTACTAAAATAAAACCTAAACTACTATTTACACGATCAGTTTCTATTTTACCAAACTAAACCAAATTTACCAATGTACCACATAATTACAAGTTTGGTTCTAACATGCATTATAACCCAATCACATACTTTTAGACACCGATACACTTAGAGTCTTAGGGGAACATTTAACATGCAAGATTTCTATTAACGTTTAGGTTGACTTAGGACCTCACCTAAGTTGTATGCAATCAAATTTAAAAATACTTAGAGTAGAAATCAAACAAGATCACATTTAAGCACCAAATCTTTGTCGGAGAGATGTTTCACGGTGGCGTCACTCACCATGGAATACATGTAAATTTCCAAAATTTTCCACTTTAATTAACACAAACCAAATCCACTTAGGGCATGATTCGACTTGTGACAATATAGTTGATGAAGATAGCACTCAAATACAATCTTAGGGACTGTATTCAAGCACTAAATTTGTATGTACAAATCTGAAAATTATCTAAAAGCATGTACATGAAAAGTAGAACACAACAATAGAAAAACAAACTTCAATAATTATAAGAACAAAGGTTCGACATAGTCTAAAAAAACATGTCAAATATAATTCAAAAATTCTGAAGCAAATACAAAACCAATGATTCCACATAAACAACAAACTACAATCTTCATAGACAAATAATTGTAGAATAACACAAAGAATCCTACTATAACTAGGACTCTAGACAAATTCTGCGTTTTCAACCTATTTTAGCACAAAAATGTAACCAATACCACCGAAGACTCATACTTTGACTCAATGACTTGATATTACAACAATAAGGACTAAGCAAAGTACAAATAGAGGTAAAAACATGTTAAGAACGTCACACAAAGTGCTCCTATCATTCATCTTTTCATCAAAAACTTCATCATCGTGCTACTGCCCTCCAAATTTGGAATCATAATTGTATTGGACACATTCTACATAAATTGGCTTCACTTCATTCAAACCTACATAAGTTTCCCATTGATGTCTCTTCTCCATCTGCAATGCAACAAAGAAAGTCTATCAAAGCTCAGATTGAAAAATATGCATGTTTTGAAGAATCCATGTGGAAACAAAAATCTAGAGTTGATTGGCTACGGGATGGTGACCAAAATACGAAATACTTTCATGCTTGTGCTAAAAGCCGTGGAGCTCAGAATAAAGTTCGCGGAATTCATGATGCTCAAGGTCATTGTTGTGAATCTACATTAGACATTCATTCTGTCTTCCGGGAGTGTCCACAGTGCACCAGGTTTATGGCTACACCAGTTTTTTTTAAAATGATGACATCATTTTTTGGAAACAAAAATCTAGAGTTGATTGGCTACGTGATGGTGACCAAAATACGAAATACTTTCATGCTTGTGCTACAAGTCGTGGAGCTTAGAATAAAGTTCGTGGAATTCATGATGCTCAAGGTCATTGGTGTGAATCTACATCAGACATTCATTCTGTCTTCCGGGTGCATCTGTAGTGCACTAGGTTTATGGCTACACCGGCTTTTTTCTGAAAATGATGACGTCATGTACATGTTAAGATGACTATTTATGTACCAGCAACTTTCATAGGTGTATGTGACTTTCATGCATTTTCTTTGCCTCTTATGACTTATTAGAAGATTACTATTTATGTACCGACAACTGATATGCATCTTCTCAAATTGGACTGGGTATTTGGTCTACCTTATATGCTGAACCCGGCCTCATCATTTTCAGAAGAAAATGAAGTTGACAATTTGAGAAATTTGCTGATCGAGGACTCTGGAGGAATCACATGGTATTCTTCAATTGTGCAATTTAAAAACCAATTCAAATAAGGCAGAGTTGCACATAACACAGCAGAAGCACAAAAAGTATGATATCCAAGCTCTTGTAAGTTACGGTTTTTTTTCTTAATTTATATACAGTATATGGGGCTTCCTATATTTGATTCTAGATAGTACTATTAATTTTTTTAATTTTCAAACTGTTGTCGCTTGTAGTGTTTACAAAAACGTCGAATAATGAAGACTTTAAATCCAACTAGGTTTCCTACTTCAACAAGGAATTATACTCTAAATACGACTCTCGACAATTTTTGCGTTTTAAGCTTGTTTTAGCACAAAAATGCAATCAACACCATTATAGACTCCTAACTCGACTCAATGAATCAATATTACAACAACAAGGGCTAAGCAAAGTACAAATGGAGGTAAAAACATGTTAAGAACGTCGCACAAAGTACTCCTATCAATACTCTGAGGATGTCGAACTTTTAGGCCGGGTGAAGTCGGATTCAAAAACAAGTGGAGGCTGGTGGTGAGTTGGTCGATGATGGAGAGGGGTGGTGGTCTGAGATCCTCTACTTTGCACTAACGGATTAAGCTAACAATTTTGGTTTTTTTTTTGACTTTTTTTTATGGACCACCACCGTATATGAAATTGAATTGCTGAGATGTTGCCATATCACAATGACGTCAGCATTTCAAACCTGGCGTATGAAAAACCAGGTTTATAGCAGAATTTCCGTTGTCTTCCCTTCCTATTTCTCTCAATTATACTCTTTCGAGGATTGTACAGATATGCCTGTGGTAATGTCCTCCAAACCTTGTAAGGTAACGGCCGCAGTAAATGCTTCTTTACTTAAACCATTCACTAGGATTGATATTGAACAAGCTCTGAAGTATATGAGTCCAAAAAAATCTCCTCGCCATGATGGTATGTCGCCTCTTTTCTTCAAACAGTATTGGCATATTATAGGAGACGATGTCAGTCACTTTTGCTTACAGGTTCTCAATCATGGCCAAGATTTGGGAAGCTTCAACCACACACTGATATCCCTTTTGCCTAAGTGTGCTCATCCTAGTTCTGCTTCTGAATATCGGCTGATTAGTCTTTGTACTACTGTATACAAATTGATCTCAAAAGCTATTGCCAACAGGTTGCGGCCTTTCCTTCCTGATATCATTTTAGAAACACAAAGTGTGTTTGTGCCCGGACGCAACATTCAGGATAATATCATTGCAGCTTTTAAAACTATTCACTCAGTTGACTACAGAAAACTAATCCTATTCCAAAGATGGTCTTAAAGTTAGACATCTTTAAAGCATATGACCGTGTGGAATAGTCCTTTCTTCATCTTGAGATGCATCGATTGGGTTTTGTTGAACAGTGGGTTGATCTAATCATGCGATCTGTCTCTTCTATTTCGTTTTCTAATCTTTGGGAAGGTCATGTGGAAAGTTGTTTTCATCCCTCAAGAGGAATCCGGCAAGGTGATCATTTGTCACCTTATCTTTTTCTATTTGTTACAGAAGGATTGACAAGCTTGCTCGATTCTGCTGATTCATCTGGTTATCTTCATGTTATTCAAGTTACAGATTATGCTACATCCATTTCCCACCTTCTCTTTGCTGATGATAGTCTACTTTTTCTTCATGCATCTCCACAACAGGCGCTTCATCTCAAAACTTGCCTTCTATTTTATGAAAAAGCAGCGGGACAAAAAGTGAACTATTTGTTGAAAGAGTTGTGTATGTTGGTGCAGTTGGGAGTGGTTGAAGTCAATGTGGTGTTTCTTCCCCTTGAAGCATGCTAGAGAAAGAACAGCTAGAGTCCACATCTGTGTGCTTCTTAGTCCACATCTGTGTGCTCTTGTCTTGGAGTAATTCTAGGCATTAGTTGTAAAGATTGCTAGTTTTTCTCCTTTAGTTGTTAGGATTGGTTTTGTTCCAACTAGTCCAAAACCTTCTCGTGTGTGTATATATATATATATATATCAGTAGTTGTAGCTTTGCTTTACATATGAAATATATCAGAAAAAATTCATCTCAACTTCTCCTTTTTGTTTCTTCATTTTCTGTCACAAATTCAACATGGTATCAGAGCAGTAATCTGTCTTGGACCTGCTTATGCTTTTTCATTCTTGTTCATTTTATCATTCTCATAGTTCCATTTTATTACCCCTTATCATTGTGACTGGAGGAAACAATGTTTTTGATTCTGCTTCTTCTTATAGTTCTAAATCTGAGAGTGTTGATTCTAGTTCAACTCCTCGTCTTACCTCTGCCTTGCTCAATGAGTTTAATTATATTTCTTGGTCTAATGCCATGACTCTTGTCATCGGTGGAAGACACAAGTTAGGGTACATCAATGACACATTCAAAAAACTGCAGTCTTAGCTTCTGAGTATGAGGCTTGGCTGGCTCAAGAGCAGTTGCTTCGATCATGAATGATCTATTCTATGGAACCAAAGATGCAACAAATTTTTCAATACTCGGACTCTGCCTTGAGCATGTGCACGACTATCAAAGACATATATGGTGATTTTAGTAACTCTGCACAAGTTTATTAGATCAAGAGAGATATTGCTCGCCTTCAACAAGGTAATTTGTCTTTCATTGAGCATTTAGGCAGCCTCAAGTCTAAGTGAAATGAATTGGAGTTATATAGACCTTTTACCACTAATAGAGCCACTTTGTTGAAAAAAGAAGAGGAAGATAAAGTCTTTGAGTTGTTGTCTAGTCTTAACTCTGATTTTGAAGATTTTAAAGAGTCATGTTCTTATGTCTTCTGAGTTTCCATCTTTCAACAACATTTGTGACACTATGCAAAGAGAAAAAACAAGAAAAAAGGTTATGAATGTTGATGTAGTTGTGAGAGAGCAAGAGTCACAAGTGTCACAGGCTAGGACTTTTGTGAGTAACAATAGACCCTACAAAGGCAAAAGACCAGATCTAAAATGTTCTCATTGTGAGAAGATTGGTAGGTCTGGTGTTGGTCATCATAAAGAGACTTGTTGGATTCTTCACCCTGAGCTCAAAGTTAAGTTTCATGAAGACAAGAACTCAAGGAACCAGTCTAAGTATGTTTATTCACCAAAGACCAATATTGCTAGCAGCATTTCATCAAAAGGCATGATGGATTTTACTACATATCCCATTAATTTGATTAATGCTTTTGCAAGCTTCATTCAGTAGCAACAAGGAGGAAACAAGAGCAGTAATTCTATTGCTATGCTTGGAAAATTCGCAAGCTTTCTTGGTGAGACTGATGCAGTGGATGAAGAAGAGATTCTAGGTATCATTTGTGCAATTTCTACAGCTTTAGAATTGAGTAAAAATCATGATTTTTGGATAGTTGACTCTGGTGCTTCTGATCACATGTTTAATGATGCATTTTCATTATCTGATTTTATATTGTTTGAAAAATCATCACAAGTGTCTGTTGTAAATGGGAAGAAAGTTCCTATTTTGGGAAAGGGAAACCTAAAGTTGTTCTCTGAACATAAAAATTCAAATGTGATGTTTGTTCACTCTTTTCCATTTAAGCTTCTTGCTGTTGGAAGGCTAACTCATGTTTTAGATTGTCTTGTCACATTCTCAACTACAAGTGTGATCTTTTAGGATCGAGTCTCGAAGAAAAAGATTGGTGAAGGATTTTTTATAAATGGTTTGTACTACATTTCTTCATCTACAAGCTTTTCTGAGTCTTTTTTTGCAAAATCAAACACCACCTCTCATCAGCATGATTTGTGGCACATGTGATTAGCTCATCTCAAGTCATGTCTTTTATCTTTCCTGAATTATGTAAACACTCACATTTGTGAGATTTGTCAAAAGTCAAAGTCAACGCGTCTGCCATTTTCCAGTTCTATGTCTGGAGCTTCTAGGAATTTTGAATTGATACACTCTGATTTTTGGGGACCTGCAAAAATTATATTAGTTGATGATTTTTCTAGAACAACATTTGTGTATCTCTTGAAATCTAAGACTGAAGTTGCCAAATGCTTCCAAGACTTTCATAATCTGGTTAACAATCATTTTTCTTCTAATATCTGCACATTAAGATCATATAATGGCACAAAGTACACTTCAAAAAAAAATTTACTCAATATCTCAGTGATCATGGCATTTATCATCAAACATCTTGTGTTGGAACACCTCAGCATAATGGAATATCTGAGAGGAAGAATAGAGATCTACTTGAAAAAACCAGATCTCTCATGTTACATGCTAATGTTCCAAAATGATTATGGTCGTATGCTATTCATACTGCTGCATATTTGATTAATCGTTACCTAGTAGTGTTTTGGAGTTCAAGTCACTATTTCAAGCTATTAAGACCAGAGATATTGATGTTAGTCATTTGAGAATTTTTGGTTGCATTTGCTATGTCATCTGCAAGCTAAGCAAAGAGACAAATTTGAATCTAGGCAGTTAAGTGTGTGTTTCTGGGGTATTCTACTCCTCATAAGGGCTATAAATGCTATGATCTTGTAGCAAGAAAAACATATGTGTCAAGAGATGCCAGATTTGATGAATCAAATTCTTTTTTTCAGAAGCATGAATATGACCTTCATGGGGAGCTGCAAGGAGAATTATTTGATGTAAATCCAATTCCTATCTTTGATGAGCCATTAATTTCTGAAAATCCTATTGTTTGGACACCATTTGAAAATTCTCCTCCCATCTCTCCTCAGCAAAATTCTAGAGTCATTAATACTTACATTCATAATGACTCTCCTGATTCCTAAATTGTGGACCAACCTCAACAACAACATGATCAAACTGTGGAACAACCAGTTCAGCAAGAAACTAGGAGATATCCTGGTCGAGATAGGAGACGTTCTGTTTTGCTTAAAGGATATGAATCTTATACTCCCAAACACCCTATTGGGAATATTGCTGTGTTGAACAATGTCTCTCCATCTCACAATGTTTTTCTCAACAAGTTTTGTGAAACTTATGAGCCAATGAATTTTGATGAAGCTAGCAAGTCAGAAGTATGGAGAAAAGCTATGGCAGATGAACTTCAAGCATTAAATGAAAACAAAACTTGGAGTGTGGTGCAACTACCTACAGGGCATAAGGTGGTAGAACACGCTGGATTTATAAAATCAATTGGAGATATTGAGAGATACAAAGCTTGGTTAATGGCTAGAGGGTTTACTCAAACATTTGGGGTTGATTACAAGGAGACATTTGCTCCTGTTGCTAAAATAAACACTGTTAGAGTGTTATTATCAGTGGTAGTGAACTATAGTTGGAGTTTGTTTCAGATGGATGTCAAGAATGCTTTTTTACATGGAGAGCTAGAAGAAGATGTGTACATGAAGTTTCCTCTTGGCCATGCTCAAGAAAATGAGCTTGGAATGGTCTGCAAGTTACGTAAGGCAATTTATGGTTTAAAACAATTCCCAAGAGCTTGGTATTCCAAACTTAGCTTTGTGCTCATTTATTTTGGTTTTCAAAGAAGTCATGGATATTCCTCGATGTTTGTGAGAAATGGTAAGATTGGAAGGCTTATTGTACTTGGGTATGTTGATGATCTTATTATCACAGGTGACAATGAAGAGGCAATTCAAAATCTCAAGTCCTCCCTTCATGCTACATTTAACATCAAAGATTTGGGACAATTGAGATATTTTCTTGGAATTGAGATGGACCATTCTTCCAAATGTCTATTTTTAAATCAAAGAAAATATATCACTGATTTATTAGAAGAAGCAAACATGCAGCATAGCAGCATTGCAAAAACCTCCTTATCAAGCAATTTGGACATTAAAGCTACTAATGATGCTCTCAGTGACATCTCTGTTTATCAAAGGCTAGTTGGTAAGTTGATTTATCTTACAATAACTATACCTGACATTACTTATGTTGTGACTCTAGTTAGCCAATTTATGCATGCTCCAAACACTCATCATCATCTTCAGTTGAATAAGAGAATTTTGAGATATCTCAAAGGTACTGTTACTAGAGAAATTCTCACGCACAAACATAATCACATCATTTTGGAAGGTTATTGTAATTCTGATTGGGCTGAAAATTCAATCGATAGAAAATTTACTACTAGTTTATGTACATATGTGGGTGGCAACTTGGTTACTTGGAAGAGTAAAAAGCAATCTGTTGTAGCTAGGTCAAGTGTAGAAGCTGAGTATAGATCCATGGCCTCCACTGCTTGTGAGTTGTTATGGCTGAAGACATTGCTTGCTGATTTAGGAATCAAGTATTCTAAGCCTGCTAAGTTGCTGATAATAACACTCATCATCTATGTGCTGCTTAGTTCACATATGTGTGCTCTTGTCTTGGAGTAATTCTAGGCATTAATTGTAAAGATTGCTAATTTTTCTCCTTTAGTTTTTAGGATTGGTTTTGTTCCAACTGGTCCAAAACCTTCTCGTGTGTATATATATATTATCAATAATTGTAGCTTTGCTTTACATATAAAATATATATCATAGAAAATTCATCTCAACTTCTTCTTCTTGTTTCTTCATTTTTCTGTTACAAATTCAACACTATTCTCAGCACTCTCGTTTGGTCAGAATGTGGATTCCCAGCTCGAATCTCATTTGCATTCTTATCTCAATGTCCCAGTGGCAGACTTCAATGAAAAGTATCTTAGCTTACCAACCCAAATTGACCGAAATAAATCAGAATTTTTTCGCAACATGGTTTCTCAATTGGATATTCATTTACAGGGTTGGCAGGGGAAGTTTCTTTCAAAAGCAGGTAAACTTGTTCTAATCCAAGCGATTGCTCATGCAATTCCTACTTATTCAATGAGTGTGTTCCAAATCTATTTCGCGTATCTTTTGGGCTCTCGCTGTCTAGTTAGTGATATGTTACGAGCTAAGTATTTTCCTCACTCTACCTTTCTTACTTCGGTGTGGGGAAATTCTCCTTTTGCTATTTGGCAAGGCTTTCTTGGGGGTCGTAAGTTGTTGGAATCAGGCACTGGATGGCGGATAGGCAATGGTAGTTCTGTGAACATTGCTCTTGACCGTTGGCTTCCGTGTCCTTCTACTTTTCGTCCATACTCTCAGCGTCCGATGCTTCAAGGTAAACTATGGATTATTTGATTACTCCTTCTGGGGTATGGAATGTTCTTCTTATTCATCAGTATTTTCAGCATCAAGAGGCTCAATCTATTCTCAGCTTACCATTAGGCAGAAATTCTAATGTTGACAAGCTAATTTGGCATTACACCTTTGATGGAGAGTACACGGTCAAATCAGGGTATTGGATCTCACGGCAGCTTGTTGATCAATCATCAAATACCGGTCAAAGCTCTTCATCTCCTTCTACTCCTAACATTTGGACTCAGTTATGGAATCTTCACATCCCACAAAAAAACAAACGTTTCTTGTGGCAAGCATTGCATGGCTTTCTTCCAGTTGCAAAGTCTTTGGTGTCTCGTAAAATTGCAGTTGATCCCTCTTGTTGGCGTTACGAAGATCCCTCTGATTCTGTCATCCATTCCCTTTGGAATCACAAGTTTGCTAGGAAGTCATGAAAGCTATGTCCCTATTCTCCAGTTCTTAAAGTATGGTCAGAGCCTTCCTTTACCTCTCTCTTTTCTCATGCTAACTCAGTTTCAATTGGTGATGATTTCCATAAGTTTGCATATATTTCCTGGTGGTTATGGCGTAATCAAAACCTGCATATATTTCCTGGTGCATATAAATCTAGTTGATCTGGTCAAAGCTTCTGTTGATTTTGAATCAGAATATCTATCCTCCAAGCGGCTCCCTAGTGCTTTACCTAACCTGCTCCTTTTACTCCTTCTTGGTCTCGTCCTCCCTATGGGTTTGTTGAACTCAACTTTGATGGAGCTCTTGATTCTAAGTCATCTTTCGCTGGGCTTGGAGTAATCTTTAGAGATTTTGGTGGAAACCTTCTGGTAGCTTCGGTTTCTCCTGTTCCTGGTAATTTCTCTCTGTGAGCAGTTGAAGCTTTGGGGTTGGTTCATGGTTTGAGTTTGGCTCTTCATTTGGATTTCATCATTTGGTTGTAGGGGGAGATGCTCTCAACATCATCTCTTCAATTCAGCAACATTTGCATGATCTCAGCAGTGAAGGTCATATTCTTGATGATGCTCATTTTTTTGTTTTGCTTCCTTTTTTCAAGTTTGTAGTTTTCATTGTGTTCGCCGCTCGGCTAACCAAGTAGCTCACATGTTGGGTAGATCGAAATTAGTGTCTTCTTCTCTTTTTCTATGTTTTTAGTCGGCACCTCCTTAGCTGCTACAGTCTGTCATCACAGATTTCACCACTGAAATCTAGTGGACTAATCCCTCTTTGTTGGATTATTATCCCAAACCCATCGTAAATCTTCTTTATGGAATGAATTCCTCTTGGATAATATATATATATATATATATATATATATATATATATATATATATAAAGAACATCAAACGTTACCAATGTATGTTGAAAAATGGGTGAATAAGATGAATTTGTTGAAGTTGAGTCGTGTATATCAAACATTGCAGTCATCGCATATATTGGTGCATAAGGACTAGTTGACATTCTAGGATACAACGACATTTTGAATTCTTGTGGCTGCATCGCTAAAAAACACATACAAACTAACCTTATATCTATTACCAGAAGAAACACACTGGGAGAGAGAATTCAAGATAAAGAAAAATTTTATGTCTTTAGTGCTTCAACTTATACTCATATTGTATTTTGAACAAATAAAGAGGTCGCTTTTAGTAGAAGGAGAAATCAAACTACTACTTATATTGCCATTTAATTCAAAAATGAATTTCATTTCATTAGTTATAGTCGTTACATAATGAATTTAGATTTGAATTTTATTTCATACATATGACCATCTCCTCAATGGTTTTGAAGTTACATATTCACATTTCATACGTTACAACTATTACACATTGAACTTGTTGTTACATAATTTAATCTCATTGATTTTGAAGTTACATATTCAAAGTTGTTTAGTCGTTACATATTTCATTATTGAAATAGCTAGTCATGTTTTGCATGACAATTTTCATTCGCTTCATACTAATTTAAGAATATGAATACATGATTTTGTAGCCCTCATACCAGAGAATTCAAATTTGATCATATTTATGATTTATGAATCTTAAGGTATCCACTTAAATTTCTCTAATTAAATTGGTTAAAATAGATGGTGATGATCACCATTTTCCAGCAATTCCCCACGTAACTGAAATTAGTGACCAAAGTGTCATGGACCTAGCCATTCGGCTACCACACTTGGTCCATGCGGCGCTCCATCCCCATGGAGCCAGCCTTATCTAACAGGGCAATGCACTGGTTTCGCCCTGCCTTGGGTTCATCAGGGGATCGGCTCCAGACCCCGACCAGTGTGTAGGGCGGCCAACTCCCTTGTTCGACGTTAAGTCCCCGACTAGCGACAAGCTCCCCAAACTCAACCGGGTTGGCCTGCCTGAACCCCTAGGATGGAGCAGCCATATATCTCCCACACTTCTGATCATGGAGCAATCCCACATATGCATGAAGTTCTTATAACCATGGATGTCCACGAGAGACACTCCCGAAAACGGGACGTGACATCCTCCCCCACCAAACTTGGTGTACGTCCTCGTACACGGCATCCCCAGTTGCGGCCCGCGTAACCCTTGTACGCCCACGATACCTGAGCGACGAAAGGAGTTCCCAAAGATCGCCCAACAATGCTTCGTGCCGGATCTCTCGTCCTGGACTTTGCCATGGGTCCTCGTCCGATCCTCCCCCTGGAGGCGACCCTTCATACTCGACCCTCACGCAGAGCCTCCTGTACCCTGGGGACACAGCGACATGTGTGAGCGCTTGGCGACATAATGACAGCGATGTTGAGGCGGCTCTGATACCACTTTTCAAAGACCTAGCCATTCGGCTACCATACTTGGTCCATGCGGCGCTCAATCCCCATGAAGCCAGCCTTATCCAACGAGGTAATGCCCTGGTTTTGCCCTGTCTTGGGTTCATCAGGGGATCGGCTCCAGACCATGACCAGTGTGTAGGGCGGCCAACTCCTTTCTTTGATGTTAAGTCCTCGACTAGCGACAAGCTCCCCAAACTCAACCGGGTTGGCCTGCCTGAACCCCTAGGAAGGAGCAGCCATATATCTCCCACATTTCTGATCTTGGAGCAGTCCCACATATGCATGAAGCTCTTATAACCAGCGACGTCCACGAGAGACACTCCCAAAAACGGGACGCTACAAAAGACTCAATAAACTTGGTGACATATTTCTACAATTGAAACCTGGTAAGTTATGTAGGTATGAACCTTCCCTTGTGAGAGTATGCTGACTTTACTAACTGGACAATGGATCTGATGTCTTTAAATTCTTCGTCATTTGTGTAAATGATAACATACACATAACATGTATCAAGATACCTTACCGTTCTCATTTTTGCGTCCAGAGCCATAGGTCTATAAGGGTTTGATAAGAATTGTGCCTTAAACAATTCCCTTAGAAGGTGCAGCAAAGTACCCATGCATATTACAATAGACTATCATAGCGTTTTCCATAAAAATGGTTTAAAATTATAAAAATTTGAGAGACAAACTCATGGACGAATATTAAATATCTATAATTAATAGGAAGTGGAGAAAAAAAATTTATAGATTGACTTTTTTTATCTGTAAATAACTCAGGTGCTACATACTTCTAGTTTTTGGTGAGTCTAACTTATAACTTTTTGATTCTAAAATGGTTATATTAGTATATCAAATGAAACTACGTCTTAGATTGTTTCTTAGATTCGCTCAAGAATATTACATCTTTCAATTATGTAAACTGGTTATGGGCCAGTAGAACTGCAAATGCTGCTGCTACTGACTGGGTAGAACATTTTGTTTCTCGTAGTGTGTGTTCGAACAAATGGATCTCCAATTCTCCTGCCTCCCTAGTGCAAATTCTTATCTTTGATGTCGTTAGCCCTCCGCCATATTTACTTGTTTAGATCTTTTTCTTTGAGAGACTGCTACTGCTAATTTCTCTTAACTTAAATTGTCCTCAACTTTGTTGTTTGTGTCGTTTATTATCTTGCAACTTTCCTTCCTTTTTTAAAATACTATCATGACCCAAATGGTGCTACTAAATGTTCTCAACAAAGTTTTAACTATACCAGGAAAATTTAATAAATTAAGAATATATATAACTAAACCAATAAGTTGTCCAAACTGCCCTTTATCTTGAAGCCAGCAAATGGAACAATGTCGAAAACTTTCCAGCGTTAAGGTCTTGTTCTCGATCGACTTTAGTGTTTTTCTTTTCGAGACAAGATCTTGACTTCACTTGCACCTCTCATCTCCGTATAAATTCAATTTGTGGGATACATATGATAATAAGAAGGGAGGAATAAGGAATTGATGCAGTTGGAATATTGTTTGTTGTCTCAAAGAAAACACTTATTGACAAATAATTAGATCATGAAATAGGACGATGATCAAAAGTAAGGAATGCCATTTTCTAATGGAATAAAGGGTTCACTTCCTATTTGTTCTTCCAATCGAACGAAGACTATAATCATCAAATCCAATTTGTTGCTATACCAGCCACAATACCTTTGAGTTTGGAGTTTCATGATGTGTTTATCGAGTAAAAAAATAAAAACACTTTAGAAACTTGATTAATTTAATTAGATTTGTTTGTAAATAAATAAATAAATAAATATATTGAGTATAATTAGAAATTTACCAACTACATTTAGTAGCACCCTTATATTTTTTTATAATAATATGGAATGTGAACCGAGTTTTTTATTTTATAATTTTTTTGGATTTTTTAGTGAAAAAGAACCGAGCGACTTTCGTTGAACAAAAAAGAAGAAAAAAAGAAAAAGAGGAGTAAAGAGGACCTGGGGAGGTTGAACCGTTTGAAGTAAAAGAATGTAGGCGTTTTAAAAATAAAAACAAATGAAAAAGAAGGAAGCAAAAGCTACCAGTGAAATGTGATCAGTGTGATAAAAAGAAAAAAAGAAAGAAAGAATAAAAAGCTCGTACCAGTATAATTCAATTTCCAAGTTCAATCTCATCATCATCATCTACAGTAGTCCCCGATCGAGCTTTCCTCGCCTTCCATTCCCACTTCAAAATCTCTCCTGGCTTCTCCGAAATCCAAGTAATGCGCGAGGAAAGCCTCTCTCGAATACTTGCAGGTCAGTTCGCTCCAAGATCCATCCACAGCTTCTCTCAAACTTTGATACTCCAAATTTGAATTGAATTCGGAGGATAAGTTTGTGCTTACGATTTAGAGAGTCGGGAGAGTAAGTTTTGTTGCCGATCTGAGCTCAGTTTATTTTTTTTAAATTTTGTTTTTGGGAAAATATGTGTTGATTTCTGCGGTTTGAAATTGATCGTAGTTTATTAGGGAGATAAGTTGGTGATGATTGGGAATGGGAGTTACAAGTAGAGAGTAGGGCGATTACGAGCAGTAGTACAAGTCATCAGGACATTGCCATGGCATCTGCTGGCAGTTCCAGGTCTGTGAATGGCTTCAAGAGTTCTTCGTCGTCTAGTTCAGTCGACTGGCTTGGAAGAGAGATGCTTGAGATGCGATTGAAGGAAAAATCTGATCAGCATAATGATGAGGATAGAGTAAGTAGTGGTCTGGCTCTTTGTCGATTGTTGATAAGACAGTATGACCTGACTGAGATTGACTAGTGTTTACTTTGATTTTTTGCGGAGGAGCGAGGGTTCACGGATTTTTCTGCTTCTTCTGTTGTAGGATAGTGAGCCTGATGTGATTGATGGTGCGGGTGCTGAAACAGGTCATGTGATACGCACGACTGTTGGTGGTCGAGGCGGCCAGGCTAGACAGGTTGGAAGGAAGTCGTTTTGTATGCGATTTTGATCTGGTTATATCGTTGTGACTTGGAAATGATGGTTTCTTGCGTCTTTTTATGATGTGCCTTGTTTCTTTTTTTTTTTTTCTCTTGTTTGAATTGACAGACAGTGAGTTATATTTCTGAACATGTGGTTGGAACTGGCTCGTTTGGGGTTGTCTTCCAGGTCGGTAGACAATTGTTTGCCTCCGTTCAATCTATTTTTCATTTGATCTTCTAATGAATTACGGTGTTTGAAAAGTCTTGAAATTCTGTGAGCAGGCGAAATGTAGAGAAACTGGAGAGATTGTTGCTATCAAGAAGGTTCTCCAAGACAAGCGTTACAAGAACCGCGAGTTACAGATTATGCAAATGTTGGATCATCCAAACATTGTTTCCCTGAAACATTGCTTCTATTCAACTACAGACAAAGAAGAGGTTTACTTGAATCTCGTTCTTGAATTTGTTCCTGAAACTGTGTACCGTATCGCAAGGAACTTTAGCAGGATCAACCAGCGGATGCCTTTAATATATGTTAAACTTTATACCTACCAGGTACAAGATTACTTAATCCAATTATCAACATTTCTATTGTACGAATCTTGCCTCCATAGATGAGCATAATACCTATGGCCGTTAAGTATACTTAGTTCCATGCTCATAAGTTGTATTGTTCCTCTGTTTCATTATTTATTCCTGTTTATAGCCCTACTTCATTTTGGTACAGATCTGTCGAGCACTTGCTTATATACATAATGGCATTGGCATCTGTCACCGTGACATCAAGCCTCAAAACTTACTTGTAAGGTTATTTTGCCATATCGATATTTGCTATTATATGACTCTCTAGCTGTCCTGTCTGATATCAATTCACTATCAGAACGGATAAGTTCAAAAATAACTTTTACATAGGTGGACAAAGTTGGCATCTGATGACCTTCCTTTCCCTATAGTTGTTCTCTCATTGATCTCTTATTGGTCATGCTCAAATTCTGCCTGTTCATATTCAGGTAAACCCACACACACATCAGCTGAAACTTTGTGATTTTGGGAGTGCAAAAGTCTTGGTAAGTCTGTTTATGATGAAGCTTTCTTAATTCGGCCATTTGGGGGAAGAAAAAAAAAACTGTAATGAAAGCTGGGTGACAACTTGATCATGTGTTATCTTTATTAGGTAAAGGGAGAACCAAATGTATCTTATATCTGCTCAAGATACTATCGCGCTCCAGAACTGATATTTGGTGCCACTGAGTACACAAGTGCTATTGATATATGGTCTACAGGTTGTGTGATGGCTGAGTTGCTCCTTGGACAGGTAATTATATTATAACATCTTTTGTCACTTCTTTTTTGTACTTCTTGATATTTAGATTTTAAGCCAACTTCTCCTGCAGCCCTTGTTTCCTGGTGAAAGTGGAGTTGACCAACTGGTTGAGATCATTAAGGTATATATCTTATATCTATATATATGTCTAATGGAGGTCTGCAACGCACGGAAGTGGAATTATTTATGATATATTGCACAGTTTTGATTTAATGAGATCAAACCTTAAGCATTCGAGCTGTTGGTGTCGCTGGGTTTTTGGTCACTAGGGGGTTAAAATTAATACATATGTTTCAGAATTTCAGTATTTTGAACTCCTTAATGCTTCCTTTAGATAGGGTGGGAAATGATTCATTCTTTCACTAAAATCAGTAACTACATTAGGGATTTATTTCTGTTTGTCATTTCCCATCGTTATTTACTCATGCTGAGTATCTATTACAATGTTATATTACTATAATGCTCCTATGGCAAATTGTAGATAGCAATATTGTTTTGATTGCTTTCCGATGTTACGTCACTCTAGTGGGAATGTGGGACTAGTAAATGAATAACTTTCCTGAGTGTTACATTCTGTGAACCAAAAGAGCCCTAACATGTATTGCAATTTTAGAATGCAAAAAGTTCCATCAAATGAGTGCCTAGATTAAAAAATTGATCAATTTTCTACCCAGCATCATAACTATTTTGTCGTGCTGAGGATCATAATTTTATTCGGGGGTTTTCCCCTTTTCTACCCTTTTTGATTAGAAAATTTAGATGCTAAATTCATCGGGAACTATATAATTCAGATTCAAAAAGAAAATCAAATGCATCAGTTATTTTCGTAACTTTTATAAAAACAACTGAAAAAAAAAAGTAAAAAAAATGTTGTGGCATTATTTTGTTTCTTAAGTTATTACAGGAAGGGGTTCTTGTTTAAAAAGAAAATGACGTATTCTTCAATACAAATCCCCGTGTGTTTCTTGCAGGTTTTGGGAACTCCAACGAGGGAGGAGATAAAGTGCATGAATCCAAACTACACTGAATTTAAGTTCCCACAGATAAAACCTCATCCATGGCATAAGGTGTGTCTTTTTGGCTACTATGGTCTCATGTCTCTTTTTATTGCTGAATTTCACACATTTAAATTATGTGGACTATATTGTTAAAGCTGTAACCACTGTCAAAAGAATTCTATTACTAACGGTGATTCACCATGGCATTCATGTCATGATATAGGTATTCCAAAAGCGCTTACCCCCAGAAGCAGTGGATCTTGTTTGTAGGTTTTTCCAGTATTCGCCCAATTTGCGATGCACTGCTGTAAGTAACACTTTCTCTGTTTTGTTTTCATTGGTAGGTAAATAGGTATTAGCATTCAGACTGGTTACTTTAATGTTTTGGTTTTGCAGTTAGAAGCATGCATTCACCCTTTCTTTGATGAATTGAGAGACCCAAATACCCGCCTTCCTAATGGCCGCCCTCTCCCTCCTCTGTTTAATTTCAAAACCCAAGGTGAGTTTAAATTAGCTTTTATTGCAGTAAACATGTCTTTTTGGTACTTGTGATGACTAGAAACTGGTGATTTTTAGTGTATAAACATTGTTTCATGTTTTCGTACTGTTTTGATAGTTAGACATAATTGCTATATTTGGGAGCAGCAGAAAACTAGCCTTGCCCATGTAAACGTCATAATACCGGCACATAAATGATACTCATCTACTTTCTGATCTTTGTATCAGGGCTGATCTCTCGAATTAACTAACCTCATGACTATATCTATGCGAAGTAACAATTTATCTTGAGAAAATATCGTTGTTAAGTTTAGGTATAGTTTGCAAAGTCGATTTTCTTTAATATGTTGGTGCTCGGTGTATGTAATTAGACATCTTTAAGCATTGAGTCACACCAGGCTTCCCTTAGATAATAGGGAGTTCAAATGTATTTGGGATTGGCTGTGTGCAACTTCTATCACAGTGGCAACTTATTATGTCACTAACCGACACATTTTTCCACCTAGTGGATGCTATAAACAGGACAGCTGAAACTAAAACAACAATTTTCCTCTTCAGCTAACACTGCCGTCTTATCCATTAATTATATATATTGCTTGTCTCTTTCCTAATGCACCTCTTATATGATGAACCTTTTTGATAGAGCTTCAAGGAATTGCACCTGATATTGTCAATCGACTTATTCCAGACCATTCCCGTAAGCAGAACTTATTTATGGCATTGCATACCTAGCAACTTATGTGAGTGTATTTACTTGGCTTTACCACCCCACAATTCCCACTCCAATATCATTGAAATGTAATATTCTTCTTCTATATTTGGCTATCTTGGTTGATTGTGAGCCAGTGCTAAGAAAGGAGTTACTCAAACAATTTGGAAAATATGAGGCTTTTAGTTTGCATGCGGATGGAGGTGGGTTTGTATACTTCCTCAATATATGTTCGTTACCATGTGTTTAGTGTGCACGTACTGCGAGATAGTCGAGTAAGATAAGAACTTTGGTATTATTATTGCATTTGTTTTTATTAAAGATCGTATTACAAGTAAAATCACAGCGTAAAGAGACGTTAGTTAAATTGGAAGCCTTTTGAATCTTGATAATGCCAGGTGAAGTTGTCTTTGCATGGTGTCTCTTGAGGGATAATTAAGGTTTTGATTATAATTGAGGATATGAACCCAGATCGATCAACTTCTACTTATCCTACTCAGATCATACGAAACATATGAATGGATTTAAATAAATGAAATCTTATCCTAATCCTAATCCACTTACTATCCTGTATCAATCTTATCTTGGTTGCCAAACATGGCCTACATGTTTATCCGTACGCATGATAGACCATCTTAGCACCATAGTAAACACTAAAACAAATGCAGAGATTGATTACAATGCACGGAATAAGAAAAAAGGCATGTAGGAGTATTACGGATGTTACCATACAAGATTGCAAGAACGAGGTCAATGAGCTGAAGTTGGTTTGCCAAATTCATGTCTAATGAAGTCCTTAAAGGCATCTAAAGCTGTAACTGAACTTGTTGCAAAGCCATGCTCAAACTTAGTGCAAAGCTTCACCGCTCGTTGGTTCATCTCTTCATCACTCATTAGCTTCTGAATTCCTCTTGTTATATCCTCTTGTTTCATCATTTGCAATAAATCTTCGGAAATCAAGTACCCGGCTCTAAGATAACTCGTTACCAATTTAGCGTTTGAGTGTTGGTCTCCTCTAATTGGCCACGCCAAAAATGGAACTCCACGACCGATTGCTTCCACGGTTGAATTCCACCCACAATGCGAAAGGAAACCCCCTGTCAACAGATGACTCAAAATCAAGAGTTGTGGTGCGACTGGTGCCCATCTCTGTACAATCATGCCTCTGTTTCCTACACAAGCTTCAAGCCCACGCGGAAAATAGGCATCTACGGGTCTCGAATCGGGTTGTAGTAGCACCAGATGACCGGACGAGAGGCTCGCATTCGCTCGGACTACCCATATAAACTGCCGGGTTGATGCTTCCAACGCCTCCGCTATGGTTTGGTGGGACCCACCACCGTCCCAAAGGAGATATATATCACCGATCCAATTGGTTTCGTATATAGCCACTCATTCACTTCATCTTCCGTGATGTTCGAATTTTTTATTGATTCGGACTTTGTGGTCGTTAATGAGCATTCCGATTGATTTCCAATATATCTCCGGCACACTCCCCACAAAATTGGTAAAAACATTATAATTATTATTTGAACTAGACATCAATATATCCAAATCTAGTTCGATCCTTGTAGCTATTTCCTGAACTCAGAATGTCAGATAGATATTTTGAGTTATTCTGAAATTTTCCAACCTTTGTACTATCAAGCAAAATATGCAACTTACCAAGTTTATAATTTAATAAATCAATTAAATTATCCTTTTGAATTACCTCATCATGAAGTATTTGCAATTTAGGTAGAAGCCGTTTTCTTTCAAGGACATGATCACCATTGTAATTCTTCTCTTCCAGATTCAGTTTTTCCTTTTCCCATTTCAAGTTTTCACCTTCCAACTTCTCCACTTGTTGATTTAACAAAGTGTTCTTTTCTGAAATTTTCTCCGCAGCTTTTACAACTCTTGCTTGATATTCTAACATCTCATTGTCTTCTTGATCATCTTCATCCTCAATTTCAGAACCTGTATAATCTAGAGAGAAAGAAGATACAAGAGCAAACGTTGTCCCTTTTTGAGAAACTATCATCATCATCACTCCAAGAGGTCTTGTAAGCCTTATTACCTGAATCAGATTTCTTGTTTCCACAATCAGGAACAATATGACCAATGCCACCACAAGTATAACACTTCTTATTACTATTACTACTACTTCCATACCCATACTTCTTTTGTAAGGAATTATCATTACGTTTCTCAAAACGCCTATTATTTCTATTAAAATTCCTCCTACAATTTTGATTGTTTTGATTATTTTTTTTTCAGACTCCTCTAAATTTGAATTAGAGGGTTGTGTAACACTTAACACAATATTTTTAGAATTCTTACATTTTAGTCTTTCGTCCTCATCGAGCTCCATCTCCCAAGCATTGAAATTTCCAATCAACAAGTCCACCAAATAAGTGTTGAGATTATATTGCTCATAAATCATTGTCTTTTTCATCCTGTATGACTTTGGAAGAGACCGTAATATTTTTCTAACAATGTCAGATTCCTGTAAAGGTCTTCCTATGCTTTCACACAAACAAGAAAGATCAGTAAAACGACTGTAAAATTCATCAATAGATTCATCATTTCTCATTTTAAAGCATCAATTTCAGAGTAATATTGTTGTAATGTTTGTTCTTTTACAATATCATTACCTTCATTTAAAACACTTAATTTATCCCAAACCTGTTTTGCCGTAACGCAATTGGGAACTTTTTTTTCTCTCATCTCTGCTCATTGATGCGTAAAAAGCATTCAGAACCTTGTGATTTCCATCACTAGCCTTAATCTCCTTTTCAGTCCACTCATCTTTATCCTTTAATTAAACAGTAGATTTTCATTCAGTAGCTTTTGGATCAACTTCTTTCATTGGAGGTTTTACGTTCAACACTCCTCCATGCATGAAAATCAATATCACATATAAATAATCTCATCTGAAGCATCCATTGAGCGAAATCCATACTTTTAAGCATATGAGGTTGATTCAATACTTGACGTTCCATCTTGAGCTAGATCTACCGGACACCTCCAGCACCTGCTTAGGTCCCAAATGAAAATACAAGATAGAAAAATAACGAGTAATAACATCGGAATATGTAGAAGAATTTTACTTTTCTATTGAATAAACGATATTACAATGATTACACCTTAATCAATAATAATATTGTTCTCAAAAGTAAAATACTTCTTACTAGATAGTCACAATCAAGTATGAAACAATCTCACTAAGATTGTTGCTTCAAGTGTCGATACAACCTCACTAAGATCGTTGTAATCACATGTAGGTCGACTTTATTGAGGTTGTCAATGTTGCCACTAAGGTCTTCAATGAAGTCACTATGATCTCCTACCACTAAGCTCAACTTTGTGGTGAATGTTCTTCTCGTTTGTTTCACCTATACTATATCTGTCTATACACCCTTGAACAAGGGCGGAGCCAATATTTCATAATGGATTGGGCTAGAAAAAAATTTACTATTATTTATGAACTATATATAGAAATTTGAGGTAGCCTAATATTTAAAATTTAAATTTCAACGCTAAAATTAAGCTAGAAAGACAAGTTTTAATAATTTGAGATGAGCTACAGCTCACCGTAGCCCATGTATAGCTACGTCATTTCCCTTGAACAACCAACCTACTGCCTATATATAAACCTGACAGAAAAAATAACTCCTTAACCCTAGTACCAATAGGAATTAAAACCAAACTCCTTCCTAATACAACTTTATATAGAAAAGGAAAAATCCATATAAATATAGAATACATCTTTTAATCTAAAGCCTTTTTCTATAACAATTTATATATACCCAAATAAATATCAATCTACCCATATAATCAAATTGGTGGAATTCTTTTTCTAGTGGAAATCAAACCGTAATAATCATTGCCATCAGTTTTCCTAGTCCAACTAGGAAAGGACATCAATGATGCCCCTTAACTAGTCTCTTCATCACCTCATGGAGGCTAATCCGTGTACCTTCAGTTGCTTAATATACAAAACCGTAATAGCCATTTCTTCGTGCAAGCCAGGTAGTAAATGAGTCTCACCATCTTTGACATCTAGCGGCCTATCCTTCCACGTGGCATACTCCATGGCGACAGAGCAAGCACAAGAACTGAAGAAACTGACTGCCGAAATTTCATATTTGTTGAAAATCTCGAAAGTCCATCTCATCTTCTTGTCAACAATAGTATAAATGGGTCGGACTGATTCCGGATCATGCTTCGAGGTCGAGAGGAGTTACTCGAGCCCGAGCGCTATCTAGCTGTGGTGTTCATGGTGGCAGTGACACGGCTGAGAACTTGGCTCCTGCGGCGGTCTTTCTGATATTTCAATTATTTCGAAAAGTGGGTACTGACAGAGGGATGCAGGTATGCTGGAGGAGAATTTGGAAGAGAAGATCAAGACGGCTTTGAAGTTTCTAGAGGACAAGTGTTTGCAGAGCTCCATTAAAGGGAAGAGATGGCCATGACTGAAAAAAGGAATGACCAGAATATCAACAGCCATGTTTGAAGAGTTTGGTTTGTGACTTTGTGTTGAACTTTCTGGGATATATAGATAGCGTAGTGCAAAAAGAATTGAATGATGAAGAAAAAATGGTTTGGACTATTAGCTACGTAACTGAAAGATTTGCTGACTGACAGTTGTCGACATTGTTACGTCGGAATTTATGGCATGGATAACTCTGATCAACCGATCAAGCTCTCCGATTACTTATAAACCACAGGCACACGACGTTATGGGGTGAAGACTGGGTTGGCCGGCCTTCAATGCTTCGATGCCTAATTCAACAAACATAGACTAGGATATGTGTTAGTGGAGTATAAGAGGCTTAGGAGGCTTCCCTCGATGTGGAGAGGAGAGGCGTATTTATAGAGATAATTAGGGTGTAACCAGTGAATTTACCAAAATGCCCTCGTGGGCTAATAATATCTGCAATGGGCTTTTTGGCCAATCGGACCCTAAAGCGGCGAGCAATTACGATGTTTAGCCCATTAAAGGGCGTAGCGTTAACAAGTCCCCAAATTCCCGGTCAAGAGACTTTCTTGGGTGGGGAATTTATCAAATAAAACATTGGGAGTGTGAGCTCGAACAAGTGCTGGAGCACCAGCGGCTACACTACCAGTCCCCAGTCCCCTAAGTCCCCATACAAGAGAGGGGCAGACGGGGCGTTAGGAAACATGCACAATGATATGAGTATGGCATGTGGGACATATGATGAGGATGCATGATGAGGATGCAAGTGGTGCACAATGAGCATGCACGTGGTGCACGATGAGCATGCACGTGGTGCACGATGAGCATGCACGTGGTGCACGATGAGCATGCACGTGGTGCACGATGAGCATGCACGTGGTGCACGATGAGCATGCATATGATATATAATGAGCGTGCATATGATGCATAATGTATAAGTCTCCCAGTCTCCGTGTGGCAGGGACGGACATGTGGAAAGATGTCACGCCCCGGAGAGACCAAACGAGGAAATAAGTACGGTTCCGAGAGAACCGAAATCAAGACAGGCGAATGTTATAATTCGGAGGAGCATGTGGCAGCGTATACAACATGCCAACATATGGCGATAAGTGATCCGGGGGATCATATGGCGATGCATTCAATATGTGCGGCGTGGTCCGGGGGACCATATGGCGATGTGTGCCATAGATGGCCATGATCCGAGGGATCAGACGGCGATGCTGGCGACATACGGTTCTCTTTAGGTGCTAGAGTGCCTACGTACCCATGTATGAGATCAAACCAGACATAGTTCCTTTGAAGTTAAGCCGGGCCGGTGCAACCGGGGCAAGGCAAGTATGTGTGTAACGCATGTGATCATGTGGCAGGTGAAACATTCAGTCCCCAGTATTCGGGTCATGGCGAAGCGGAGGTACAAGTCCCCCGGTGTCCGGAATTGAAGGAGCCGGGTTGGGGACTGTCTAAGTGCGCGCCCGAATTAGGCCAAGGCGATATGTGGCCGAGGCGGTAGAGAAGGGGTTGGTGCGGCCGGGGCGAGTGCGACCGGTATAGCCGGGGCAAGACACGACCAGGGAGAGGCACGACCGAGCGGGTGCGACAAGGGAAAGACACGATCAGGTTGGTGAGGCCGGGGGACGACATGACCGGGGCGAGTGCGCACGACCAGGGCCGGTGTAGCTGGGGCAAGATACGACCGGGGCCGGTGCAGTCATGGTGAGTGCAGTCGGGGTCGTGTCGGGGAGTGGACCGCTAGGCCCGGAGGCGGCCCAACGGTTGGGGCATCCATGGGTCTGGCGAGCGACCTAGGACCTCAGAACTAGGCTCAAGGGTTAACTAGAATCCTAAGCGTCCATGGTTCTGAAGTGACCTAGGATTTCGAGTTAGGTACTGACTGCGGGTTAGGTACTGACCGCTTGAAACATCCATGGATCTATGGCCCCGGTTGTATGTGTTAGGTACTAACCGCTAGAGCCGGTCGAGGACCCCCGCATCGGACGCATGGGTTAACCAAATGCGAGCGCCTCCTGACCTGGAGTGTGCCTAGCTAGGACTTGGAGAGTGGACTAGGATCTCAATGTTAGACAAGGGTTAACTAACAAGCTCAGTTAGGCACGTGGGTTAACTAACCTCAAGGAGCATCCATGGACCTAGAGAGTGACCTAGGATCCCAATGTTAGGTCCGAAGGCGGCTAGAGCAGTTTGAGCATCTTTGATCTGGCGAATGACCCATGACCCCCGTTGGCGAAAATCGTGGCATTAGAACCATTGGCAAATATGTGGGAGTTAGATCCCGTGGAGAGAGTGACCATCAAAAGTGAGTGAGTCAAGCAAGCATATGTAGAAATATGAGCAAAAGGCGGTTATATAATTTTGCTTGAAATGTTGTTATGTAAAGTAGACATCGGGTGTAGCCTTTTAGGTATAGCCATTTAGATAATGTAATGAAGAGTCAAGTGTAAGGGGACGTGTACCGGAGAGGCATGAAGATGCCGTAGATAATATACATAAAGAATGGAGCGTCGACAAAGCTCGTTGCCCATGTAAGAAAACGTCCCGGTGGCAGTTGTACCTCACCAAGGAAATACATAAGAATCCGGGCAAGATAGCATGCCCATATAAGAAAGCTTCCCAGTGGTAGTCGCATCTCACCAGGGAAATATATAAGTGTTGAGCTAGATATCTGAGAATCAGAAGCCCGGTGAATAAATAATAGATAATCAAATAGTGGTGCCATTAGGGGTGGACATAAAAAACGGAAATTCCGATCCCGTCCCGAAATTCACAGGGACGGGACGGGACAGAGGTCTAAAAACGTTCGTCCCGTCCCGATCTCGTCCCGTTTCATAATAGTGGGATGGGACGTGAGACAAATAATTTCTATCTCGATTCATCCCGTCCCGTCCCACCTTTAATGAAAACTTAAAAATTCTTATATATTTGTATTAAAATGAAACTAATTTATGTTCTTAATAACTCCAAAATTATATCAACTCAAATAATAATGGTAAATTATAATATTTTGAACATAATATGCATTTTTTTGTTAAAATATTCATTATTGAATGTTACTTTGTTAATGAAAAAGTAAAAATATAGGTTTTTATTTAACTTCATAGGTAAGTGGGATTTGTCCCGTCCCGTCCCGTCCCATCCGGGATTAATCCCGAGTGGAATGCATTCTTAAAAACCCTTGTTCCGTCCCGATTCAAAAGAGTGGGACGCGACGTGAGATGAGTCTCGTCGAGTGTTGACTGTTGTTGACCGGCCATTTTTAATACTTTTCAAATATTAGAGAACTCCCGAAAGAGAGGACGGGAATGTGGGTTCCGGGCCGGGGGAGAGTGGCTCCGGAAGTTTGTTCGGGCCGGGAGGAGGAGCTGCCGGTCGAAGTGAGCCGGGTGCTGAGCTCCGGGCGAGTGAGTATCCGGGTTGGAGAGACGCTGGGTCGGGGCAGAGGGCAGACGAGGCGGGGGGAGTGCATTCGGGCGGAGCAGCCGGATGAGATCTCTGGGACTGGCTCCGAGCCGGGGGCGTCGAGCTGGGTAGAGAGACAGGACCGGCCGGGCCCCGGGCTTTTAACCGGGAGAGGGGTCGCGCGGGCGCGTCAAGCCAAGAACACCTTGGCCGGCAGGGAGAAAGAGTCGGATTGAAGAAATCTCAGGGCCGGGAAGAGGGCGGCGCAGCCATCCGGATCACGGGGCCAGTTCGAGGGTCGGTCGGGTGGTGTTTTCGGCCCGGGAGAACGATTTTTGGCCGGGCATGTTTCATAGTTCATTTCCCTCATTCGCCACTTTTCCTTTGTTTTCTAGATCCAAAGGTGTGAGTTTGGGGATGCAACTGACAGACGAGACTGCCCCTGTGAAATTGGTGCCATCGAGGTTGAGATGGGCAAGATTGTCGTTCTCTGTCTATTTTTGTTTTTGTTTTTGTTTTCAATTGGAAGAAACCCAGATTTGTTCTTTCTTAAAGGTTTCCGTGAATCGTAGAGCTCACGGAGAGGAGATCGTGCAAATTGGAGAGTTCAACCCAGGTGAGAACGAATATTGTAGAGCATTGAATAAATGCCGTCAGTAGCTTGACTCGCTGTAAATTCGATGTTGTACAACATTGAATAAACGCCGTGTGAATTAGGCCGGCGCTGAATAGCTGGGAAAGGCTCCGGTCCCACGGAGATTTTGGC
Source organism: Argentina anserina (assembly GCF_933775445.1). Lineage (NCBI taxonomy): Eukaryota > Viridiplantae > Streptophyta > Magnoliopsida > Rosales > Rosaceae > Argentina > Argentina anserina. The sequence continues at coordinate 18,412,575 of NC_065876.1, forward strand.
CAAGCTAGATTAAACCAAAACACGGTCTCTCTCTGTGTCAATTTTTGCAGGTTCAAAGAACCCAGTAGTTTTTTGCTGGATTTTGGGCGTTGTGAGGAGACAAGAACCTTGATAAGGCTGATTCAAACCGCTGGATGGTGTCGAAGATCACAGATTTGCTGGCTGATTCAAACCGCTAATTGGTGTCGGAGATCCCAGATTTGCTTTTTCTGCTGTTTTGCAAATTGGTAAAGAACCTAGTGGTTTTTTGTTGTAGTTGGGTGTATTGAATAGATGTTGGGGGCGAATTTAAGCCGGTGCGGCACCGCCAAGGTTGGATCAAACCCATATGCAATTGTTTTTTGGAGAGATCTCGTCTTTGCAACTTTTGCAAACCTAGATTAACTCAAAAAACTGATTATAGATCTGAATTTGCCATATATAGAGTGGAAATTCTGGAATCTGGTGGGTGTCCAGGGGAAATCCGGGCATGGCTGTGCCGGCAGCCTGCGCTGTTTTCCGGCGTCGGAGGACGACGCGGAGATCACGGCCGACCTGTCAGAAGCTGGTGAGTCCGATGGTGGCAGTGATGTAGCACGGTGATGCTTGTCAAACAATGGGGACAGAGGGCCCATATCTGTTTCTCTCTCCACAAATTCTCTGCCAAAGCTGAAAACCCAGAAGCCAAATAAATATGGAGAGTGAAACCGAGAAAAATAGTGGAGTTGCTCGTGGAGAGTTATGGGCAACAAAGATAGACCAGGATATGTATTAGTGGAGTATAAGAGGCTTAGCAGGTTTTCCTTATGCCTAAATCAAATCGTACATGCAATTGGTTTTTGGGCCAATCGAACCCTAAAATGTCAAGTAATTACGATGTTTAGTCTGTTAAAAGAACAAACATATTTCACATTCTATAGCAATACCTGTTGAGATTTACTTATTTTTTTCAATAATACCATTCTTCAGTAGAGACATTGATTTTATTTGATTCCAAGAATATCAATTCCAAGGCTGTATATATATTTTGCCAAAAAAAGGTTGTATATATAGAATTTTCCGTCTTTTTTGTGACTTTACGTCACTTATTCATTATTCAACTGTACGTTGCGGTCATAAGTTCAACTATGACACATTATCAAAACCTAGGATTTATCATGAACTTCGTTATGCAACTATAGTTGATTAGCCTTGTTCATGTTCTTCTTCAGTTTTTCTTTTTCCTGATTTTTATTAGAAATCCAGAATCAGAGTCAGATCTTGAGACTAACTGGAAAATTTGAGACACGAGACGCATCCTTCGGGTTGCAAATGAGTAGAAAACGTAAGGAGGGAGAAACAATATATGCATTTGGTCCACATGAATCCTACGTAACAAACGATAACTACGTGCAATACATGTGATAAGATGAGCTCATGACAACATGCAATGAAGCAAGCTAGCTACATCCCTAGCTAGAAGAGAGATCGATTGAATAGAGCAAATTTAGAAGAAAAGGCGTACAAAAGCAAGATTGAAAGGCTTTTTCTTACCATAACCGATAGATTTGGATATGAACAAACACCACCACTTTCCTGAATTCCTCATCCTTTCATGTATATTTCTCATTGAGAGCTATATCTGTTGGGCCATTATTTGGTTGTGAAGATCCAGCTATCTATAGATCGATGGATGCCTGCATGGGTGGTAAGAAGATGATAGCGATTTGTAATGAACGGCTGCGGTTAGCCAATTATACCATCGGCGTGGTGTTCACGATGATCTTAATTAGTGGTAGTATGGTGGCTGGCGTGGGATTTGGGAAGTCAGCAGCAGTGCCGGTTCCGGCAATGTTTGCATTCGGGGACTCGCTCATTGATGTTGGCAACAACAACTTTTTAAGTTCCTTCGCTAAATCCAATTATTTTCCTTATGGCATCGATTTCCGGGGAGGCCCCTCCGGCAGATTCACCAATGGAAGAACTTCCGTTGATATGCTTGGTGCGCGCGCCTCGTGTCTAGCTAGCTATATCCCTGTATAGTCTCATTAGTCTGTATAATCTAGCTAGTTAATTATTTATTACGCATATACCTGCATGCATGTTTTCTTCGATCAATTAATCAATTATTTGCTATGTACTCTGCAGGAAATTTGCTGGATCTTCCTTATGCTCCAGCCTTCGCAGATCCTAATGCAAAAGGGAGCAACATACTCAGGGGAGTCAATTATGCTTCAGCAGCTGCTGGCATACTCGATGAGACAGGTCGACAATACGTAAGTCGATCACGTACAAGCTACTAGCTTAACTGGCTTGTCTAAAATATGAATGTTATTTTTTTTAGTTCCTTAAAATTTATGATGAACGTGCATGCACGTGTGTTAATTCAAGGGAGATCGGTATGCCCTAAGCCAGCAAGTGTTGAATTTCGAGAGCACCTTGAATCAGTTGAGAACAATGATGGGAGGAACTAACCTGACCCAGTACCTGGCTAAGTCGATTGCTATTTTGGTGTTTGGGAGCAATGATTACCTCAACAACTATCTAATGCCCTGCCTCTATTCCTCCAGTTACACTTACACTCCTCCAGCCTTTGCTAACCTCCTCCTTAATCGCTATGCCACAGAGATTCTGGCTTTGCATAGTCTTGGATTGAGGAAGTTTGTGCTGGTAGGAATTGGCCCCTTGGGTTGCATTCCTAACCAAAGAGCATCTGGTAAGGCTCCGCCAGGAAGATGTGTTGACAATGTCAATCAGATCATTGGAAGCTTCAATCAAGGGCTCAGATCGCTCGTTACCCAACTTAACAGCAACCATCCTGGTGCAATCTTTGTGTACGGCAATGCTTATGGTGCTTTTGGTGACATTCTGAATAATCCTGCACCCTATGGTAAGTAAAATATTGAACACTCCGGCCTATTCTGATACACACACACACACACACACACGATTTGAACCATAAATTAGCGTTAGATAAGTAGATATATAGCATGTTATGGTTACAAATTGTTGATTTAAATATGATTGGCATTGGCTTATGCGTGCAGGTTTGAGTGTGATTGATAGGGCTTGCTGTGGAATTGGGAGGAACCAAGGGCAGATAACATGCCTACCATTTGCAGTTCCATGCTCAAATAGAAATCAATATATGTTTTGGGATGCTTTCCACCCAACTGAAGCTGCAAACGCAGTCCTTGCTTGGCGGGCTTTTAATGGGCCAACCTCTTATAGTTACCCTATCAATGTCCAACAACTGTCTCTCATATAATCTGATCGATTTAAAAAAAAAAAAATCTGATCAAGCTAGCATATTAAATTCTATATATATCAAATGCAAGTGAAACAGAACCAAGAATCAAAGAGATTGGGAAATTCTGATATATTCTATGCTCTCTATAACTGGAGTATATATACAAGACACACACCAAGTCCTATTACGAAACTAATTACAACAATATTTACAACACTAATTATAAGATATAACTCGCGACACCACTCCCTCTCAATTAGGTGAATTGATTGCTGATAGTTTTGGTCAGTGTTAGCATTGGAATTGGATTGTCCTCTGTAGCAGTCGATTGGCATGTCTAGCTGCTGGAAACTAAGAGGTAGGGAAAGTAATTTCTTATCTATATTGCCTTGATTCAATTTGGGGTCTTTGATTATTGGAATTGTTCCTATACTATTTTCGTATTCTAATAGACAAGCATCGTCCTTTTGTCATATTGATATTCAGATGGTGCTCATTGAATTCTAACGTCCTTTTGTTGGTAATGATATGAATGTCTGGTAACAGGTTGTATGAACCCTTCTTTGAATGTTTCAGTCTTGGTGTGAATTAGCTCTTAATATCCTTATCGAGGTTCCTTCATGTAATAATTCGCATATTATAAAAGGAGATATCAAATGTATATAATATTATGGAATTGAAGGTCATGAAGTAATTAATTATGTGTAGTGGACGGCTTAGACACATCATGAAATTGAGATTGATTTATAATTATGTGTAGTGTAATGGATGACATTATAATTGGGTGCACCTATTACAAATTAACTAGCTATTGTAATTAAGGAAATGTGTCTATAGTAATATATGAGTATAGATATTATTTCTAATATATATAGAGGATAATGGAGAAAACCCTAAGGGGATAAGGACAGACGATGGAACCTTATCACACTTCATCGACCTTCCTTGAGAGATTTATCAATCGAACTCGTTTATAGAAGGGAATAAAAAGAAGACGGTGGGGAGTGTGCGAAAAATGGTTTTAGTTCTTCAGTCGAGTTCCTCCTCAGCTTCTCTTCCTGTTTCCCTTAACATTCTGACCTGATTTGGTGACTATATAAAAGGATTTCGATGATGATAACACCGATGAATAAATGCAGAAGAAAATAAATCTGGGTTGAGTTGAAATTGATTGAACTAAAGGCTGAAGAATCAGATTAGAATCGAAACTGAAAGAAAGTTGGGATTTCGATGAATGGAGTATGATTCTCACCTGAAACTGATGAATAATCAAAGTTTAACAACTTAGAAGATGAAGAGCAACGGTGGTTGGAAAACCTCAAGTTTCCAGTTCACTAAATTCTTCTCCGATCACCTGCATGGCTTGACATGGAGGTAGGCGACGTTGAGAGAAGCTGATTTGGATCTTTTGGAGTCGCGCCATCGGCGGAGCTGCCTAGAAAAATCGGGTTGACCCGTCTTCCTACCGTCGGGTTTTTGGGTCTGAAAGGGAGAACACGCAGAGCTTCTGTTTTGGTCTTTGACCAAAGTCTGACCATACTCTCTCTTTTAAATAAGGGAATGAACGGTGGGATTAGAAGAGATTGAATAGATCTAAGGGCTAGAATCAAAAGCTGATTTTGAAATTTTAATGAAAAGGAAGAGAAAATAGGAGTATTGAAGTTGATTTAAGTAAACATTTGCGTGCTTTTGTTGAGGTTGAGTCAATTGCTTATAATGTTGTTTATGAGGGCATCTCTATGATTTGCTTTGAGTGTGGTTGCTTTGGCCATCCAAAGATAAGTGCCCTTCTAAGATTGTTATGCCTAGTCCCTCTAATGTTGTTGCTACTCCTAATGTCTCTAGTAAGGATGTTTTAGATTCTGGTATGAATTATGATTCAATGATTGCTGCTGATGATTGTCATGATCTTTCTTCTGTGATTAAAGAAGACATGGGGCCCTGGATGCTCATGAACTAATAAAAAGAAAGCTACTCATTCTGGCAATTTTGGTAAGAATCACTCTAAGGGATCTAGATTCTCTGTCCTGTGAGAAGATGAAGCAACTGTTTATGTTGAAACCAAGACTATTAGCGACAATGATACGAACCTTTCAGTCCCTTCCATTGTCAAGCTCTGGACTAACTTTCAAGAGAAGCAATCAAAATCAGCTGTAACCACTACTAATTATGAGGGTTCTAAGAAAATTGTTTCCCCTATGAAGACTAATCCAATTGTCCAACATTCTGATAAATTGAAATCTATTGATACAAAATTGGGATCTAAGAAAATCTTTGACAGAGCCCCTATGAAGGATGCTTCAAATGTTGGTACTTGTAGTGGCTCTAAAATCTCCCTCAAGTACCAGAAAAGAAACAAAAGCTCCTCCTCCACTAAACAGCAGTATCACATTTCTAAGAAACTTTCTTTTGATAATTGTGAGTTTGCTGGTTTTGGAACAGGAACTGCAGCTCTCTTTGGAAATCAGCTTCCTGAGGAACCTTCCCTTCTTGTTAATGAGTTTGTTCTTATGGATACTTCCATTCAAGGTGATGTTGCCCCTTCAGGTACTAATGCTAAATCTGCCGATTTTGCTGATATGACTTTTGCTAAAAATAGCTTATTAGAAAATACTAATGGCTTGCCTTCCACTGAGTTGGAGGGCATGGCTGATGATTAATTTGGTCTTTTTGACCTCTCCTTCTATGCTTTTTATGATGTTTAAAGCCTTATTCTGGAATGCTCGGGGAGCTGGTAGTGAGAACTTTAAAACCGCAGTTGGAGATCTGATTAAATTGCATTGTGTTGATATTTTGGCCATTTGTGAGCCAAGAGTTCAGTTTTCTAGAGTTAATAAAGCTTTTCAAGGATATGGGTTTGTCTGATAATATTATAGTTGAAGCTAGAGGGTTCTCTGGTGGTCTTTGGCTTCTTTGGGATAGAAACAAGGTTCAGATTGATTACATTGATGATAACTCTCAATCCATTTATGTGAAAATTTCTATTCCTGGTAAACAACCTTGGCTTTTCATTGTTATTTATGCTAGTCCTACTCATAGTGTTAGAGCTGGTTTATGGAGCTACCTTGATCAATTAGTTACCTCTGTCAATCTCCCTTGCACTCTTATGGGGGATTTCAATGAGCTGGTCTCTGCTGATGACAAGAATTTTGGTCCTCTCTCTGGTCGATTTGCTGGCCTTAGAGATTGGGTGAATAGAAATGGTATGATTGATATGGGTTTCCAGGGCTCAAAATACACTTGGAGTAACAACAAGATCAAGGAAAGATTGGATAGAGGTTTTTGTTGCCCTGCTTGGAGAACTTTGTTTGCTAAAGCTTTCATTAGACATTTTCCAAAAACTAGATCTGATCATTGTCTCATTCTCCTTCAGCTTTACTCTAATAATTTTGTGAATAAAAATGATGTTCCTTTCAGATTTCAAGCTATGTGGATGAACCACAATATGTATGCTGATTTTGTTGCTAGTTCATGGAATTCTTCTTCTGGAGATCTGTCTAGAAAAATCTCTTACCTTTATGCTGCTCTTTCTAAATGGAACAAAGATGTTTTTGGGCACCTATTCCACAGGAAAAGACATATCCTTGCCAGGCTTGGGGGGATTCAAAAGGCCTGTGATAGGTTTGAGAACCCTTTCCTCAAACTTGAAGCTGAGTTGATCAAAGAGTATGAAGGCATTTGTGAGCAGGAAAATCTTTATTGGAGGCAAAAATCTAGAGACAAGTGGTTACAAGGAGGTGACAGAAACACTAATTTCTTTCACTTAACTACTTTGGTTAGGAGGAGGAAAAACAAGATTGAGGGTCTTTTTAATGCTCAAGATGTTTGGTTCACTGATTCTACTAACATGAAGAAGATTGTTGTTGACTTTTTCATTAATCTATTCTCTGGTCATTCTACTGAGGACTCAAGATTTCTAATTGATAGGTTGTTCCCTGCTATTGATCAACAACACATAGCAGCTCTCTCTCACCCCATCACTCGTCCTGAAGCCATTGGTGCTCTCAAAGCCCCTGGTCATGATGGTTTCTCAGCTATTTTTTTTTTCCAATATCATTGGAACTTATGCTCTGCTGATATTTTTCATGTTGTGCAAGATGCTTTCAAGAATTGTTCCATTCCTCAAGGCTTAAATCACATTATCATTACCTTAGTTCCTAAAGTGGAGGAACCTCAGCATATGGTAAATTTTAGACCTATCAGCCTCTGCACTACTATTTACAAGGTCATTTCTAAAATTATTGTTGCTAGAATTAGACCTTTGATGATGAATTTAATCAGCCCTAACCAAGTTAGTTATGTGCCTGGTAGAAATATCTCTGATAATATCATGGTTGCTCAAGAACTTCTTTTTAAGTTCAAGAAATCTTTTGGCAAGCAGGGTTTCTTTGCTTGGAAAGTTGACTTATCCAAAGCTTATGATAGGTTGAGTTGGAATTTTATTGAGATGGTGCTTTATGATGCTAAATTTCCTCATTCTTTGGTCAAATTAATTATGCATTGCATAAGCTTTGTCTCCTTCAAGGTCAAAGAGGCATTAGACAAGGTGATCCCTTGTTTCCTTACATATTTGTGCTTTGCATGGAAAAGCTTTCTCATTTGGTCAATACCTTGGTTAATGATGGTTTGTGGAAACCTGTTAGAGCTTCTCAGTCTAGTCCTAAAATTTCTCACCTGTTTTTTGCTGATGACCTCATTCTTTTTGCTGAAGCATCTATTTCTCAAGCTAATGCTCTTAAAAAATGCCTTGATATCTTCTGCGCATTATCCGGTCAAGCTGTCAGTTATGAGAAGTCTCTCATTTACTGCTCCCCCAATACTTGCTCTTCTACTGCTACATGTGTCAGTAGAATATGTGGCTCCCCGTTAACTAATGATTTGGGAAAGTATCTTGGCATGCCTTTGATCTATGAAAGAGTTAATAAACACACTTATGCAGGTATTTATGATAAAGTTCAGAGCAGACTATCAAGCTGGAAAAGTAAAACTTTGAGTATGGCTGGTAGACTTGTTCTCATTCAATCTGTCTCTTCTGCTATCCCTAATTGTGCCATGCAAACTGCTAGATTTCCGGTTAGTTTGTGTGATAAATTGGATAAACTAAATAGAGACTTTCTTTGGGGTGATACTGAAGATAAGAAAAAGATTCATTTGGTTAATTGGGAGACTGTGTGTAAGCCTAAAATTCTTGGTGGTTTGGGAATTAAAAGAACTTATGATATGAATCAGGCTATGCTTGCCAAAGCTAGTTGGAGAATTTGGCAAAAATGATCCTGGGATTTGGAATACCATCTTTAAAGAGAAGTATCTTAAGCATTACTCTATTGTAGATAACAATTACCAGCCCTTTCAGATTTGTTCTAGTACTTGGAGAGGAGTTGTTCATGGTGCTCAGATGCTTAGGCAAGGCCAGAAATGGCGAGTTGGGGATGGTAAAACAATTAATTTCTAGTATGATCCCTTTCTTATTCCTAATGCTTTAATTTCTCATGTCATTCCTAATGCTCATGTTGATCATAATGCCACTGTTTGTGATTTTTGGGATGATTTGGGTTGGAACATTGATCTTCTCTCTGCTGCTCTTCCTGATGACATTGTTAATCTTGTGATCAATACTCCTACTGGTTTTGAGGGGTGTGGGGATGATGTTAAGATATGGTCTGCTACTTCTAATGGTATTTTCTCCGTTAAATCTACTTACAACTCTATTTTTAATTTTGATGAGCCTGCTGACCCTCACTGAAAGGCTTTATGGAGTTTTGATATTCCCCCTAAACAAAAAACTTTTCTTTGGGTGATTTTACATAAGAAGTTGTTGACTAATGAGCAAAGAGTTAGACGTGGTCTTGTTAACTCTTCCACCTGCACCATTTGCAATTCTGATAGTGAATCTTTTATGCATCTTTTTAGAGATTGTTCAAGAGCAAAGGTTGTTTGGAGCTGCATTTCAAAACCTGCTGCTATTTCCAATACCTTTGGTTTAAATTGGCAGGGTTGGATTAGTGCTCAATTGAATTGCAAGTCTCTTACTCATAAAGGAATTAAATGGTGCAACTTCTTTGTTGGTACACATGGTTCCTTTGGAAGTGGAGGAATAAGGCGATTTTTGATCCTAGCTTCCGTTTTCCTTTCAATCCTGGGAAAATCATTATTGATGCTGCTCTTGAATGGAAGACTTCTGCTCTTAAAGCTAAATTTTATCCTGCTTGTGATGTTCACATGTTCTCTTGGATCAGACCCCCTGAGCAGTTCCTTAAACTTAATGTGGATGGTACTAGAAGTGGTCAGTCTGGTAAGATAGGTGCTGGTGGTGTCATTAGGGATCATGATGGGAATTGGGTGTCTGGTTTTCAAATCAATCTGGGGGTTGGTGCCATTATTGAGGCTGAAGCTTGGAGTTTATACTATGGTTTGAAGTTGGCTCATAATCTTCACATCTCTAAGCTTGAGATTGAATCAGATTCTGCCATTCTAATTAACTTGCTCAAGAGATCTGATCTATCTCTCCATCCCCTTGGTTCTCTCATTGCTGGATGTCATCACTTCATTTCTTCCATGGATGAAACTAGGATCAACCACATCTTCAGGGAAAGTAACATGACAGCTGATTCTCTTGCTTAATGTAGCATTGATCATGCTCCTGGCTTATTGATTTTTGAAGACCCTCCTGTTCATACCATTTCTACTTTTATGGATGATTTAGCTAATGTCTCTAGACCTAGAAAAACTGGGATTGTTCTCTAGTTTGCTCTCTTAGTTTGTTCTGTTGGGCCTTTGTGCCCCTGCGTAACCAAAAAAACAAAACAAAACAAACAAAGAGACTAACCATTGGAGCGCTCAATTCTTCTAGCTCTTGCAACAACAGCATGATCATCCAGAAAAGCATAAATAGCATGTAGGGAAGGCTCATCAAACGTGAACAATCCAAGAGAAAGAGTGATGCTGCACTTGGCCAAAGCATCAGCAGTACCATTGCACTCCCTGAAAATGTGCATAAGTTTCACATTCTCCATGTTTTCCATAAGTCTTTTGCAACTCTCCGTGACACGACCCGCCCTAAGTCGTGTGGGGACCAAAAACTTCGATATAGTCTCACTTGAAAATAGACCTAACCTGCAACAATACAACTAAAAACTCCAACAACAATCATCTCATCCATAATTATACAAGTTAATTCCACATTCTTGTACAACATACCCAAATTAACATCCAATATCTCATACAGTTCTAAGTCTCATGGTAATCAGAGCAATTAACATAAATTAAATAAAGTGACTTATAGGTTAAACATGTAACCTACAATCTGAATACTCGGCGATGGACTCACTGCCTCACTGCTGCTAAGGGGAGTCGGTAAGCCTACAAACTGGGCATTTGAAAATGAAGGGTCCAAGGGAAAAATATTTAAAACGTTAGAATGAGTGGACGAAAATAAATTACTGAATGAACAAAATGACTTAATACTTCCCCCAAAATTATATCAATCAAATAAGAAAACTTATGCATGCATGTGTTGTGTTTTCATATAAAAATGTTGATAGGAGTACAAAGTGTGACATTCTTAATGTATATATACCATATTCTTACTCTTTGTTACCTCTTATTTCGTATGTTTTAGTTTCTTTTATTCATATAAGTGTGTCGGTAGAGCTTAACTTGAATATGAGTGAATTAATGATGAAATCGTGATAAGTGTTGAAAATCATTGTTGAGATATGATTCCTTGTTCGAGTAAGGTTCATCATTTCCTATTTCTTTATTTCTAACGTACTTATTCTTAATATGAAAGACAAATCCATGTTGGAAAATGAAAGTAATCCTAGTTGCACAAGTAAAGATGAGAGACTGAAAATTAGATTCCTAGAAGGACAAGGAGAGGCCGTGCGGTACATATGGATTCCTATTGGGAGTTGGATTCTAAATTCAAGTTGGAGATGGATTTCCAAGGTCTATATGAAGATATTTTCATTTTTGTTCTTATTAATCAGAATTATTAAGGAGAAGAATATATGCACTTAGAAGCCCAATCTATGCAAGAATCAGAAATATGTCAAGATTCGTAGTCCAACTTCGACGAACTCCCCTGGATAGCTCAGAATGAATTAGAAGGCATTTCATATATGGATATAAATATGTGTGAGTCTATTTTCTATAGGATTTAGAATCCCATCAATATCGTATTCCTACAAGGAGATATGACTGAATCTTTATCCGGAGGTCCAGTGGGGTCGGCAGAATTATCTCAGCCATTGATTTGCTTTTGATCTAAGGGCTGTGAGGAAAAGTTAGGGCCTTATTTCTCCTATATATAGAGGCACAAATCTACATCCGAATCATCATTAATGCATGCACCAAAAAAAGCCAAAGCTCTACCCTAAACACTACTCATCATCCTCAAAGTCATTCAAGCTGTAAACACCATCTTCCCTTCATCCCTTTCGATCCAAAGCGCTACGTCTATGATTTCCATTCAAGTTGAAGTCGTGCTGCCTTGTTTTGATACTGCTAAAGAAGATTGACAATGTTTGCAATTTGTTTGGTTCTTGTTGTAATGATTTTATGTTTCTGGTTAGTTCTTAGATTTATGTAATGAATGATTTATCAAATTTTATGAAGTAGTTGCGATTTCTTATACAATGATTTTCTATGTATGTCGTGAGTTTATGATGCCATAATTCAATGATTCTCTTTCTTGTGTCTTAAACTATATGTGATTCAAGGCCCTAAGTTAGTTTCGCATATAAGACTTTCTAATGTTCTTGTTAACTTTAGTAAGTGACATGCTTGAATTGTTAGTAATCATTAGATGATAACCAAGGATTGTTTCGATTCAAAGATGCCCTATAGATAAATGAAGTGGTAGGATTGAGAATGCATGTAACTTTGTAATTTCGATGCCCTAAGCAAGGATTACTTGAACATGGCTTGGCTTAGAGATGCCTTAAGCTATTTAATTCTATCTTGAGTTGTGATGTTGAACTCTAATTGACCCTTAAGGCTCGGCATGCATAAGTTGAGAATACGATTTCGTTGGTTGCTCTATGATTTCTGTTTGGTAATTACTTGTGTGTTAATTGGTTGATCACATGTATATCTTAGTTTAGGTTTTATTTTCTGTCTTGAGTCCAAAACTTATATCCCAGATCTTTTATATCTCTTTGTGATTTTCATGTTTAGTTTTGATACTTGGTAGTTGATTAATTGTTTGTTCTTTGTCATCTTCACCGATTAGACTTTGCCTTTGAAATATGTTAATTTCTTTATGTGACTGGGGCTACATGATGGGTTAGGATGTTAGATTACGAATGAGGCTGGGCTGAGTTCGAATGTATTAAAGTGTCATTGAGTTAGGAACCTTGGGAGGAACTTAACTGCATAACCGATTCTAGGATGTATAATTTACCATACGGCATGAACTTAAATGAGAGTAGATTTCGTTACCTTTGTTCGTATGTTATTTGTTTGGTAATTTCTTATGTGTTGGTTGGTTGATCATATGTATATATTAGTTTACGTTTATTTTCTGTTTGATCCGAAACATATCTCAAGTCTTTTAAAATCTTATGAATTCGTTGTTAAATGTTTGTGAGTCTTTGCCCTGGTTGGATCCCCGGTTTGTGAACGATACCCTCTTGCTTTATACTACTAACGATACTTACATGGTTAATATTGATGTCGAGTAATCGAACCGATCAAATGACGCCGTTACCGGAAATTCATCTTTATGGATCTCTAATCTTTTAATTTCTATAATTCAGATCAAATAGAGTTTGAAAAAGATTTTACCTTGACTATTGAGATTTTGTGATGAGGCTTTTTTTTTTTCCTGAGCTCTGTGCCCCTGATTTGCATATTGAAGTAATCAAAACTATCAATAGGGAAGTTGAGGCTTGAACCTAAACTAAAATCCAATCTTTGATTATATAATTACTTAAACAGATGAAAAAACAACTCCACATGTAGTTCTTATCCTCCCCAAAAACATAAACCCGGAAATTATAAACTATACGTATCTCATACAATTACCACTGCATCCAAATAGGCCAGCTAACAATAGCAAAGCACAAAACAAAAGCAAGGGTAGAATCCCAATGGGGAACATGTAATAACCCTAGGTAGAATCCCACATGTTGCTGTAGGACAAATAGTTGGCATTGCCGGATACCTTCAGCACGCAACAGACTCCTTCTCCTCTTTCACATGGTAATCGAGTCCCTCAGCTTCATATCTAGTCCAGAACAGAAACCAACAAATTTACCCAAACATTTTATCTGTTCCAAAAATGAGGGAAGATCCACATATGAAAGAAAGAAGGACGTCTAATAATCCTGGCCACCATGAATAATTTAGGCGATGCACTTCATTAGCTAACCAGTCTTGAAATCGATATAGCTTAAATAATTTAAATGATTTAATAATTCCTTTCAAACCAAAAGAAGATGTGATACAATGGAACTCTAAAGATTACATGCAATTTTCCATACACATATTCTATTCCATACCTGTTTCATAATCTCCGGTCAGAAACTCCATTGCTATTGTCTGACATGTCACCAAGTGTGGCACCTGAAATTTTACAAAACATACTAATGAGCAACTGAATTGATTAATATTGAGAATTGAAAGTAATGTTGCTCAATCGATATAAGTGTTAAATGTGAATTAGAGTACTCACAATAAGGCAGTGTTTCTATTCTGGCTCTTGTATTTGATTCTCCTTGTTAGCATCAGTAGCCTCATTTCATCCCAACTGCTTCTCAGTATTAACACCTTCTCAACTTCAGTGCCAGAATTGATTAATATTGAGAATTGAAAGTAATGTTGCTCAATCGACATAAGTGTTAAATGTGAATTAGAGTACTCACAATAAGGCAGTGTTTCTATTCTGGCTCTTGTATTTGATTCTCCTTGTTAGCATCAGTAGCCTCATTGCATCCCAACTGCTTCTCAGTATTAACATCCTTCTCAACTTCAGTGACAGAATATACCTACCTACATTTTTTAAAAATAATTATTTCTTGTTAGCCAAACACAATCGGTACCAGCGAAGGAGACCAAGTATTTATCACAGTCAATCACTCAAGAAAACAACATAACCCATATATTCACGTAACAACATGACCGACATACCTAATATGAGTGATCTCTTTATTTGCGTTTCTAAAAGTTGTTGAACCCTTGCACCCCGAAGCTGCAAATACAGAAGCATATTTATATTGACGTCTTCCAGAAACATCGTATCTACAAAATTAAGAAGTAAATATATTGAAAGCCATCTGCTGACAATCTTTTGTAGCAGGGGGTTGAATCTTCTGCATCACCCATATAATCATGGTTGCCTAAAACTAAATGAAAATGGGAACCAGTTTAACAAACAAAGCTACACCAACTAATGTCAAAAAACCGAGTTCTATATGCTTAAACTAAAGCCTTTAACAAACAAAGCCGTTTCATTGGGAACTTACTGCTGTACCACTACTTTTGCAGACTATTTTTGTGTAGAGAGTTTGGTAAATCACTCCTAAAATGCTGTACATGTTCACAATCCGCTATCAAATTGACAAAGCAAAAGTTCAGCATCTGTATGAAGTAGGTTGAGGTTGTCCAATAACCAATATTTTGGTAAAGTAATTAGCAACAGAGGAAATAAGGAGTTGGAAAGTACCCTAGGTGCATATCATTTATCCTTCTTCGCAAATGCCTTTGCCTGTGAACCACACCAACTTCCTACATGATAACTAACAAACAACACCATCAACGTAAGACCTGCATGCATAAAAATCTCTACTACGTACTGTGGCAACCAAAAACATATAACACGTCAGATTTTTCTTACCAATGATCGCTGCATAAATTGAGCTATTTATCCAGCCTCTGAACTACAGAAGGTAAAATGTGGAATCACCAGTACTATCTGTCTATCCTAACCTGGAAGCATCTTTTATAATTTTAATGTTCACACATTATATATATTCTATACATATCAGGAAGACAGGAACAGAATTGCATTTCTTCTCATGCTAAAGAGCTCATTACCTATGCATTAGTCACACAAGCAACAAACGGACACCTTTGTCTCAGTAACTTGCGAGAAATAAAAATATCAACACTAAGATAACATTAATATTATGCACAACAATGATGGAAGGAGGTCATTTATGAATGTTAACCTTAATAAGTGAGATTTAGTAACAACAACATAAAATACAGGATTTTCAACTCGTAACTCCTAATGGTGATAAACTGAGATTAATGTGGCTATATGAAATATAGTATACACGCCCTTTGTTTTGCAAGTCAGTATGGCAACATGACACAGATAAAAGACAGGCTTTCAATTTTCGATTGAGGAATGTGTTTTCGAAATAAATAAGCAGATTTTACAGAGATGAACTCAAAGACACATGAGAAACAATTTAGACTTCCCTCTCCCAAACTCAGACGAAAAATTGCACAACAAAATTGAATATCAAACCATAAGATTGTGATGGGTTATTTTTACAAGAAAAAAAATTATTTTCCATGGTGGATGTTCTCTAAAAGAATCCGTAATTCATGAAAGTCACTTGCTCCAAATTAGTTGGGAAACATGAGTTCACTTAACAAAATCTGAATTACAGATATTAGCTATTGCATTTTCTGTTTTCAAAGTTGAACACATTAATCAGTCTGTGATTGGTACATCCACAAACTTCAAAAGCCCAAAAGACTACCTGCTTTTAATCTGTTAAAACAGATAATTTCTGATCAGTGTTTGGAATCCAAACTTCAAGCAATACTAATTAAAGACATGTCTCCTCTGAAATTACCTGTCCAGCTCTCAAAGACTATCAATATCTTCAAATGTGTCATTTTTTTGTTCTTTCAAATCCACTACCTATCTCGACTACAGCCTGTACAACAGAAATGTATTGCATAATTAGAAATTGGTGCATAAAAGGAAATTGCTTGAGAAATCTTTAAAACTTAATAGAGCAAGAACAACCTACCCACTGTTCTGGAAACACTATAATCAAGAAAACATACTGCCTTGTGAACAACAAAACCCAGAACTCAATGTTTGAGAAATCCCTGATAGTGCTTGCTCGATCATACGAACTCCTCGTCCACTTCTTGTAGATCAAAGCAATCCCCTTCAATCAAGACAAGTCCAAATGATCACTATCAAAAATAAGAAACAGCACAAATCATTAGACCAAGCACAACCTACCCACTGTTTTGGCAACACTATTATCAAAAAAACATACTGCCTTGTGAACAAAAACCCAGAACTCTATGTGTGAGAAATCCCTGATAGCTACTCCTGGCTCGATCATGCAAACTCCTCGTCCGCTTTTTGTAAATCAAAGGAATCCTCTTCAATCAAGACATATGCATTTAGACCATTCTGAGAGAGGTAGAAAGAATGTAACGACCCCAAAATTTCAAGCTTAAAAACTCAAAATTTCGAAGTCGTTAAACACTAAACAATTTCAACGAATCGAAATCATTTAAAATGCCACAGCGGATCATCTCTGAGTTCAAAATACAACTCAGTTAAACCGATTATTACAACCCAAATTATAATTTAATATTATAACAAATGGAATTGCGTAATCCTCACAACAAACTCACAAGATAGTCACACAAAATCCTCACAGAAGCTGGAGATAAATAACTTCAAGTCCTCTGAGCGGTCCGTCAATTCTCGCTAATCCACACCTGCGGAGTTATCCACTACACCATCGAATTGGTGCACCGGGATTGTAAACACAAACCCGGTAAGCTTTACAGCTCGTATGAGTAAAATGAAAATATAACTCGCATATTAATATATATACGAAAATCCACAAATCAAACAAATATAAATGCACTCATGAGTTAATGGACGGCCCATCTGGTTGTCCCAAAGAAATATGAAAAGAAGCGCTCATGAGAAATTAAGTAACCCTTCTGGTTACCCAAATGCATTTATAATACGGGTACCAAGAACGCTGGTACACATCTGTTACCCCTCTCGTAATACACCGCCGATATTAGATAGCCACCCGCTACCCAACATCCAAACAATCTGAGTACCCATGAGCAGATAACCACCAGTTACCTCACATGCAGTACTAAGGCAGACAGACTAGAGCTCTAACTGTATCGTAACTTTCGCCCGGCCAAAGGCTAGGTTCCGACTTGCCAAACACGTACAATAATCTCACATCATATTGTACCAATCACGTCCGAAGACAAATCAACATTTTAACAATCTCAATGTTAAAAATCACGTACAATAATCTCACATCATATTGTACCAAAAATCATGTCCGAAGACAAATCAACATTTTAACAATTTCAATGTTAAAATCACGTACAATAATCTCACATCATATTGTACCAAAAATCATGTCCGAAGACAAATCAACATTTTAACAATCTCAATGTTAAAATCACGTACAATAATCTCACATCATATTGTACCAAAAATCATGTCCGAAGACAAATCAACATTTTAACAAACTCAATGTTAAAATCACGTACAATAATCTCACATCATATTGTACAAATCAAAATCACATGCTCGATATTTAAATCTCGTCATCGAAATGATATAAATCACGATAAAATCATAACAGTATATTATATAGCAAAAAAAAAATATATATATATGTACATATTTACCATTTATACAATATATATATATATATAATCCATTATATCGTATACATGTCATATTTCATAAACACGTCCGAAGACAAAAACTCGTCCGAAGACAAAACTCGTCCGAAGACAAAACATTTTAACAAACTCATGTTAAAACCACGTACAATAATCACACCTCATATTGTACAAAAATCACATCACATGCTCAACATTTAATTCTCGTCATTCGAAATGACAAATTCCAATGAATTCATAACAGTATATAATATAGTAAACTATATATATATGTACTTATTACCATTTATACGATATATACGTAATCCACTATATTGTATACGTGTCGTAATTCAATATTAAAAACTCTTGCAAAAATCTTGGAATCACCGCAAGGGTAGATTCGTAAATAAGTGAGATTTTACTCACATTCTTTCCTGCGTGCAACATCCACGACCCTGAAAGTAATTTCCTCACTCGTTTCGTCAGTCACCTAATAGCACGATAAATGCTTAGAAAATGATACTTAAAATATCAGGTGACGAGTTCAGCACAGCTAAATGTTGTTCATAAAACATTGTTCACGGAACACTGTTTATGTTCACTAATCACTGTTTTTACTAAACCACTGTTCACAGTAACTGTTTTACCAAAACACTGTTCATAGTACTGTTTACCACGCACTGTTCACAGTTACTGTTACAGGTCACTAGTCACAGTTATTCACAGTACTGTTTACAGAACACTATTCATGCGGAGTTACTATTCACAGTAACTATTCATTCGGCGTTACTGTTCACCGGCCGCCACCAATCATCACCAAATTTCACCACCACAACCTAAACAACATTTCCAACAACTTTCTAGTTGACACCAAGGTCTAAATCCGAGCCTAAACAGTCCAAACAACAAAAAACATAAATTCGGCACTATTCACAAACCCTAGAAATTGAAATTTTGATTCGGGTACTTACACTTCGATTTGGCTCGATTCCTTTTGTGGGAATGTTGCTGGGACTGAGACAAGCAAAACCCCCCAAAAATCTCGAGCTATGGTGGCCGGAGGAGGCGGCGCCGCCACAGCAGTAACTTCCGGCGGTTTCTACGCCGTGTGTGGTTGTCGCCGGAGTGCAAGGCGTAGCCCAAAAGATGGAGCTCGTCGAGCCCGTCAGTTTGATAGGTGGCACGACACGAGGCGACGTCGGATGGTGGAGAAATCGGCCGGAGAAGGTTTTTGGGTCGGGTGAACAGTACCCCGATCAGATTTTTAGAAAAAATCTGATTTTCTGATTTTTAATCTCCTCTCCTTCCTTTTATACTATTTCCAAAATCGGAAACGAACTTCCGACGTTAATAACTTTTGCATCCGACGTCCGATTCGAACGCATGACGTGTCCACGAATTCGTATCGATGAGCTCTACGACTTTCGTGAAGGAAGTTTTTGCAACCGAGCGACGGAATAAAAGTCGATCTATACGTTGCGGTAACGTTACGTTTTCTAAAAATTCGGGTTATTACAAAGAAGCTTAAGATGCTATTGGTTTGATACAACCTTCAAATTTTGTCGCTCGATCAAGACCATTTTAAAAATAAGTAATGTGGAGTAAAAGATGGCCAATTAAGGACAGAGCTCAAGTTACCTTGTATTCCTTCTGTGAAATTGCTCTAAAGTGATGGTGCATTGTTGAAAAATGTAGACATTTCAATAGCTCACTCAAATCGTCTTCCGGACATTTTCCTTCTGATTAAGCTCAGGCATATTTGTACTCTGGACATGTCAATTATGATATCATAACATAGCAATATCATAATTTGTTTGATGAAAATGGAGATAATAAGACCTCTGGTAAGAAATACCCCAGCATCAAAGTCTTCCTTAGAAGAGGACAACATTGTTTCTCCAGCTTAGCCAATTCAAATGTGATCTTCCTGCAAAATAAATGAGAAAACAACTAATAAATTTTTTTTTGTCCAACTGAGTAGTAAAATACATTCCTGGCTTTCAAAATGACTATCTTCCTTTTTGTGATCAATGATGAATGTAATTACCTTCTTCAATTCTGATACAGTAGCTTCATGTGACTTTTAGTACTTTGATTTCCCAACTCGGCACCCAATTTTGGTCCTTTACAATATCGGTTTCCTCTGCGTTAATGCGCTTATGCACCCTCAGAGTTAGTGTATGCAAGCTGAAGTAGTTCTCAACAAGTTGAAGAGATAAGCTCATCTTCAGGAAATAATGAAGGAAATAATCGGTCAGGTGACAGAACGACAGGTCCACTGGGTAAAGCTTTTCCATCCTGCAAGTACAGAATATCAACTTGCGGTGATGCATCTAACAATCTCAACACTGTGAGCTTATATAGCCCTTTGACCATATATGAAAGCAACCAAACATCAGTGATGAATTAGTATAACAAGAACCTCTATAGTACTCTAGCTTACCTGTTTTAGATTATTTAAAAAGCTTCTTGTTAGGTAGGCCTGTATAATTGCACGTGCACTCAAAAACAAAAGCTGATAACCATTTTCCTGTAGTTGAAAGCAGGCCTCATTGTTAGATATCAATTTACAGAAAGAAAACCAGCTCATTTCATGATGATGTACAGAACTCTAAGTTGCAACTTGCAAGGATCCAACAAAGGAAACAAGAGAGCTCAATAGAAAATCAAGTTTACGCTCAAAGTTGCCAAAACATTGCAGTCCCATTAAATTCAGTTTGGATATTAAGATTTTCAGGTCTTTATTCAACATAACATTAATATCATCAAGATTAGCCATGAGCAAGAAATGTACCTTAATTGCAGAAAAAAAAATCTCCAATCCTTTCCAACTAATGGCATAAACAGACCTAAAACATCAGACCTGGAAAAATGTATCAAGGATAAGGTTGCATTGAATTAGTCCTTTATGGGTTTATTTTTCTTTTAAATCCTTTTATCTCCAACAGATTTGTACATTTCATGTGCTGTCATACAATTGTTCAATGGATTACTATTCTGGCAATGGATCAGGTTATGGTTCTTGGTGAAAAACAAAATCACAACTATCAGCATAGCTAAATATATCATCAGCAATTGAAGACATATTACGCAAACAGTAGCCTTACTTGGTAATAGTTCCATCAGCATCAAAAATTACAATACGTGCATTCCATTTCCCTAGGTATGTGCATAAACCTGGTAAATATAAGCATCAGTTATGTGTTAGGAACTCAACTTTGCATTATTTTGTTCGGATATAAAAGAGCACCAAATATTGACAAACCTGTTGTGTTCCTAAAACTCTTGTAGAGAAACTGAATTTATGACCATGTAGCAAAGTCGCCTTTCGAAATCTTCCAAGTGCCACGACAGAGTGCCATCTCATAGCCTTCTTGAGACACCAAACCCACAAAAAGTTGATTCCATGCATATCCCCGAATGTGTTTCACGTCACATAGAATCCATGTGACATTACTGGACAGTTTGATGCGAACATCACCCTTACCCACAAAATCCATGAAACTATCAGCATATAGGTAGACCTTGCCAAAATTGCCACTAGTATAGTTCTCCATAATCTCCCAATGTGCTGTAACATTATAGCTTGATCAGCGCTGAAGACCCATGACTCCAACAGACTCTCTGCGATCTGAACTGGAGAGATCTTTACCACCTTTCTTCTTGTGTCCAGGATTCCCTGACAGTTTTTTTTTTGTCACATACGGGTCAAAAAAGACCCAAACAAGAAAAAACAGAAACACTTCAAGACTCATAAGATTCCCTGACAATTTTAAAAACATATGAAAATAGCCTCCCACCTGAACTTTCATCTAGCATGTACCACCAGAACCAGTATCAAAAATTACATGTACCACCTAAACCAAATTCCAGAAACCCATAATGAAAATACCTAGTTTTGTTATCCAAAAGAAGAACACAAGAACTAGAGGAAAAACATTTTAAACCAGTTACACATTAAAAAATTGTTCGAAAGACAGCATACCTGCAGCTTCCATCCTTCTTAGTCTCTTGATAAGGTACCTGTTTGGTGTGAATTAGCAAACGTAGGATAGTGTCAGTAAACCTATAGACTTCCATCCTTCTTAGTCTCTTGATAAGGTACCTGTTTGGTGTGAATTAGCAAACGTAGGATAGTGTCAGTAAACCTATAGACCTATAGACCACTAATCCTCTTCCACTGAACAAGTGGAAAATGTCTGAATACAATTTTGGCCTTTTGCTATTCTAAATGTGTCAATAAATATTGATACAGAGAATATAGAACCACTCCGTTCAACCTTGTATCCAAAACAACCTATACTAGAAGCCTCAAAATAATAAAAGGTTTTAGACACCCAATATCCTAAAAGCCTCAGTTCAGATGTCATTTCTACATATCCTAATAAATCAATTTAGCAGAAGTATCAATATAATCTTTCATAGACTACCTTGTCGATTGAGACTGAGCATGTTAATTATCTCTTTCAGCAACCCCGTTCTCCAATATCTCCTTGTCACCCAAAGTTCCTGCAAAAAGATAAATGATGAGCTAATCAAGCAGAGCTTCTCTGGATAATAAGACTTGAAAATTTCAGGCTCTTTGATCAAAATAAGCACTTTGGTTTTTTGAATGACATTTAATTCTACTGTTACTGTATGATTCTTCATTCTCGACATGCAATGACTGGTCCAAACTAAATTATAGTCAGTTAAAAGGGCTGCCATAGTTCTATATCGTATGAAGAATAACTATATTATAATAAAGTAGATCAACATCCAGAAGCAATTACAACTTCTAAAGAGTGAATTATAAGTGCCTGTAGGTTTCTTAACTGAGCTTCTTCTCATCCCTGATGCATATGAAATCAAACAGTTGATAATTCTTGATCAATAAATTTCAATAAATACCTAAATTAATAATGAAACGAAAACAATACAATAAAGAATATACAGGAACCCCCTAAAATCTGAAAAACTCGGAGAACAGCAATTCACCAATAGCAATTAAAGAGTAAAAGATTCTCATGGCCGAGGTCATTTTATTCTCACCAGAGGAACCTTTAGAAGGAAGACTGATCACGATGGCAAGACTTCAACTTTAACAACTGACTCCTCTCATATAGTCATAAAATCCCTCCTACAATTTCATCAAATCAGAAATAAACTCGACAATGTGATCCCTTATGTAACCAAAAAAAAATGCGAATCAAGCTGAAATCGAGTCATACATCAGATGAGTAGATAAAAATTGGTGGAGGAAATCGTTTCTTTTCCGAATAATGCGCATTCAGCGGCCATTTACAAACCCACTTCAGTGTATTCCAAGATTGAATCGTATAACCCAAGATGGAAGGATCAAAACAATAATTAAGAATCAGTAAACTTGCCCCATATTCATCTTCGTTTGTCACAGCTCTAATCCATATACTATTTAACACCTCCACTCCACAAAGACACTGAATCAAAAATAATAATGAATTGAATCAACCTACTGGTAATAACCTTGATGAAAAGTAGATGAAGAAACTGCAAAAAACTAATAAGAACTTAATTCTTCCCCACTACCTCAAAGCAAGAAAGAAAATCAAATTACTAAAATCCAAATATATGAGGTTTAACAATTGATAAAGAGCACTGCTCAAAAATGGAACAGCAAGTGAATGTTTGAAATTTGAGAGGTAGACAGAAGCTTTACATGCTATTGGTGTGAAACAAACTTCAAAGGTAAATATGGCCAATTAAGGACAGAGCTCAAGTTACCTTGTGTTCCTTCTGTGAAATTTCTCTTAAGTGATGGTGCATTGCTGAAAAAAGTAGACATTGCAATAGCTCACCTCAAATCGTCTTCCGGACATTTTCCTTCTAATTAAGCTCAGGCATATTTGTACTCTGGACATGTTGGTTATGATATCCTAACAGCAATATCAGCTAATTTGTTGGATGAAAATGAAGATAATACGACCTCTGGTAAGAAAACATACCCCAGCATCAATTGGTAAGAAAACATACCCAGCTATCTTTTCACAACAATCTCGCCAGCTTGATGAACCCCTCAGATATCGATTAAACAGAATTGGCAATCATAAAACTCCAACCAGTGACAGGATTTCATAAGAAAGTGAGAGAAAGGAATAGACGTGGGCAACAGAAAGCAATACATGTAACAAAAAAAATAACACGCGTCAAACTAATACCCAAATCAGGCCGAATGGCAAAACGGTACATACGCCAAAAAAAACCTTGTGAACAATAACACAACCACCAACCTATAGCATGTATAATATTATTAATATATAGTAAATGTAAATCACTCCTCATGAAAGGCATAATTGTTTTCCCCCTTTTCATTTATCCTCAGTATAAATGTGCTCCCTGTGACTTATTTACCAATCAGGAACAAAAGCAAACCTATAAGTACCCAACTCAAAAGCACATCAGAGACCAGGCACACATTTTCAATCTCGGATTATTTGAAATTCACATTAAAAGAGGACAATATAAACACACTTCAACACTATAGAATGCATACCAAAGTTTCCCAAAACCAAATAAACACATAAATCTACGTGCATTAATGCCCTAATAAGAAATCGAACATGTTATTCATAAAATGGCCCAAAAGGGAACAAAAAGAAAACAATATCAAATGACTCATAAACCAGAATTCATAATCCAAATAACTACTATTAAAAAATTCACATAACAAAAGTAAAATTTCAGAGGACGAAACGTACCTAAGGAAACCTGAATCACCCATAAGCTAATTATGTTGGATGCTTGCCCTTATACCTTCTGAAAAAAAAAACAATTACACTATTAAATATAAATTGAGAACAACAGCAATTCAAAATCTACAAAAGAATATAATAATAGTGATGCATAATGACACTAACATATCTAATCTTGAGGCCGTAAGTAAAATTAATGGCTTTGCAAGATGTACTTTCAGCTCACCATGACAGCTTCTAGTTTGATCTGACCCTCACAAAGAAGGCACTCTCCTCCTAAATTGGCCCAATTGAGAATAAGCTGCATGTAAACCAAAAGCAACAAAGATCAAGATGGCAAGAATCTCATATTTAGGAGTTTGATGCCCCAAATAACCATAAGAAAACTGAGAAAAGAAAAGAAACAAAGAATACCTTCAAGATACTGAAATACCCGACACACTAAAAATACTGCTTCTGTTAGGCAACCAGAGGCAAAAAGTATAGGATGAAGAAGAAAAGGAAAAAAAAATCTTACTTCTTAATTTCTTTGGTGGATTAAGGAAGCCGCACCCTTGAACATTAGATCAGGGGAATTAACGGAGAGGTGGATTTGAATCAGGGGTAACGTTACAGGCCCACTGCAGTGATGCAAGTACAGAATATCAACCTGCAGTGATGCATCTAACAATCTCAACACTGTGAGCTTATATAGCCCTTTGACCATATATGAAAGCAACCAAACATCAGTGATGAATTAGAATAACAAGAACCTCTATAGTACTCTAGCTTACCTGTTTTAGATTATTTAAAAAGCTTCTTGTTAGGTAGGCCTGTATAATTGCACGTGCACTCAAAAACAAAAGCTGATAACTATTTTCCTGTAGTTGAAGCAGGCCTCATTGTTAGATATCAATTTACAGAAAGAAAACCAGCTCATTTCATGATGATGTACAGAACTGTTAATTGCAACTTGCAAGGGTCCAACAAAGGAAACACGAGAGCTCGATTGAATATCAAGTTTATAGCTCAAAGTTGCCAGAACATTGCAGTACCATTAAATTCAGTTTGGATACTGAGATTTTCAGGTCTTTAGTCAACAGAACATTAATATAATAGGGATTAGACACGAGCAAGAAATGTACCTTAATTGCAGAAAAAAGTCTAGCCTGGGTTGTGGCCAATCCTTTCCAACTAATGGCATAAACTGACCTAAAACATCAGACCTGGAAAAATGTTTCAATGTTAAAGTTGCATTGAATTAGCATTAACATCAGTGCAAAGCATTATATCCTTTATGGTTTTTTTTTTCTTTTAAATCCTTTTACCTCCAACAGATTTTGTACATTTCAAGAGCTGTCATACAATAGTCAAATGGGTTACTATTCTGGCAATGGATCAGGTTATCTTATGGTTTTACCCAATGGTTCTGGGTGGGAAACAAAATCACAACTATCAGCATAGCTAAAATAATAACATCAACAATTGAAGACATATTACGCAAACAGTAGCCTTACTTGGTAATAGTTCCATCAACATCAAAAATTACAATATGTGCATTCCCTTTCCATATGGTATATATGTGCATCAACCTGGTAAATATAAGCATCAGTTATGTGTTAGGAATCTCCAACTTTGCATGATTTTGTTCGGATATAAAGAGCACCAAATATTGACAAACTTGTTGTGTTCCTAGAACTCTGAGAAACTGAAAGTTATCACATTTTGGCCTTCTTTGAGATTTAGTGATGCTATCTACTCAGTGGTGGGAATATTTGTCCTTACAAATTGCTTTTGAGGGGATTCGGGAGCTGCTTCAACGTGAGATTTATGCAAACTGGATTCAGAATCAACAAATTCCTCCTCATTCGAACAATTACTGCTGGTGTGCTCAAGTGTTTTGACCCTTCGGAATGGCCACAGCCTCCATCTGCGTCCAGAAGGAGTTGACGTTTTTTCTGTGTCATCTTGTTCTACAGGTATTACATCCTTGCTCTCTAAAGGTAAATCTAGACCAAATGCAGCCATTCCAAGAACAACAGGAGCTACTTTCTCCCATGAAAAGTATCTACCTTTATATCTGACGATTGGGTTCTCATTTTTTACAATTGCAGTAGCAGAAGAACTGAAATCCTCTGCAGAAACACGACAGGTATCAAAGGCTTCAGCAGCAGCAGTCACACCCATACCCGCCCAAAGTTCATTCCTACACAGTGAGATCTCAACCATTGAAAAATGCATAATAAGTAAACTAAAATAAGATTTTAGAATCAAGCAGAAATAAAGATATCCAAAATGTTAGAAGACAATGGAAACGAGGGGAGGGTACTTACTATTGCTTGAACAAACTTGTGTTATTTTACTGGGAGATGAAGTTCCAGGTTCTATTGACTCACTTTTACTGCATTCATCTCTGGCTGCATGTCTTTCTTCATCAGTCTCAGTCTTATCAACTTCTGCCAATGCATTGCTGACAGAATGTGCGGACACACTATCAATACTGATTTGTATTGGAATAATGATCAGAAACCACAGGGGTAATGCTAATTGCAAATAAGAACAGAGTTATGCTTCTATCATATATATCACATTATAATCAGGATTCCAGGAAATCGATCACAAGAAGCATATCCATATTCAGAATCATCTTAAAATCGCCATATAGTTGGAAAATTCATTGCAGATAAGCAGTCAGCTAGAGTAAACTGGAAAATAAACACGGTTAGAAAATAACTTCTCTTTTACACCATCAACTACTTCCCACATATATTTCTCCTCTTGTTTCATTTCTCTTCCTTGACGGCCTGCTTCTCCAGCACCAACAGATATTCCATGACAGTTAAGCAATAGGACAGGTAAATCATCTCCATATATAAGAAGTTGTCATCATGTGTAAGACACTACTGA
Source organism: Argentina anserina (assembly GCF_933775445.1). Lineage (NCBI taxonomy): Eukaryota > Viridiplantae > Streptophyta > Magnoliopsida > Rosales > Rosaceae > Argentina > Argentina anserina. The sequence continues at coordinate 18,440,007 of NC_065876.1, forward strand.
TCAATCTAGTTAATTACTGATCTGAAGTAATATACAAGGAAAGGATACAGTGACACTAAATGCGTCTCTCACATGCAAAACCACAAAGGATCGGGATAGACATGCAACGACCACCTTGTCAGTCCCTTATTAAAAGATCGTGACTTGCTATTGACTACAGATGTTCCAATAGTAAGGCCATGGAGAAACACAATTTTTACACAGAAACACTTGACAATTAGTGGATTGGGGGATAAGACTGTCCAGATCACAAACAAAAGATAAACTAATTTAGTGCATTGGGGATAAACACTTAACTGGGCATTAGGCCAGTTCTATGTAGCACCGACACCGCGACACCGACACGGCGTGACACCGCGACACGGCAAATCTTAAAAACCTAGATTCCGACACGGCGTCGACACGGAAATTTATATATAATTTAATACATATTAATGTGTAAATATATATATATATATATATATATTAATGTTCTTCTGTTACTATTTAGATATATATATTTAATATATTAATATATAATGTTCTTTTTCTTCACATCTAGCAGATTCTCAGCAACCAAATCTTTCTTGGGTTCTTGAATTCCAGAGAGACCCACTTCAATTCCCACCACAAAATCACAGATAAGGCTTTTTTTGCGTCATCCTCTGCTTTGAAGCAAAACAGAAAGAAAGTCGCGAGGTGGGAACTGATCGAGGGGTAAGGCTTAGGGCTTAGGTTTTTTTAAAAAAAGAAAAAAAAATTTCAAAATGCTGATGTGGCATGTCGGAAACAGTAGGTGGCATGTCGGTCAACGTGTCGGGCAGTGTCAAAAAGTCAACATTTTCTGACACGCCACGTGGCGTGTCGGACACCGTGTCGGGGCGTGTCGGCGTGTCGGGCAGTGTCGGACACTCCAACACTTCAGCCTTTGAAGTGTCGGTGCTACATAGGGCTAGTTACACATAAAAAAACAGTTCGAGAGAAAACATACATGGGGCTTCCATTCTTCTTTGTCTCTTTATAAGGTACATGTTTGGTATAATCAATGAGTAAACGTAGGATCAGAAAGGTTACAATTTATAAGTTGTCTTTATATATACTATAAATTATAGAGCATCAGAAAAAGTTGAAGGTTCTAAAATTTCCCTAATTGATGAATTCCCGCAATCTGTGTTGATTTAAATCAAGCAGATCAGTCTATATAGTAATTAGGCAATGAACAACCTCATGGACAGTTCTAAAATCAAATAACAGAGAGAAAAACACTACTGCAAAATAAATCAACCTTATCCCTGAATCCATATGTTATAATTGTACAGTAAAATGTAAAAAGCAGAACATAAGTTAGTTAGAGAGTTACATTCGACGGCAATACGGAAGAGATCCAACAAAGACAAAGACTTAGTGACGCTGAGCGGTTCTTTACAAGGGATGGGAACTCTAACTTATAAGAGCTATTATTTCATTTTGATTTTGAATTATTTTTCTCTCATAAGAGTTTTTTGGTTGAAGCTCAATTGTTTTAGTCTCAAGTAGCTAATCGATGTTTACTGATAATTCTTCATTCTGAATCAGTTCTCAAACACTAATAGGATATTAATACATGATTTTTTTAAAATAATATATGAATGAAACCAAATCTTGAGAAAATAAGAATATATGGAGATCAAATTATCATTAAATCTGACCAATAAAAAAATCAGAGGAAGAGATACCTCAGAAGAGCTAAGTGTGTAGCCTGGGTATAAAAGGATACAGACCCATCTGCCAGCTTGTTGTTGACCCAATTCTCTTTTCTTCTCACTCGTTCCACAAAAATGAAAGCACTCCCTATAGATTCTCCTCCTTCATGACAGTCGATATTTGAAGCAATTAAAATATTAAATAAACCTATCGACAAGGTAATAATGATTTCTTACTATTTATCTCAGCAGACAGTGAATTGGATTTAAGCGAGTTATCAGAATGAAATAGTCAAAACACGATCTACCTCTCTGAACACAATTATGTGGAGTAACTAAAAGAAACGACCTACCTCACTAAACACTATTATTTTTGCGGCACTCCTTAATTTTTTCCTTTAATGGCTCTTGCTTCTTGTCTGTGAAACCCAAACAAAAAAAATATTAAGTTAGTTCTAATCAAAGGAAACTATCCATCGGCATGAAAATTAGATAAATTCACCAGGTCAGGCATGAAAAATATGACTAAAGTATTAGGAGATAACATAGACAAAGAAGGCAAAGTTGAGCAAGTATTCTGATAGAATTATAAGACAGTTTGGAACAACCTTTCTACTTTCATCACATACTCAATTATGCAAAATAGTTGAAAGAAGGTCCTATTTGAAACTAATGTATTGTACTACTATTTCAGCCTATTCTTGTATAGGTAAAAAACACTAAATTCTTTACAAACATTTGATACAAAGCCAATGTATTTTTATAAAGCTTTCATTCCTTTAATAGATCATTCAAGCACTGTAGAATGCATATCAAAGTTTCCCAAAACCAAATAAACACATATATCTATATGCATTAACGCCCTAATAAGAACTCGAACATCGTTTGCATGATCAGACCTCTTCTTAAATGATAAAGCTTACACATCCCATGTTGTATAAGTATAGCCAAACCTCTTTCTTGAAGTTGGCCTACACTTTATAAATTGATTTTCAAATACAGCACATAATAAACATAAGTAATAACATGAGTTGTACCATTAATCTGAAGCCGAATGTTGCCTTTGCCCATCACTCACATCCTTGTGTTGTAGCCAAGCTTTAGCAAATGTATGTATGCATTGTTGAAATTTGAGAACCACTGTCTATTGCCACACATATGATTATTGCACCCATAATCCAGAAACCACACCTCCTCTCTTTTTGCTTTGTTAGCATCAACAAAAGCCATCAGAAGCATCTCTTCTTCAACAAAAGCCATCAGAAGCATCAGAAGCCACATTCATATTGAAAACGTCCTAGTTTGTGACATTTAAAGCACTCCACGGTAGCTCTATTTACAGGCTGCCTCATTCTACCTCTTCCTCAACCTCGAGCTGCAAATCCCCTGCCTCTGTTTCCTCCTTCGAATCGTTCCCCATAAGAGACTTTCAAAGCCTGTTCGTCTCATATATCTCTGCTATGACGATTCAACCTCTGCTCATGAACCATGAGACTGCTTTGTAGTTCATCTATTGTCAACATGTCCAAGTCATTGGACTCCTCTATTGAACACACAACATAATAAAATCTTGAGGTCATTGATCTCAGGATTTTACCTCATTCATGTCCTCACCTCCATGGACCTTCATCTTGTTGACAATTGAGAGTGTTCGGGCAAAATACTCATCCACCTTCCCCCCCCCCCCCCCCCGCCCTCTTTCATCTGGAGAACTTCAAACTCTTTCCTTAGAGCCTGCCTCTGTGCCCTCTTCACTCTTGTTGTGCCGTGATACTTTTGCCTCATCGAATTAAAAATGGATCAAAAAGAAAACAATATCAAATGATTCAAAACTCAGAATTCAAAATCCACATAACTTCTATTAAAAAAAATCCACATAATAAAAGTAAAATTTCAGAGGACAAAGCGTACCTAAGGAAACCTGATTACCCATAAGCTAATTGTCATGGATGCTTGCACTTATACCTTCTGAAAAAAAGAAGAAGCAATTACACTATTAAAAATCAATTGAGAAAAACAGCAATTCAAAATCTACAAAAGAATATAACAATAGTGATGCATAATGACACTGATGTATCTAATCTTCAGGAAGTAAGTAAAATTAACAGCTTTGCAAGATGTACTTTGAGCTCAGCATGACAGCTTCTAATTTTGTTATCAGATCTGAACCTTACAAAGAAGGCACTCTACTCCTAAATTGGCCTAATTGAAAAAAAAAAAGTTGCGCATGTAAACCAAAAGCAACAAAGATAAGCAAGAATCTCATATATAGGAGTTTGATGCCCCAAATAACCAAATCCAATAACTCTCCGCAATCCGAACTGGAGGATCTTGGTCTCCAAGAATCTCATGCATTGCTTCTGCTATTAGCTGTTCAATGATATCGTTTAGTGAAAATTGCAAGTTTATACTGATATTCTTCCATTTAAATTAGCATATGAAGCCAGAATCTGCCTGAGAATACTATGAGTGACTCAAACTCTAGATTCCACCTCTACCAGAAAAAATTTTTAGTGACCTGATCAATGTATTACTGCAGTTACTATTGACTCAAGTCATTTTCAGCCTCCTTTAATTTTTCAGATATTAAAAATACTTTAGATGTACCTTAATTCATTGACTTGGGGATTTTACCTCAAGAGTAGACCACAAATCCAATCTATAAAAGACTGAAAATAATGAGAAGTCGATTACATCCCGATATCCTAAAAATATTTGAGATAAATGAACTGGACTAATGCCTGTAAAGTGTAACATAAAGCTTTAAGTAAACTTACTCTAATTATTCAATCTATCAATCTGGTCTTCCAAGGTCTCTCAGTCCTTCAATATCCGCACCTCCCTCACCTACTTCCTTTCTCTCTTGATCTCTCAGGCTTATATATAACATGAATCATTAAACTACTAATAACCATATGAAGCAAATGAATATATTCGATCATTTAGTCATTTATTAGCAAAGCTTTAAAAAGAAAAGTAAAAAGGATTCAACAATAGCCATACCTGTAACCCGAAATGCAGAGTCTCTTCCTTCCTTCCCGAAGACAAACCTGATACAATAAAGCTAGCAATTGAAAATATTCATCATCAACTTGATATCTTCACAATTGAAAGCTAGCTCAATATTAGAATCAAGGTACTTAACTTTATCATATGGCACAAATCCAAACAACTACGCAAATACAATATGATCACAAATAAAAGGAGCACAAATACAATTCAATCACGGACAGAGCCACTTGCTTTGTGATTTTATTGATTATACTGCTGCATGATGAATACAATTTGACTACAATCTTATGAAAAAAAAGGAAGACAGTAATAGCAAAGCACAGATATCGTTCAATTAAGAACAGAGACATTTGCCATTTATTGAGGCAAGTCACCTTTTGTGATCTTCGTAAATGATTTTATCGTACTTCACCGAAGGACAGCACCATTTGTCTTCTGAACTACCAAAAGCAAAGCACAAATACAATTCAATTAGAAGAAAAGATGAACTGCTTCATCATTTCTCTTAAATTTGATTCCAAGTCGAAACCAAAATATGAAAAGATAATAGAGGAGAAAGAAGCAAATTTACAATTAAGAGAAATTGTTAGTCCCATGAGATCAAATCAGAAACTTAGCAGAAGTAAGCAAACCTCACTTGTCTCTTGCCATATGAGATCGCCGCCCTTCTTATCTTCAATTGCAGACCATACTCTCTCCTCTATCACTCCCGTTTCTCTCTCTCCCTCTCTCTCTCCACTTTAATATCCAGCTATCTTTTCACAACAATATCGCCGGCTTGATAAACCCCTCAGATATCGACTAAACAGACCCACAACATCCATGGAACTACCAGTAGATAGACCCAATAGACTCTGCGATCTGAACTGGAGGATCTTGGTTTGCTTGATTGGGATTAGCCCGCCCCTGAACCTTTACCACCTTTCTTCTTGCGTCCAGGATTCCCCGAAAATTTTAAAAACATAAGACAATAGCCTTCCACCTGAACTTCATCTAGCATGTACCACCAGAACCAAATTCCAAAAATCCAAAACGAAAATACTTAATTTTGGTATCCAAAAGAACACAAGAACTACAGGAAAAACATTTTAGGCCAGTTACACATAAAACATTTGTTCAAGAGACAGCGTACCTGCAGCTTCCATCCTTCTTAGTCTCTTGATAAGGTACCTGTTTGGGGTGAATTAGTGAAAGTAAGATCAGAAAGGTTGCAAATCATAAGTTGTCTCCATATATACTATAGATTACAGAGTATCAACAAAAGTTGAAGGCTATCATCCTCATATGTAAAGGTTGAATCTTCTTCCTAAGTTTAAATGAATTCCATATATACTATAGATTACAGAGTATCAACAAAGCTAATGTATTTATAAAACTTTCATATTTTTAACAGATCATCCAAGCACAAAAAAAAAACCCAAAAAAAAATCCACTTACTTTCTACACTTTCCCTATAGACCATCCTCTTCAACTGAACAACTGGAAAATGTTTGAATACAATTTTGGCCTTTTTCTCTTCTAACTGTCTCAATAAATAAAGATATAGAGAATATGGAACCACTCTTCATTTGTTTCCATCTGCATCATCCTTGAACTCTTCATTTTCATTCCCAGTGCTCTTCTCAGTACTAATTTCCCTTGTCACTTTCGTTGCTTTATCTCCTTCTCCTGAATCCACATGATCATCCGTTATCTCTTCAACTTTTAGCTACTCATTTTTATTTCCCTGGTCTTCTCCACTGCCTCCTCCTACATTCCAGTTTTCTTCCACATTACCGCCAAAATACATATCTGTAGAACATGCTTCACCTTAAAACATTTAGATCCCGGGCTGGATATAGCTTGAACATCCTGAATATCTTCAAGATTTCAACCTATATCTCCTCTTTAAAACACTTGCAAAAGTTCAATGCTTGTATTCAGAAAACAGAAAATAAAACACACAAGGTTACCAATCATATCAAAAACACATACACCGTAAAATCAAGCCAATCATCATATATACCATGGCAGATGGAAGAAAGCAAGAGAATTGAGTTATTGAACACAAACTATACAAATCCAACTTAGCCAATTATCATGAATCAACATTGTTATCACCAATCAGAAGATTCTGATCCTAAACAAAACCCAGTTGAGTTCACCCACATAAATACACTTTCGAACTAAATCAATCCAAAACAAACTCCCACTTCTAACAACAGTTGTAGAAAACAGAGTAAAACTCCAAGGCACCAACAAATCAACTCAGATCCAAACATGAACAAAACCAAATCCAATTCCAGCAAAATCTCACAATACAAACACAAAACACAAATATTAGGAGAAAACAACACATACCAGAAGAGAAGCTTCACTCCCTTAGATTCTCCCAACCCTAAAAAAGTAAAACCCCTTTTCAGTTTCTGGCAGGTAAGTTACCAAAGCTGATTATATTTCCAAGGACGTAACTCAAAAACAACACATACCAGGGGCAAATCTATCAATGTTAGATTAACAACTACCAAAACACAAAACATTATAGTCAGATAGCATAATAAACTCCATCTAGAGCAATCTAAAACACTTATATTTAGGGTAAGAACACCATACACACACACATAAGAAGAAAAATTCAGAGAAATAAAAATATACCATGCTGCCAAATTTCGAAAACTTATCAATCAAAAATAAAATAATCCACAGTCCCAAAAGAACATTAACAGAGTCACCAAAAAAAAGAATTTTAACAAAACTCACCTTGCAGCTTCAAGCATAGCTGAAACATTAACAAAATCTGCCAAGAACATGCACTTCTGTGTAGGTGGTAGCCACCAATCCCCACCAAAAGGCTCTGCTATCACAAAGTAACCAGAAAGCACCAACCTACAGATAAGAACACACAACAGGTACTCATTAATAAAACATACAAATATAAAATGAATTAGTAGCAATAAAAGAAGAAGGAAAAAGAAAGAAAAAAGGAAAAAATCACTTTCTAAAGTCACAGTGTACGTATTTCATCTACCTGCCTATTTCAGCTTGATAGATACTTCTATTGTTTGAATAGGAAAAAGAACTACAACCCTACTAGATGACAAACCAAAATTATAAATACACCGTATATGAAAATAACCTCACACAGACTATATTATTTAATCACTGGTGTCTTAACTAAAAGCAGTAATCAATCACTGAAGAGACTAATTTGCAATATATAGAAATTTAATAGACACACACAATCTGAGGCAACCTAATATGCATACCAATTGAGCCAACAACAGTTGTTACAGCAGCAGGTATATCTCAGTAATATAATCCAGAAAGCTTAACTACTCCCGCCTGCTTAGTTAACTGAAATTAATTCGACACTAAAGAAAATCATTAATAAAAATTTTAATACGAAAGAAAGAATCAGAAAGTACCTAAGAAAGAAATTCCTCTGTGGATAGAGTCAGAGTACTTACTTATCAACCATTGCTTGCAACACAGCCATGAATGAAAATTTAACTATAAGAAAATCCATACCTTGGTGTGCTCTTCCTCCATATACTCAAAGTTTATTGCAGTAACAAAACAGAAACAATCAAACATTGGCAAAAAACCTAAACATGGATGAATATTCCTGCTTCGATAAGACGCTGGGCTCAGATATATGTGAACAAAGTCTATTTCAAGACCACGAAAGGTCTCATATTGAGCTGGGATACACATTACCATCATTCCTCCATTTACTCAAAGTTTATTGCAGTAACAAAACAGAAACAATCAAACATTGGCAAAAAACCTAAACATGGATGAATATTCCTGCTTCGATTAGACGCTGGGCTCAGATATATGTGAACAAAGTCTATTTCAAGACCACGAAAGGTCTCATATTGAGCTGGGATACACATTACCATCATTCCTCCATTTACTCAAAGTTTATTGCAGTAACAAAACAGAAACAATCAAACATTGGCAAAAAACCTAAACATGGATGAATATTCCTGCTTCGATTAGACGCTGGGCTCAGATATATGTGAACAAAGTCTATTTCAAGACCACGAAAGGTCTCATATTGAGCTGGGATACACATTACCATCATTCCTCCATTTACTCAAAGTTTATTGCAGTAACAAAACAGAAACAATCAAACATTGGCAAGAAACCTAAACATGGATGAATATTCCTGCTTCGATTAGACGCTGGGCTCAGATATATGTGAACAAAGTCTATTGCAAGACCACGAAAGGTCTCATATTGAGCTGGGATACACATTACCATCATTGCAACCACAAGAACAAACATGACTATACTATACAGTGGACTCACAACCAAGCCCCAAACTCCCAACATAAAACTATAGCAATGGCTTCTATGACACATCTACATCAAGGTTGAATCTTCTCCCTAAGTTTAAATGAATTCCATATATACTATAGATTACAGAGTATCAATAATGCTAATGTATTTAGAAAACTTTCATTATTTTAACAGATCATTCAAGCACAAAAAATACCCAAAAGAAAAATCCACTTACTTTCTACCTTTTCCCTATAGACCTCTAAAATGCTCTAATCCTCTTCAATTGAACAACGGGAATTGTCATCTTACAAAAAATGTCTGTATGGCCTTTTGCTCTTCTAAATGTCTCAATAATTAATGGAACCACTCTGTTCAACCTTGTATCCAAAACGAACTATACTAGAAAAACCTCAAAATAATAAAAAGTTTTAGACACCCAACACTAGACAAAAGAAGAAATTAATTGTTCTCGGTTTAGATGTCATTTCTACATATATCCTAATTAATCAATCTAGCAGAAGCATCAATATATCCTTTACAACTCTACTCGTTAACATCAGAAATTCATGACCCATGTCTAACAGACGAGTAGTCAACTAGAGACTTACCCAAACCCCCCATGAATCATATTGCTGAAGGAAAACGAGAATTAGTTAGAACCATACCGCAAGCTGTGACTAGTTCTACACACTTTGTATGAAAAAAGGAATAAAAAATTTGGAGGAATAACAAAAGAACACAACAGATTAGCAGCAACCTAATTCAAATTGTAACAACAAAAACAAAACCGAATCAATAAACCAAAATACCCAAAACGTAGAAACTAAATCACACAATGGGAACATGAATCTTATCAGATTTCCCGTTTCTGGCGAATTCCAAGTTGCCGATTCCGAACCCAACATCTGAAATTAAATCAAGCAAAAACAGAGTCAAAACCCTAGAAGAATTGATCAAGTTAACGAAACAGAAGAATTGAACAGAAGAAGAAGAAGAAGAAGAAGAAGAAAAGGACCTTGCGGCGGGTGACCCGGAGACAAATCGATCTCCGGGAATTCCCAATTCAGAGAGAGAGAGAGAGAGAGAAGCCCCAAATCAATTTGAAATTCCAAAGTGAAACTAGAGAGAGAGAGAGAACGCCACGCTTTTATACAACGTCGCACAACACAACGGCTCTTTTTTTCTTTTTTCTTTTTTCTTTTTTTAATGACTTAAGGGGTTCCCTCCCAAAAGCACCGCTATATTTCGCATGCTTTTTTTTTTGGTTACATAAGGGGATTTTCGCATGCTTCTGTGCTACTCTTCTATGTATTATTAATTAATTGTCTCTTGCAGATAAATGTTTCGGAGATTAACGAGCAATAATTCTGAAGTTTTTTTTCTAGGTTAGTAAACCTGATGATTATCTTTTGACAGCGCAGGAATATCATGGGCAAATTTCTCAGTTTCCAAATCTATTCAAGAGTGATCCTTTCATACCACTAATATCTTCTACGCAAGAATGAGAGTTGATATATTAAGTTGTTGACTGATTAAAATTTTAAATTATCTAAATTGCTCAGGATTTATTAAACTCCAAAATCTATCTGACAATGGTTTTTAGATATGATTGCAATTTTAGAAAAAAATATTAAAGTAAATAAGGAGAAACATCTATCAACTAATGTATTAGTTTTGTTTTTTTACAAATCTATTAGAAGAAGAAAAACTAAATATAGCACACACGGAGTGTGTCATGAGGCTAGTGTCCACTTGTGTAACATCCCCAATAAAATTTTGAATTTATAGATACTAACATTCTGATATAACTTTAAAAAATGAAATTACGTTACACCAGCTGAATTTTATTACCATGTTTAATGAAATACTTGGATTACAAATTGTAAACATAAACGTAATTACACGAATATTTATAACAATCACACCACAAGATAATTATACAAATATGTAAGTAAACATGTCTAGTTACCGCCAAGGGTAACTAGATCAAACGTGAGGTTTACTCACCTTTTTCACTCCCGCTTTTCAACTTGTAACTCTAAAAGAGTTTACTTATGTACTTCGATGACCTCCAAGTACCTAAGTGACACAAAATCTCACTTAGTGACAATTGAGTTCAAAACGCTAAACAACTCAACAAAATCTCAAAACTACTAAGGCCTCCCAAACCAAATGTTTGGTGCTTTCACTCACTCTCTACACCACTTCCAACACCCTTAACAACTCATACTACTCCCTTACTTCCCTAACACCACCCTTCGAATTGAACATTGATGAGTAACAATTTCCTATACATAATTAGAATATGATTATTGTAATTTGATGGCAAACACAAGGATTAATTTAACTTGAAAGAAAACACAAGAAAATCCGAATTTGGTACTTGGATGGAATTGAGAACTGATAGATCGTTGGTTAGAACGTATATAAAATACCCTGAAAAACATCATCGTTAGTATAGAATAAGCAGGGATCGTTCAGTCTGGGGAATCAAAAGGGCCTCAAAACTTATAATGTTATTGGGGGATTTGATTTGGATTCTAAAACTACTATTTAAAATAAATCCTAAATTACTTATATACAATTGATCTACCACTCATCACATAAACAAAACACGAATTCTACTCATGAAACATGTATGACACGCATAAAACAACATATAGGCAGCATCAATTTTTGATTTATTCCTAGTCCATTTTCAATTCCAATTCTAATTAGAGTCCGAAGCGGTTCATCTAATCGTTAAGAATTCTTAATTATTTAGAATCAACGAAGCGTTCAATCCTAAACATATGCTAAAAAGAGTTCAACATAACGAAGCGTACTAGTTAAACAACAAAGTAGTACATAAGCACATTAAGTCGAATTGGAGACATGTAAGCAAGCATGGCGTCACTCATTTTGATTAAGTATGCAAATTCCTAGAACTATCACAACCCTATACAAGTACCAAGAATTGAAACACGAAGCGCATACTCAATCAAAGAACACTTTGGTGAATTAAATCGCAACCTTAGGAGAACCATGGTCTTGGCTTCCCCAAGCATTGATTTAGATGTACAAATTCATGGAATTAATTGAAATGAAACCTAAATTAATTCAAAAATCCTACTGCCCTTAACTATTATACACAACATACACACATGATCAAGAGTTCATACAATCAAAACATAAAACCAAATAAGTCTAAAAATATGTTCTTCACATATAAAACCGAAAATAACATCCAATAATGCATTCAATGAATTCGAAAATTTCAGAAAACCAAAATAAAAATTACAAGCCATGGATGAATCACACATTAGAAACCTTCTAGAATTTGGCAAAGATGATTCCGATTTGGAAGAGGATGGAGATGAGCACGGTTTGGTGGTGATGGATGAAAATTTGTGGCTTAAATTTTCTGGATATATTTTGGCAGAGATTCGGCTTGGCTTTATGAGAATGGTGATGACAATTGTGAAGGAATGCCATGCTATATATAGAGGAAGGAGGAGAGGAGGGCAGCTCGGTTTTGGTGGGCTGATCCATGTATGCACGGCTAGGATCTCTCTTCAATTGATGCATCGTGTGACTATCCTTATTCCTTTGTTTAATTCAGCTCTTATCTCCTTCTTTTCCTCTAGGGTTACACGGCTGGACTCCTCATCCTTTGCTGATTTGAATGGCACGGCATCTCTTCCTTGTTTATCTATAGATGTACACGGCTCTATCCTTAAATCCACAGTTGAATTCTCTTCTTTCCCTCAATGAATTTGGACGGAATCATGTCCTTCTCTTCCTCTAATCCGTGTATGTGTGACTTCTTGTAGCTCACGGCTCCTTATTTCTCTCATGTGTAGATAACACGGCTGGATTCTCCTTCTCCTTGGCTGAATGGATAAGGCACAGCATTGGACTCCTTTTTCTTCTTAAATATGGGCTGAAAACGTGAGTAGCTTCATCTTCAAGCTCCTTGCCGTGCTCTATTCTTTTCCAACATGGAATAAGACTCCTTGAAATTCTCCAATTCGTGCCTCTTTCTTTTACCATGAATTATCTCTTTTATCTGAAAATAAAAACCGAAATTAATGAGAAAAAGATAATTCATTCGAAAATAATGTCTTAATCTAGACAATTGTTATCTTAAAAAGACACATGTAATAGATAAACTCAGCTAGATTAGGAAAGTTTCTAATTTGCAAAAAGGAAACTTACTAGAACAAGAAAGTTCATTCATGAAAGTTTCGTAATAAGAGTTTGAATTTAAGTAGGACTTTCCCAAATGATACGTTTCCTAGTCTAACAAGGATTCCTAGTGCAAACAGGACTCTCAAGATATGGCCAATGCGACCAAAACGTAGAAAGATGAAAACTCCTAATCCAACTAGGTTTCCTAGTCCTATAAGGATTCCTACTCAAACTAGGACTCTAGACCAATTCTTCGTTTTTAACTCGTTTAAGCACAAAGACACATCCATAACCGTCCAAGACTCCTATTGTGACTCAATGACTCGATATTACAACAATAAGGGCTAAGCAAAGTACAAATGGAGGTAAAAAAATATTAAGAACGTAGCACAAAGTGCTCCTATTAAGAACCATAACAAGAAAGCTAGTTACCAGGATGGTTTGATCAGTTCGATTACTCGACATCAATATTTAACCATGTAAGTATCGTTAGTAGTATAAAGCAGGAGGGTATCGTTCATAAACCGGGGATCCAACTAGGGCATAGAATCACAAACATTTAACAACAGATTCACATAGATATAAATGATTTGAGATAAGTTTTGGGTTGATATAAAAACATGAATAAAACATAAACTAATATATACATGTGATCAACCAACCAACACACAATACATCACCAAAACAAATCATATAAAGCTAACGAAAATCAGATTCTAGTCCTCCTTTAAGAGTCATGCCGAGACACTATCATGAATAAGTGAATAACTAAGGTTCGATCATGCAATTAGGGTCCTAAGCAATAACCTAAACATATAGACACTTAACACATTCAACTCTTGCAAAGCGGCCTTCATTGAAATCTAACATACTTATCCTACCATGCAACTTCAAAACCACGCATATTGAATTCATTAAGCATGTCACCTAATTAACCAACAATCATGCAATTCTGAAAATCACATAGAAAAAATAAACATGTTCATAGCATAAGTTTTTAATCCAACAACCTAAATATCATGCTACAAGCGTATACATAACACTTAGGTATCGAAATCACTCAAAGATAGTACACGGCAGAAACCGAAATTCATAAAACCAATGAATCGAATCAAGTAGCTATTTCATAGAAAAAATCGAAACAAGTTTACAATAACCAAAACACATACACAACCAAGAACAAGAAAACCCAAAACTGAAATAAACAAAAAGAAAATCATGGTTACACTTTATCAATCAAGCGATCCTACAAGGTGTAGCCGTGGCTTTCGAAGGGAATTGACTTTTTCACAAGCGTACTTTGAAGCTAAGGTTGATGGTGAAGAATGGTAGAATGGAGTTTAGGATTTCTTGGAAGGGTGAGTATGAAATTCGGTAAAGCTTTGACTAGTATGTGCACAAGGTTGATGATGAATAACAATGAGGTCATACCTCTATATATAGGAGTCAATAAAGCCTTCATGCCGTCCCAAATAGGAGATAAAATCAGATTGAGAAGCTGAAATCTTCTTTGATATGGACTTTGATTCATGTACTCCAAATCCAACTTGATGTAGGAAACCAAATCCAATTGGGAAACACATAGGCTGCACGGCATTTCTCCTTCTTCAACTAGGAAATAGCTAGGCCGACCTCTTCTCTCTTTATCCAACTCAGACATGACTTCCTTGTTTCACTAGGAATGCATCACAACATCACGACTCCTTGTTCAAATAGGATTTGTCTTTCCTGAAAAGAAATCGACGATTAAGGAATCCTAACTCAATAAAGATTTTTAACACTGAGCACAATTTTTTCATCATCAAAACTACCAAAGCATAAGAATATGACATATATATATATATATATTAAGAACGTCACACTTTGTGCTCTTATCATGATCCCTCACTATTTGTGATGAAATCAAACAACATTCTTGTTTAAGACCCAATCGAGCTTCCCTCAGCTCCGGATGCTATATGAACTCCAGGGGCAATTGATTAACCATCTTTGACCTAAAGACTCAATCAAATTCTCCAACAAGCACAGTCTCTCAATTGAGTCAATCCTCAATTTTTTAATTAAATTCACAAAGATTCTATAGTTAATATTCTGACCCATCCTCAAGAAGCTATATATTAATAACCAAATTAAAAAAACACCAATGCTCCCAGAGATTTCTCAGACTTAATTTGTCATAAGCCCAAAATTTAAAGAATTTACAGGAGAAAAGGTTACCGATTCGAAGTCGAGTTGTTCGGTGGTTTGAGAAGCAGCCATCGATGGTAATGAACTGGAGTTCATGATGCCGAATTGCCTGCCGAATTGCCAATGATCTAGAATGAGTGGGAGAGAGTTGAGAGAACAGACACATAGATCATTTAATTTCAGCGTAATGCGAAGAAGAAGGGATACATGGCTGGGTGTTGTAATTTGTACAAAGAAGTGAGGGCAACGCTGGAATAATGAAAATAATCATTAAAATACAGTAACTCACGCTACAATATATGTGACTTGGGCTTATTAATAGCGGGAGAGAGTATCCGAACCCATCTTTATGCCCCAGTAAATATATAAACACCCGAGTCTATACCGGCCGGAAGGAAAAGCCCAGCTTCCGCTGGATGATTCCGCAAGCACCTCGATTGTTCCACTCCGGACAGAATCAGACGGCCAGAAAGCCTTACCCGTCAATCAAACTGTACCAAGCCAATAGATCATTCCAGAACCCTGTCCACGTGTCGCCACCTAACCCTCACTCTCTCTCCCCCGAAAACCTTTATCACCCCTCCCTCTCGCTCCTCTTCTTCTCTCAGCTCACTCTTTCCTCCTCTTCTGCGTTCATAACCAGCCAGCCCTCGACAGTCTGCTCCCTCCTTTTTCTTTTACCTCTTCTCCGGTTAGGGTTTTCACTTTGCAAGTTGCTAATAGAATCATCTGAGCCGCCATGGCGTGCTCCTCTGCTCAAATCAACGTCCTGGGAACTCCGAGGACGGTGTTTTTAGGACAGAGACTGGGGCAGGCGGTGCCGCTGCGAGGCTTCGTCAGCCTGAGATCCAGCGGCGCCGTGCGGAGGGCCGCCGGTGCCCTCCGCATAGTAAACGAGAAAGTCGTGGGTATCGATTTGGGGACGACGAACTCGGCGGTGGGCGCTATGGAGGGTGGGCAGCCCACCATAGTGACGAACGCCGAGGGACAGAGAACGACGCCGTCTGTGGTGGCGTATACAAAGAACGGCGACAGGCTCGTCGGTCAGATTGCTAAACGGCAGGCCGTTGTGAACCCGGAGAATACGTTCTTTTCCGTCAAGAGGTTTATCGGTAGGAAGATGACTGAGGTCGACGAGGAGTCTAAGCAGGTCTCGTACAGGGTTGTTAGGGATGAAAATGGCAATGTTAAGCTGGATTGTCCTGCTATTGGCAAACAGTTCGCCGCCGAGGAAATCTCCGCTCAGGTATATCCACCGTTATAATTTGTATTATCTTCAATATCGATGTCGCGTTTTTACCTTGGTCACTTGTTCATGTTTATCTCTGAATTAGGTTCTGAGAAAGCTTGTTGACGACGCTTCTAAGTTTTTGAATGATAAAGTCTCCAAAGCTGTGGTCACTGTACCTGCTTACTTTAATGACTCGCAAAGAACTGCTACAAAAGATGCCGGCCGGATTGCTGGGTTGGAAGTTCTGAGGATCATAAATGAACCCACCGCTGCTTCCTTGGCCTATGGATTTGAGAGGAAGAACAATGAAACTATCTTAGTATTTGATCTCGGAGGTGGTACTTTTGATGTCTCAGGTACTCTATCTGTTGCCTTGTTTAGAAGAATTGGGATGATGATCTGCTAGATTGTTTTTAGATTCTTTGTATGTTTCGCTAACTACTTGTCCGTCTGTTACAGTGCTGGAGGTCGGTGATGGAGTGTTTGAAGTGCTATCTACTTCTGGAGATACGCATTTGGGTGGTGATGATTTTGATAAGGTGAGTGGTTGCGCGTTCTTTCCCTCTACTTAATTTTTGGGGCCGTTTGCTATTGAATTTTCGTGCCATTGCTGTTTGCCAGTCCTAAAGCTGTGGTTTTGGACAATTTTGGTTTGAAGCAGAAGTTAAAAGAAAAATATAATGTATCAAATGTAATAAGACTGCGTATTGAGTAAGGAAATCTTTAAGTGGCCATGTTCTAATGATTAGACAAATCAAGTAACAACTATTTTGGGGGGTTAGGGTTACTGGGAAGTCCAAAACTCATGTCCTTATGAGTCCTCGTCACATTATTGGTTTGGGAATTACAAGTTCTTTGACAAAATAAGCATGCTTAATTGCTTAGGCTGCATGTAATTGCTACTGTCAGGCAATTTGCTTATGCCGAACATACCAAACTTATACTTTCTTATTTCTACAAATAGAAACTGTTTTAGTATTGTGGGGCAATTAGCTCACCAAAGCAATCTGATAATACCAAAGCAAATGAAGCTCAACTTTTTCTATAAATTAGGTTGAAAGAAATCCCATTCCTATGTCCATCTAAGTTACTACAATTCATGGTAAACTTGGCATTATAGTCTGTTTTTTTCATTTTCTCATTGGATGAATTGATGTTTTTGATCTAATTCGGATTTTGCTAAATCCAGAGGATTGTTGATTGGCTTGCTGCGGACTTCAAAAGAGATGAAGGAATAGATCTATTAAAGGATAAACAAGCCCTCCAGCGGCTGACAGAGACGGCTGAGAAAGCCAAAATGGAGTTGTCATCTTTAACGCAGGCAAACATAAGGTATCTTGTGGCTCTATTTAAGATTGATATTTATCTCTCTGGTTACTTCAAAAATTTCAATACTTTGTTTGTGTTTCATCTGTGACATCGTACTCATTGGTTATAATTATTATGTTTCAGCTTGCCTTTCATTACTGCAACTGCAGATGGGCCAAAGCACATTGAGACAACACTTACAAGGGCCAAGTTTGAGGAATTGTGCTCTGATCTCCTTGACAGGTAAGAACTGTTTGGAACTTGTAATAAAACTATTGCTCTCTGCAATTTGTCATTGCCACTCTCTGTTCCTAGTTCATGCTATTCCTACTTGATGATACTGATGGCAGTAGGTTTTTCCAGTGCCTCCTTTCCTTTCAAGTGCGACATTTTATCTGAACTTCTATGTATTGCAGACTGAAAACACCAGTTGAAAATTCACTGAGGGATGCAAAACTCTCCTTTAAAGACCTAGATGAGGTAATACTTGTTGGTGGTTCCACACGTATACCAGCAGTTCAGGAGCTTGTGAGGAAGATAACGGGAAAGGAACCAAATGTTACGGTTAATCCTGATGAAGTTGTTGCCCTCGGGGCTGCAGTTCAGGTGGGTCATTATATCTCTTTACAGTTGCTAACATTATAATCGTGTGCTAATAGAATTTCCATCTTAGCGACTTGTTTAAGTGCTTAACAAATGTATGTTTTATCCGTGCCATAACTTTTCATTTGCTACTATGGTTACCTTACCGGTGCTACGTTATTTTACTGGACTCTAGGCTGGTGTATTAGCTGGAGATGTGAGCGACATTGTATTGTTGGATGTGACACCACTATCACTGGGTTTGGAGACCCTTGGTGGCGTCATGACAAAGATCATTCCGAGAAATACCACTCTACCTACCTCGAAGTCGGAGGTGTTCTCAACTGCTGCAGATGGCCAGACGAGTGTGGAAATTAATGTTCTTCAAGGGGAGAGAGAATTTGTTAGAGATAACAAATCTCTTGGCAGCTTCCGTTTGGATGGTATCCCGCCTGCACCACGTGGTGTTCCTCAAATTGAAGTGAAGTTTGACATTGATGCCAATGGGATTCTCTCGGTTGCTGCTGTTGACAAGGGCACCGGCAAACAGCAGGATATCACCATTACCGGTGCGAGTACGTTGCCCAATGATGAGGTGTGTCAATGATAAGCTAACTAGATAGTTCAAAAATGGTTGGCTCTGTCAAGTTCAATTTGGAGCATAACTCTTGGCGTGTCAAACTTTGTGTTTTTTTTTTGTTTATAATGATCTTACTGTTGGATTTAAGGAGATTGTCTTGAAACTTACAGGTACAGAGAATGGTTAACGAAGCAGAGAAGTTTGCTAAGGAGGACAAGGAGAAGAGAGATGCCATTGACACAAGGAACCAGGCAGATTCTGTCGTCTACCAGACTGAGAAGCAGCTGAAGGAACTGGGTGACAAGGTTCCAGCCCCAGTTAAAGAAAAGGTTGAGGCAAAACTGGGAGAACTCAAGGAAGCTATCTCTGGTGGCTCAACCCAAGCTATAAAGGATACCATGGCTGCCCTCAACCAGGAAGTCATGCAGCTTGGACAGTCGCTATATAACCAGCCTGGCGCCCCTGGTGCTGGTGCAGAGCCAACACCACCAGGTGCCGAAGCTGGGGCTTCATCATCATCATCATCATCATCAGGCAACGGAACGGAAGGGGATGTTATTGATGCAGATTTCACCGACACCAACTGAGCATATTTGCTAGGCAGCTAGTGGTTTTCGTATTTGCTTTTCCTGCTTGCCAAATGTGGTAGGTGTGGACAGGATATAGATGGGGTAGTTGTGGTTGATTCATTTTTGTTTGAAAGAGAGTGGATGTTGCTAGAAGATAGAAGGATTATTAGTTACTTCACTTGAAATTTAGTTAGTACCATGAAATGATGGGATGTTGAGTGTTACATATTTTGCCTCATTTCATAGGTTTTTGGTACATCACTGCCGCATGTACGAAACACAATTTGTCTAAGAGAGTATTCTACCGTACGAGTTACAACACAGTCAAGACACTAATCAAAATAAGAACGAGCGGGATATGTATCAAATTAACTTTTGAAAAAGGTGACAGCTTATTGAAGGGCAAGTCTTACTAGGGCTCGGAGATAGTGTTCGAATCTTTTGGCTTATAATCCTTATGTGACCCCAAACAAGACCTCATATTTATGTCTGCATAGTGTCACATCTCTGTAGAATCAAAAAAATGCCAATGTATTGGGAAAAAAAAGTTCCTAATGAGCAGGCTTAAACTTTTGGTTCAAGTTATAAAGTACGAGTCTTTGTTTGAAAGATCATATTCAATATGATATTCTGCATAGTCCTGTACGTTACACCACTTGGGCATACTGTCTAGAAGGATTACAAACCGCAAAACATATGTTGTATCAATGTATCATAAACCCAAAGCATATGAGGCACCACATGCAAACACATGATATTATTTTCATATTGATCGTAACCCTAATGGTTGTAACAAAAAAAGGTGGCATATTAGTGATACTAGCCTAGTTCCAGTTTCATTGTTGACTAACAATAGTAGACTTATATATGATGAATTCAGCACAAAAAATCATTCTTTGTCGTTTTGTTTATGAGATCATGGTAGGCAATTCCCCTCAATTGTGGAGATTGTGGGGCAGCAAGTCAGCAACTTCTTTTGTCTCTTTGCCCTTGTCTGAAAACACTCATTCCATAAAAAGTTTTCTTTTCTTTGGGTTTTTTTTTATCAAGTTACAATTTTATCCCTCATGAGAATACCTACATATAGTTGTGATTAATAAACTCTGGTAGTTCACTTCTTTGACTTCTCTTATGACTTTATTAATAGATGATTACCATAACTAAATTAACAATACAACAGACCAATCTCAGTCACAACATGCCATAGCGAACTTACGGTTTCGTCCCTATTTTTTTGTCATTATGACATCGTTGCCCTTGGTCTGTATATGAATGCATCCCCGCCCTCCCTCTTTAGTTCTCTCTCTCTCTCTCTCTCTCTCTCTCTCTCTCTCTCTCTCTCTCTCTTCTGCTCCCTTGGCCGTCACTCAATTTCTTCTCTCATAAAATTAGAATTTGTCATTTCTATTTCGGTGTAACTTTTCCTCTCCCAAATCGCCGCTTCCTCTCCGATCAGGTTTTTACACAGGTAAAGCTTCAGTCTCATTCTCCAAGTTCGCTAGAGAGAGAGAGAGAGAGAGAGAGAGAGAGAGAGAGAGAGAGAGAGAGAGAGAGAGAGAGAGAGAGAGAGAGAGAGAGAGAGAGAGAGAGAGAGAAAGAGAGAGCTATTATATCAAGTGCAGAAATCCTTGAAAATTGAATTTGCCATCTTGGGCTATGGTTTATAGATGAAGGTGGTTCTAGGTTTTGATTATTAGTTTATTATTGTTTTTTATTTTATTTTATTTTTTGTTTATTCTCATTGGTTGCTTTAGGTAGTGGACCTCATTCAAACAACTAAAGTTAAGAGATCTTGAAGGCCTAACCATTAAGTTAATGAACTTAATGCACTTTTAATTGTTATGTTTCTGTTGTTTCATAAATTACACAGCTAACTATCAAAGTACTAAGATATGATGTGTGTGTGTGTGGTGCACTTCCTTTTATTATAATTGGAAATGAGACAATGCTACCATGTTATTGATTTTATGATGTCCATTCGATCAATCCTTTCTCTCATGAGGAAAACAACCAACTGTGGCCAACCTTACTAAACAAGAGATTAGTCATAAATATGCTCCACTCTTGTTAGCTTGATAATTACAAGCTCTTCTTTGCGTTTGTTTTCCGTTTCATCTTACATGTGTACTCATGTTCGTTGTGATGAGGTAGATATGAAGTGGTTGTCACTTGCTGTGTTTTATTTTCGGTTTATGATGAAAGTGTTGAACTTGCTTTGATTTTTTTCATGCTCATTCAGTCATTCAGGTTACAAAGGGGTTTTTGGAGCAAATTGCAATCGGTTGATTTATACATAAGGCTAGATGATGATTTATATGCATGACTTTGATTTGTTCAAATCTTTTCTAATTATAGATAGGCTGAACTCACTTTACAATTTTTTAGGCTCTTCTATATTTAGATTGTTAGTAACAGACCCCTTGACATGCTAATTGTTGAATTATGAAATGTAATGGAACAAAGAGAATGAAGAAGATGAAGATGGATGATTTCCAAATGTATTCTTAGATCTGAACAAATACAACTCAAGAGAGCTAAACAACCAAGAAAAAGAAAAAAGCTAACTACATTACCTACTATAAGATAGCTACTGGAAAAAGTCTAGCACTAGAACTAAATCACTTTAAACAACCAGAAAAAACGGGAGGAGAGGCAATTTGAGAGACAAGCAAACATGAATTGAGGAGAGAAGATTTGCAGAATCAATCCCAGCATTTAATGCAGCAGATGAGACCCAACGACACCAAGGAGAGAAAACGACCACAAGCTGATTAACTGAGAACGATACCAAGAAGAGGAAACGACACCCACACTTAGTAGGGGCTGCACGCAGAGAGAGCATGCAACCCTGCTTTCTTTCATTGCCTGCCCTGTAGGTCACCACACTGAGCCCTACACAACTCCACACACCTTCACTTCAATACTCCCCCTCAAGCATAGGTGAGAGAAAAACGAGAGCCAAGCTTGACCAACAATCTCTCAAATTGAACTGAAGGTAAAAGCTTGGTAAAAACATCTGCCAACCAATCACAAGACCTAACATAAGCAGTGACAATATGATAGGATTACTTTTATGTGACGTTCTTAACATGTTTTTACCCCTATTTATACTTTGCTTAGCCCTTATTGTTGTAATATCTAGTCATTGAGTCGAGTTAGGAGTCTATGGTGGCATTGGTTGCATTTTTGTGCTAAAACAGGTTGAAAACGCAAAAATTGTCAAGAGTCCTATTTAGAGTAGGATTCCTTGTGGAAAACTAGGAAACCGAGTTGGATTATGAGTCTTCATATTTTGGCGTTTTCGTAACATTTGTGATAAGTTGAGAATCCTATTTGCATTAGGAGTCCTTTTTGGACTAGGAAACTTACCTATTTGGAAAGTTCTACTTGAACTAAAACTCTTATTCCGTAACTTTCCTAATTGAACTTTCATATTCTAGTAACTTACTTGTTCGAGCAAGTTCCCTGTTGTGGAATTGAAACTTTCCTAATTTAAATGAGCTTATATATTACATGTATGTTTTTTTAAGACAACATTTGTCTAGATTATGACAAGTTTATTTTGTACATTATCTTGTCTTTTATTGTTTTCTTTTCTTATTTTCAGATTTAATTGAAGAGATAATCTATGAGGAATTTAAGGAGGGATTAATGTAGCTGAATTACTATGAGATAAATGAGAAGATAAAGGAGGAAATTCGTGCAAAAAAAATTAGAATTAAAGGAGGAATAAGATATGCAATTAAAGTCTAATCCTTATCAGAATTAGGAATTTTCCAGTGCACGTCATCCACCTTTGACGGACTCCCCAAGATAGATCACGATGAGTCAGATAGCGTGTGATATATGAATAGAAAGCTACGGAAGTCTAGTTTCTAATGCAATTGGAATAACCTCAATACCTATTTTCTAGTGAGAGTTATGATGAAAACAATGCACGAATGTCAGATCAGCCGAATTGAGAAAATCTAGGAAACGTAAACCAATTTGGTTTCAACTTTGTGGCCTGCCTCCTTAGGGTTTTTCCTCTATATAGAGGCTTATTTATGGACAGAAAAATGGTCACTTCTCCTTAGCATTCAAGAGCCAAAACTCTGTCAAAATACCACCATAAGCTCCCCTCACAAATCAGTCCAGCCGTCCACCCCAAAACCATCACCATTTCCACCGAGTTCACCTATTGCAGCCGTACCTCTAAGGTTCCTACAACGTGTGATTCTCGCAACTCATCTCCATGACTTCGTTTATTTGTGTTATCCTACAATTCTTTGTCTATGAAGATTGTAGTTTGTTATTTTTGTGGAAGTATTAGTTTTGTATTTGTTTTAGAATTTTCAGATTGTATTTGATATGTTTTTGAGACTATGCCGAATCTATTTTGTTATAATTATTGAATTCTATTTCTATCGTTGTGTTATACTCTTCTTTTACGTGCTTTTAGATAATTTTCAGATATGTCCACACGAATTTAGTGCTTGAATGCAGTCCCTAAGATTGTGGTTGAGTACTATCTTCATCATCCATATTGACACAAATCGAATCATGCCCTAAGTAGGTTCGGTTTGTGTTGATTAAAGTGGGAAATTGTGGAGATTTACATATAACCCCATGGGGGGGGGTTTAAAGATTGATTATTAACTACTAAAATAAAACCTAAACTACTATTTACATGATCGACTTATCTTTAACAAACTAAACCAAACTTACCAATGCACCACATAATTACAAGTTTGATCCTATCATGCATTCTAATTCATCTGATTACATACTTATAGACACCAATACAATTAGAGCCTTAGGGGATCATCTAATCATGCAATATTTCAATTGACGTTTAGGTTGACTTAGGGCCTCACCTAAATTGCATGCAATCAAGTTTAACAACACTTAGGATAGAAATCACACAAGATTAAATTTAAGCACCAAATCTTTGTTGGAGACATATTTCATGATGGCGTCACTCACCATGGGGTTACATGTAAATTTCCAGAATTTCTCACTTTAATCAACACAAACCGAACCTATTTAGGGCATGATTCAATTTGTGTCAATATGGATGATGAATATAGCACTCAAACACAATCATAGGGACTGCATCCAAGCACTAAATTCGTATGCACATATCTGAAAATTATCTAAAAACATGTAAAAGAAGAGTAGAACACAAGGATAGAAAATACAAACTTCAATAATTATAAGAACATAGATTTGGCATGGTCTCAAAAACATATCAAATACAATCTGAAAATTCTAAAACAAATACAAAACCAATACTTCTACATAAACAACAAACTACAATCTTCATAGACAAAGTATTGTAGAATAAGACAAACAAGCAAAGCCATAGAGATGAGTTGCGAGAATCACACGTTGTAGGAACTTTAGAGGTACAGCTTCAATGAACGGTGAAGATGGTGATTGTATTAAGCGGGACGGCTCATATGATTTATGAGGGAAGTTTATGGTGGTATGTTGGCAGAGGTTCGGCTCTTGAATGCAAAGGAGAAGTGATCCATTTTCTATTGTGAATGCTGTGTATATATAGAGGAAGGAGGGAGATGAGTGCTGCACCGCTTGGGCTGGATCATCCATAAAGGCACAGCTGAGATTTTCTCTCTTCAATTGGATCACACGGCTTATCCTTTCTTCTTACTTGTTCAACCCTTGTCTCCTTCTTTCTCTCTAGGTGTACATGATTGTTCTCTTATCTCCTAGGCTGATCTCTTCTTTGAATGGCACGTCAACTCTTTATACTTATCTCTAGAGTTTCACATGGCTTGGTCTTCCTTCTTTTTCTCTCTTTGTTGTCGTGTGAGTCTCCCTTGTGCACGGCTGATCTCCTCCTATATTCACCATTTATCTCTTCACAAAATAGAAATCCTCTCCTTTAATTTTTGAATGGAAGCTCGGCATAGGACTCGTTCTTTTTCTCAATGTACATGGACGACATCTAGTCTTTATTTCTTCTTAGCCTTGTCGTGCCTTACCTCTTTGTTGTGCACGACATCCCTTGTTTCTCTCAAGCCGTGGTTTATCTCTTCAACTGATCCTTTTCTATACATGGCATATGACTCCTCTTTTATCTCTTGAATTATCTCTTCAATTCTGAAAATAAGAAAAGAAAATAATAAGAAGAAGATAATTCGTTTGATAGTCTTGTCCTAATCTAGACAATTGTTGTCTTAAAAAGACACACATGTAATAGATGAGCTTAGCTAGATTATGAAAGTTTCTATTTCATAAAAAGGAAACTTACTAGAACGAGTAAGTTGCTAGAATATGAAAGTTCATTTAAGAAAGTTTTAGAATAAGAGTTTCAGTTCAAGTAAGACTCCCTAAATGATACGTTTCTTGGTCTAAGAAGAATTCCTAATACAAGTAGGATTCTCAATATATCGTCAATGCAACAGAAACGTCGAAAGATGAAGACTTCTAGTCCAAAAGGTTTCCTAGTCCTACAAGGATTTCTACTCAAACTTGGACTCTAGACCATCTTTGTGTTTTCAACTAGTTTAAGCACAAAAGTACATCCAATACCGCCAAAGACGCATATTATGACTCAATGACTCGATAATACAACAATAAGGGCTAAGCAAAGTACAAATGGAGTTAAAAACATGTTAAGAATGTCGCACAACGTGCTCCTATCAATCCTGCAAACTTGCCTCGCATAGTAGTGACATCTCCATCACAAGTTCCACCTTGCTTTTGTTGTAAGAAAGCAGCAAATTCATTGATGAGAGTGATTGGATTAGCAATAAAATTCATCATTGCTTCTAAACCATTTTCTTCAGCCACATTAGCTCTAGCAGTGGTATTAATCTTTATCTTTCCCTTCTGACTTTTGGAAACATTAGTAAACTTTGGCTTCAACTAAGGGTGCAAAATCCAACATGTTTTCTTCTCATGACTAATGCCAGATCTGCCAATAGAGACACAGTGAGTACATTTGAGATCTGGGCTTCTTCCCTTAGAAGGTCTAACTTTTGGATTTAAGCTTGAGCTAGCAAATGCCCTTGCTTCATTGTTCTGCTCTACTACCGATACATTAGCCCTCATCACTTTCCTTCTTGTTTCCTCTCTCTTTATAGTAGTACAAACTATTTGCTGAGAGGGAAGCTCAGATGTCATGAGAAGATGGCTTTTCACATCAAATTCAGAACTTAGATTAGCAAGTAACAAGAAAATGTAATCCTTTTTAGCTCTCTTCATCAAAATTTTTCTATAAGTAGTAATTGGACGATATTGATCTAGCTCATTCCACATAGTTTTCAACCTTCCAAGACATTGAACAAAAGAAGAGCTACCTTGCTGCAGCTCAGTCATCTCTCTTGAGCTCAAAGATACGTGCGACATTGTTTAAGTCACCATATAGGTCTTGGACTTCTTTCAACAGTTGGAGTGAAGACTCAACATAACCAAAAATCTCACGCATCTTTGGTTCCATGAAATTTAATATCCAAGTCATCAGCAGCTGATCCTGAGCAAACCATGCATCATACTCCTTAATTGAGGTGGAGGGGATGTTGACTGAGTCATCAATGAAACTAAGCAGCCTTTTTCCTCCAAGAGCATGCCCGATTTCTCTAGACCAAGATAGGTAGTTGAATTCATTAAGAAGAGAAAGAGTAAGTCGAAGGTTGGTGTTGGTATCATTTACTTCAGCTGTAGATGATGCAGTGTAACATCCCTAAATTCTGAACAGTACAATTTTAAATTTAAGGATGCTAACACTCTGATATAACTTCAATAAATGAAATTATGTTACAGCAGCTGAATATCTTTACCAAGTTTATCAAACCACTTGGATTACAAACAGTAAACATAAACATAATTACACGAATGTAAAGATGTATTGTTTTCATATCTCACAAGCATCACAAAAAATAGGAAAAATGAACAGAAAGCAAAAACATCACTCTCCTGTCACGGTGCTCAAACCCTCTATCTCAACTACTGCGTAGTACCTGCTGTACTACCCCATGCACTAATAATGGTACATCATGGTTGTAAACACAAACCTAGTTAGCTTCACAACTGATATGAGTAAACTTAATATAAGTACCTAACAACATCAACGCAACAAATGTCTCGACAATCAAAACAACTCACAATGCATGCATAAACTACCATAACCATGCAACACATGCAGAACAACACCACTCACAACAACAACGCAACACATATAGAATAACACCACTCACAACAACAACGCAACACATGCAAGACATTTTTGGGTTAAGGCGACTCTCGAATCACACCCATAAGAAAACTGGCAATAAAGACTAGAGCTATACCTAGTCATCCCCACATCCGGCTAAGGTATGCTTTTGAAACTGTCTACGCTACTAAGGCCGAACATTTAAATCAATTTTGCCACTTGGGCCACCACTAAGGCAAAACAACATATATTACTTTTCTTTCGCTAATCTAGCCGCCACAAAGGCAGAACAACGAACACAAAGTCTTTTGGCAAAAGACCGCCATAAAGGAAAAACAACACCACACAAGGCCAAACAACATGAATCATACCGGAAGGTACATTTGCTTCCCTCCCAACTACAACACAATTATCAACAATCACAATAATGTCGGAAGGTACATTTTCTTTCCTTCTGGCCACACAACATGTATACAGTTCAACAATGCAGTTAATCTGTCTACAAACCTCCAATTTACCGAGAGCTACATTTTATTCCTCCTCGGTCACATCCTCCACAATCAATATAAACCAACTAAATATACACAATATATTTCACATTCATAAGAGCAATATATACTTAGTGATAAATATATGCATATCCTAATACCATTTAGATATACGTATATAACTCACCAAATATATATACATTTATATACTAATCATACAATATTAACAAAACACAAACATAAGTAAATATATCTAGTTACCGTCAAGGGTAACTAGCGCACACATGAGTTTTACTCACCTTTTTTTGCTCCTACAAAACCTTTAATATCACCACAACAATACCAAGTTTCCAACTCAAAAGCCTAAGTGAAACATTTATAAATTAGTTAATAACCAAAACAATAACACACAACTTGAACCTAACACTCCTCTCTTAGCCCCAAAACCCAAAGATCGCCGAAGCGGCAACCTCCCTCATTGACCTACCAAGGTCACCGGAGAACCAACATCCTAACATACTCAAGAATTAATCTAACATGTGTAAATGACATAGTCAAATTCTCGTATCGATGAATACATCGCAATGGAGTAAACAATTACTACTAAAATAATTAGACGCGCCACCACAAGTCGCAGACAGTGGCAGCACTGCCACTTTTCCGTGACTACCAATGATCACCAAAATTTGCCATCACAATTTAAATGACATTTCTAACAACTTTCTAGTTCACAACAAAGTTCAAGTCTAAGCCTCAATAGTCCAATTTACGAAGAACATAAATCAGCACTATTCACGAACCCTAGAAATTGAAATCGTCGATTCTCCTTTTGTATTTCACAATAGATAAAACTGTTTTAGAAGGTTGATATACATCCTACAAGCTTCAAAACACAAGAAGAATCACTTTGATTAGTTGCCAGAGAAGGGAGTTTTCCTCACTCCTTCAAAACGAGATAAGAGCATTTCTTCATTTCTGGGCTTTAGACAGCTCGAATCTCTCCCAAAAACTAACCCAGATAGGTAGAGGATGAAGAGACGGTTCCAACGCCACTAGTCTCACTCAATTCCATCATCGGAGGACGGAGATATGCCCGGAGAAAATTTTGGCAACCAAGAGGGGAAAAATCGCGTGAACAGTACCCGAATATATGAAACTTCAGATTTTTCTGATTTTCTCCCTTTAAATCCTCTATTTATACTATTTTTTAATTCGTAACTTTTTCGTACAAACTCCGATTTGGGCGTATCGCATGTCTCCAAACTCGTATCGACGAGTTCTACAACTGTCGTTAAGAAAGTTTTAAGAAAATAGCGTTGAGTCAAAAGTCAACTCCTAGGCCTTGACCACTTCATCGTTTTCCAAACTTTTGGCTCTAAAAAAACAACTCCACTTCGGACAACGATTAATTAAAAGAATAGAATAAGAATCTACTCTAATCACCATTAAAATAATTTCTGAGAAATTACATGATATTAGAAATGAAAATTCGGGTTATTACATGCAGAACCTGAAGAATCCCCCTTAGTGTCACCTCTAGTCATGATATGCTAGACTGAAACATCAAGAAATTTACGCAAAGGTGAAGCAAAAATGGAGAGCATAAGTAGATCCAATTAATTGGAAGCCTGCTCTGATGCCATGTTGAATTATAAAATGTAATGGAATGGAGAGAATGAAGAAGATGAAGATGGATGATTTCCAAATGTATTCTCAGATCTGAACAAATACAACTCAAGAGAGCTAAATAGACAAGAAAAAGAAAAAAGCTTACTACATCATTACCTACTATAAGATAGCTACTAGAAAAAGTCTACCACTAGAACTAAACAACTTTAAACAACTAGAAAAAATGGGAGGAGAGGCAATTTGAGAGACCAACGAACATGAATTGAGGAGAGAAGATCTGCATAATCAATCTCGGCATTTAATGCAGCAAATGAGACCCAATGACACTGAGGAGAGAAAACGA
Source organism: Argentina anserina (assembly GCF_933775445.1). Taxonomy (NCBI): domain Eukaryota; kingdom Viridiplantae; phylum Streptophyta; class Magnoliopsida; order Rosales; family Rosaceae; genus Argentina; species Argentina anserina. The sequence goes on from NC_065876.1 coordinate 18,470,194, forward strand.
CCACAAGCTGATTAACGGAGAACGTCACCGAGAAGAGGAAACGACACCGACACTTAGCAGGGGCTACAGCTCTGCGTGCATCCCTGCTTTTTATCTTTGCATGCCCTACAGGCCACCACAGTGATTGATTCAATGCTGTAGAGTTTATCTTGCTTGGATGTGGTATGTTGTTTCCAATATTTCTTGCACAATAGAGAAGCCAACTTCACAACGTATCAGAATTTAAATAGTTTACTCGGTGATTAACTTAATTTTTTTCAGATTTTTTTCTCTATTAGTACCTTTGAAATCCTTAATACTTACAACGAGGGGCTGCTAGGATTGAAGTGACTCTGTAAAATGGAAGAACCATGATCTACTTCTGTCCTCGTGTTGTGTAAATTTTAATATAACTAACACTATTAGGGTTTGTTTTTTTTGAATTGATTACAGTTCATGATCGGTTATCGGTTAGTTGATGTTAACTAATGACTCTTTTGTTCATTATTGTAAATGTTTTATTGGTTATCGGCTATACCCCATCTTCTTCACATCCCCCAAATGGCCAAATCCACCCCTCTCAATCTTAGAGCCCATCCGCTACCAAAATCCCACATCGCAACTGTACTCGAAGATTTCCTTACCCAATTCAAAATCCCAGTCGAGAAGCTCCTTGTGCCACCGAGGACCGAGCTCAAGTACACCGATTTCGGTGCCATGAGCACCCGAATATTAAAGGGGTCGATTTCAAAACAATACAATTGATGAAAAGACAGAACATGGCTAGCCATGGCCAATCTATCGACTAAATAGTTAACAGTGAGAGGCAACGGCTGGGGTCACATTTGTTTAAATTTGAATTCAATGGGTGATCATCATTGCGCCACATGGATTTCAATAATTCACCAGACCCTAGCTCCGTCGATTTGGTGTTAAAAAAAGAAGTAAACCGACCATCTATTGTTTTGCCATGTGGCAACTGGAACAGTCCAGATGCCCTGTGTATAAACACGGGCTGTGTACTGAATTACTTTCGCATAATATATTTAAGGTCCAGTAGAGTCCAAACCTGATAGGATATACGAAAAACTTGAATATATGTGCAATTGATGTAGTTGTGGCTCAGGATTAAGGACTGAGTTAGGTGAAGTCTATTCAGGGAAACATTAGTGGTTTTAGTGCCAACATGTGCACATTCTCAAGATACTGACTTATTGAAATGGCTGCTAACTTATAACTCCCTTCATTAACTTACTTCACGGTTCATGGAACTGTCTCATTATGCATATATCATGTAGAAAGATGTGTATATAAGATCTCAAATGACAGAAAGTGTTCTTTAAACCTTGAAATAAAAATAAATAAATAAATTCTTGACATAAAAAAACACCTTGAAGTTCCATTTACCTACCATATGTCTTTTATGAAATAGTCGATAGAGTTCTTGGCATATTCATAGATGATATTTAGGCATATCTAAGAATTCATTTTCCTTTTCGATATATGTGAATATCTGATTTACTCCAATTGGTTTCATTATATATTTGTGATTTCAACCTTATTTGTTCCCGGACACTGCCTTTTTTGCTTCTGGAAAACATATGATGTTTTTGAGATATATACTCTTGGATATAGCTGTAAGTGTACATGTATTATCAAAGGTAAGCAGACTGCATTAGTACTTTTTTTTTGAAATAGATTTTTATTTTGAGGAAATCTATCGTGCTCTGTGGCTACATTTGGTAGTTGAAAAGAAAGCATTGTGATTCTTCTTTTTTGAAATGAATAAGCTCTATTTGTCGTTAAATAATAAATTTGTGTTTTGCTTTTCATAACAATGGTAACAATGAATCTAGGCTTCATACCATCCTCAGTACTTCTAATGAGGGGCTGCTAGGATTGAAGTAGCTTGAAGTTGTAAGATGGAGGAAAAGTTGTTCATATCTGTCCGGTCACTTAATGTGTGCATAATTTGGTTGACGAATGATTCTTCTGTTTAGTATTGGAAATGTTTTCTGTTATGCTGCATATTTCTGGGTTGATGATGCTTTTGTTTTTGATTTTAATCAAAATGGAGGACTATGGTTAAGGTTGTGTTGTAAATTTGATTGGTAGAGTTTGGACAGTTTATGAGGTACTAATTGACATGTGGATGCCTGAGATTTTTGTATGTATGAAAAAGTGATAATTATGACATCTGAATATGAGCATATATGTTGAATGAGTAAAGCCTGACACTCGCATTTTTTATGCAACTCTTTGGCATTGTTGTTTTTAGGTACATTCCCAGTCCACGATAAGCGAAAGACTTGAGTTCATAAGTAGCTCTTAAGAACTTGGGTGACCACCAATGTTTTAAAAAATGAGGGCGTACCCAAGACGTTTTCTTCAGAGCCTTGAGCTTATGTTATAAAAAATTAGTAGTTAAATGTGAAAATATATAATTATACACAGTCACAACCCCGACATTTCGAATGATAAAATTCGAATTCGAAGCCATGAAAACTCTAAAACAATCTCAAATATATTGAAATCATCTTATAGTAACAATATATCGAAACTGAGTTCATAGTACGACTCAGTCGACTTGAATAACACATAACCAGTTTATACCTCAAGTATTATGACTAAGGAAATGTAAAATTCACTCAATCTTCACCACAAATAAAAGAAATAAACTTCGGAAATCTTCAGAGTAAGTCCTCCAAATCTGCTAATCCACACCTGCAGAACTATCCCCTACACCATTGAATATGTGCACAAGAATTGTAAACACAAATCCGGTAAGCTTTTCAGCTCGTATGAGTAAACCAACAGTATAACATACATCGCATACAAGAGAAAATAAATGTTAACATGTAAAGATAAGCGTACTCATGAGACACTGGACGACCCCTCTGGTTCTCCATTATTATTTGAAATTATGTGTACTCATGAGACATTGAGCAACTCATCTGTTTACCCAATATCATTTAAAAACACGGGTACTCATGAGACCAAGGTACTCATATGTTACCCCTCATGCAATACATCAACAGACACTGGGCAACCCATATGTTACCCAATATCACTCAAAACATGGGTACTCATGAGACTCAAGCAACCCATTTGTTACCCCTCATGCAGTACACCGGCATACAGACTAGAGCTCTAACTGATCGTAACTGACACCAGGCCAAGGCTTGATTCCAATTATTGCCAACAACGTCCGAATACCAGAAAACGTTTTAACAAAACTCAATGTTAAAACCACGTACAATATAACAATCAACACATGTTTATTGTATCACAACCTAACGACTCTTGCACGACAATATAAATATAGTCACCACAATATACTCTCATTTGAAAATAAAACTAATAACATTATATAATATAGCAACCCATATATATGTATCGTATTTACCATTTTTTTACACATACACAACCCACTATATTATATAGATGTCACAGTTCACTCTTTTTACGAAATCGTATATATGAGTCACCACCAATAGTAGACTTGTCATAATTTACATTTACTCACATTCAACATAGTCCATAATCACTAAAACCTTTTAAAATCATTTATTAAAATAGCATTTTACTTACCCATGAACCTTGGATGATCAAGTTCACCTAATTTAAACCAAAACATATTTTTAGAACAATTTTTATAAGCTAGTGATGTAATGACTATGTTAACAACTCAAACTAAATATAATTATAACACTACTTCGATGATGATGATCATTGTGAGGTTTACTTACCTTATTTCCTGCGTGCAACTTCCATGACACCGAAAATGTTTCCCTCACTCGTTTCGTCGGTCACCTAATAGCATGATAAAGTGCTTAGAAAAACAATACGTAAAATCACAGGCGACGATTTATTACCGTCAAAACACTGTTCACAAAATTACTGCTCACACGCCGCCCACAGTGGGCGTGCCACTCCAACAACCGCGCCTGAGCGTGCCTGCCCACCAATTTCACCCATCTTCTCACCTGCTTACTCCCACGGCCTAACACCGTCTCTCCGCCACCCCACTTTCCCCCACGCGCCGCTCTAAGCGGCACCACGCGCACCACTAACTTGTCCGTCCAAGCTTCCTCAAATCCACACACATCCAACAACAAAAATGTAGATCACAAGGAGGGAGACACAATCGTACCTGAGTTGCAACCCAGATCGCCGGAAATTGGTCGGAAAGTCGCTGGAAAGCTTCGGTAGCTCCAAGCTTGTCTCCAACGTTAAAACCTCCGATCTTGAGCCCCAAATTAGTGCTAAACCCATCTAAGAGTTCGAATTCAAGGATTTGTGGCTCGAAACTCACCGGCGATGAAGCCTGAATCGGCGGTGGAATTTGCAGAAGTCGATCGTGCGGTGGTCTTGGAACCGGCGGTGAAGGCCACAGTGGCCGGAGGCGAGAGATCGGCGGGGAGGGAGAGAGAAAGAGAGATGCTGGGGGGGTTTCCTTTTGGGGAAATTAGGTTTTTCCCAAAATTTCCTTTTATACATTTCCGAATTCGGAACCCAACTTCCATTGATAATAACTTCCACATACGACGTCTGATTAAGGTGCGCCGCGTGTCCACGAACTCGTATCGACCAGCTCTACTATTTTCGTGCAGAAAGTTTCCATAGATGAGCGACGGAATAAAAGTCAACTCTCGAGTTACATAAAATATAAAGTTTTTCAATTTAAATTTCCGAGCTCGGTTTCGTTTCACCTGACGTCGACGAGAAAACGAAAAATTAGATTTTTACTCAAATTCCAAGTTTAATAATCTAAAATAATTATAAAAATTTAAACCCGAATATTCGGGGTATTACATACACATAAAAAGAACAAATATACATAAGAACTTATCAATTTATTGCATTTAGATATAATGAAATTCATAATCCAAACATTTTAGATAATTTTCATCAAATTAAACACATTATAGAAATAAAAATAAAAATATACCTAAAAAGATTCTTTTCTAAGGCATAGTAAAATGTCTGAATTACGTAGTATAAGGCGTAAAAGACGTAAGTTTTTAAGCCACAGTGCCCAAACCGAAAAACAGAAGCATTATGTAAGTAGTCTTAAACTTTTTAAGCTTCAGGTGAGCCTTGAGGCGATTTTTTTAAAACATTGGTGACCACCAATTGTAAAAAAGTAGACCAGATCAGATCTTAAGTAAAAAACATTATATGTACTTTTAGTATGACAAATTTTATGGGGAACTATAGTGATCTCTTTGAATGCATTTGTTTACCTACCATTTTTGTTTTTAATTTTTGTCCTGACCTTTTTTTCTCCTTCCTAAAAGAATTTGTTTCGCATATTCATTGCTCCTGGTACTGTCCAAACTATTTCTACAGTAGTGTCACTGTGTACACTTTCATTTAGTTATTTGTACACTTCAAAATGATGTTGCTCACAGAATTTAAAGAGCTACACTGCCTACAGTGTTTGGTATTTTCAAAAGTTTTTTTTTGTTAAATACGGGGTCAAAAAAGACCCACGAAGAAAAAACAAAAAAAAAACTAAGACTCGTAAGAATAGCTAACTCTTCTAGCTCTAGTAGCAACACATAAATCATCAAAGACACATTGAGCAGCATGCTCAGGAGGATCATCAAAGTATGTAGTACCCAAATCATGATCAATGTTGGCTTTGGCTAGAACATCAGCAGTCATATTCAATTCTCTAAAAATATGCACCAGCCTGGTATCATCTATTTTATCCATGAGTCTTCTGCATCCCATCAACAAAGAACCAAGGGGGTGGAGGGCAAGGTTTGAGCTTTGGAACAGTTAAACAACAATAGCTGAATCAGACTCGATTTCCAACTTGGAAATCTAATGATTGGAAGCCAATATGAGGCCAATATGCCTCAGCATCAAGCATAGAACCATTACCCAAATTACACTGAAAACCAACAATCCATGAACCATTATGATCTCTAATCACACCACGAGCTCCAATTTTGCCTGAAGAAGAAGACATGGTTCCATCAATATTTAATTTGCAATAACCAACATAAGGCTTCTTCTAAGAGAGTAAAGAGTAACTAAACATTGTGGCAGCACTAGCTTTAGACTTTGTTGTTTTCCATTCTATAGCATAATCCCAAATAATTTTGTCAAAACAGAGAGGCATGAAGAAGGAAGAATAAAAACTGCTTATTCCTCTATTTCCATATGAACCAAAATATAAAAACGAACAAATTGCACCATTTGATACCATTCATCACCACATGTATTTTCAAATGATATTTACCTGCCGGTTTTAGGTGTCTAAATAATATATGGTGTGTTTGTAATAGCCCGAATTTCTATTGTCATTTCTTGTAATTCCTTAAACATTAATGAAATGACATTTTGGTTATAATTTTATTCTACACCATCCAATTAGCCTTTATTCGAAGTAGAAATTGGTTTCGGGAACCAATAAGTTGTTATTCGATTAAATTTGATTGACTCAAGAGTTGACTTTTAATCCGTCACTCGTTTCAGGAAACTTTCGTCACAAAATTTGTAGAGATCGTCGATACGAGTTCGTAGACATGTGACACACATAAATCAGATGTCGTATGTGAAAGTTTTAGCAACGAAAGTTTCGTTTCTGATTTTGGAAATAGTATAAAGGGCAATTTTGGAAATCCAATTTCATAAAATCAGAAATTCCATATCTGTCGAGGTACTGTTCATATTCTCCTAAAATCACCTCTGATCTCCCTCCTCTCGCCGCCCCTGCCTTCGCTGCTGGTCTTTTTGGAGTCGCACCGTCGTCGTCTACAAGCCTAGGGTGGTAGCACACCTCTCTCCGTTGCCTGGAAGCCGCACGACGAGCTGCAGCTTCTGCATCTTCCACTGCCACCTGGGTTTCGGGCCGCCGTCGATTCCTAGGTTCGGTTTTAGCATCAAGGGGCGGACATTGCTTCCTTGGGAACAGTTGCACTAGCTTAGAGCTCAGGGTGAGCTCAAACCCAAATACCTTGCATTTGCTACAGTGGCAGAGGAGTTGCAGTTGCACTCCGACAACTCTCCGCCCATTTCCGATGGCCTTGGGGGTAAGGAACTCCGTCCTTTCTTTTAATTTGCAAGTTGAGAGAGGGAGGCAGTGAGTTTCATATTTTGGGGTTATTTTTGGGTGTCAGGCCGTGAGTGTGGGTTTTGGTGGAGTGAAAGGTGACTTGTGGTGGTGGTCGGCAGCTAGTGTTGTTGTGTTTGTTTTTGTCTCACAGTTAAGTTATTGGGTGAGGTTGAGGATTGAATTTTGAGGAGTTTGGGGTAGAAGGTGATGTTTAACCGACTGTGTGTGTGTACACATGTGTGGGTGTTGTTGGGTTAGTGGTGGTCAATTTGGAACTTGAATCATGTTGTGCAAGCTAGTTGTGTAGGGAGAGTGAGAGTGCTTGGTTTTATAGGGAAATTAGGTTAGTTGGTGGAGGTGAGTGGATGTGGCAGTGCAATTTTTTTGTTTGTGTTCTAGGTAGTGAAAATGAGATTAGGAGACTTGGAGGATAGTTTGTTTTGTGTTGTTTGGTGGTGAGATGTGATTTTGTTGTTTTAGGTGAGGGTTGTTCTTGTGGTTCCGAAGGGTAATGGTGGTAGAAGAGGCCGGAAGCACGGCCTTGGTGTGTTAGGAGGGTGTCCGTAGTAAGTTTTGAAGTGTAAGAGAGGTTGATTTTGGGTGTGTGTTTAGAAGTGGTTAAGTCACTATTTTGGTTAAGTCTTGGTTCGGAGGGTGTTTTGGGTGTTTGTTTGTTTATGGTTTGTTTTGGTTCCATTTTACTAAGTGGAGCTTTGTTCAACTTAGGTGTTTGAGTTGGAAGCAAGTTTTCGACTTGTTGAGTTAGAAGTGAAAGCAAGCAATAAGTTGAGTAAACCTCACGTTTAAGATAGATACCATTGGCGGTAACTAGACGTATTTCATTTTAAATGTTTGTCGTTGTTTATTGGAGGTTGTGATTATAATTTGGTATATATATATATATGTATATCTAATTGGTAAAAGGATATGTATATATATTATCATTGATGATATTTATGGTTACGTTATGCTTATTTATCGTTTTGAGATATTGTACATTTTTGTTGGATTATATTGTGTGGCTGACGAGATTGAGAGGGAATAAAATGTACCTCTCAGTAAAATGAAGGTTGTGGAGGATAACTGTATAGTCGAAATGTTTGTTTGTGTTTGTTTGACCGAGGGGGAAGAAAATGTACCTCTCGGTGTTATTGTTGGGAGTTGTGTTTGTTTGTATGTTTTAGTGGTTGTTTGTGTTATTTGACTGGAATGGAATAAAATGTATGATGATTGCTCGATTACTCGACATCAATATTTAACCATGTAAGCATCGTAAGTAGTATAAAGCAAGAGGGTATCGTTCACAAACCGAGGATCCAACCAGGGCTTAGGATCACATCAATTAACACGAATTCATAAAGATATAAGAAGTTGATATAGGTTTCGGATTGAATCATAAAAAGAGTAAATAAAACCTAGACTAATATATACATGTGATCAACCAACCAACACATAAACAATCACCAAAACAAATCATATAAAGCTAACGAAAATAAGTTTTAGTCCTCCTTTAAGAGTCATGCCGAGACACTATCATGAATAACTAAGGTTGGATAATGCAATTAGGGTTCTAAGCAGTAACCTAAACACATAGACAATTAACACATTCGATTCATTCCAAGCGGTCTTAATCGAAATCTAACATACTTATCCTACCATACAACTTCGAAGCCACGCATATTGAATTCATTAAGCATGTCACTTACTTAACCCCCAATCATGCAATTTCGAAAATCACATAGAAAAGATAAACATGTTCATGGCATAAGTCATAAATCCAACAACCTAAATATCATGCTACAAAGGCACGGCAGAAACTAAAATCATAGAACTAAAAACCTAAAATCGCATCTTTATATAATTTGAAACAAGTAACTATCTCATAGACAAAATCGAAACAAGTTTACACAAATCGCATGCTCATCCAAGAACAAGAACAAAACCAAAACCGAATTGAAACAAAGATTGAATCATGGTTACACTTTATAAATCAAGCAATCCACAAGTATAGCCGAGACTTCTATGGATGAAACCTTCTTCACAAGCGTGTTTGAAGGCTATTAATTAGTGGGAAATGATGGAATCGGTTTTAGGATTTCTTGGAAGGGTGAAGGATGAATTCGGCAGAGCTAGGCTTGTGTTTGTGTGTAAGGTTGATGATCTGAATGGGGAGGCCGAGCCTCTATATATAGGAGTCTAGGAAGCCTTCTTGCCGTCCCATAAGGAAGTAGAATCCAATTGGGAAGCTGAAATCCTCTTTGTTATGGATTTGATTTATGTACTCCATATCCAACTTGATGTAGGAAACCAAGTCCAATAGGGAGATCACTTAAGGGCTGCACGGCAACAATCTTGGTCCAACTAGGAGTAGCTAGGCCGTCCTCCTCATCTCCTTCTTCAACTCGAATATGATTCCTTGTTCAACTAGGAATGCATCTCGGCAACTCTTCTTTCTTTCCACATATGATTTTTGTTTCCTGAAAAGAAATCGTCGATTAAGGAATATGAAAGAATGAAAAATATGAAAGTAGAGTCCTAGTCGAGTAAGGAATCCTAGCTCAATAAGGATTTCTAACACTTAGCACAATTTCATCATCAAATCATCTAAATTTGGCATAGCTCTACTTAAAACATACATATGACAAATATGAACCTAAAACAACTAAATAAGAAGTAACAAAGCATAAGAATAGGGCATATATACATTAAGAACGTCACACTTTGTGCTCCTATCAACAACCCCACACTTAGACTTTGCTAGTCCCTTAGCAAACACTAAAAAGGAAAATCAAAACATAAAACGAAAACAAAGCAACTAAAACTAACGACACAACATTCTAATGCCTTCAACATTTTGTCTCAGATATCTTCAAACTCATAGCATCAAGAATAACACTCAATCGAAATAGATAAGATGAATTCAATGGTTAATAAACATGAGATTCCATTTAACAAGTAAGACATGGCAGAAACAAAGGTGAAATTAAGCTCGACATGTTCAAAACAAGTTCAAATTCGACTCACATAGGATATGCACTCTAAATCTTTTCTCTCAAGAACATGGCATATGCTTAAAACCTTTTCACACAAGAGTTATGAACATATAGTGAAATCGAAAACCTCATGAAAGATACCAATCATATGCACAAATGAACCTAAACCATATGCTTACTCGTGAAACAAACTCCACAAATCAAGAGCTACTCATTTTAAGAATCATGCGGATCTTTAGAAAAGGGTAGGCTTAGGCTCGGCATGGCCATATTTTCAAGGTAAAAGGAATCACAAAGGTCATCCTCAAGACTTAGCAGAGCAAAACATCCACCTTATGTCGCCATACTCCATAAAACAAGGGCCAAATTTCATCATGTTGGACCCATTCTTCACTTTAAACATTGTGAAAATGAACAAAGGCTACAGTATAAAATTATTGAGCCTTCAACAAATACATCACAACTCCAAATTCACCAAAAACATGTATGCCGAGATCTTTTCATTTTGCATTCAACTTTTTCTTTTCTTAACCGTGCATCATGAATCTTTTCTTTTCTTTTCTCACGGCATTCTATACAGTTTTCTTTCTTTTCATACTCTTTTCACGGCATAACATACATTCAATTGCATAACCCCACACTTGAGTCAAATCATCACTCCATATTAACACCAAGAATCGGCTCTACCAAGCCTCAAAGACAAGGTCGAGATATAACTATACTAAGCAAGGATATAACATATTGGTAATGAAAGAAAAGGGTTAACGTAGGCTCAAAGGGGTTAACACTAAGGTGTCCCAAGCAGGGCTCAAATAAGGATATACGGCTTTTTGGTTTAAGTGGTGGAAATCCTAAAAAGATCCAACAATCCTTTTCAAAATCAGAGTATATTATGACATAAAGCTTCGAAAGTTTCACAAAGTTCTAGCATTCTCTAGTTCATTGCAATTCTATGGCATATGAATTGATCAAAATAGATGTAATGAGGTTATAAAGCCAAGAAACGATAGAATAAACTCTCCAAAGAAAGGCACATATATATGGCTCAAATCTCACTTAGGTTCCATGAATTCAAACAAGTAAGGAACATGCTCATTCTGTACCTAAGTTTCAAAATCATCATCTACTACATGTTCGTACAAAATCTACATATCGATTAACCATCAAATAACAATAAGTTCATTCCAATATCATGCTCATCTATCAACCATAAATTCAAAGATCAACGCATCCTAGACAGTTAAAGGCATACCTAGGACTCAAAACAAAACAACTTAACTAAACAACTTAAAATTCGAAAATCAAAACCAAAAAATGACACTAAAACTCGAAAATCAAAACAAAATCAAAACAACAAAATTGAAACACATAAGCATCAAACATTAGAATTCAACGAATGATGTATACCCCACCCCACACTTAAAACTTACATTGCCCTCAATGTACAATATGATAAGTAACGAAAATTAAAAAGAGATAAGGGATAAGAAAATGTAAACACTCATTGATGGCTCATTCATTGGCTTAAGTTTAGAGTCTATAGCCTAGACTTCTTCATCTTCATCCACTAAAATAATATGACATGTTCATTCTCCTCATCATCTGAAGATATGATCTCGCCATTATCCTCCTCATCTTCACTCGAGTCCGAATCACTACTCTTATAGCTCGAATCAACTTCTTCTTTCAAACTCGGATCTTCTTCTTCCTCTTCCTCATTGACACGGCTGTAAGACTCCCCCTCTTCAATTGTAAGTTCTTTGCTCTCTTCCTTAGAGCTAGCACGAATCTCCTCCACAAGATCCTTTAGCTCCCTATGCGATTTTGCCAATTCCAAAATCGATTGTTGCATTTCATTGATCATCTTGTCTCGGTGGTGCTCTGCTCTTGTAGGCGTAGTCTTAACTCTAGCCGGTCTACCTTTCCTTTTCATGCCAACCAGAGGCTTCAAATGGTCTCTAGAGTTCCCATACTTCCTAGCTTTCCTTCCATCCAACTCCACTCCCTTGAACCGAGAAGTACCACTCACCCTAGAGCATGACGTCGAAACCAAAATATCCCTTCTTTCTCCAAGTACTCCAATATGCATGATCTTATCTCCTACCTCAAGGTTCATGAAGCCTCTTGGTGAAAACGAATCAATATACTCTTGATAATCCCTTAGCAGACCTTGGTAGAAAGTACTAGTCAACGCATGTTGGTTCATGTCATGGTCTAACGGTGCTACTACTTCTTGAAATCTCTTTAAGTACTTGTGGTAAGGCTCATCATCTTCTTGTTTGCATGCTTGAATCATTTCTCTCATCCTTGCTCTTCTTGCCGTGAGCAAAAACTCCTTGAGGAATGTTTCTTTAAGCTCATCCCATGATCGGATGGAATTTTCAGGAATAGAGTGCAACCATTCTCTTGCTTTATTCAGTCGTTCCATGGACTGAATAACTTGTTGCACCTTCGACTCAAAAAGAAATATATGGACATCGGCCTTCTCAATCTCAAACCCTCTAAAGAGCGGCATGGTCTTCAGAATTTTGTATGTGACCTCCATACGAGTATGATTATGCTTAAGAGCCGGCAACACAATGCACCTAGGATGAAAAGCAGGGCTGTCCCTCTCGGAAAACATGTTCTCTTCACGAAACGCAAACACCTCCATTGCACACTTGAAAATCTTCTTGTGAATTGAGTGAACCGAATGTGGTAGTCTTCCTCTCCTTCTTATGAACTTGTGAATGGTTGGAAAAAAAATGAATAATGTTGTTTAACCCGTGCTCTCTATATATAGAGCAGTCTCAATCCTTTTCCATGAGGTAGAAAGAAACCTACAAGCACATGGAAAACTTCCCCCATTCCTACTTGGTATCCAAGTCCGAATGGGACTTGTTCAATCATGGCACACGACATGGGCTTTTCCTACTTCCACTATGACTTCTTCTCACAGCAACTTCCTTCTCTTAACTCACCTAGGAATCCATCTCTCCCTCTACTTTGGAAATCCCAATCCGGATGGGAATCTCCTTCTTGATGACACACGCACACCTTCCTTGCTCGACTAGGAGTGTCATGGCCACTCCTCTCCTAATCCAACTAGGAATTGATCTTGTCATCACTTTCTTTACTCCATGGATCCATTAAGAATCGGTGGTAGCTTCAACCTATTGGGGAATCTACACAAGCAAGAACATGAGTTGAAACAAATCCACATGAGTTAGAGAACTTACCTTATCATGCATGGCATGATCAATTTGGGACAAGGACACGGCGTCCTTGTCATTGGAAGCCACGGCCTTCTTTGTGGTGGCATGAGAGAGTCGAACTCTCTCACTCTTCGTTGCATAAAAGAATACAAAAATCATACAAGAAAGATACAAGGTTTCGTTGAAAAATCATACAAGAAACATACAAGGTTTGGTTTCAAAAAATATTTTCACAAAAGTCTTTCAATCAATTACATACTTCTACATTCCTAAGTCATTCAAACAATTAAATGATCGATTGATTCTAAGTTGTAAACCAAGGTAGACGTGCGGCCTAAGTATTGATGTCTAGACACAAGTTTGAATCGTTGTTTCAGAAGGCCGGATAGCTAATTCAGAGATAGTGAACATGGTAGGACTCATTTGTTGAACTACGGAGGGCAAGCCCTCTATCGACTCCATCACCGAGATGTATGTTAGTCAATAGTTCTCTGAGATCCAATTTTAGTCCCATGCACCAGAGTAATGAAAGAGCGTGCCCCTTACTCAGCTAGAAATAAACTTGGGTGTTAGAAAAATCTCCAAGTGTTAATAAAAGCCGCCCTCAACCTCATGCAAACTCGAGAGCTAGCATGAAGGGTTAAGGCTAATATTAACAAAAGGGACTTTACCTATTCCGTTTGATTTACAACCTACAACAATCATTCACTCAAGCACCAAAACAACAACCTAAGATACATTACTATATGTACAACGAAACAAGATAAGTATATACAAATGTACAATATACACAATGAATTCGCATTAAAAGTTAGGGATCCATCTCTTATGGATCCCCGGCAACGGCGCCATTTGATGATTGCTCGATTACTCGACATCAATATTTAACCATGTAAGCATCGTAAGTAGTATAAAGCAAAAGGGTATCGTTCACAAACCGGGGATCCAGCCAGGGCTTAGGATCACATCAATTAACACGAATTCATAAAGATATAAGAAGTTGATATAGGTTTCGGATTGAATCATAAAAACAGTAAATAAAACCTAGACTAATATATACATGTGATCAACCAACCAACACATAAACAATCACCAAAACAAATCATATAAAGCTAACGAAAACAAGTTCTAGTCCTCCTTTAAGAGTCATGCCGAGACACTATCATGAATAACTAAGGTTGGATCATGCAATTAGGGTTCTAAGCAGTAACCTAAACACATAGACACTTAACACATTCGATTCATTCCAAGCGGTCTTAATCGAAATCTAACATACTTATCCTACCATACAACTTCGAAGCCACGCATATTGAATTCATTAAGCATGTCACTTACTTAACCCCCAATCATGCAATTTCGAAAATCACATAGAAAAGATAAACATGTTCATGGCATAAGTCATAAATCCAACAACCTAAATATCATGCTACAAAGGCACGGCAGAAACTAAAATCATAGAACTAAAAACCTAAAATCGCATCTTTATATAATTTGAAACAAGTAACTATCTCATAGACAAAATCGAAACAAGTTTACTCTACACAAATCGCATGCTCATCCAAGAACAAGAACAAAACCAAAACCGAATTGAAACAAAGATTGAATCATGGTTACACTTTATAAATCAAGCAATCCACAAGTATAGCCGAGACTTCTATGGATGAAACCTTCTTCACAAGCGTGTTTGAAGGCTATTGATTGGTGGGGAATGATGGAATCGGTTTTAGGATTTCTTGGAAGGGTGAAGGATGAATTCGGCAGAGCTAGGCTTGTGTTTGTGTGTAAGGTTGATGATCTGAATGGGGAGGCCGAGCCTCTATATATAGGAGTCTAGGAAGCCTTCTTGTCGTCCCATAAGGAAGTAGAATCCAATTGGGAAGCTGAAATCCTCTTTGTTATGGATTTGATTTATGTACTCCATCTCCAACTTGATGTAGGAAACCAAGTCCAATAGGGAGATCACATAAGGGCTGCACGGCAACAATCTTGGTCCAACTAGGAGTAGCTAGGCCGGCCTCCTCATCTCCTTCTTCAACTCGAATATGATTTCCTTGTTCAACTAGGAATGCATCTCGGTAACTCTTCTTTCTTTCCACGTATGATTTGTCTTTCCTGAAAAGAAATCGTCGATTAAGGAATAGGAAAGAGTGAAAAATATGAAAGTAGAGTCCTAGTCAAGTAAGGAATCCTAGCTCAATAAGGATTTCTAACACTTAGCACAATTTCATCATCAAATCATCTAAATTCGGCATAGCTCTACTTAAAACTTACATATGACAAATATGAACCTAAAACAACTAAATAAGAAGTAACAAAGCATAAGAATAGGGCATATATACATTAAGAACGTCACACTTTGTGCTCCTATCAATGTACCTTCTGGCAATATTGTTGAGTATTAATTAATTGAGTTGTGGTGTGTAGAGTGGTGTGCGGTGAATCCAAATTGTTTTGCCTTATTGGCAGCCATGTTGGCAAAGGAAAAGTGTGAGTGAGTTGGTTTGGTATGGGTGAGTTGGTATGGTTATGGATGTGAAGTATTGGGTGAGATAACATAGTCCTAGGATCATTAACTAATAAAATCGTTCTTCATATATGTTTTGTTTTTAAAATATATGGACTTGATCGACTACGGTTCATGGGTAAGTAAAACAAGATTTAATTAAAATGGTTTCAATGGTTAATGGTTAGAGGCTATGTTAAACATTGAGTTATAGTGTATTTGATGTTTGTGGTTTCCCATTTTATAGTCTTGTATGTGTGTTTTAGTGATTTTCTGAACTAAGCTTTTATGCAATAATCACTAAACTTTACTTTGTGCTTCTTTTTACGTGTAATTCCCTGAAACTAAAATTTATGTAGGGATTATACATTATATATCTATGTGTGTTTAAGTGATTTCTGAACTACGCTTTTATACGGGAATTACTAATCTTTCTTTTGTGTTTTTCTTCTTTATGTGTGAATTCCTGAACTATGCTTTCATGCAGGATTCACTATATGTTTTCTTCCTTCAATTTTTGGTGTGCGTGAGCATTGTGGGTTGTGAGTTGTGTGTTGAGTGGTGAGTTTGTGGAGAGTGTGGAGTTGCTTGTTTTCGTGGTGGCCAAAGTGGCAGTAGTAGTGTCAACTATTGATGTGGTAAAGTGCAGAACTCATGATTAGTTTCTAGTGTGTGTCATCTATTCATGGGTCAAGGTGCATAACTCATGAATATGTTTCTTGTGTGGGCATCATTCATGGGGCAAAGTGTAGAACTTGTGAATGGCTCAATTGTTTGTCATATATCACTTATGAGAATGTTGGTGGTATTGTTTGCGTTTGTGTGTTTGTTGCGGTGTTTAAGTGGCAGGTGATATCATTGTGATGGTTGTGGGTACTGACATGAGGTTGAGTTGATTGCATTGTTATGGGTTGTTGTTATTATGATTTATAGCTATTGTTGCAGGATACGTAGAGATAAATTGTTGTTATTTATCTGTTGAGTATTTTTATTTAAAGTTTACTCATACCAGCTGCAAAGCTAACCGGGTTGTGTTTGCAATTCGGTGTACCAATTAATGGTACAGGAGATAACGCTGCAGGTCTTACATAGCAGCATTTGAAGGATTGAGCAGCGTGATAGCAGTCTACTGCTTGTTGCCATTTTCTTTTTCTTTTTTGTGAGGATTGAGAGAATTTGCAAGTTGTGTTTATTTACATTTGTACATGCTATGACAATGTAAATTATAGTTTGTAAACTGAGTTAATTATTTGAACTCATAATTGATATTCAACAGTTGTACTGTAATTTCAACTACATTGAGATGATTTTAGAGTGTTAGCATCCTAAATTTTATGGTTCAGAATTTAGGGTTGCTTCAATGTTTATTCTTTTCCTTTATGGAGAATATATGGGATGTTTATCTCAGTCACCCGAGATATTAGAACTTGCATACTAGAAAGAAAAAGGTATATAATATTTGTGAAATTGAAGGTCATGAAGCAATTAATTATATGTGTAGTGGACACACATCATGAAATTGAAATTGAAATTGGTTTATATTAGAAACGTGAATGTGGTGTAATGGATAACATTATAATTGGGTGCATCTATTACAAATTAACCAACTGTTGTAATTAAGGAAATGTGCCTATAGTAATATATAACATTGATATTATTTCTTATATATATATATATATTTATATATATATATATATATATATATATATATATAAGAAAAGCTTAAGGGGGATAGGGACAGACGATGAAACCTTATCACACTTCACCTATCTTCCTTGAGATTTATCCATCGGGGGCCTTTTCTAATAAGGACCATCTTATTGAGAACTCATTGAAGACCAATTTGATTCACCTATTTTTCAATCTCGTATTCATATCTGAACCATTTAGTTTTTAGATATATATGAATAGACCATCCCTGTAAAATTTCATTAAAATTTACAATCGCTAAGACATTTTTAAATGTGATTTACTCATTATGAACTTAAACGGTTCATATTTAACAATTTTGGTTTGTTCACTCATTTGATCTACGTTGAAACTTAAACAATCACTAAATTTGCTGAAAATTTATATATCTAATCTACATTTATATATCTACTATCTAAACGGTTGTGATGAAAATGACTGAAAAATAGGTCTAATTAATAATTGATTAGAATGTCCTCAACTAGATAGTCCTCGTTGGAAAATCTCCCTTATCCATCGAACTCATTTATAGAAGAGAAGTAGAGAGAGAGAGAGAGAGATTCCACAACTCTTAGGTTGTGTTTGGATAAGAGACTTAGAAGAGGGAGATGACATTTTGAAGGGATTTCAAATTCCACTAGAAGAAATCCCTTGTTTGGCAAAAAGAACCGGGATGGACTTTGAATACCCAAGACTTTAATAAGGAATATTAGAAGGGATTTTGAGGTAGAAAACGTCCTTCTTCGAGTTCTGCCTCGAAAGGTGGAATTCTGAAATTCCATTTCGCCTCTCGATTTCTCGCTCTCTCTACTCTTGGCATCGCTCATTCTTAGGTTTGTTCCACACTCATGGGCTTGTGTTTCTCTTTGTAATCTAGGGTTTTATCGTTTAATTTGGCATGTTGAGATCTCCAATTCGGGCGATCTTTTTTGTAGGTTCTTGAGACTTGTTCTGGGTTTTGTAATGGGATACGAATCTGGGTTTTAGGTTTTGGATTCTGGTCACACCCATTTGAAAAAGGTTGCTGATTTCATGGATGCTGATGAGTCACACCGTTTGAGATGACCCACTAAGAGTTTTTTGTTCTTTCAGAGTCGGGTTTTCTTCTGTGCTTTGGTTGAGAAAGTCGTCGCCTTTATTTTGATTCTTTAAATTCATGGATTGAATTACTGCTAAATTGTAGTTGTTAATGATTTAGCTTGTGCATGAGTTTTGGTGTGGACTGTGTTGTTGATTTCCTTATGCTTTTTGGTATTATGTTGTTTCCTTATTTGGATTCCTGGAAATCTTTGAAACGCGTTGAATTTGAATTTAGTGTATTGATTGATTGATTGCTTGTGGAAAAGCCCCCAATAAATTGAGGGGTTGGAAGAAGGCGAAGGAGAAATCTTGAATCATTTTGAAGAAGATGGCTAGAGTGCAGGACCAATTGGAGATCAAGTTTCGGTTGAGTGATGGATAAGATATTGGCCCCAAAAGCTTTCCTGCTGCTACAAGTGTGTCAACCTTGAAAGAAAGTATTCTTGCCCAATGGCCTAAATTTTTGATTTTGTATTCTTTTCTTCTTAGCTTATTACCAGGTATCATATTCTTTAGTGTTTGATTACGAAACAAATTGATTCAGCAAGCTTAAGCGTTAAATTCAGGATTCAAATTGGATTAGTTCACATCAGATTATGGTTCATGTTGTTTTTGTTTTCTTTTCCAAATGCTCACCTTCACTAATGTTACACACACAAATTGATAAATGTCTATTTGGGATGATCTTATAAACACTTAGAGATATATGAATAGGGTATATTGCTATTGACCTATCATGGTTACACTTCCACTTATGTGAGCATTAGATGTGTTGTTTTGTTATAAGCTTGTTGTATGTTGAGCTCTGCTCACTTTGGCAAGGCAGAGACTGGAGGGAAGAGCTTATATAAATGTGATTTTGTACAAACTTCTTCAAACGTGATCATGGCTTAATAACACGACAAAAACACTATAATTCATTTGTAATCTAGTTCTAAAATTGAAGATAAATGAGATATGTTCGTAAATTTCACCTTAGGACACACGTATGTTGGTAAAGTTCATATGTTAATGGCATCTATTTTCTGGGTTTATAGCTAGTTAGCTACATATGCTTTCTTAGCAGTAACAGCTCAGCTTCCTAAGCGGAAGCCAAAATTGGATGAGATGGTATTTAGCCATTGAGGGAGGTTATATACAAATCATTTTGGGCGTTATTAGTCCTTTTCTTTCTCAATTTAGAGAAAGTCCATCAAATCTAAAGAGTCATTTTTGGCATGATAGGTTCTTTGTTTATGCTCACCATTCTGATACTGTAATCACAGTACCTGGATGTACATTAAATAGTAATATACGGTCAGAGATCATATTTTGACCTTATAAAGGTACTGTAGTAGTTTGGTGTTTCTTGTTGATGCCTCATATTTTGTCTTTGAGGTTAAGCTAATTAATAGTGGAGGTTCTATGAATTTATTTTGGAATTTTACTAGAACAATTTTATTTTGGACTATGAATTTTACATAATCTCTTCATTTTGTTTTCAACAGTATTCTTAGAATGGAAGCTAGAAAAGAAAAGGATAAGACGCAAAATTGTATGAAAAAAGAAGATGATGGAGGCAAATACTTGCAATGGAATCCGGAAATGGATAGTGTTTGCGAACAATCTCAAAAAGTTTCAAATATTAAAGAAGATTACAATTGAGAAGAAAAACGAATTTTTATTGAAGTCAAGCCATATTTTTTTTGAATTTATATGTTTTTGTTGTTGTGTTTGATATGTTATCAATCTTTCTTAGAACATTTGACATTTAATATTATGAATGTAAATACGATGCAATCAAAATCGGAGACTTCAATTGTTGCATTTTTAGAATTATTTTGTGAGACACTTTTTCATGCTTTATAATTTATTGGTTAAAAGAAAATAATTACTAGTTAAAAAATAATCATGTTTACAAATTCCATGATTAAATCTCTTTTATCATCCAAACAAGTTATTTCTATAATCCATTCCCCAAATCCTTTCATTTTAAAATCTCATCACCTTCAAAACTCTTCACTTCTAAATCCCTTCACTTACAAATTCCTTGAAACCTCAAAGTCCCTTACCCAAATACGACAGTTCATAACAGAAGGGAAAAAGGGAGCAGACCCAAACCGACTTTGTAGTCGAGACTCATTCTGTGTTCGCAGCGATAGTGGCACTGGCAACATTCAGTTTCTTCCATGCTTTTGGTTCGATCATATGAGCTTCAGGGATGAAGAATCGAAGGAGAGAAAGGTAGAACCTTCCTGTTCACTTTTCCACCGACTCACTGATCACTCCTCTTTTTAGAAAACCTCCATCACCATTTGCACCGCCGAGAGTCATCACACTCCTCCTCTTCTTGTTTTAGACAAACCGAGAAAGCTGTGCCTATCTCTGTAATCTCCCTATCTTACCTCTACACAACCTCATCTCTGGAAATTTACATAGGTAAACAAATCCAAATCGTTGAGGATGCAGTGGGTCGGGTCTTTTTTTCAAGTACCATCTTTATAGCATCATAAATCCAGGTGAGTTTCTTTTAATCTGGGTTAGGGTGTTACAAAAAGATAGTAACTTTGTTGTGGTGGATAATTATAAGAGATTAAAGTCACAATATTTTGATACTAGTTTCTTGATACTAAATATCCATTAATTTTATCAAGTTGATGTTTTGGTTACATTTGTCATTGTTTCTAATTTAACGGGTTAATTTGCCTTAGCTAGACTGCCCATGCCAGACATGATGTTAATTTCAGATGGTATCCCTTGGGAAACAAATCACACATGATTATGTTTCTTGTTGCCTATTTCTTGTCAACTATCAAAGATCAAAATTCATCAGTCGGCGGTATCAACACATATGACTCGTAATTAGTAGAAACTGAAAAGAGAAGATTGGTGATATTCATTCAGTTGATAAATTAGAGGTGCTAAATGAAGATATCTGAAATCGAGTCCCTAGCTAGCTAACATACAATCATGGACTTGTTGGAAGACTCTCAGCCCTATCGACCCTGCTACATGTATAAGAATCATCAGAATAACCATAACTTCCTCCTCCTCCTGCATTTGGTCTTTGGTATTGGTATCTTGGACTAGTGCATGTCGAATTATGATGAGACTGGTTTTGACCCATTAAGCTCCTTACGCTCCCGGACTCGGATCTTCCCCCCGGAGACATAAGGGGCGGGGTGGGAGTGCCTAGACCACTACCTCTACTGTGGTTGTGGGGGTGTGAGTTTCTTGATAGGCTTCTAGACAATTGGTAATGACCAATTTGGTGTTGCTGGTACTGGTATCCTCCCACCTGGTGGTGACGGTGAGCAAAGTTTTGGTTTTGGTATTGTTGTAGATTAAGATTACTACAAATGCTTGGAGAGCTATGCACCTTATGCATAACAGGAGGAAGTGAAAATCGACTGGCCTGTAATATTTGGTTAGCTTCTTGTACCACCATATAATGATGTTCAGGCGATTCTGACTTGGGCGATGAACAAGCAGAGGAAAAGCTAGCGAGGGGGCTGTAGCTGGCTATGGGGCTACTACAATTCCCAATGCTGCTGATGCTTGCCAAGTGAGAGCTGCCTATGATTGTGGGTGTAGCTTGTTTCGATGAACGAACTATGCCATTGATGGCATCAATGTAGCGTTGCTCTAACTCCAAGGGATTATTACTATTATTGTTGCTTTCTATCATGATTGGCTTTGATGGAAACAAGAAAGTTCTTAGTCTTGGAGTCATGCCCTGATTTTCTTGTCTATTGTATTCATCGAACATGTGCTTTACATCTTCATCGCTTCGAACAGAGACTAAGGCATCCAAATCTTCTGGGACTAACTGGTACTTCAACACCATGTCCCCTTCAACTATTGCATTTACTTTCTTCATCAACTCTGCAATTTCATCAATCATCATCGTCATCATAAATTATTGTACATTTCATTTTCTTTATATATAGAGAGAAACAAATTAAGCATGCATGCATGAATTACATACCTGAAAATGTTGCATCATGGGACAAGGCAATGACACGAGTCTCGCCGCCGATGTACTTTAAAATGCCATCGGAAGGTCTCGGTAGGATTTTCCCTCCATAGCTGCACAACAACTTGATCCTATCCCTATTCTTCTTCGGTGATTCCAAACCAATTGATGCATTGTCTCGCCCACCCCCGTCACCAACTTCACATGCCATTTTTCATCTCATTAACGTCAAACAGCATTAACTATTAATCTACATATATACAAATTCCTTCCTCTCTTCTTCTTCTTGGGCTCCAAAATTACCTCCCATTTGTAAATTCCTGCAATTCCAATTACCAATGAACTCAAAAAAAAACATAAACTATGATTTTGATTGTAATTCAAATTACATTAAACTTAGGTTATCGTTTCTCTATTTAGCCAAACAAAAAGAAGGTATGTTCTTGGATGAGGCTTATATACTTGTATCAATGGATGAGGAGGTGCAGTTGAAGAAGTGAGAAGGAGAAGGAGAGAATTGATATTAGAGTCACTTGTAAATTTGTTTCTTTTTTTATTAGTGAGGAAAGAATCCAAAATAGCAAAAAGTTTAGAGCCAAAGTTTAGTTTAGTTGTGTTTGAATAGAAGTTTGTTTTTTCAATGGATTTCCCTAAATCTCTCTCTTTCATTAATTTTAATTCCGTGCAAACAAATTGCACATTAGTTCATTTAGTTTGGTTTTGAAATAATTTGTTTTTTTATGATTACTTTGAGTTTCAAAATTTAGAAGTAAAGAATGAGAGTTCTCTCTGCTCTTGTGATCGAGTCGGCTGCATAGGATGGGCTCTCTTTTGGAGGCCCAATCATATTTGGGTTTGTATTTGGACTTGGGCGGTTGGTCCTAGCTAATTGGGTTTTGGTTCCTATGGGTTCGTGGTCACACATTTCTCGGGTTACTTTGGATTTCATGTTTGTGGTTTATTGACATTGAGATGGCTAAGTTTTTCTAAACTTAGTTATTTCGCATGGTTCTGTTACTGTTAAAGTCCTAGAGGATGTTCCTAGTTTATGTTGATGTACCTACATTACTAATGTATCACGTATCATTACTTTGCTGTACTTCAAACAAATTTTTTAATTTGATGGTAATATTTTTCTTCTGTGAAAAAATGGTGCACCACATTGCAAATTAATTCTATCATATTTAGTGACGTAGCCAGAAATTGTAAGATAAGAGGATCAAATTTAAGTAATAATACTAAGAAAATATGAACTTCATGTCATGATAAGTTTATTTTTCGAATCAAGAAGTCAAAATAGATTGCTTGCTAAGCGAACTGTACTAGAAATACAACACCCCTAAAGACCGACAGAAAGAATTACTCCCTCAACTACTAAACACCTAGCTAGCTATACGTAGGTACTCAACAGTCAGAATAACATTCACCTTCTCAGACACTTTATAGATTTTTAATATAAGCATGCCTCAACCATTTGGAAGCTTTTAAAATGATCCAACCAAGTAGATGAATACATGCCCTTCCCGAATCAGACTAGAATCCCTTCTTGGCCATAAAAATCGAGTCCAACCATATAATTTTTTTTCTTAAGTTATCATAAAAGCGTAACTTGAAACAAGGCTCACACAGTCTAACCCGAGTAAACCCTAATTTCACAAAAGCGTCGTTAACCAATTGGCACTAGCAATCCTTCCAAAGTGTTGCCACAAGAGTTTATGATATTTCTCGAATAAAGCCTTAATAGTACTAATTTTTTTAAATTTGAAAGTCTGACTAGCTTGTTGTTGATAAGCAAAATAATAACATAAGGGATCATTTAGGGAACTAGGCATACATATATTTAATAAACTAAATATATGAATATAAAAATTAATATAATAAAAAATATCAGTAATCAGGAATATGTGATAAAACGAACAAGGGAGACAAAGCGCAGTTGAAATTGTGAAATTCTTGAAAAAACAACATTTATAATGCTCAAAGAAAAATAATGAGCTAGTGAGGAGAATATGGATGAATGGTTGAAGTCCTTTATCTCAATTAGCTAGTTTTCTAACCAATCACATCTTGAGTTTCAAAGTTGATGAGGAACTACCTTTATTGCCCTAGTGTGGCTATGCTAATGAGTTAGATAACTAAATTCGATTTCTCTAAAGGCTGATATAGAAAAATAAGCACAACTGAAGTGGCAATGACAAGATTCCAAGATAGGAAAGTAGGGGTACCTACTTTAATATATGAATTTGTGTGGTTGTCCGTCAGACTTGAATGAAGCTTTCGAATACAAATATGGGGTGCAATATGAAACCTAAACTCCTAATTACAATCATCATCTACATTATAACCCGCATTACTCTATTTTCTTTAAAATGGAGAAATAACTGAAAAAAAATAATCCAATTAGAAGGACAAATAGTTACCTATTTAACAATGAGATTACAACAAAAGGAGGAGTGAAGTTGTTGTGAAGTCTTCTATGTATGTTGGTGTAGTGTAGTGACTTGAGCGCTCATTGTCACCCAATAAATGATTTTCAAATGGTATTGTGCATAACTTTGCTAGAGTAGTTAATTTAGATGATTGAACCAAAATCGTTTGGAGATTAATTAGAACTGAATTAAAAATTTCAGTGTTTTTTTAACAACATAGGTTGAAGAACTATACTAGCAGTTTTTCACATTGTGAATTACCATGCTTTTGATTCTTTATTTCATAAAGGTGGAGTTGGGAGGCTTGGGTGGTGAGAAGGGTTTGTTCCTAATTGATCAGGTCACCTCACCGAATATGGTTGCTAAGGAGATATTGGGGTATGTTCATAAAACATGTAGTCGTTCAGTTGGTTTCAGAGTTTAGTCTTATTATTTTGGTTCTCAAGTTTGATTTCTTAAAAGTGGTCAAGGAAGTGCAAAGTGTTGAGATTGATGCTAAGATAAAATTTAATTATTCACACTTCATCCCTCTTCTTTTGTTCTTGTTTATAGGGATGCTAAGATAGTAGCTGAAAATTATGCTAAATTTTCTTTTCAATTTGGTTCTTGTATTTGGTTGTATGGTGTGGTCAAATCTTAATAAAATGCACCGACATAAATGACAATTAAAAATCTATAAAATTATAAAATATGCCACACTCTCAACGTCATGTGCATCTCTCTATCCCTTTCTCTTTGCAAATTCATGGATGCTGCTAGACCTGACAAGTTCATGATGCGACGGTGGCACTTGATGGCTGGAGTTATGTCTAAGTAAAAGCAATGGTCATAATCGCATATCAACTTTTTTGAATCTGACTATGAAGACAGAAAACCCATGAAGTTTACAGCGTCCATGGTGGCGAAGAAAGGGTGAGTGATGTGTTATGACTATGGACCTGAGATTGATTAAGGTAATTTGATTTGAACTCATTTTTTTAAGTGAAAATTGAAAAGATGTTGGTTTATTAGTAAACGTTTCGCAAGTTTGAGTGAAATAGGAGAGATGGGTCTAGAAGTGCTAACCTAGTGCGTAAACCCTCTATAACTCAGTACCATACTGAGGGTCAATAACTCAGTATTCTATTGAAAGTCAATATCATACAGAGGATTAGTAGCACTATTAAGGTGAGTTTTAAGGTGCGTTCTGCAAAGAGCCTTCGCCCCAAGAGCCCAACAGATGTTTGGGAACGGCGTTAGTTTTGTCTTTAGCATAATAGTAGTTGTGGTGAAATTATACGAGTCACAGTGTAGAATTTCACTGCCTTTCACCACCCGCACGAGGAGGTCATGTTCTTATTTCGCATGAGAATGAACCCTATCGCCGACATCGGCATCATCCAAATCGGATCTGAAACCTAAGCCATCAGATGCCTAGAGTTACTGGAAAGCAATCGTTGGTTGCAGCCACAACAAGCATATCTCACCCAACCTAATCAACGGTGCTTCTGATGAAATTGTTAATCTGCCCATTTGCCCTTCCCAGATTAGTTCATTTGAACGGGTGAGGAAGATCTGTTGATATTGTTAATCTACCCAGTCGCCGACGCCATCATCGTCTTCTTCCACCTCTTCTTTGCCTCTCGTTTTCGACTATCTGATCCGTACGGGCTCGCCCCCAAAATCCTCAATTGCATCAACCATTTGATGGATCAAACTATAACATCCGATCGCGAGAGGCATGCAACTTCTTTCCAGAACGTCGGGGAACCGAAATCCAAATACTGTGTTTGCGGCTCCATCTCAAACACAGTAGCTGAGTTCATCTTAACAACCACACACGTGTGGCAATGTCAAACTTACCCTCCTCCACTTCCATAACTAACCCAAGCCATTTAATTTGACTAATTCACCTGCATATCACGTGACTTTTTTTAATTCTCAAACGTCTGAGCAGTTAACAGATATTAGTGGGACCAACTGACTTGCACAATAACTAGTCGACACGTATGAAAAAATTTGATTGGGCTCTTGAAGCGTGGGCGCTTAACAGAACGTTCCGAGTTTTAATAGCTTTCCTGTTTCATAAAGATATTTTCGAGCATTCATATGTAGATTCAAATTCTCTGTATTAGGGTCTTACCTACTTACTATTGGTGATTCATTATTTGAATGGTAAGAGGGTGAAAGTTATAATTCTACTGAAGCGCAGCGGCACCCACAAAAATTAAATTACCAAGAGGAAGTGATGGCCAAGGCATCAACCTATCATACTAAAACAATATTGGCAATCGCTAGCCTCCCAAGAAAAGAAGAAAATAACGTACAAGACACTACAAATAAATATCGTTATGTATAAAATATATGGAGGATATTTTAGTAATTACACCATAGAATAACATGAATAATAATGTGCTAGTGGTACAAACAAATAAAAGGTTGTACCATTAGAAATAGTGGGTTGAAACTTGAATTATGTAAGAGTGAATTTATTTGCACATCTATTTTACTATATAGAGTTATAGACCTCCAAAGATTTTTGTTACTATTATCTCCTTGGAAAAAGAAAAAAAACAGTCCAAATAAACTTATAAAACAAAAGAGAACAAAAAAGTGAGAGTTCTTGTTTTTCCATTCTTCATCCTCCGGAATTCTACACATGTCGTGTATCTTTCTTTTTTTGGATGGATGAGTTGATTTAATTATGGAGCCCCCATTGCCATCGGTGATTATGTACATTGCATTGTAGACTCTTAAGTAACAAAATCATCCAAATTTTCTTCTTCCTTTAACCCTAAACACATTCAATTTCAATATACTGCAATTTTTCAATTACTTATCACTATTTACATTGCTCATCCTATTATGGTTTTACATCTCCCAAATTAGTTACATGACTTACATGATTTACATCACAAAATAGGAAAGGTACATGGCACAACATTAAACCTAGAATACTATAATGATAGAATCCATCCAATTGACCCACAATGATCATATATATTGATTAAATGTTGATATGATTTTGAAGTTGTTAGTTAGTTTTCTTTTGCGTATTCATTATCCATGTTTTCATACTGAGATGAGAGATAGATGATGAATAAAAGAGAGAAAAGCACCCATGATAGACTTAAAACACAATAAACATTGACAAGGAAAGAGAAAACGTAGGATTAGAATATCACTATTTTTGGGAGTATAAGAAGTTTCTCTTGTCTCTAGCTCTGCTAGGGTTCCACTGGCTGCACAATCCCTCGAAAATATTTTCAAAATTGGTCGAAAACAGTGAATCCTCAAATGGATGGGCGGGATCTCATCATTCCCATCTCTCGTCTTCGTTTGAGGGCGATGATGTTGCTCTCTGTTAAGGTCTAGGATTATCTTAACTTGTCTTCTATGGGTCAATGGTGGGGCACTCGATGTAGGTCTGTGTGGTAATGCTATCAAAGCTAATACCTCTTCTACTTTTCTTCAAACTATGTGAGAGGTTAGTGAGGGGTTTTTATGCTTTGGCCGGGTTCTAAAATTGATAAGCTTTGGCCTACTAGTGAAGTAGTCGATCTTGTGCCAAGCAGCGGTGGGGACATCGAGGATGGCTCTTTTGCCGCATTTCATTCTGGATCTACTAGATTTTGGATGGAGGTCGGCGTTTTTGCTCTGTGTGGTGCCTTATTTTCTCAGGCGTCGTGGCAGCTTGGCGGCGGTTTAAAGCTGACAGTCTATGATGTCGATGATGACTTGGGGATATCGGCGACTCATGGCTGGTTCTCAAATTGTTAATACTCTTGGATTTGTTGGACTTGGGCCTTAGTTGCTAAGGATTCAGTTTTTTTTTTACTGTTGGTGGGTTTGGGCTTGGAGGGTTGCTCTCAATTTGGACTTGTCTAATGCTGAAAGCTGGATTAACTATTTGGTTGGATTGGTTCTTTATAGCCCATAACAAGATGTAATCTTGAGTGGAGGATAGTCTTGATTAACTTGGTTGCAACTTTTTTCCTTATCTTCTAAGTGTTTCAAGGCTACCGAAATAAATGTACTTTACACAGTCTGTAGAAGATGAAGTTACATTTGTTTATTTAGGATTTAGGGGTAGTCGTTACTGCTTATACTATTCACTGAGTCTTTAATCGAATTGTCATTGTACTAAAAAGAGAAATTAACAACAATAATAAGGGGAAGGGGGTTCTATTTGCACCTCCTATATTGTTGTTTGTACCTCTATTGCTAAATGAACCTCCCAATTAATTTTAACTTTTACAAATAACTAAATACACGTCCTCTTGTTTACCATAATACCTTCTTGTTCCGGGGTTCTATTTGCACCTCCTATATTGTTGTTTGTACCTCTATTGCTAAATGAACCTCCCAATTAATTTGAACTTTTACAAATAACTAAATACATGTCCTCTTGTTTACCATAATACCTTCTTGTTCCCTAACTGATTTTTCGTCTTCTTCTTCTTCTTCTTCTTCTTCTTCTTTATCAAGGGTTTCAATTTCTTCCCAATTTGAATTAGTTTTTTTATTTTTGTTAAATTCCAATTTGCACCAATTGCAATTAAAGCTCAGATAGTCGTTGACTTTTCTGGCAATAATGATTCACGTCCCCAGTGAGGAGAAAAGTTTGACAAATTTTGGGGGATTTTGGTTGATTTGGAGACTTTAGGTGTTTTTGGAGACGAATGAGAAGGAGGAGCAACAAAAGGGAGGTAAGAGAGTGTTTGAGCGGTGGGGTAGGATAGGAAGTAAGGATGTTAATTTTGATATTTGTTTATTCTTTATCTATATTTTCATGTGAGTTGAAAAAATCAAACACATATAGAAAATTGAGGTACAAAAAATAATTTAAGAGGTGCAAATAGAACCTCATCACTTAATAAAGACTTGAGGGCAGCCGCAGTAAAGGGAAAAATTGACCGTTCAAGTAAAAAGTATTATTATTGAGGTTCATATAATAAAAGTGGAGGTGAAACTGGAAAATACGTATTACCACGAATTGTTTTTTCCAAAATATATATCAAGCACTCAAGAATAAGTCAGGCTGCATTTTCCTCAGTTGATTGCATCCGGACCATGCATGGCACGGTGCTCTCCATATGCAACTCGCTCTTTCGTAACATAAGTTTATAAAAATATAGAAAATTAACTTATAAATGACTAACCTCCATCAAGAATTTTGTCACACCCTATACGCTAAACCTACTTATAATTAACTAACATCATATAAAATCATTTTATATCCCAATAGCTTTAAAAAAAATTAAAAACTGACTTCTTATAAAATTATGGGTGATTCTAGTTGCAGCTCACTTTTTGCTATTTGTACCTCCATTCTATTTTAGTATGATATTTATTTCCATTTGACATATTTTCCCCTTTGTTTACAACTCATTGAAACATTATTATTTGAGAACACTTTTATATTATGGCTTCTCTAAATGATATCCTTGAATATATAACTAAAACATATACATTGATAGAGAAATATTTAACTGGAGAAGCATAATATATATATATATATATATATATTGATTGAACGTAAATAGTAACTGAATTTCTAAATGATTACTCTTCCCAATTATCAAACTGGCAAGATATTGTTGTATTGAAATAGAACATAGCTATTGATAGAAATAAAAGGGGCAAAAAAGGATGATTTTGGGAAAAACAATTAAATGGAGGTACAAATAGAAATTAGGGAGGTGCAACTAGAATCACTATAAAATTATTCTATAACCCAACCCGTTTTCAAAAAAAAACTTTATTGGATATTTGGTGCACTATTTGGAAAAATTCTTCAAGGCACCTAAGTACTGTAATAAGCTCCCTACTATTTACGAAAATTTTCCCAAAAACAAAAAACCGAAATAAAAGCTTGCTTCGTGTTGATTTGTAAAACCACATTTGCAGTGGTGTTGCCCGATTCAACTGTCTCAGCATTGTCCCAATCTCCAATAAATTTTGGGATCCTCGAACCATACAACCTAGGCCTATGACCCTGCAACATTGAAACTTATAAAAATTGGTGTATATAAAAATTAGGTGTGGGCATAAAAAGCCGAAATCTCAATCCCGTACCGAAATTCATAGGGATGGGATGAGACTGAAGTCTAAAAACGTATGACTCATCCCGATCCCATCTCGTTTCATTATGCTGGGATGGAACGTGGGACGAAACATTTATGACCCGCTTAGTCTAGTCTCGTCCCACAATTACATAACTTCTAATCTAGACCATTGAATATCTCATCATCATCATCATCATTAATTTCCAAGCAATTAGGGATGGTTGCAACTAATAATCGATGTTTAAGGTTGAAGGGGAAGTTTAAGTGATGTTTAGAGTTGAAAACCGGAATTGTTTATATTTTTTTGAATGAAAATTGTTTATATTTTTGTGTTATCAATGTTAGAGTTTGATAATTGGCAATTGTGTGTGTGATGATTAGGTTCCATCCAAAGCTTTGGAACAACCATATGTTTGATATGTGTAACTTTGTTTTGTGACTATTTCAGTTTCAATGAATTGTTTAGGAGTTTGTTATGCATTGTATAGTCAATGTTGTTAATTCATTGTTGAATACTTGAATGATAATTATTTTTTAGAATTATGAAATTAGATATTTTAAAGTTATTGGGACGGTCGGATTAGCCCGTCTCGTCCTGATCCCAATTTAAAATAGTGAGAGGGGATGTGGGATGAGCCTCATCTCATCCCGTCCCATGCCACCCAGAATATTTTTCATTACAAAAATAGAAACACAAATATACAATAGGAGGACGGCTGGGGCTCAAAACACCTCATCTTCATTGTAACCCCCTATCAGCATCGCCACAAAAAAGCTTCTTTATGTCGGTTCTTATAGTCTACAATCAGCATGACATGTGTTCTTGTGTATTTTTTAGATAATTAGCCGTCTTTAGCACCGCATCAAACACTGATTTGACTGCATGTTGGGCTTGATGATCCTAAAAAAGAAAACTTATTAAATTCACGTTTTATAAATGACTGAACTCTTATGAAATTATTCTATATTTGTGCACTATTTGGGAAAATTTTTCAAAGCACCTAGAATAAGTTCCTTATTGTTGTAGAAAAAAAAAACCCTTAAAAAAGTATTACATGCATTATATATAACTAGCCTTCCACCACGTGTAATGCACCTGTGGAAAGGCCACGCTCGCGCGTGCGATTATGTAGATTTGACCAAACATTGACCTATGCTTTGGCAAAACAATTAGGGAAGTGCGTTATTCAGTTTTTTCTTGCAATTACTCAACTCTTACTGATTGAATCATTTTTTAAAAGACTACTTTGTACAAATCATGCATCAATATATATCGAATACTTTGTCAAATCATCATACTTCACCTTAATTTCATGATTCATCTTCTTAACACAGTTGGTATAGAACAACAAAGATTAATATATATATATATATATATCAGACTTCATAGTGGTTCGTGGTGATGGATACTTTTTCATGGGGATCAGCAATCACATTATAATACCTTATGAAAATATCCATCATGCATGTTAGTGATCAAACAACTTGTTTTTTTCTTCAGCCTAAGTTGTTTATCTCGCACTATCAAAATAGGAAATTTAGACTTAGTTGAATATCAGTATTAATAGGGAAAAAATAATATAAAAACAAAGAACAACAACTGCTTATATATTGAAGTACCTATGAACTCAGTATATCATTTGTGTGAATAAAGAAAAACGCCTCTGAACACGATGTTTTTAGTAAATACACAATTTTTACCTCGTACTGATATTTTTTTAAAACCATAATTTTTGTAGTTAACTCTGATACTCCTCTAGACAATGCCACATATACAACTGTCCATGGCTGAAAACATGAAATGGGAGGTAAATACCCACATGTGGGATAGTTTGACCTTGTGACTCATTTATTGTCAAAGAGAAGCATAGTTTCACCAGAAAAAATGACACCTCGTCATTTTTAGTACTTTCTAATGGCAATCTAAGCAAAAAACTATTGTTCCAGCAAACTATCCAGTTAGAATCTGTGCATCTATTATGTTCTGATGTGAACCATGACACATCAATCAAGTACCATTACACAATCCTATTTTCGGATCAATGTTTTTCAAAAGCATAATCGGAACCCCTACTTTCAAAGTTAACTTGTGCAGCGACAACCCCCTAGTGGTTATTGAATTCAAGAACTCAAGTTGGTACAAATTTTGAGTGTCATCTTCAACAAAGTCATATGAGTACAATGTTATTTCTTCACATATTGATGATATTTTCATTCAACATGTCTGCATCATCGTTTATGGGAGTAACCAATGCTCTATCCACCATATACGTTGCATTGTTTACATGATCACACAACTCAGGGAGAATTATGTCGGTAAGTGTAATGATTGATTGTTCGTTTTCTGATGGAATCACCATGTTTTCTGGTAATCATATCATATCATCATCAATGACCTCTTCACAACCATCGCCCACAAGTAATAGATATTCTACGAGCTGGTGATCATTTCAGGATCTCATATTCTGTCTCAATCTTAATATTTTTATGTCTTTCTAGAATGTTAACTTCACAAGAGAAGCTTGAATTAGCTGAGACCTTGTTACTTTAGAAACTACAGGGAGAACTTTGCGAAAATCTCCCCCCAAGATCATCATTTCTGAATCACCCATAATGCCTCGTAAAGTTCGATCAACGGCTTCAAATGCGTATTGATTTGTCATAGGTGCTTTGTCCCAAATAATTGCAGTGCGATATTGTATTAGTTGTGTAACATCAGACTGTTTAGGATGTTACACCAAGACTTCTCATCTACTTTGAGCGAAATCTTTTATCTAGAGTGAGTTGTCCTCCCACCGGGCCATATATTTACAACTATTCCGAATGATGTTGTTGCTAAAACAATATGATTCATTCTTCATAAGTATGCTAACACTGCACGGTATAAGTACATTTTTCAATTCCACCAGGAACATCAACAAAAAATAATTTACTTCTTCTGCTCTCAACTGCATTTATAATTGTGTCAAAGGCCATCCTTTGGTCATCATTAAGGCGATCAATTGCATCAATGTCTTTGAAAGACCGTCCGAATACGTCTTCAATAAACTCTGTAAAATGTCATCGTTAATATAGAATAAACATTGATCAT
The DNA here is from genome assembly GCF_933775445.1 of Argentina anserina. Lineage (NCBI taxonomy): Eukaryota > Viridiplantae > Streptophyta > Magnoliopsida > Rosales > Rosaceae > Argentina > Argentina anserina. Next base: position 18,504,223 of record NC_065876.1, read on the forward strand.
TTAGTCTGGGAAAATAATAGGGTACTCTAGATTTAAAAGTGTTACCAATAAAAAGGGGGATTTAAAATTGATTATCTAACTAATACGTAAAATAAAACCGAAACTAATATGTACATGATCAACTTCACTTTTGCAAAGTTTCACAACCACAACCATATCACATAGTAATCACAGATTAGGACTCAAAAACGCATTCAACACATATTTACACATTTTAGACACCGATACAATTATAGGCTTAGGGGAATCATCTAATCATGCAAGATTTCTAATATCGTTTAGGTTGACTTAGCGCCTAACACCTAAATTGTATGTAATCACATTCGAAAACAATTAGTGTAGAATTCAAATAAGATCATATATAAGCATCAAATATTTGTTGGAGATATTTTAACATGGAGGCGTCAGTCACCATGAAATACATGCAAATTTCCAGAATTTTAACAAACCAAACCTCTTTAGGGCATCAAAATGGTAGATGAAAATAGCACCCAAATACTATCATAAAGATCACATTCAAAAACTAAATTCGGTTGAATATATCTGAAAATTATCTAAAACATATAAATATGTTAAAGAACACAAAATCGAATACTAAATCGTGGAATCGTTAAGTACATACGACTGCGAATTGTCATAAAAATAACAAATAAAATATGAAATTATTCAACAATATACCAAACCAAAGGATGAACATCCACAAAATGAAAAGATCTTCATAGACAAATTATATTCTTGATACAAAAATACAACGAGCCATAGGTAATTAGTGGAGATGGAGGAAAGGCCCCTGATTTTTGTGGTGTGTTGTGGAGCTATTATGACATAGTATAGCCTTGTGTTTGCGAATGAGAAGTGATGGTTATTGTGATACTAGGTTGTGCTATTTGTAGAGGAATAAATGAGTAAACAGGTAGCACAGTGGGCTGAATACTCTCTCCAAAACTCACGGCCTCTTCCCATTTAATTGCTCTTATCTTTCCCCTCTCTCTCTCTCTTCCGTGCTTCACCTCTTCTTCCTCTTTTCTCTCCGTAATTTGTTTAATTTGCTAACTCAAAGGTTGCATGGTTAATTATCTTCTTCCTTATCCTTAGCTACACACGGCTGTCTCATTTACTACTAGGACTCCTTGATTGTTGTTGCATGGCCTTCTCACGGCTCCTACAATTTAGCTGCACGGTTGTACTCTCTTCTTCCTCTCTTCTTATCTTTGACTTCTCTTCTAGTTTTTAATTATCTCTTCCTTTAAAATCTAAAAATAATAAAAGGAAATAAAAAAAATAAAAAAAAGATAATCCATTAATATGATCTTGTCCTAATCTAAACAATTTGTGCCATAAAAAAAGACACATATGAAATAGATATGCTCATTTAGATTAGGAAAGTTTGCATTTCACAACAGAGAACTTGCTATAACAAGTTACTAGAATAAAAAATTTCGATCAGGAAAGTTACGGAACAAACATTTTAGTTCAAGTAGGACTTTTGCCAAAAGTATGTGTCCTAGTCCAAAAAGGACTCCTTATGCAAATAGGATTCTCAACTTATTACAAATGTTACAGAAACGTCAAATAATGAAGACTCCTAATCCAACTAGGTTTCCTAGTTTAACAAAGAATCATACTCTAAATAAAACTCTCGACAATTTATGCGTTTTAACGCCCGTCTTAGCCAACGCCACCGTAGACTCTTGACTCGACACAGTAACTCAATATTACAACAATACTCTCTAAGCAACGTACAAATGCAGGTAAAACAAGCTAAGAACGTCGCACAAAGTGCTCCTATCAGTCTTGTGTCACATGTATGAAACGTTCATCTTCAATACATCTCGGCATCCTTGCATGTTCTTCAGTCTCACTTGTCATGTTCTTGTTCTTCACATTTATTTTTTTTTAGAAAATAAACCAACGTACAACATTGATCATTTATTCCGTAAACATTATTAAATCTAATTATTTGTTCGATGTATTACATTGTTCTATATATACATTATCAAATTTACTATTTTGTTCGATATAATACATTGTTCAGCAACTTATCATGGCAACAAAGACATTGAATATATAATTTCTTGTTGTGTTAAGGGAAAAATACACAAAACAATTCTTATCATGTTAAGAAAAAACCATAATGAAATTCAAAGTGGCATCATTGTCAAAAAAAAAACAAGTAACAAATGAATCGTACATTAAAAAGTACTTGTAAATGAAAAATTATTTATATATAATAATATTATTGATTTATATCTGATGGGGTCTATGTGAAGTCACAAATTTGTATTATTTTATAAATTTAACTAAATATTAATTTAGTATGTTAGCCTCGAGTTGGGACCGAAAAACATTATTATTTTAATAAGGTTATTAATTAATCGGGTATTAATTTAATGAGGTTTTATGGTAATATGCAAAGCATAACATCCAAAGTCAGATGAAATAAAAAATAAAAACTTATATGTAAAACAGTCAAACTTTGAACAATTTAAAAGTTTATAGTAGACACAATTCAGTACCCGAAGTAATCGACAGGAGTGAGAGCAAACGCTATGGCCTCGTCGTACGATTAAGCATGAAATTATGACACTCATTGGTATGAATGGATAGACTACAAAAGAAAGAAACTATGCCTGCAAACAAAATTGCAAAAATAAATCTATATTAGGGAAATTGTAATCAACCCAGTATAGATATGAGTAAGATGTTTGAAAGCAGTATTCACCTTACATTAATCATTTTTCTCTTGACATGTTGGCTCAATTCACCTCGCGGAGGATGTGTCGATGAATGAAATAGTAAAATGGACTACAATGCCCACTAAAAATTAGTACATGAAAATACAATAAAATTGCATGAACAATATAAAAAACAATCAAAATTCAACCTTAAATCACCAAATTGAGCAGAGAGACAAACCCGATGGGCAAAAAAGCATGAACTTTGTAAGCCCCTGAAAAATTCTTTGTTCTTTTCGACTTGTTCAGTACTTTAATTGAAATTTTTTAGAAATTTCAAATTTTTGGTTTATTATTTTTATATTAAACTACACGTTGTCACGAGCGTTCGCGGAATATTATTCCGACAATCGGTTAATTTTCTACGCATATATGAAGTTAAGTCTTTTAAATCATATTTTAAAAAATTCATGTTTTCTATTTTTAAATCTTGACCACCCATTTGAGCTAATTAATCTAAACCATCAGATCAACCTATAAAGGCCCAATTACCATACACTCACACACACCTTAGCCTCTTTCTCGCCTCCCTTCGCCTTCGTCTTTCTCTCTCCCCGACGCATTCCCTCTCTCTCTAAAACCCAAATGCTGGCACCTTCACTGCCGTTAGCACCGCCGTCCGGCCACCAATGGCCATGAGACACCATGTTCTTGATGCCGCTCCGAGCTCCAAAACGAACCCAGAAATAGTAGCCTGCCTCTGGAATCGAAGAACAAAGTCACTGGAGTTTAAGACTCACAATGGACCGAAAACAAAGGAAGGAGATTGAGGTTAAGGCTCGGTAATCACAGATCGAAGGAGAATAATTTTTAGAAATAAAATGGAGGCAGAGAGAGATTACCAGAAATCAAATGAGAGGTTTGTCGGAACCCAGAACCTCGTCGGAAAAGCTTGAAAGCTTTAATGGCTTCGCACTACCTCAAATTCGATCTCGTCGTAAAATTGGTTAAATCCCACATGCAAGGACTGTGTTTTGAAGATGAGAGGAGGGGCAAATTTTGAGAGGTCCGAGCATCTCAGATTGGTGGTGGAGAAGCTTGGAGGCGACGAGATCGACTGCGGTTCTTCGTTGAGGTATTAGACAAGCTCGAATCCTCTTTATTTTGGTATGGTTGTGTTCGAATCCTTGTTTCGATGCTTTGTGTTTAATTGCATGTTGCTATAGAGTGTTTGTAGTTATGGATTTTGGCCGGAATTGGTGATCGGAGAAGAAGGGTAAAAACCCTGGTTTTTACTGTTACAATTTCACCCTTTTACCGTTTTACTATCACTGTGAATTTTTTATTTTCAGTAACTACGGTCTTGCCCTTAATAGAATTACTGTTTCAAAAAACTACATTTTTACTGTTACCGTTTTACCCTCCAATAGTAAATATTGAAAAATTCTATTTTTACTTTCTCCTGCTTCAATAATTAATCATTTTTACTAAATTTAAAACACGAATAAAATAACTTTTATTTATTTATTAATATTCACATTTTAAATATAAAACACGAATTTACGTTAATTGGAAACTCACACTCATAAGTAGTAAACAACCGACTATTCCGACACTTGGATTCTAATAGTCAACTTGGTCAACCGATTAATGCTTGTTAAATTAATCGAAACCCTTTAAACCTCACCACCTCCCTTTCCATTACTTGCTTAGCTATGAGACAGACTGAAGGTACGTGATTCTACGCGGAGCACGAGGAGGAAGATCTGGGGAACGGACTTCGATACTACTATATCAGGTAGGGTGAGCCGCCCGCTAGGGTGAGCCGGTACCTTTCGGATTAGTATTTTTCTATATATAAAATGTATATGATGTATGTCTTTATCTTACATGCACACGTTTGAGCTTTTCTTTAGTCGTTATGTCTCGAGACTGACCTATTTATTTTATACTATGCTAATTTGTAAGTCGGTGATCTCGTTGTTCCGATTGTCCGTCACCGCATGTATTTAGCCATGGTGGTTTCTGTTGTCCCGATTGTCCAGCATCGTAGTTCATATTTTAAAGCTATTTAGCTATCGGTTCATCTGTTTGATGAACCGTGAAGTCGGTCATGATGTTTGTACCCCGACGTCTCATTTTATACATTGATCTGATTTCTCATATTTCATATCTGCTGATTTATTGACTTGCCCTACTTTGTCTCCCGACATATTAATGTCTTGGTTTGACACTTGTTACGTTTTTACGTTAACACTTAGTATATTTATATACTATATTTATATATACGTATGTATATATTTATGGTTTTCAAACCTAACTATGATTGAGTCGTCTCACCCAAATTGGGTTAGCGAGGACTAATGCTCACCCCTGCATTTCAGGTGCCTGTTATCTGGTTTGCGAGAACTTGGACTAGGTACTAGTGTCGTTGCATCAATCGTGGTCTACTTCAGATATTGAGGAGCCAGACCCTGGTGTGATTCCCTTGTTCTCAATCTCCGTCCCTACTACATTATTTGAGTTGTTTGCGTGCTCTGGTTAGTAGCATTCATTTGCTTTCCTATTCGTTTGCCCATATCACTTGTGATGTCATGTTTTATTCACATTGATGTTGTTCACCTTTGAACTATTTGCTACCTTCCACTTGATAGACCGTTACTAAGACGTCTATAATAAACCCTGTAAAACATCATCGTTAGTATAGAATAAGCAGAGATCGTTCAGTCCGGAGAATCAACAGGGACTCAAAACTTATCATGTTATTGGGAGATTTGAGATTGATTATGAAACTACTACTGAAAAGTAAATCCTAAATTACTTATATACAATTTATCTACTACTCAACACATTACCAAGCACAAAATCTACTCATGATCATGTAAGACATGCATACAACAACTAAGAGGCATCAAATAATTTTGATTCAATCAAAGTTCATTTTAATTCCAATTTTAATTAGAGCCCGAAGCAGTTCATCTAATCGTTAAGACTTCATAATTATTTAGAATCAACGAAGCATTCAATCCTAAACATATGCTAAAAAGAATCTAACATCACAAAGCCTATTAGTTAAATACAAAGAAGCACATAAGCACATTAAGTCGAATTGGAGACATATAAACATGCATGGTGTCACTCATCATATTTAAGGATGTAAATCCCTAGAACTATTGTAGCCCTATATAAGTAGCAATAATTGAGACATGAAGCGCATAACTCGATCAAAGACTACTTTGGTGAATGAAATCGCAACCCTAGAAGAGCCATGGCCGTGGCTTCCTCAAACATTGATTTAGACGCACAAGTTCAAGGAATGAATCAAAATAAAACCTAAATATAAATCAGAATCCTACTGCCCCTAGCCATAATACACAACATCTATACATAAACATTAGTTTATCAATCAAAACATAAAACAAAACACATATGAAATTATGTTCTTCATATATAAAACCGAAGACTACATCCAAGAATCCATACATAGAAATCGCAAAAATCATAAAACAAAAGAATAAAATACAAGTCATGGATGAATCACACTTTAAGAACCTTGAAGGAATCAGCAAGAGTGGTGGAATCGGTTATGGAGGAGGAAGGATATGATCACGGTTTGTGGTGGTGATGGATGATGACTGTGGCTTGAATTTTCTGAATGTATTTTGACAGAGGTTCGGCTTAGCTTTGTGAATGAGAGGTGATGGCTTTTTTAGGGGAAATACCGTGCTATATATAGAGGAAAGAGGGGAGGAGAGTTGCACAGCGATGGGTTGGATCAACATGAATGCACGGCTAGGATCTTCCTTCAATGAATGAATCACACGGCTCTCCTATTTCCTTGGTTATTCAGCCCTTATCTCCTCATTTCTCTCTTGTATACCCGACATGAACTCCTTATCCAAAAGCTGATTGCTAGGCACAGCTCCTTTATCTCTTTGCTGAATGGTAGGCACGGCTTGTTCTCCCAAAAACTCTCAAGCATCCCACACGGCTAGGACTCCTTTCTTTTCTCTCTTTGTTGCCGTGTAAGTCTTCCATTTGCATGGCCTGATCTCTTTGTTAATTCTTGAATTATCTCCTTTAATTTCTGAATAAGTGGCTCGACATAGGACTCCTTCTTCTCTTTGTATTTGGACGACATCTCCTTGTTTCTCTCTATCTCTCCAACCATGTGTAGCTCTCCATGTTGTGCACGGATTCCTTATTTTCCTTATGCCGTGAGTAATATTCTTCCTCAAGCCTTATCGTGCCTTATCTCATCAGGCCTCCTCTTGCACGACTGAACTCCTTGTTTTTCTCTAGAATTATCTCTTAAATCCAATATGAAAATAAGAAAAAGAAAATAGTAAGTAAGAGATAATTTATTTGATAATCTTGTCATAATCTTGACAATTGTTGTCTTAAAAAGACACACATGTAATAGATGAGCTCAGCTAGATTACGAAAGTTTATATTTCACAAAAAGGAAACTTACTAGAACATGAAAGTTCATTTAGGAAAGTTTCGCAATAAGAGTTTCATTTCTCAATTTCATTCATAATTTTTGAGTCGTATCTTAGAATCTATTATCTGTTTTTGGAATCGAAACCACTGAACAAAAATTCCCCATGTTTTTGAATTTGCAAAATGAAAATTGGTATCCCAAAACAATACTGAACGCGCCCTAAAGTTCTAGCATGATTTTTGGTTTTTTTGGTCAATAGTATGGTTTTTGGTTGTTGCCTACTTCTTTTATTCACTATGCCTTGCCTTTTGCTTCTATTGATGACTTTGCTTTTGTTAGTAGTTTTTGGAATAATGATGGTTGGAATATAGATTTGATGTGCTCTATGGTCCCTCAAGATTTTGAGAATCTCATTATTAATGTGTCAACTGGTTTTGGTAATTGTGGTCCTGATGTAAAAAAAAATGGGGCAACACTTCTGATGGTTCCTTTTTCTGTTAAGTCTGCTTATAACTCCTTTGATTTTGTTGATATTCTTAACCCTATATGGAAAGCTTTGTGGAAGCTTAATGTTCCTCCAAAACTGAAAACATCTATGATCCATAAGAAGTTGCTCACTAATGTTCATAGAAAGGCTAGAAATTTTACTTAGGATGCTCTATGGTTTGTTTGTGTTTATATGTTGGTTTATTTGGAAATAGAGAAACAAGCATGTCTTTGATGCTAGTTTCCTGATGCCTACTTGTCCTGAAAAGATAATTTGGAATTATGCCTTAGAATGGAGGAATGCTCAGTTGCAAATTAATTTTAATTACATGTTTGAATATGCTATGTTGTCTTGGAAGAAACCTCCTATCAATTTTGTTAAGCTGAATGTGGATGGTACTAGATCTGCTAGCTCTAGTCTAATTGGGGCTGGAGGAGTTTTGAGAGACCATGCTTGTTCTTGGATTTCTGGTTTTCAGGCCAATTTAGGTGTTGGTGAGATTCTTGATGTTGAAGCCTGGGTTTTGCATTATGGTTTGAAAACTGCTGCTCAGTTGAATATTCGTAATCTAGAAATTGAGTATGACTGATGTCCTAGTCCATTTAATGTAGAATGTTAATCTTGCTCTTCACCCTCTTGGTTTTTCTCTCAGAGAGTTGCAAAAGACTCATGGAAAACATGGAGGATGTGAAACTTGTGCACATTTTCAGGGAGTGCAATGATACTGTTGATGCTTTGGCCAAGTGTAGCATCACTCATTCTCTCGGATTGATCACGTTTGATAAGCCTCTCTTGCATGCTACTGCTGCTTTCTTGGATGATCTTGCTGTTGTTGCAATAGCTATAAGAGTTGGACGCTCCAATGTTTAGTCTCTTTGTTTGTTTTGTTTGGGCCTCTTAGGTTCTGCTTATAACCAAAAAAAGGAAAAGAAGATGAGTTTGACAGTTCCATAATGCTGTGTTTGGATAGAGGAAAACAAGGAAGAATTTAATTAAATTCTAGAAATTTTAATATTCCTCATCATGTTTGAGTTGAAATTCTAAGGAAAGTGCGAATTCTATTAGAAAAGATAAGGGGAATTTGAAATCTGTTTTCCATGTTTATTTTCCCTGAAAAAGAGATGTCATTCTTCAATTCTCAATTTTTTCTATGCAACCATTTTTAAAAATAGTATCCAAACAAAGGAATTCTCAATTATTTAAACTTTATGCTCCTGAAAATATGATTCTCATAGAAATAAGATTTCTATCAAAATAAGATTATCTCATCCATACACAACATCAAAGTAAGGTTAGCGCGTCCAAACACAACATAAGGGTTGGTTGCTTAATTAATATTAATACCGAGGTAAAGAAAAAAAGAATAGTTTATGGGTGGGTAGAAGCGTAACGGTGCGGGTTGACCGTAGAACCCGGCCCAAGTCAAAGTCGTCAATATTTGTTGTTGTGGCTTGCGGTGTTGAAGCTTAGAGTTTCAGGAAGAAGAAGATGGACACGGAAGCACAGAGGCTTCTATGGGAAGGAGCGATCCCGTTGCAGATTCATCTCCATGAATCCGAAGTCACGACCCTTCCTTCTCCCCCGCCCGCCCTCGTAATCATCATCTCTCTCTCTCTCTCTCCTGTTTATTTCGAATTGAAGAATCATACTATCACGATTTGAATATGGTTTCAGATCTTAGCTCCTCGTCTAGGTTACCTACCACTGTTGGCCTCGCTCTTGAAGCCTTACTTCAGCACCGCCCTTCCTCCTGGTGTCGACACTCTCTGGTTCGACTACAAGGGCTTGCCCTTGAAATGGTACTCGCATATTTCCGAATGCTTTGGTCTGTTTTTACCATTATGCCCCTTAACTTTGCGACGGGGTTTTGTTGCAGGTATTTACCCACTGGAGTTCTGTTTGATCTTCTATGTGCAGAACCAGAGAGACCTTGGAATCTTACGGTATTGCTTTTTTTTTTTTTAATATATATATATATATTTTTTAAATTTTATTGAACATGTTCCACGTATGAAGGATTGAGCTATGTGATTCAGAGACGCAATGTAGTTCCACCGTGAAAAACGAATCACTTCGATAAGATGTTCCGAATCAGCAATCTTCTAATGCTCAGTGTCGTATTTGGAACTACCTTGTGTTAAACTGCATTAGTCGACAACTGTACGAAAGAGTTCCTTGAACCAGACTATTTTACTTTGTCATGGATCATAAAAATGCTACAGACTTTTGGTGTTGCAGTCATCAGAGAGGGTGTATTTGACAGATTATATTCGGACTTTGGATTTGGTCTCGATATATATATATATTTTGTGACTTGTCAAGCACATTATCTCTCTTCTTTTGTCTCCTGCCATCTTTTTTTGCCACATATTTGCAGATTGTAAATTATTTGTTGAATAATTTTGTAGGTGCACTTTAGAGGATATCCAGGAAGCGTATTGATCCCTTGTGAAGGTGAAGATAGCATAAAGTGGAGCTTTATCAACTCATTGAAAGAGGTGAGGGCATCCTTAATTTTCTTTTTCTAATCTGGATTTGATGTAACTTTTCATTTCTTCCTATTGGCAATGGACTCGGCTTGTTTTTGGTGCTTGATTTTGGGAGTTGGTAACAGTCCCACTTGAAGTATTTGTGTTACAATGCAATAATCCTTTTAATTACAAATTCTCATAGTATATAGTTGCAATTGCAGGCGGCATATATAATCAATGGAAACTCTAAGAATGTGATGAACATGTCTCAACCTGATCAGGTGGAGCTCTGGCGCTCCATCTTAAATGGTATATCTTCAAATGTTACTATACCAGTTGTTTTCTTTTAAATTGTTTATGATATCTAGGAATTATTAGCTCCATGATGAATGCTAAGATTATTCATATAATTGGGAAGATAAAAAGCATCTTGTGACTCTTAACCCATCTTCATTACTTTTGTATCCATTATGTAAACTCATAAATTTTCCACTTTTTAAATTTTGAAACATAGAAATAATGCACTTCCATGCAAATCAACTTTTCATAACTTAGTAATTTGAGCTTTCTGTTTTCTTCCTGACTTGTTTTCTCCTGCACTATATATATTATCATATCTCATCCAAATTGCGACTTGTATGCACTTTTAGATATTCGTGGTATTTTTTTGTAAAATTTACTCTGGAGAACCCGCTTCTTAAGACTGGTATTTAAAATTTGGTATGCATTTTTTCTCTTTTAAATGTACCAATCTCTTGTTAAGTTCATTATCATACGTGGGCATTTTGCTTTACTTTAGGTTTCACACTTCTAATTCCAAGATGTTTTTTAAATGAGTCTGACAAGCATGAACACTTCTATTTTGCTTATATGTCTGGGAAACACTCACCTGTTGGATAGTACTAGTTCTATGATATCTTAGAATGGAATATGGAGTAGTTACCCAATGTTGAATGTGCGCGACTATTCTGTTTGTTTATTTTTTAATAAATGCGCGACTATTCTGTTTGTTTGTTTTTTTAAATAAATGTGTCATGTCTTAGTTGGTAACCTAACTTATCAGATATGTGGAGTCCCTCGTAGTTCTTCCCAGTCTTGTGTACGTTTGTGTCTATATAGAAATAGTTTTTTTTTTCCATCTGCTAGTGGAAGTAGTTACTATCTGATTCTTAATATAGTGATTTCATTAAAGTCTTTTGTGATTTATCCCTGTCAGTACACATTTGCTACAGGTAATTTGGAATCCTACATACGGTTTTCTTCGAAACTTAAGCTTGGAGCAGTTGCAGAAGTGAACTCGAGCTTGCCAAGATCCAGATCGAGTGCAGGTGAAATCGAAATTTCTGGGCAGGGGAAGCAAGGTGCTCATACTTTAAGTTTGACACCTGAATTTTTAAGCCAACCTCAATCTCAGTATCCGTGTTCGGTGCTGGCATGAATCAATTGCATAGTTTCTCTTATAAGGGCCTGCTATCTGTTTTGATCCTTCAGACTTTTTTTCTTTTCTTTTTTTCTTTATGCATTCTGAATGTATGCTAGGTTGCACTTAGTGTGTCAACTTGCAATATATACATAGAACATTCATGTAATAAACTTTTGTTATTGATTGATTTTCGTAGGTCGAATTCCAGTTAGGTTATATGTTTGGATTGTCAGTGAGGACTTTGATGACTTAGAGGATGCACCGTCGATTGATAGTTGGGACAGTGTTTCTTATATAAACCGGCCTGTTCAGATACAAGGAGAAGGTAAGACAATTTATTTATTTTTTGTACTAAAAACCTATCTTGGAACATGTGTATGTCGCAATTTCAATGTGTTCATTCTTCATCTTGATCATTCAGTACATTAGGTTGGAATAGTTCAATTTTTTTTTCTGTTGAATAGCAAGGAAAACTTGTGGGAATAGAATCTATTGACTAGATTCTGAAAGAAGCTAAGTAGTTGTTTTTGTAGTACTCCCCTTACCTGCTTTTGTTTTTGAGTAGCTTACGTCCACACATTATATTCGTACCTTTCATGTCATATGTATGTAAGCAGGATTATGTGGTGTGAGTACCGAGTATGGTCTTTGTTCAAAACGTACACATTAAAAAATCATATCCACTGAAATGAAAACAAATGATGTTCTAGACACTCTATCCATATTCTATTCAAGGCTAGAGTTGGGATACATGTTCCTGAGTTTAAGTGTCGGCAACTATCTTGCATTGATAAGAAGAAAATAATTCTACTTGTTATGGATGCTCTCATATGCGCAATGATGAGCTTGACTGAAAAAAGTATTTTTGTAACTGTTTATATTAAGAGGAAGTTTGTTTCTCAGCACAAAAGACATGAAGTAAATAAATGGTTTAATGTTTTATAAAATGAACTATTTATGTCTCTGTATGTGTGTGTCTCGTAGCTTGATTGTATGCTCTTCTACTTTTATTTCACTGTCTGGTGTGTGAGCCCGCTTTGGTAGTTTTAGTATACCGCCCATTTCTAATCATATCTAGATGAAAATGAAAGGTTTGCTCTCATTCTTTTTTCGTTTTTTTAAGAATAAATGTGTATCATCTAGCTTGCAGAGACAAATCAGATTTCCTTGTTTTCCATAAGCTAGACAAACTGTTGACCTTGATATCTGCCCAGAGGCAATATCTTTCACATGAACCATTACGGCAGCTATCAATTTAACTATGAAACTGCGATCACTATGTTTTCACCAAGTACTCTTGCATTGCAGGTAGATGCTTCACATTACACGATGCAGTGAAATGCCTTCTGCCAGAATATTTTGTAGAGGGAGTTGCTGAATCATTGACAGTAGGTGGTGAGGAAGAGCAAAGGGTTTTATCTGAAGGCCTAAGTGGTGAAAAAAATGCCAGGGAGGAAGTAGAAAATTCAGGTGATGACCATGTAAAGGCTAGTTATGAATTTGAAGAGCCTGAAATCAAGCTGGTTCGCATACAAGGTATTGAACCGAAACTGGAGATACCATTCTCTTGGGTGGCAAACAACTTAATGCACCCTGACCATTTCCTCCATATCTGTGTATACCTTAAAGTATCTCAAGTCAATAGTACTATGTCATAGGTGGCTTTTCAATCATGTTGACAATCTTATGGGACATAAAGAGTCAATCTTCTGATGATGACTTTGAAAGGCATTTACTGCATAGCAATTGTACAGAAGAACTTCAGTTGTCAATACATAGATTTCGACTATCCACTAGATCTTTGACTCATTCAGTTCATTTCAGAGCTCTGAAAGCTACGGATTTTCTTTTTCCCTTGTATCTAGCTATCAGTTTGGGGTTGTCACATTCTCAAGATAAATTCGCTCGGATTCAAAAGTTGCTTAAAACTCTTTGTTTAGTTGAATTGGGGAAAAACGTAGGACAACCTCGCAGTAATTTTTTTTTTTTTGAGGTGAAATGGGTCAGGCTGGCTTGTGTTTGATTTTCATTACAATACCATAAAGGTCATTGTTGTCTTTCGCCATTTCGAGAAATGGAAAATGTACAGAATTACAAAATATGAAAACCCAGCAGGCCTACTCTGCTGTACCTCTGCTGGAATGCACCCAGAAATTATATTTAAGCATGTCTCGTTGTATTTGACCTGCACTAGAGATGAGACAATTTGGTACTCGAACTAAGAAACTCATTTAAAGAGCCTATACTATTGCTTCAGATGCAAGCAACTACTGCAGGTACAGCAAAGTATAGAATTCTTACATTATTTTACAGGAAAGGAAGCATCCACTTTTCACCAAATGATGAACCGATTAAGTACCACAAAAAGATACTAATTTATTAGAGGATGGACAAAAACGAAAAAGAACAAGAGGAAACAAAAACAAAGTGAGTGAAGTAGAACAGATTAAACTAATGTAGTCCAAAAATATGAAAACCCAGCAGGCCTACTCTGCTGTACCTCTGCTGGAATGCACCCAGAAATTATATTTAAGCATGTCTCGTTGTATTTGACCTGCACTAGAGATGAGACAATTTGGTACTCGAACTAAGAAACTCATTTAAAGAGCCTATACTATTGCTTCAGATGCAAGCAACTACTGCAGGTACAGCAAAGTATAGAATTCTTACATTATTTTACAGGAAAGGAAGCATCCACTTTTCACCAAATGATGAACCGATTAAGTACCACAAAAAGATACTAATTTATTAGAGGATGGACAAAAACGAAAAAGAACAAGAGGAAACAAAAACAAAGTGAGTGAAGTAGAACAGATTAAACTAATGTAGTCCAAAAAGGCGCTTACAGGCTTTAAGGATCTTGCCTCCATTATGGCTTTTCTTGTTAGATCTTCTTCTTCTTGTTGTTCCCCACTCACCTTCTTCCCCATCGTGAAGCTCCATAATGCATGTTACAGACTGGTCATGGATCCTAGAATACCTTTCTGAAGCTGTAGAGGATGATCTTCTCATTGAGGATATTGCACCTTTCACTGCAGATTGAAACCCAGAAGAAGAAGAAGAAGAGACTGAGCAGTTCCTTTTCAATACCACATGACTACCTTTGGCATTACCAAAGTTCCTATCATGATGCTGAATCTCATCGTCTTCTTGTTTGTCAAGCTTGTTCTTGATCTGCAGGTTGCTTTCTAAATGTGTTTTGGATCCAAGATCTGAAAAATCCATGGATCTTGAGTATTGGGAGTGAATAATACTGATCTTGGAATATCCCCCATCCATTTCTACGTGATCGAGTGTGTATTGTATTTGAAACCAAAGTCAAATAATGGAGCTGAGGACAGGAGGACCTAGCTTACCCTTGTAATGTATGTTACCATTAAGCAGCTAGAGGTAAAACTACAAAGAGGTTTTTGACTGTGGAGGTAATAAAGATAAACTATACAATTCAGACTTATTGCCAGAGCTTGTGACTTGTCAGAGTTATACAGATTCTGAAAGTCCGGACTGCGATAGATGAAGGTGAGAAGAGAAATGAAAGACTTGATTCATGTCTAAATCTCTTTACATCTTCAACTTGGCATGGAGTGCCATTTGGGTCACTGACCATATCAGTGGCGGAACCTGAGAAAAGATTTCAAAGGGGCCAATATACACTAAATGTACCATTAATTATGCCGGAGGGGCAATTTACACTAAATGTACCATTAATTATGATATTAACACCTAATTAAGGGGAAATAAAAAATTTCGCTGGAGGAGCCATGCACCCCTCTGGCCTCCAAGAGGTTCCGCCACTGGACCATATTCAACTTTACTCGTCCAACAAATTTATCTGTATTTGTACGAGGGATCGAAGAATCAAGCGAATACATCCTTATTTTTAAGAATTTGAGAAATTTTTCTTATTTCATTCTAGTATGATTTAATTTGATAATTTCATCCATTCATCATCTAGACTCCCATGCAAAAATGATGTCTACAAAAAAAAACAACTAATTCTATAATCAATCATAGTTCAAAATTGTGGAAACAAATTTAGACTGTTCAATAAAAAAATTAAGAATAAAGATTTGACTAGCATAATTGTTAAACTTTTTTCATTTTAGCTAATTTTTTTCATGATTCATGTGTTTAGGTATCTAGTAAATTGCTTATTTAAATTGTTGAATTACATGTTAGAAATAAAAACATGGTCAATTTTGTTAAGTTATATATTTATCTGTGTGTATACGTATGTATATTCTAGTGGCCGGCAACCAAGAGATACAAATATCTGTATTTTCATGTAGTCGACCAAAACAAATCTATATTTTTTGTAAGTTGTCACAAATTTGTGATAGAGACGTGTCTTGTCTAATTTCTTGCAAATGCTTACTTTATGGGTGAATTACATTATCAAATAGTTGCAATCTCCGTATGGGTGAATTATGCAACAATCAGAATGTTTGTTAACCAACCTTGTTGGTGAAACATGTCACAATGTTGATATATTACTACTAAGCTGGAAAAGGCCTAACATAAATAATTAATTTTGTCAGCGTACATGGTTTTTTTTTTTTGGCTAATGTGGTAATCGGAAAGGGTGTGAAACTGTGAATAATTCAAGTTTCTCCAAGGAAGTTGGGAGCCACGACCAGATTAAGGATTAGAGAACCGGGCTCCTTCAGAGTCCAGCTTATGTGGGAATTGCTTTGGGAAGAAAAGCCTTAGTACAACTGTAACAAAATCAATTCATCTTCCAACATCACCTCTCGATAACTTGAAGATTCCCCATGGAAATCTAAAGAAAATGTAAGCGACTAGGAGTAAAGTGAGCATATTTGTTCTCCAGTATGTTCGATCTAATACCATTAAAAAATATGGCAGCACATGATATTTGAGAATAATAGTTCCGTGATCAAACCCGCTAAGCCTACTAGCATCTTGTGATCATAATTCTCATATATTCTAATGCCCTAAACATAAAATTTACTTATTTTATGTGCTTAATTTAATTTAGACCAATTCATTTCCATGTTTTATAGAATATCTTGACAAGAAGAGAAAAATGTGAAATTCCGGCAATTTTCCAAGCACCACCAATTTTAGCGGTACTATTATGGCGGAGCACCACCACTTTTGGTGGTGCCGTGCATTTTCTGGCTACTTTTATGGAGGAGAAACACATTATTCTATCACAACTAGATCTCATCTTTTTAGTTGAGATTTAACTACACCACTTTTCTCTATTTCTCACAAAATCACCCACTTCCTTTTTTATCACCCACTTCTTCCATGATCATTCATTTCCTCCATGATCACCCACTTCTTTCACGATCACCCACTTCCTTTCATGATCACTCACTTCTTCCATGATCAATCACTTCCTCCATGATCACCCACTTCCTTACATGATCACCCACTTCCTCCTTTATCACCCATTTCCTTCCATGATCACTCACTTCTTCCATGATCACACACTTCCTTCCAAGATCACTTACTTCCTCCTTTATCACTCACTTCTTCCATAACCAACCATCTCACTCACTACACAATTATCTCTCATTTTTTCTACTTTTTCCACCACCATTCTCCTCTATAAAAACATCTATTACCACCATCTCCATGAACACCAATCTCCACCACCAACCAAGAGAAAGAGACATTTCCATCTACCCATCTCATTCTAAAAACACCAAGTTTCATCACTTCACCATCCACTATTTTTCATACACCATCATCAAGCAAGGAGGAAGAAGAGGAGTCTAGCATCATTTGAGGATCTCCATCACCACCATGCCAAGATCTCCTTGAGTTCATCCACATCATCCTAAACTTGAGATTCACTAGTCACCTCTCAACTCTCTCTTTACTTTGATATTCATAAACATGTTGAAGCTTGTGTATTTTGTTATGAGTGAATAGTTAATTTGTTGGGGTTAGGGTGAAAGCCCTAGCCAATCTTGTATGACATTGATATAAATATTTTGTTTAATGCACTTTTCATTAGCACTCTAATATGCTAGTTCAAAAGTTGAACATTCATGCTTAAACTTAATCAATTTGTGTATGATTGTTTGTCATGACATGATGAATGATTAAGGCTGATTAACCTTAGTTGTTTGAAGCATGATAGCATATCATATGTGCATGTTAGAGTTGTGAACTATAATCACTTAGAGATAAGCATGGTTGGTTTGCATGATTTCTTCATCTCCAAACTTTATGCACTTAGGGTAACACATTTGATACTTAACCGGATTCATATGCATGACTTGAGTAGTTAAGGACTACACCCGAGAGGTGTTGCTTGATACCAACAAAGAAGATTGTCCCTTGTCATACCCGAGAGGGATACAAGGAGAGAAATTGGCTAATTAAAGTGGCATCATTCAATTTAGTAGCATCATTGTTCACAAGAGAAGCTAGAGGTGGAAACCTTAAGTCCTAACTCACATCCATTTCATCACATCTAGTTTAGCATAGTCTAGTTTACATTTTAAGTGATCATTTGTTTTTAACAGTAACTCCACATCCGAAACAAATTTAAATCACTACACCATCTTGCATATATCCACCATGAATTTGGGTTCACTTGTGAGCCTTGATTTGTGACTTGTACATTTGCATATTCTTCTAGCATCCCTTAGGTTCTCCTAGCTAGAGAGGGTTTTTCTAATCCCTTGGGTACGACATCCCCTACTCACAATCTCACTACACTATAACTTGACCCTTATACTTGAGAGTGACCTTTGAGTCGACAAGTTTTTGGCGATGTTGCCGGGGATTGGAGTAAAATCCAATTCTTAACTCGGTTTGCCTTCATACCAAGTAAAATCACAATTCATACAAGTTTCATTGTCTTACCACCATGTGCTCATGCCTTCCATTTCATGCCAAGCACTTTGCAGCTTATACCGGCTTTTGATGGTGATTTTGCCGGTGATCCATTCAAGCACATCAAGATATTTAATGAAGTTTGCTCGACCGTCCAACTCAATGGTATTGATGAAGACAATCTTAGGCTAAGACTTTTTCCTTTCTCATTGAAGGATAAGGCCAAGGAGTGGTTGTACAAGATTCCGGTGGCAAGGATCACCTCATGGGATGCGATGAATGACACATTTCTCAAGAAGTACTTTCCAATATCCAAGAGAAATGCATTAAGGAATTCCCTCATGACTTACCAAGAGTTCCCATCAAAATTGTTTCATGAGTCTTGGCAGAGATTCAAGGACATGGAGCAAAATTGTCCTAATCATGGTGTGAAGAAGTGGCTTTTGTTGAGCACCTTCTATAATGGGTCAAGCCAAGAGACTAAAAGAAGAATTGACAATGCTTGTCAAGGGAGTTTCATGGAGAAGAATGAGATTGAAGCGGAAAACATTCTTGACTCACTAGCAGAGACATCACAACTCTATGTTATTCAAAGTGATATGAGGCTGGTGAAGGAAGCCAATGTGATTTGAAAAGATCAACAAAGAAGAGCTTATGAGATGGAGCAACCCAACACTCAAAAAAATTGAGTTGAAGCGGATTGAAGCGAACATGAACAAAAAGTTAGATTTGATTCTCAATGCTCAAGGAAATAGAGAGCATCTCTAACCTATGTCAAGCAAGATGTTTGAGCAAGTTTGCTTAATTTGTGAAAGTGACCAACACGAGACAATGATTTGTCCAAATGAAGGTGCATATCAAGTTAACATGGAGCAATGCAACCAAATTGGTTTCCAACCCTAACCAAGGAATGATCCTTGTAGCAACACTTACAATCCCAAATGGAGAAACCACCCTAACTTTGGGTGGGGAGGCAATCAGAACCGAGACCAAGTGTTTGTGAATCGTGAGCAAGGCGAAGGTTTCCAAAGATCTAGTGGTGGCTATCAAGGTGCAAGCTCCTCCAACTACAACAATAAATTCCAAAGGGCTCACTATCAACCTCAACCTCAAGCACAACCTATAGTTCCACCTCAAGAGCTATTGAAGAAGCCAAGTGTTGAAGACTTGTTAATGCGTTTCAATGTGCAGAACAAGGGTAACCAAGCCAAGCAAGATAAGAAGATCAATATCCCTCAATGGTCGTTTTTATTACTCGACATCAATATTAACCATGTAAGCATCGTTAGTAGTATAAAGCAAGAGGGTATCGTTCACAAACCGGGGATCCATCCAGGGCAAAGAATCACAAACATTTAACAACGAATTCACAAAGAGATATAACGTTTTAAAGATATAGGATCAGATCAAATAGAAAATATAAAACCTAAACTAATATATACATGTGATCATCCAACCAATACACAAACATCACCAAACAAAATGTCACAAGTAGCTTTGAAATCATAATCTCATCCTATGCAAACACCGAGCCTTAGTAGACAAATATTGAGTGAACAAACAACAATCTAATGTCAAACTAGGTTACTTAGCACATCACTAACTCGAAACATGGCCTGGTAATCCTATCTTAGCGCTTAAAAATTACAAGGTAACATGTCATTCTCAATCTTACCACTTCATAGATTCATCTGTTATCTAATTACTTAGCGCATCTTAGATAACAAACGGATCATGCTTAATTCCTAGTGATTACTAACAAGTCAAGCATGTCACTTACTTTAACATGTTAACAAAAACACTTAAATCCTATATGTAAAACTAACTTAGCGTCTTGAATCACATATAGTTAACACACGACATCTACATAGAAATCATAATAAACAAACTCAGAACTACTTTATAACATCTTGCAAAATCATAAACTACATAAGAGTATTCCACAAATTCGGAAGTAGCCAAAAACAGAAACACAACATCACACAAAGAATTCAAATTGAAAACATAATTGAAGAAGTAACGAGTTACACTTTGCAAATCTCCTTAGCAATATCAAAATAAGGCAGCACGGCTTCAGCTTGAATGACAATCCTAGGCGTAGCGCTTTGGATCGATGGAATGAAAGGAATATGGTGCTTTCGGCTTGAATGGCTTTGAGGATGATGAATAGTGTTTAAGGCAGAGCTTTGGCAAGTCTTGTGAGCAAGGTTGATCATGTTTTTCTGTGGAAATGAGGTGCTATATATAGAGGAAAAAACCCAAGGGACGCTGGTCACAAAGTCCACAAAGTTGAAACCAAATTGTTTTAGGTTTCCTAGATTTTTTTCAATTCGGCAGAGCTGACCTTTGTGCCTTGTTCTGGCCATATCTTTTAATCCATATATCATGCATTTTCTGAATCATTGTGAGCTGTCCAAGGGAGCCCGTCAAAGTTGGATGACCTAAACTGTAAGAATTTTGATTTCTATAAAGATTGGACATTAATTGCATATCTTCTTCCTCCTTTAATGCTGATTTCTTTTGCACATATTTCTTCCCTCGAATTAGGGAGGTACCAAGAATCTTAATTGTTGCAGCCTTGTTTGAATTTTCTTACCTCTTCTCATTTATTTGCTGCATACCTTCTTTAACTTTCTTACCTCTTTTCATGTATTTGCTGCATGCCTTCTTTGACTTTTTTTTCGTGCAAGAATTTATGTAATAGGTACCAACACTAAGCTAGGCTAGAGGAACAGGAATTAAAACATTACTAGATTCATTCATGCCCCAAATGAGGTCTTGGAATTACAATATATACTATTACTGCTCAACCATACAAGGGAAAATGGGAGCAAGGATCTTGGGACCGCCCTGAAGAGAAAATGACAAACTAACATTAACTAACAAAGGAGACAAATTGCAGCAACGGAATGCTAGAGATGAGGACAGTAGCACTGGTCGGATAAGAGCCATGGGTGTGCTGAGTAATTGTACTTCTGGTGCAGACCTGCAGATGATGCATGTGGTTGAGATTAGTGGGCTGATAGAGGATTTGGGCTGAGGTAAATAGGTTGGTCTTAACAAGTCCTCCCCTTCTAGAGAACAAGCTTGCCCTCAAGCTTGGAAGTCAGGAAAGCGATGCAAAATAGTTGCAGTCTCTTCCCAAGTAGGGTCCTCCACAGGCAGGCCTTGCCAAGTAATAAGCCATTTGGTAACGTCACGACGACGCTCCCTGAAAATGGCCATGTCCAGCACACGGTCCGGGAGCAGTTCCAGGATACCATCTTGATCAAATTGGGGCAGTGTGGCAGTGATAGGCTCATGAGTACCTACACAGCGTTTAAGCAGTGAGACATGAAAGATGGGATGCAGCCTGCACTTGGCTGGAAGAAGAGGTTTGTAAGCCACTTTTCCAATCTTGGCAGCAATGCGGAATGGACCATAGAAACGAGGAGCAAGTTTCTGAGAAGGCCGACGGACCAAGGATTGTTGCCGGTATGGGTGAAGCTTGAGAAACACCAAATCATCAACCTCAAAGGTGCGTTCAGTGCGACCCTTGTCTGCTTGCTGTTTCATACGGTTTTGTGCCAAAACTAAATGGTCCTTGAGGTCCTTCAACAGAGAGTCACGATCCTTGAGTGCGCCATCAACTGCATTGTTGGTAGTAGTGCCCAGCATGTAGTTGGAAATACAGGGAGGAGGAAAACCGTACACAGCTTGTAATGGGGTCATTTGAATGGCAGAATGGAAGGTGGAATTATACCACCATTCGGCCCAGTGCAGCAAGGTGGACCATGTCGCAGGCTTGTCACTGATGAAGCAACGTAAGTAGTGCTCAAGCGTCCGATTCAACACCTCGGACTGACCATCGGTTTGCTGGTGATAAGCCGAGCTATGACAAAGCTTGGTACCCTGCAATTTGAAGAAATTCTCCCAGAAATTCGAAATGAATACTCGGTCGCGGTCACTTACAATGGACTTAGGCATTCCATGGAGACGAAAAACCTCTCTAGTGAACACCTCAGCAATCTGAGCAGCTGTGTAGGGATGAGTGACCGCAATGAAATGTCCATACTTCGAGAGTCGATCAACCACGACCAAAATCGAAGTCTTGTCATCAAAGGAGGGTAGCCCATCTATAAAATCCATTGCAATGTCAAGCCAAGGGCGATCTGGAATAGCGGCTGTAACAAGCCAGGGGGCTGTGTAGTCTCATAGTTAACCCGCTGACATTGATCACACGAAGCAACATATCTCTTGACATCGCGACAAACACCCGGCCACACAAAATTGCGAGTAAGGCGTTTGAGGGTCCAGAGGAAACCAGAGTGACCAGCAAGGAGAGAGGAATGAAACTCAAATAGAATTTTAGAGCGCCAATCCGAAGTTGCAGGCACAAAGATGCGATCTTTGTACAGAAGCCGACCATCTTTGACCGAAAATCCTTTCTTAACAACACCCCTGTTAGCTATAGCATCAAGAACAACAATGGAATCCGGGTCCGAGCGACAAGCTCGATCTATTGCATCAAGAGAATCAAAAATTGGGGAAGAAACACCTTGAATGCTCAGAAATTCATGATACCTGGACAAGGTGTCGGCCACAGTGTTCAATTACCCAGCGCGGTACTTCACTGTGAAGTCAAAGCCCAAGAGTTTGGCAATCCATTTTTGTTGCGCAGGTGTAATGATTCGTTGTTGGAACATGTGAACCAACGGCTGGTGGTCAGTAACAATGGTGAAGTGATGACCCAACAGATATTGTCGCCACTTGGAGGTTGCCTGAAGGACAGCGAGCATCTCTTTCTCATAAGTGGAGAGCAATTGATTGCGAGGAGAGAGAGTCTTACTAAGAAACTCAATGGGGTGCTTGCTTTGCGATAGAACGGCGCCGATGCCTTGACCGCTGGCGTCGGTCTCAATGTAAAACTCATATTCGAAATTGGTGAGTGCTAGGACAGGGGCAGAAGTAATAGCAGTCTTCAGAGCAAGAAAGGCATCGTCGACCGCCATAGACCAAGAGAAACCATCTTTCATGAGTAAATCGGTGAGAGGCCGAGCAATAATACTGAAGTTATGAACAAAACGTCTGTAATACCCAGTGAGTCCCAGAAATCCTCGTAAGGCTTTGATGGTTTTGGGCTTGGGCCATTGAACAATACAGCTCACTTTCTCCTGGTCCATCGTAACTCCTTGGGCTGAAACAACATGGCCCAAATACTGGACAGAAGTCTGAGCAAATTGACATTTGGAGAGCTTGACATAAAGCCGGTGAGATTGTAATATGTGTAAAACCTTATCAAGGAGTATTACATGTGACTCAAAATCCGGACTATAAATCAAAATGTCATCAAAAAAAACTAACACACCTTTGCGGAGCAATGGGCGCAACACATCATTCATTCGAGCTTTGAATGATGATGGTCCGTTGGAGAGACCAAATGGCATGACGACAAACTCATAGTGGCCGTCATGAGTCCAAAATGCGGTTTTGGGAATATCCTTCTCATGCATGCGGATTTGATGGTAGCCGGAACGGAGGTCGAGCTTGGTGTAGATGGAGGAACCATGGATCTCATTGAATAGTTCATCCACAACCGGAATAGGAAACCCGTCTTTGATAGTTGCCGCGTTCAACTCACGGTAATCAACACAAAAATACCAAGTGCCTTCTTTCTTCCGGACAAGTAAAACCGGCGAAGAGAATGGACTTGAGCTAGGGCGGATGATGCCTTGGGATAACATTTCAGATACCTGGGTTTCAAGTTCGGTCTTTTGGGAGTGGGCATATTTGTAAGGTCGAACATTAATAGGACCACTGTTGAATTTGAGGGGAATTTTGTGGTCAATGGACCGTTTGGGAGGCAGGCCCACTGGAGGTTCAAAAATAGGCCCAAATTTGGTTAATAGGTGGGCTATTTCAGGCCTGTGTGGGGAACGTGGAGTTGTAGGCAACACAACAAAGAGAGGGCAGAGAACATCAAGTTGCTCTCTGGGAATAAGATCAAATATGGCAGATGGGTCAAGATCACTGTGAGGGACCGAATTGATACCACGGAGAAGATATCTCTTACCGTCAGCGACAAAAGCCATCAGCTTGTCGCGGAAGTGCCAACCGATAAAACCCAAGGTTTCCAGCCATTGTGCACCGAGAACTAAGTCACAGCCAGGCACTGGAAGTAAGAGGAAGGAATCAGTAAAGCTGTAGTCTTGGGTGCACACGGTGATGTCATGGGCGACACCAGAGAGAATTAGAGTGTGGCCGCCTGCAGCGGTGAATCGGAAGGACCCGACTGGGTGGATGGGTACGCCTAATTTATCAACAATGGCAGGGCTGAGGAAGTTAATCGTGGCGCCACAATCGATGAAGATGTTGATAAGGAGTCCCTGAATGGAGCCGCAGAGGCGCATCATATCACACAGTTTGGTGGTGGTAATAGCATGGAGAGGCAGAGGTCATCTTCCTCGGTGGGAGGCTCGTCCGAGGACTGAGGTCCTAGAGGTGGCTCCGACGGCGGTACCACTACATCTGCCCAATCCAAAACAGCTAAAAATGGATTCTTGCAAACATGCTTATCAAACCACTTTTCATCACAGTTGAAACAGAGCTTCTTCAAACGACGCTCTTGTTGCTCCGCCTTGGTAAGATAACGAAGAGGTGGACGGGGTGGGGGTTAGGAGTGGAAGTTGGAGGTCGCGGCGTTTGAGTGGTGGTGATTGGAGTTGGCGGTGGGGTGGGGTTGGAGTAGTGAGGGGTGAAAGAGCGATGACGGGGTTTGGATAGTTGGCGCAAATGACCATTGCGTTGTTCAATGAGCTTAGCCAGTCATTGGGCTTCCTCCAAGGAACGCGGCTGCCAAGTTTCAACATCAAGTCGGATTTCTGGGCGTAGGTCCCCTGTAAAGATGTGCACAAGCTCGGAGTCCGGCCAGTCCGGCGCACGGCACGAGAGTTTGGTAAAAGCCAAGATGAAGTCATCAACCGACCCAGTTTGCTGCAAGTGAGAGAGCTGGCTCTTGAAATTGGTAGTGGAACCGCCACCGAAACGGGACAAGAGGGCTGCCACAAAATCGTCCCATGTCGGAAAGGGGTGTCGGAGTTCGTAGGAACTCATCCACAGAGATACCTTGTTACTAAAGTGGAGTGTGGTCGTTTGAACACGGTCCAACGGAGGAACATGGTTGACATGCATATACCGTTCGGCTAAGGAAACCCAGCCAACAGCGTCTTCGCCGTTAAAACGAGGGAGATCGATTCGTAGAGGTCGATAGAGTGGTTCAGGGGGTGGGTATTGTGGAGCTTCGTATTGGTAGTAGTGGTTCTGAGGTGGTGGTCCAATGGGAGGCACGTTGGAGGAGGAAGGTTGATGTGTGGAGGAAATGGGAGTAGGCAGTGGGCGTGGAGTGGTGCTCATGTGAGGATGGGGGTGTGAGAGAGAGGCGTGCGCTGCGGTGGTGTTGTGAGTAGTGGTTGGAAAGAGCCAAAAGTCATAAAGGGAGGGGGAGGGTGTTGAGATGAACTAGGAACAGAGTCTCCAAGAGGGGTGAGAGTGAGTGAAGGGCTAGAGAGATGGGGATGGGTGGAGGATGATGGCATAGCGGAACCCCAATGTTGGAAGACATGGTTTTGGAACGCAGAAAATTGTTGAGTCAAGTAAGATTGATTCCTCGCAATATTGTCGATGGTATGGTGGAGGTCTTCATTGTTGGACTGAATTGTGGACTGGATAGTGAGGTTTTGGGATTGTAAGGCATCAACAGCAGCTTGGAAGGTGGATAAATGGTCAGTGGAGGGTGGTGTAGCAGTGGAAGGGGGTGTGGTGGGTGGGATAGGGGGAACATTTCCGTTGGTGGCTGCCGGCGAAGGCTGCCGGACGTGGTTGCTACGCATGATGGTCTCTGATACCAGATAATAGGTACCAACACTAAGCTAGGCTAGAGGAACAGGAATTAAAACATTACTAGATTCATTCATGCCCCAAATGAGGTCTTGGAATTACAATATATACTATTACTGCTCAACCATACAAGGGAAAATGGGAGCAAGGATCTTGGGACCGCCCTGAAGAGAAAATGACAAACTAACAGTAACTAACAAAGGAGACAAACTGCAACAACTGAATGCTAGAGATGAGGACAGTAGTACTAGTTGGATAAGAGCCATGGGTGTGCTGAGTAATTGTACTTCTGGTGCAGACCTACAGATGATGCATGTGGCTGAGATTAGTGGGCTAATAGAGGATTTGGGTTGAGGTAAATAGGTTGGTCTTAACATTATGGTGATTCTGATATAGATTCATGCCTCTATATATAGGAGAAACAAGGTCTCAACTTTCTCTCACAGCCCTTGGATCAAAAACAAATCAATGGCTGAGATAATTATGATGAGCTCACTAGATCTCTGAGTAATGATTCGGTCATATCTCCCTGTAGGAATAAGATATTGATTCGATTCCAAATCCTACAGAAACTAAACTCACACAAATTTCTATCCATATAAGGTACATCTTCTTATTCGATCTGAGCTGTCCAGGACAGCCCGTCAAAGTTGGACTATGAATCTTGACAACTTTCTGATTCTTGAATGGATTGGGATTTTAAGTGCATATATTCTTCTCTTAATAATTCTGATTTATATGTATGAAAATAGCTTGATATACACCTTGGAAATAGATCTCCAACTTGGTTTTAGAATTCAACTCCCAATAAGAAACCATCAATGCCGCACGGCCTCTCCTTATTATACTAGAAAACTGATTTTCA
Organism: Argentina anserina; assembly: GCF_933775445.1. Taxonomy (NCBI): domain Eukaryota; kingdom Viridiplantae; phylum Streptophyta; class Magnoliopsida; order Rosales; family Rosaceae; genus Argentina; species Argentina anserina. The sequence goes on from NC_065876.1 coordinate 18,531,279, forward strand.
ATCTCTCCTCTTTCCTTGCGCAACTAGGATTGATTTCCTTCTCCAACATGGATTTGTCTTTTCTAATAAGAATAAGTACATTAGAAATAAAGAAATAGGAAAGGATGAATCGTATTCGAAGAAGGAATCATATTACAACAAGGATTCTTAACACTTAGCACGATTTCATCATCAATTCACTCATAATCGATATACGCTCTACCTAAACACTTATTCATATAAAAGAAACTAAAACATACTAATTAAGAGGTAATAAAGAGTAAGAATATGGCATAAACGCATTAAGAATGTCACACTTTGTGCTCCTATCACAATTATCCACCATGAATTTGGGTTCACTTGTGAACCTTGATTTGTGACTTGTACATTTGCATATTCTTCTCGCATCCCTTAGGTTCTCCTAGCTAGAGAGGGTTTTTCCAATCCCTTGGGTACGACATCCCCTACTCACAATCCCACTACACTATAACTTGACCCTTATACTTAAGGGTGACATTTGAGTCGACAATAGCCTAGTTTACATTTTAAGTGGTTATTTTAGTTTTTAGAAGTAACTCTACGTCCGAAACAAATTTAAATCACTACACCATCTTGCATATATCCACCATGAATTTGGGTTCACTTGTGAGTCTTGATTTGTGACTTGTACATTTGCATATTCTTCTAGCATCCCTTAGGTTCTTCTAGCATCCCTTAGGTTCTTCTGCTAAAGAGGGTTTTTTCAATCCCTTTGGTACAACATACTCTACTCACAATCCCACTACACTATAACTTGACTCTTATACTTGAGGGTGACCTTTGAGTCGACACATCTCTAAGGAGTCTCTTGTCCACAATCTGAAACTCATGATTCTTTTTTCATTTTATTGTCACAGAGTGTGTAATCAAAGATCAAATTCAAAATAAAAAATTTCTTCATAAATATGGGTTATCACAGTTGTTTATTGAATACTAATTTGTTTTACCTGATTTAGACAATATACCAAAAGTATTGTTTGAGATTTAACCCCTGTATTATAATACCTATTATTTGTACACTAGAGCTATAAAAGAATGTGGCAGTTATATAAACCATTATCTTACTTATGTCAGTACAATAAACTTTAACTGAAAAATCAAACAATATATTTTTTTTGTTCACAATCTTGATGACTTACTAGTGTAGTGCGAGTTGATGAAATCCATTAGGCTGATTTGGATTCGGAAAGTCCAAACCCAAATCCACATTCTCAAGTACCTATAACAAAACGGGGACTAAGACGATGTTTACATTGCCGATAAACAAAAACAAAACAGAAAATTAAAAGTATCCCTTGATTGAATACCAAAATGATTTTCACTTATTTAGGTTGAATTTCAAAAATTGTATGATATCCTAGCAAAACATTCATATGTACTAGACGTATTGAAGATACTATGAAATTGAGACGCAAAGAGAGGCCTTGTATTAAACATTACAACATAACAAATAATGAAATATGTATTGGAGAAACCAAGAGGTTCTCACCAAATGAGAGTACAAGTTATTGGAGTATACTATGCAGATAGGTATATACACTAGGTCAAATTTGCTTATCATGCACATTTTTTTTATAAATATATATAGTAATATGATGAGAATAGAAACACAACCACTTCAATCAAAATCATCCATTTTTGTTTTCAATGATATAGAGCACATTAAGAGCATTAAGTTGATGCTGAAATATTATCGAGGTAATTCAAAGTTTTGAACAGAGGTAGTTGAAATTGTTGCAGCTGATGGACAAATCACTCCAACTATGTTATTCCCCAGCGATGATCGATTAAGACAAAACATACAATTATATAACTTGGATGAAGATAAATTAGAAGTGTTTCCTTCTGTTCGATCAAATCATGATAATGATAAAAATATGCACCAACTAAATTCATCACATATATGGAATTGCTAACCTAAAAATCAAATGAAACAACGGTTTATACAATTTCAAAATGTTTAAATTAAAAAAAAATTGCTTCTATTCATACCTCCTCATTTAGCACCTAGACCTCCCTACATTTTTGTACAAATTTATTTCTCATCCTGCCCTTAACAAATTAGAAGAAAGGAAAAAAAATTCAATTGTTGGCTCTATTGTTTGCAAGCATCTTTTTTTTTTATTGTGTTTGGATACAACAGATGAAGAAGATTGTTGAGAAAATATGGATTCAATTGAATTTACAAAGAAGTGAATGAACGATATGAGTAGTGGTACATGAATATAGGGTCTGTTCAAATTTTTGGGAATTCAAGGGTTGAGTTTTGCATTGATTTGGGTATATCTATTCTATATATTTTTAATCAAAATATACTCAAATTTTGTAACATCGAACCTAACAAATTTCCAGTACTTTAGAAACCTAAATTCATAACATGTAAATAATTGGAAGATGAATTCAAAGTCAATGTTTCCTCTCTTGCCTGCAAATCAATCCACCTCAAATTTGATAATAATAGAAATATATGTGGTATTCTGATGAGCGGGTGGGAGGAAGGGAAGAGAAAGAGTAAGTTTGAGAGAGAGAAGAAAGAAAGAAGACAATTGAATTTGAAGCAATTTTTTTTTTGTCAAGACTTGTTTGGGTTTTTCACAATTTTCTAAAGGGGCAGAATTGAAATTTAATTTGTACAAAAATGTAAAGAGGTCTAGGTGATAAATAAGGAGGTATGAATAAAAGCACTAAAAAAAACTTACACTCTCAAAGTAAGGCTGGCAAGGCGAGGGAGATATTAATCATAATTAATGCCGAAAACCACTAGCGTTCCGACCAGACCTAGCAGATCACCTCGCTCAGCTTGGTTCACATCACCTCCGACCCCAGCTTACTTCACACTACCTTCGGGCACATGTGGAATTTCGCATTTGATAGTCTCCACTGACAGAATAAACTGAAAAAAAAAACAAAAAAAAACCCATAAACATTTGCAAAACCCATAAAACTTTAGGGTTTATTTTCGAAATTACCTGCACTATTCCTTGAAAAACTTGGTGGAGATCTTTGAAAGTCTGTATGGGCAATTTCAAATTACCAGTTGAAATCAACACCGTCGTGCGGCCTTTTTACGGCGACTCTGGAGCTTGGGATTGTTACTAATCGACGTGGTCCTTCATTCTGGACATGATTCGACGGAATTAGGCGACGAATCGAGCTAGATCACGATTTTAGAATCGGTGCACTGTTTCGACTTTCCTCTGCATTTTCTGGCCACTTCCCGGCGATTTGGTCTCCGGTGCAGGTATGAAAGATGTTTGGTTTTGTGTGATCAACAACTTTCATGTTGGGGTTGAATGATTTTGGTGAGGTTGGATAGGGGTGGCTCGTGGGGCCCACGCGCAGCCACTTGGCGGTGCGTGCGGCAGTGCGTGAGGTAGTAATTGGATCAATGGGTGGCTCTGTTAGGTAGTAGTCATTGATACGAACCTAATGAAATATAATTTGTCAAATTTGGTTATCGTAAAAGACGTATGTGGAGATTTTCGGTTTAAGATTACGAATTTGTGATCGTTTATAAATAATTACATATAATTGATTTTGGCATGATATTGGGCTATTATTTTTCTTAGTTAATTATATTAATTTTCAGTTATTCAATTTGGATTAAAGTATGAGAATTATACGTATTATTTGAGATTTGGAATTGTTGACGATATATTCGGGAATGAGATTTTCAGAAGTTGAGCTACGAGTGGCTTGATCCCTTTAAAAAAGTACGTAGGCAACCTGACCAAGGTTTGGGTGCAGCCACAATTATTTTAGATTAAATATCGTTTCTTTAATGATTTACCTTGGGTTCAAAACATAAACTCAAGTTGGGTTGTTACAGTAGTATCAACAACGTACTAGAGGAATTGTGTGTTTGGTTCGTGTGGGTTAGTGTGTTTGAACATTTAGTTAGTTGTCTATGAACATGCCGGTTGATATCATGTTCGTGACGGTGATTGTATATCTGTTTACGAGTGAAACTCGGGGTTATGTTATGGGGCTTGTGTCAGATCCTTTGAGGTGAGTGTATGTAACCAGAAGAGAGGGGATGAACCGACAGATTATTGAGACACTAGGAGAGAGGGAATGAACTAGTGGCCTCTGCAGATGGCAAAACTGGAAGAGAGCGGATGAATCGACAGATTATTGAGACATTAGGAGAGAGGGGATGAACTAGTGGGCTC